>NC_090922.1:276082426-276716712 GCF_040938575.1 Ambystoma mexicanum
ATCTTGATTCCATACATGAAAGTCTTCTCGATTCTTTACTTCGCCATCAGATTATATATTGTCTGGGCATTCTCTTCCTTGGTCATCCTTCTCAGTGCGTCACTCTCATCTCTTGTGACGTCACCACCCTCTCCTTTTCACATCTTCACACTTTTTCGGCGATCTCCCTCGGGAGACCGTCATCTCTTCGGGGATACTTCATGTAGGGTTTTCTCAGTGGATACTTTATCTCAAAGGCTCTTTGTTATTACTGGCATTGCACATGTCACAATTTCTGGTTTTCAACATATAAGTAGAATAGGGGCGGGACTTCCTGCAGAGGCATTCAGCTGCTCATCTAAATTCCCCCATCTGGTTGATTTATAGGCCACTCCTTCACCAGTCTCCATATCTTGGTATTCTTTCTTGAAAAAGTGCTTCTTGGGAGTGCAGATTTGCACTACTCTGTTCACGAATCCTGCTGATTTTACACATTCATCAACGCTTCAGGTCATACAGCTGCTTTGTCCATTCGGATTACAGTAAATCCATCATCCCAATTACTTCCTGTGATTTCTTGGATGCAGGAACTTCACTCCCTCTAAGATACTGGCCTCTATATATTTTCTGATTTCTTCATCTGTCAACTACTTAGGTGCAAACCCTGATTTGACATTGACTATGATCTTCATGCCTACTGCCTTCTTTGCTGTCTTCATGCACTGTGTGATTATTAGTAGGAAGTTGTGGGTCTCACTTGACAGTTTGATGAATTGAATAAAGGGCGTACCAGAATTCAGGTTTATGACTTTGAATCCTTTGGATTTCCTTATTGCTACAAGAAGTCCTGCCATAGGTCGACCCCTAAGTGGTGAAATGGCAGGTTCTATCACTATATCAAATCCATTCCAAATGGGCGATTCAACCAACCAAGTTTCCTGCAGTACTACAATATCAAACTCATTAAGTTCTGAACTATTGGTATTGATAAAATGTTTGAAGCCCCGTGTATCCCAGCATAGGAGGTTGGTTTTTTCTTTGATGTTGGATTGTTATGTGTGGTCAAATCTTTCATTTCTGTAGGTGTTTTGCCCTCCAATCTTCGTGTGAAGTGTCTAGTCTGGGCTTTCCCTCTGCAGTCATTATCCATCAACCTATCAGTTTGTGACTCTGAGTCTTTCACACTGCAATGTCGGAAAATCTCAAATTGTGGTTCACAGGCCTTGGAATTGGACACACCATCTCTTTCATTTGATTTGTTTGTTAATTTGGGCAACAGTATCATCTGGTAGTTAATTTTTTGGTCCATGGCTTCATATAGTTTAGCCAAGGATAGTAAGGCTGAGTTAATTGCCAGAAGGGTTGAACTCATATCTCCCTGTACAGCACTTTCCTCCAGATGGTTATTACACAATCCCACAGGGGCATGTCCTTCCCAGGGTTTCTTTGCCTGTCTCGGGGTGGGCCAGACAAATGAAGATGGACTTATAGAGGTATCCTTATCAGATACTAATGATGTACTAGGGGATACCTGAGGGTACTCATTTGTCTGAGTTCGAGGTTCACAGGCTTCATTTGTCATCTCTATTGGAACCTGATTACTTGAGTCTTGCATTCTAATAGGCGATAAGTCATCAATCTGCATGAGATCACCTGTATTGGAATGCACAAACACCACTTCCTCTTCACTGGAGGACATACCAGATAAATCCATGAAATTGAGGGCATCCACATCTACTTGTCCAGTTATCTGTGTGTTGTAAAAGGCATCCCTTAATCTATGTTGGGGCTCAATTGTGCATACTTTGGGTGGACTCTCAACGATTGTGCCAAGTCTGTCACCTAAACCTGGATTATTGTTCTCACAACGTTTACTTTCATTTTCCATTGTAGTGTCAGATATCATACTTGCGCCCTTTATGCACTCGATTGTTTGAGCATTGTTTTTAATGGCAGCGACTTTTACGTCAAGACGAGTATTTAAATCGTGGAGGTTAGCAAGTTTGCCAATAATAACTTTATTAGGCAACAGTTCGTTTTCTTTTGCACCAGTGACAGTCCCTAAATTGTAATATTAGCGAATGTCACATCCTTTGGTAATTGCGAGGTTTCTAGCTTTGTTTGCTATTTCCTATTACTTATGCGATTCACAGGGTTTTTCTTTTGTTGTTTGGATGGAGTAACTGTGGCAGAACCCACGGGATTAGGCATCACCTTTGCCACATCTTTGAATAATGTTATATTTATTGCTGGCATGCCTGTTTTCAACGTGAAAGACATTATTTTACTTGTTCACTTATACTGTGATCAGAGAGAGTCAGTAAGATTTCTTCAGGCGAAGTACACTTTCCTTTGTAACGGAAAAGTGAATTCTCGGCACAAAACAAAGAAAATGAAAAATAACAAACCGGTTAAATATATATAGAAGGAAAAAATAAAATAATTTAAATAATATATGAACAAGGCATAAGTGCCGCTGTCTTCCGTTTTCGTAAAGTCAGAGTTAGTTTACACAGTCAAAATGCTAATATACCCAAAAATAACAAGAGTGCTATGCACATACCAATATGCATCAAATAAATAAAAACAAGCAAACACAAATATTAAGAACCCTCACTCCTCGCTACTCTCGCTAGACAGCGAGACAGCAGTCGCTCAAAAACACTTGAGCGAAATGCACTTCTGCGAATTGCGCGCGCGCAAATGCACATGCATTAAACTTATATAGGATTCTGGGATTGCGGGAGGTAGGGCACGTCAGAAACTGAGAAGGAAAGAGGGGGGAGAGAGAGAAGAAGAAAGAAGAAAAAAGTTGAAATTCAGCAGTTGCTGCTAAATGGCAGTTCAAAAGGCTAGTATCCTGCGGTTCAAAAAGTCCATACCGCATAGTCCTATTGGATGTTGGATCACACTGGCAGCGTCGCGTGGGTCCGTTGAAGCAGTTCTACAAGCGTCCACAGCAGTCGGCGAATCGACACAGAAACAAAGCAATCCGCCAGCGAGACAACAGTCGCTCAAAAACACTTATTATCCTGATTGCATAGAATCCAGACATCACCATCACCAATATTGCTCCCATGAATTTTAAGATATTCACCATCCATTGTGGACCCATAAGACGATAGACACGAACCAACTGTCATCTGCAATATCTTCTGTCTCATCTTCCATCTTGTTGTGCAACTTTGTTAGCAATGTTATGGCCTCTGTCAAGGTCCCATTCACGTCATTGTGAGAAGGTATGAATGTGCAACATGATTCTCCAATTATGGTATAAACACTGCCATCCATTGCTGAAATCACATCAAGGACACATCTGTTCTGGAGCGTCATCAGCCTTATGGCCCTCAATTCCTCCTTGATCATATTGAATCGCTTTATAGTAGGGTTGATTGTCTGAAGGAGCTCCCAGCTGGTAATCTGTAACCATTTTGCACAGGCCATCGTCTGGATCCTTGGCATGAAGATGGTTGTGTAGATCGAGGCAGTCTTGCTGAATAGTCTTTTGCTCATACGGAATAGCATCAAAGGCTTTTATTGATTTAGCAGAGAAATAATTCTCCCTCCTTGTTCGATTGAGGAATTCAAGTGATCTCCTCTTCAAATGGGCATCTGCTTTTGATAACTTTCCAATGTTCAGGTCACTCTGGGGAATCACTAATGCTGGAACATGAATACACACTATGGAACACATCCCTCCCCAATCCTTGGGCATCTTCATGTAGGTCTTGGACCCAGAGGACCAGTAGTGATCCGTTAGAACTACTGTCCCAATCTTCATGCCTGGTACATCAAACATTTGGCCACACTGACGATTACTCCAACTTTCCTCGTGCCATTATTTGTGCAACACAGAGCCACACTGGCCAGAGTTACTATCTGCAATTGTCCTCCTTTATCATAGACCCATGTCAGCAACTTCACAATTGTTGGTCAATGGTGCTTGCATTCATTCTCTGCAGTATCTATAACTGGCTCATAATATCTTGTTAGTGCTGATGCCTTGCACACAATCAGGCCTTCTGTCCATCCTTCCGGAGGCAGCACTGTTCCCTTGATTTACAATTGACCTCTTCCTTGCATCTCCGTCTTTCTTCTTTATTCTTGCCTTGACAATCTAAAATCTTATTTCCTTCTCTTCTGATTCTTGCTCCATTTATTCCAGGATGTTCATATCTTAATTACTAGATTCCGTGCTTCTGACTTCTCTCTTGTCTTTAAATCTTGCACATAATTATCTGCTCTTGGAGTTGCCTTTTCAGTCACCCATATAAAGGATGCTATTCAACCCTGGAACTGTCCTTGTGTCTGTCAGAGTGCGAGATGCGTTAGGCAATGAGCTTTCTGTACTGGTACTTCTGTAGCTACGAATATCCTGGAAGTCCCCATAGCATACGGTATGAGAGCACAAACATAGCAACTCTCCTTGGAAGTTCTTTCTCCACCTTTTTCATGTGTTGACACCACATGTTATTACCCAAATGTGCTGTACTATCTAAATATTTGTAAACCATTATCATCTTGCTCTGTACTTCTCCTGTGTCTTGCCAACTTAATGGTTGCAGCACACGGAAACAGCTTTAAAGCAGCTTTGCTCTGAGCAGAAAGCACTCGAGACCTAAACTCATCAGTAATGGGCAAATTGACACAAGTTCCTAGAGTGGGGAGAATCAAAGGAACATCTGCCTCTTTTGGACCAATAAAATAAAGAGTGTGAAACAGAAGAAACAGGAAGACAAAGACAGATACTGCACATGCATATATTATACACCAGAATATTAGCCCACAGCATTTATGGCATTCTGGTATCTCTTGAGCGTGCTCATTCTCTGATATTGTGCCATTTTCAAGATTCCTCATTTTTGGTGTACTCATTTAAGGAAGGAAAACACACTACTCCGGCAATTGCAGTATATTCGGCAGTAACTCCTCTACGATTGCTATAAGCAGCCTCCTTATTATAGGCCCCTTTTTAGGATCCTTTAAAAATGTGTGGATATCCACATCTCTTCCAACAAGTGCAGGAGAAGCTCAGAGAATAAAAACAAACTTGGCAAGCACAATTTAATGCACATTACTCTCAGGGATAACCATAAACTCAGTCAAACAAGTATTTAGTAAGGAACAAATCAGGGTACTGTTCCCTCTTCCAGCTGTCAAAGCCAAATTCAAAATACACCTAGGGCATAATTATGTTGCATCAACAACTTTCTAAAGTTAATTTTCAAAGAATTCTGTGGCTCAAGAAATTAATTTGCATGCCTGCTATAATATCTAGAAGGAGTGTCCAATGAGAACCACAGTTACAACGCAAATCTACATTTATAAATCAATCAGCTGGTTTACCGTCCTTCGTCCTTGCCATCGATCGAGTCTGCACACGTGAAATGTTTCTTCTTGTCTTGCTTCTGGATCAATTTTGGGGGTGCGATGGTCTCGCTGATGCAGTGTTAAAGGTTGTTGAGATGAATCCACGCTCGTCTACCTTGAACTTTAACTGCTGAGGGAGTAATGTCCTCCACAACATAGGGTCCAACAAATCATGGCTCATGCCACTTTCTAGTAAAGTTACGGATCAGCATTATGTCTCTGGCAAATAGTTCAGGTGCTGATAATCATTTTGAAAATCCATTTGTTGAATGGTTTTCATCTGTGTCCTAATACCGACCCCCCTGACGCTTGAGTTGATCTGAAATGACAGAGATACTAGCAGTCACACATGTCAAATAGTCATTTAATTCATTTCCTAGCAATTTCACAGTGCTCTGGGCATCACTTCTACTCCTCGATGGAGGAGTTGAAGTCATTCTCATTCGTTTTCCTGTCACTAACTCATGTGGTGTGTGGTGGTTTTCGACCTGGGCTGATTCATTAGGGCATGTCGAGCTAGGGGTAGGCAATATAGCCTTTTTCCATATCAAATTAAGCTTGGCAACTCTTTCCTCAGGGGGCAGTTGAGTCTCTCATATTTCCCGTTCGCTTGCAGGTGATAAGCAGAAGAAAACGTGCGCTTAATATTCAGCAATAATCCTATTTGTTCAAATACTTCAATAACAAATGCAGCCCATTATAGGATCTCAGCACCTCACACACTCCCCATCTGGGAAACACTTCTCGTACTAAAATCTTTGCTGCACAAGTGGCATCAGGGTGTGATGGACCTGCTTTGATTCACCTGTTGAAGGGACACACCACCACACTCAGATAACGGTATCCATTACATACTTGCAGCATATAAACATAGTCATTATGTAAATGCTGAAAAGGACCATTCAGTTAGAGGAAGTACTACTCCAATCATTTGCAGTGTATGCCCAGCAGTAGACTTTTGACATATGATGCAATTTACTACATAATACGCAATGTTTTTTAACAGGTTCAGTATGAACTAGTCTTCTGAAATTGCTGCAGCAAGACTCTCCCTAGTTAAATGGGCAGGGTAGTGCAGCTTTTCAAGCGCTAACTTTAACAATGCTACTGGCTTTCAGTATTGTCTTGTCACCATAATGCTTCTGTGGGGGATAAAGAACACCCCCTTTGTTTCCATAATTCCTGCTCTTCCTGTGGTACACTGCCTTGAATCTCCATTAACTGGGCTCTTGGTTAATGATTAAATCCTTTACTCACTACCATAATCATAACTACTTTCTCCTTAACATTTGGAGTATCAAAATTTGAAATATCTGGTGACTATGGAACCATTTTGGCCTCAGCATCTGTGGCTTCGTTTCCACAAGAAATAAAGTCAGTTTGCTTAGTGTGCACTGCACATTTCACTATTGCTATGGCTACTGGGAGTTGTAGTGCCTTAATAAGCCTGTCTAATAAGGAAGTGTGCTGTACTGGAGTGCCGTCCACATGGAGGTAGCCCCTCCTTTTCCAATGTGCTAGCTCTACGTGTGCAGATGACGTCACATAGGCGGAGTCACTGTATACCTTCACTTCCTGCCCTCCGTGTTTCTCGAGCGTGACAATAAGCACTACCATTTCCGGCACTAGCACTGAAAAGTGAGACGGTAGTCTTACACTTGCCACAACCTCAAATTTTGATACATTTCGAAGAACCATCAATAAAGAGAATCTCCCCTCCTGACAGTTTATTGTCTTTAATGCGCAGTATGTCGCCGTAAAACTCCTCATAGTTTGCACAGTCATGCGCATGCTCACCCTCTGAAAATGGCTCAGCCACGAAGGTGGCAAGATTCACTATTTTACACCTGACAATTTTAATCGCTGGATTTGATATGATCACTTCATATACAGAAGCTCTCAGAGATGTCAATGTACCCTTAGGTAGCTCCAAAATGGCAAACAAAGCATGCTCTACAAAAAGCATCATAGAGCAACCCATCATAATACTTGTAGATTTCTCAATTGCGAACAAGGCGGCTGAATATGCAAAGAAAATGCCCTTTCATACCCGGGTCTAAAATCCCACTGTAATATGCGAGAGGTTTGTACCCTAATGTAGTCCTCTGTGTAAGCACTGCTGTCATAACTGTCCCATTGGTGTGTGAAAATAAGAAAAGCTCCTCAGTATAATTGGGAATTCCTAAAACAGGAGCTGTAAACATTGCTTTCTTTAATTCTTCAAATCATCCCTCCATTTTTTCAGTCCATTCTATTTTCTCCTTATACACCTGTGCTTTCTTTAAAGCCTGCAAAAGGGATCTTGTATATGAACTTTAGTCAAACACCCATGCTCTCACTGTAAAGAAGCCACAAACTTGGGAAGTGAAAGCCAGTTTATTTGGAACAGCTTCAGTAACTCACTTAAGACCCCCAACACAGGCAGCATCCAGGGTATAACTGACTTCACTCCAGAGTAAACATCTCCAAGCACACATCATTCCAGAATGGCACAGTAGGCATAAATCCATTCTGGAATTACAGATGATGTGCTTGGCATAAACACAGCTGAAAACCATAGCAACAAGAAAGCATACAAAGGTTTAGCTTTATACAACAAAGCATACAAAGGTTTAGCTTTATACAACACATCCCCCTCCCTTATGAAATAAATTTCTTTATTGTGGGATATGTACCCACTGAACATATATATACTCACATCATTTTACTTTCGCGATTCTGGACAAAGACCAGACTTGACCACTTTCTACACACACAGCGTTTTTGAAGAATTGTGTAACCCTAACAGGCTCTGTGTATAACCGTTCCCCTTTCTTGGTAACAACAGCCTTCCTTATCCGTACCCAATATCCAGCTTTGACCATGGTTATTCTCCTTGGGTGCTTCTTGTTGACTCTTTCCACCCACTTGTTTTTTCGGGCTTCCATCCCTTTCTTTACATCATCCACAACCGCATCTGACGCTCTCGCCCTGCCCAACCAAGCTGGCGCAACACAGGTGTTTGCCTTTCGCCCTCTCATAAGTTCAAATGAGCTAATCCCTGTTTCTACTCGCGGAGCCATCCTCAAAGCATACAGCCTGTCTCTTACTGCAACCTTTTTGTCAAGATCACATGCATTAGCTCCACGAATAGCATCCATAATACTTCGATTTACTCTCTCAACCATACCGTTTGCTTGGGGACAATACAAAGGAGTCTTTTTGTGTTTGATTCCACATTTGTACAGATACTACAAAAATAGTTTTCCCATGAATTGTGGACCATTATCCGTGAGAATGCTCCTGGGCAAACCCTCCCTTTCAAACACATCCTCCATGAATTCAATTATGCGTTGACACGTGACTTCCCTCAGGATCTTAAACTCAGTCCATCTCGAAAAGGTATCTACCATCACCAAAATGAACCTACCTCTACTTGCACCCATGTCTACGGGACCTAGAACATCCATGGACAAATCTTGCCACACAACATCAGGAATGGTAGTTTTACCCATTGGTTGGGACACAGCTATCATGTTCTTCCCTGATTTGGTACAGTCACTGCACGCACCAACCACTTACTCAATTTCGCGATCAATTCCTGGCCACCAGTAATCGGCTTTTATTACTTCTTTCGTTTTACAAATGCCAATATGTCCCTGATGGGCACAATCAATCAATTTCCTCCGCAGACTGCCTGGAACCACCAACTTGTCCCATCTGTACAACAGCTCTCCTTTTACGGATAGTTCATTCCTTATTTCCCACATAGCCCTCTCTTCACCTGATAGTAGCCTTTTCTCTGGCCACCCATCCACCACAAATACCATAATCCGCTTCCACATTTCATTGGCCCTTAACACTTGAATCCACTCTTGTTTCTGAGTTATACCCTCCACAGTTGCAAAAACCATTTCATGTTCACCATATACATTACTTCCTTTTTCACCAGCATCATTCTCCAACGTCACTCTTGAAGCGTGATCAGCTTGCACATTCTCTTTACCAGCAACTACTTCTATTTCAAATTTATGACACTGAAGCCTGGTTACCCAGCCTGCCACTCTCCTTGAAACCTTGTCGAGGCTTTTACTTTAAAAAATCGCCTTAAGGGGTTTGTGATCTGTTCTCAAGGTAAACTCTTGACCCCAGACAAAATTTTTCATCTTTTCAATGCCCCAATGGCACGCCAGGGCTTCCTTTTCCAACACGGAATAGTTCAATTCTGCACCTCTTAACATGCGGGATGCATGCATTATAATCATCTCCGTACCATCAACATCTGGCTGCAACATCACCACACCTATACCTGTCTCACTGGCATCCACGGCCAGAATGGTTTTCTTCCTAGTATCAAACATCGATAGGGGATTTGCCATATCAATTTTTCTTTTCATCGCTTCAAATTCTTTTTCACATTCCTTGCTCCATTCAAACTCAGCACCCTTCCTTAATAATGCTCTCAATTTAGTTATGGAATCGGCATAGTTCTCAACAAACCTATGATAGAACTCAATAGTACCTAGAAATGATCTCAACTCAGCCTTATTCTTTGGTGGCTGTGTTTTCAAAATGGACTCAACTAAATTCCTTTTTGGTTTGAGTCCCTGCTCAGAAATTCCATGACCTAGATAATCAACCGCTTGAGTCAGAAATACACATTTTTCGCCACGCAAAGTTATTCCTCTTGCTTTAAAGATCTTGAGAACTAAATCCAGTCTTGTTTTTAACTCACTCTCGTCCTTCCCACATATCAGGGCCTCGTCCTGAAAGCACCATACACCGCCGACATCCTTCAACAATTTGTCCATAACCTTTTGGAATACGGAAGACGCTGACACCAGCCCAAATGGCATGCGCTTGAATTGATATATTCCCTCATAAGTGATGAAAGCAGTCAATTTGCGTGACTCATCATCTAAACTTATCTGATGATACGCACCCGCCATGTCAAGCTTTGCAAAATATTTTGCACTCCCTATCCTACTTAATAACTCCCCCATATTGGGAAGAGGATGGCGATCTGCTACCACACACCGATTAAGCTCCCTCAAATCAATGCATACCCTCAAATCCCCATTGCTTTTCTTTACCACCACCACAGAAGATATCCACTCCACAAGCCTAGCTGGCTCAATAATTCCTTCTCTTTCCAGTTTCATTAATTCCTCACGCACAGCATTCCGCATAGACAGGGGCAGCGGTCTGAGCTTGGATGCAACAGGATTGCTTCCTTCTTTCACCTCAATCTTGTGCACCACCCCTTTGAGACACCCCACTCTGTTACAAAATACCTCAGGATATCTAGTCACCATTTCACATTTTGTTTTGTCACTATTAACCTCAGAAGAATTAACCACATTGAGGACTTGCCCCTTCACTATTAGGATCCAACTTGATTCCCAAACCCCTTTGTTCCTTCCAACCTAACAAGGTTTCACCTCTTTTGGTAACATATATTTTCCCACGTGTGAACCTCCCTTTGAATTTGAATTCTGTCTCATAGCACCCCATAATTTCTATTTTGTCTCCGTTATATCCGCCAGGCATTTTATCTGAAGGAACCAAACATCTGACGTCACCTCCAATTGCATTCTCAAAAACAGTTTAAGACATTAATGTGATTTTGGAGCAGGAGTCAACAAGCATTTTAACCATATGACCATTTACCTCTATCCATGCTGATGGATGCTCGCACTCATCAGAACCTGAACACTTTACCATATGAACGGTAACTATTTCATTCTCAGAAACATCAGCTTCTTCAGAAGATACACTGTCATATTCTTCAATCAGGAAGGTTCCCCTTCCACCTCCAATTCGATAGTTTTTACAACAATTCTCGAAGTGCCCCCACTTCTTACATAAACCACAATTCACTCGCCTCCCAGGGCAAATGGGAGATGTAGACAAATGTCGTGAGCTCACACAGTGAAAACATAACCTATCTTCCTTTTTCACATTAAATTGAGCGGCGTCCTTTGAAACCACCTATTATTTTGCTCACCACCCCCACCCTTGGCTTGGGTATTCTCATAATGTTTATTGGGCTTGGTTCTATGTTTTTTCTTTTCCTTTGGGCACCTTCCCTTCTTATCTCCAACTCTTAGTACCTCAACACTTGGTGCTGATTTATTTTCCTTGAGGGACAGCTTCGCTACACACTGTAATGTGTGCTCAATTCTCTTCGCTATACTAATGACCTCCTCTAAGTTTGGATCGTCCTTTAACCAAATTTCCTCCCATATTTTATCATTAGAGCAGTGAATCATAAATTGATCTCTTATGTGTTCCTCTAATCCACCACCAAACTTACAATTGAGGGATAAATGTCTCTAAGCAGTTAATTAGTCTTCAACAGTTTCTCCTTCATGTTGACATCTCATGCCAAAATGATATCGCTCCAATGCCAGGTCAAAATCATTTGTTCCCTCTTCTAAATCTAATTCGGAAATATCAGGAAGTGTGTCATATATCCTCTGACCTTCATACCCCTGAAAATGCATTAACATTGCTACTTTACGTTCTACAGACATTCCATTCCCACATGTAGCTTTAACATAATGTAGGAATCCCTTCTTCCACGGGGCCCACTTAATTTTTGGCGGACCTGGTGTGAGCATAAATACTTGCGGACCGGGGACTCCAGACAGGGCCATATTTATAACCTCTAAATGCTACGTAACACAATGCGTAAAATAACAGGTTAATATGCATTCAAAGTATATGACACAACAAAAACAATTTTGCTTTCAAGATGTCAAATGGTGATTCTTAGAATATCGTCACATGTTGCCATACATAGCCACTCTATTTTGGCTATGCTTGTCCAGTCACCACCACAAAAATATCTCCTCCTTTGGGGTGCCAGAGAAAGCACCTTCTCTAAGCTGTGGTGCCCTTTGTCATACACCCCTAATTCGCCTTCCCACAGGGGGCCCTGGGCGAGGTTTCAGTATCCTTTCTCAATTCAGCGCCACATCCGCATTCAGCTGGGCTTGATTCAGCGCCACATCCACTTTCAGGCAGCTTCCATCTTCCAGCTTCCTGCTGATAGCTCCTCCTAATTCGCCTTCCCACAGGGGGCCCTGGGCGAGGTTTCAGTATCCTTTCTCAATTCAGCGCCACATCCGTATTCAGCTGGGCTTGATTCAGCGCCACATCCACTTTCAGGCAGCTTCCAGCTTCCAGCTTCCTGCTGATAGCTCCTGCCAATTCCTCCTGGATGGTGGCTGCTCCTGCTGACAGCTCTTGGATGGTGGTTGCTCCTGCTGATAGCTCCTGCCAATTCCTCCTGGATGGTGGCTGCTCCTGCTGACAGCTCCTGGATGGTGGTTGCTCCTGCTGATAGCTCCTGCCAATTCCTCCTGGATGGTGGCTGCTCCTGCTGACAGCTCCTGCCAAACTCCACTTCCAGTCACTGTTGGGGGTCTTGGCTTCTGCAGGGATCACTACAGACATCCCATCCTCGTCGCCATTGTAAAGAAGCCACAAACTTGGTAAGTGAAAGCCAGTTTATTTGGAACAGCTTCAGTAACTCACTTAAGACCCCCAACACAGGCAGCATCCAGGGTATAACTGACTTCACTCCAGAGTAAACATCTCCAAGCACACATCATTCCAGAATGGCACAGTAGGCATAAATCCATTCTGGAATTACAGATGATGTGCTTGGCATAAACACAGCTGAAAACCATAGCAACAAGAAAGCATACAAAGGTTTAGCTTGATACAACAAAGCATACAAAGGTTTAGCTTTATACAACACTCACATAATATCATAGTCCCAAAAACTGTTGCATCTGCTTCAACGTGTGCGGTTTTGCAGATTTCATGATCGCTTCTGCTTTTTAAGGTGTTACCTTCTTTCCTTCATGCGAGGTTAAGTGGTCTATGTACAACACTTCTTCTTGACAGTACTTTATCCTCTCTTTGTCTACCTTATATCCCTTGTCTGCTAGAATAGTCATTAATTGAATCAAGTCTTGTCTGCATTCGTCTTCTATTGTGCTACAAATCAAAATGTCATCTACGTACTGTATCACAGTGCTTTTCAAATCAATATTGCCTAAATCCATCTGTAGGACTCCATTAAAGATCGATGGGGACTCACAGTACCCTTGAGGCAGCCCCTTGAGTGCTTCAGGTAAATTTGACGAAACAAAAACAAAGTCAAGTCTTGTGAATCTTTGTGCAAAGGATTGATAAAAACAAATTTTTCAGGTCAATCACTCTGAAATTTCGCACTTCTGCTGGGATACTGAATAGTATCGTCGCTGGATTAGGAACTAAAGGAAAATCTGCCCCTACAATCTGGTTAATTGGTCTAATTTCTTGTATGAATCTTCATGACCCTCCCTTTAATTTCTTCACATGGTATTGCACGATGACTCTGACGGTACCCCAATACCCTGCCCCGTTAGTGCTGAGGTAAAATTGCTCCTGGTGTCAGCTTTATTTTAACCTCCCCTACTCCCTTTACTAGGCCTACATCATAAGGGCCTTTAGTCCATAAAATGCTTGGCACTTTCTCCAAGTCTTCATCAAAAATGCTGGACGCTGTCACATTATCGGCATGCGCTGTGGGATCTCCCTTTTCTCTATCCTGACCCAACACGCAATGCTCATAAAGAACACCACTTCATCATCTGAAGGATTATCTTTAAACATGTGGTCATCAGTGACCTCAGTCAATCTGCACCCTTCCACAATGGCAATCACTCTTCTCCATGGCCTACCTTGCATGGTCATGAAGTCAGGGGCACAGGCATGCAGGGGTCCCATGCACAGGAGACCTGGGTGGACACTGTCCTGGCACCTTTGGCGCCAGGCTCATGAACAAAAGTAAACAAGAACATCCATTTAACACCAAAAAACGTTTATTATGGACATATCACTTTAGATGCATTAATCTTGAACATTCCATCCATTAAGCAGCATGCATTAACCTTTAACATAACATCCAGTAAGCAGCCCCAAGTGTATTCTTGGGTGTGGCTGCTAATGGATTGCCTTCGCACATGCTCACTCTCTAGGAGTTGGAGGGTGTGGCTGGTAAACCGGCCCTAATGGGCGTGCCCACGATCTCAGCTATATAAGCTGCCCTGATCCTCAAGACAGACGCTTTGTGTTATTCTGCACTTGCAAGCAGCATAACGCTCACTGTCGTCTGATGTCAGGCTTACCTTTGAAGATACTGCTTCCTGGACATCCTGCTTCCTGCCAGCATACTTACCAAATGGGGGAAGCTGTTCTTACCTGTACATCTCTTCGGCGAAGGAAGCAAGTATTCATCTTTACACTTTCCAGAATGCGGAAATCTTCATCTTGGCACCGCAGCACGACGCGCTCCATCGTCGACAGCAGCGCTTGTAAGGAAACACAGTAGACACGGTTAGACATCAAAAAACAGTCCGTTTAAGAATGTGGTTCACCATACTTCACGCTTTTCCTTAAACCATCACTATCCTGCTGTCGAACATTGCAGTAGCATCCATCTTCCATCCGGCCGCATCTTGTGTCTCACAGCTGCATTATTGCGGGCATAAATAGGAACAACATATAAATACATTAAACAGAATGAACAGCATCACAAGAGTTCAAGAAAGACTTACCAATCAGAAGGAGAAGCATAGTCACAGCTGGACTGGACTAATGCTAATCAGGGGTCAGTGAAGGAACTAGATCCCATTCGAAGTGCTCCTGGCAGAAGTAGCAGGACGGAGAGCTTATCTTCCATACAGGTGAGCTTTATGGGCTGACGTATGCTCACAGAAACCATACTTTGGGGTGAAGGGTTCGAAAGGTACAACAGTCACAGATTGGCACACTCACACACTGTTATCTCCACGCAGGAGCAGTATCACCATGTACCACCGCTCACAGCTTTTCTATTAAGGGAGAGGCCTGAAGGGGGTGATTCAAGTTCAGGGAGGGCTGCAACCGTGCCCCAACACCTCCACAGAGAACAGGTGAGCGTAACACTACCCTCATCATCTGTTCCTTCGAGCATTGCCATTTCCCCTCGTTCTATGGCTGCATCTAATTCTAGGGGGATGGTCTGTCCCCCCTCTTCGTCCATAGGTACCTGTGGTCTAAACAAAACTTCATCAGGTATCCTCATAGTCCTTCCCACTGAACCAGGTAGCCATGTTAACAGAATGCTCACTGCATAAGAAAAACTTTGGGTTCTATCTGCCCTGTAAATGCCTATATAAATTTACCCACATTCATATAGTGTATCCCAGGAGTGGAGAACACTATACCTTTGTCATTAAAAGAAATGTTTATGTTAAGTTTTGTCATTAAGTCTCTTCCCAAATATTAACTGGTGTCTGTTGTGAATACAACAATGGAACAGACATATCACACTCTCCTATAGAAACTGGTAATTCGTCAGTAAAAGGAATTCGACTTGTAGCTCCAGAAAATCCTTGAGCATTCATGCACTTCCCGACATTGGATATTTTCCATGTCATATACATGAATAAGTTGCACCAGTGTCTACTAGAAACAAAAAATATTTTCCTCCTATCGTCATATCAAACCTTGGTTCCTCTTGGGGGTCTGGTGTCATGGATAGTACTGAACACATCAAGTCACCCTGTGAGCTGTCCTACTGTGGATACATGCATACCCCTGTACTTGTGAAAGGATTTCCTCCCACCAAAGTGACACCCCCTATTCTAGGTGTTAGTAATTATCCTGTGTTTGTATTGTATTGTATATGCATGGGGCGCGCTGCGACTGCCCTTGCGGTAGAAACAATGGTGTTTGCTGTGACTGTTGTGGTTGCTGTGCATGCTGCACTTATGATGCATGTGCTTGATACACTGTCTGATCTTGGGCAAATTCTTCCCTAGCATGTGAGCTATATGCTGGAGGATAAGCTGCCCCCCCACTTGAGAACTGACCGTTCTGTACATACCCTTGGCTTCCACATGTGCGCAAAATATGCCCTGTCATCCCACATGTCCATCATACAGGAGGACCTTGCCTGACTAGACCTCCTTAGTTAAACCCTCCTTGCGCATTCTGAATCTCATTCTGTACAATCTGAAACCTATTTTGGGTATTCTGGAATCCACCCCTTCCTCTGTAGCCCATGCCTCTTCCTTGTGGTATTAATCCATTCCCTCCTTGTTCCAGTGGGTGCTGATTATTCACCTGCGATGTACCCACTGCTTGCTGTGCTCCTATCCTTTCTACGCTCGTCAATACGGCCCCTTCTATGGTATACTTTGACAATTTCTTCTAGACTAACTTGGCTTCCTCAAGTTTTCTAACACCGTCTTCATTTCTGTTTTTCTATTGTAACAGCCAACAGTGATGCGCTATAGTCAACTGTATTTCAGGCCATGGTTTCACATCCATTCTCACTTGCTTCTTAAGTTGCCTCTGTACCTGCTCAGGAAATCCCTGACATAAAATATGATAAAATACTGCCACTGTCTTTCCCCACGGATTGCACATTTCAGGAGTCAAGTGTTTTTGAATTTCCTCAATATAATCAAGCAGATCTTCATCTTCTTTCATCTTTCGTGTCATAATTGCACCCATATCTGATACATAGGGATACTGTACTCTGAGAGCTCTCCAGACATCTGCTCTACAATTATAAAATGGTACTCCTTTGTGCGCCGTGTTCTGTGCCTTGACACTTCAATATTCTGCTCTCGCCCAAATGTCATCTGCTCTTTCCCCAAAAATGGTTGCCAGGAGACCCTTAATATACCCTATTGCCAAAGTATTTCCTCCTGTCATTTTTTCTAACTCATAAATCCATTTTCCCCGCACCCACTGTTAAACTGGGAGTTTGCACCTTAACTTATCTTTGTCCATCTGTGGCCATGGAATATACTGTGGCCTTGCTCCCCCTTTTTCCAATAAGGGAAACTGCGTAAATGTCTATTTACAATTGGCTCCCATCATCTGCCTATCCATTGTAGGGACAATGGTTCCTGAACGTCTCCTTCCTGGTAATGACGGTAACCTGTTTACATATGGCGGTGACTCCCTCTTCTAGCTATACAATTGTCCTTTAGGGCGATATGGATATGCTATTGGATCTGGCATCCTTTCTTTAGGTTGCTCTAGATCAGACCATCTGACTTCCTTGTCTGCCTGCAGGATTCCCTTGGGGGCACATGCAACTCCTTCCTCTTTGCCACGGAAGAGTTCTCTCTCCTTGTCTGACATATCTATTCCCCAATTACTATGGCTTTCGTCTCCTTCACACTTGTCTTAAGTCCTGATAGGCTTTATCGATCTGATCTATGGCACTCCCTATATCGAAGTTCTCTTCGAGTGTTAATCTGGATGGCCCTGACGTTGCTCCCTGTAATGGGAGGAGTACCTCTATACTGCTCCATTGTATTATTGGACTTGGCTCCATTAATTCCTTTTGAATGTGATCAATATTGCGTTTCTGCTTTCAGCTTTTTCATTCTGATTCTTCTTCTATTTCTCTTTGCTTACTTGCTTCCCATCTATCTCTTTCTTCTTCCATTCTCAACTCATCTCTCCTTGCCCCCGCTCTTCTTTCTTTCTCTTCTCTTCATCTTTGTACTTTTCTATCTCTTAATTTCAGCACTTTGTCCTCTTCTCTCATCCTTTCTTGCTTATTGTGTTCTTCCATTACTCTCTGTCTGTTGTCATAATTCCTTTGCCCTTTCTTCTTTCTTTTGCTGCTCCTCCTGACACATCTGTTCTCGCTGCTGTCTGCTCTTCCTTTTATGCTTGTTGTCCTTCAATCTCCTTGCTCTTTTCCTATCTTTTCTATCCTGTTCCTCTTGATCTTCCCCTTGCCTGACTTCCTCAATGCTTTTCCCATCTAGCTTGAGTAATATCTGTACTCCCATCCATTTGTTCTGTACGAATGTTGCTTCATCAGCTTTATCCTTCTCTCCTTTCCATCTCTTGATCTCTCGTTCTATCTCTGTTGATACATTTGCTCGCTCGCTTTTCTCTTTCTTTTTTTTGTAGGACCTTAAAGATCTCCTCTTTTCTCTTAGTCTCCTCTGGACTATCGTCACTGCTATAAGCAGGCGGTTCTTATGACAGATTACTATATCCCATTGCAGCTTTTAGTTACTTTAACGGATACAATCCTATGTCTTCTTTTTCATTGCTTTTTATCCTAAGGCGAGGCACAGGGAGCAGAAGGATTGACACCTTCCTCTTTACACTTGTTAAGTATCCAATCCTCCGGTATCGGATCCTCTCTCTCTCTTTTTGGTACATCTTCCAAAGCTCTAAAATAGCTAACCTTTTCTCCAATTTATTTTCCGTGTACGCAGCATGCAAGTATGTGGTCATGTGTTGCAATACTGCTTTCGACAATGATCCCCGTTGTGGCCATGGCATGAACATCTTATCTGCCATGCCTTTCAACCATTGTGCACAGTACTGTTTGAGCTTCGGCAATGTTTTACATAAATGCATCAGAGGAGTAATGTCTCCCATTGTGTTGAGTCTCAATTGACTGTCAATGCCTACCACTGTTTACACAAAATATCTTTATGAAAACAACAAATATGAGCGCGCTCCAACAATCGCTGCTCAACTCTCTATTTTTTCAATAATCTCAGCCTACCTGCCGGAGCTGACAGTTTCTCTAGATAGACTCCATATCTCTTTGACCTTTTTTCAACTCTCTTTACACAATTGTTGCTCTTCAACACCTTAGAATACCACAAATACACAAACAGACAGACTAGTCGACTCTTCATATATATCCTCTGTGAACACTCCTCTTGTTTATACCCCTAATTATATGACAACTCCTTCTGAATCTGTTGGGTTAGGACTCTCGGGCCTTCTCTCTCAAAGACACATAAATAATCACATGTTACTTTTCCAAGTTACTTTCTAATTACCCGTTACTTTTCCCCGTTACTTTCTAATTAGCTGTTACTTTTACACTACGACAATCCCATCCTTGTGATCTTCTGGCTAGATGGCAGAGGGTACGCGATTGTCCGAAACTCTAGAGTCTATTGGTCGATGGGTCCTTCTATCCAACCATCTTCTGCTACCAAGTGAACCCTTATGGTCCTTTTAATTAAGGTACATCGTACGATGGATGGGATGGAGAATAACTTTCCCACCAAAAAAGAAGATCGACTCAGGAAGTTGGCAATATGTCTGTTTTATTCCCAATTGTCTAAAACAGGGAGTATAACGGACATCAGCAGACATCGCACAGCACGATCTCAATATATTTAATAAAAAAAGAATACTTTTATAGAAAAAAACTCGTCATGCGCGGTGTCATACTACGTGGAAAATTACAAAAACATATGTGGGATTGTGATAGGACTAAGGGGAGTATCTAAGTATACTTTCAATATGGGATAGGATTGTGATTGGGTCTCTACAGTCAGGTGGGCAACTCATGCCCTCCCTTAGTGCAAGTCATCTTCAACAGTTATTATCTACACAGCACATCATTGGCTCTCAAACTGTAAGGCCCTTTATTATATAGCCTTCTACAATTGGTTGGCACGCTTGTGCCCTTCTGGAACATTCGATTCTCTAGCAGCACGTAAGACAGTATCCCAGGTACTGGTGGGTGAACTTGACCGTACCTCCCACCTAATTAACCCATAATCTCTCATCACTCATGCCGTCTGCCATTCAGATTGTCTTTGAACTTAGCCGTGTAGTAGCTTCTCATCTTTGGGAATATAAGGGAGTGTGAGCACGTTCTTATCAAGGTTAAGGCTTGCATGGCAACATCTACTTTCATCTTGGACTCACGTGATCAGAAACTGTGAATTGGCCCATTTTATATTATTTAATTGTCTTAAATAAAGAAACTTGTCTCTCATGGTGTTCTCTTTTTGCAATTTAACAAGGGATGCCTATGTGTCTCACATTCACTGTTCTTCAATACATTTCCTAAAACATTTTGCAAAGAAAATTAAGAACTTCGGCTGTGTCTGGGAGGATAATATGGGATTTGGAGCACTGGTGGGAGCAAAGGTGCAGTCTGCATTCCATTCCTTACATCTTCTGAGACATATCCTGCCATTTGTTGTGAATGAAGACAGAGCAGCGGTAGTGGGTACATTGGTCAATTCAAGACTGGATAATGGTAACGCACTGTTATCAGGTATACCGGCCTGTCAATTGCGAAGGCTGCAGATGGCCCAAAATGCTGCAGTCAGGCTGGTGTATAGGGTAAAGAAATCAGCCCCCATTTCTGACTTAAGAAGATCTTTACACTGGTTAGCGGTGAAAGAGCAAATTGACTTTAAAATTGTTTATCTGGTATTTAAATGTGTCAACAAAATAGCGTCAAGATACTTATCAGATAACATTAAAAGTCATGTCTCAATACTGTAATTGCACTCAGTTGACAATAATCTGCTCCAGGTACCACGCACTAGGTACGTGAGAAAAGGGATCGCAGATTCAGGGTATATGGCTTCAGATTATGGAACAATCTACCTCGAGAGATTCGTGAGATGAAAACCCTCCCTACATTTCGTAGGGGCCCTCAAGACCTACCTGTTCTGATAGAGATGGGTGGCAGAGGATATGGCAATTAATAACATTACCAAAGTGAGAAAAGGCAAGATGAATGGTACTTGATACATCCGCGTCCAAATATGATTTGGTTTGTCAGGTGCGCAATATATATGACTTCACAATTCAAAATTCAAATTCAAAATTCAAGGACTGATAACCAGTATTGGCTGCTCTTAGCCTTTGACACCACGCCAATCAGTCATCCTTTGGTCCAACTTTGAGCTTCAGCGTATTCTTTGCTGCAACACACACATCAATCCTCCTTTCTCCACGGGTTGAGCTTACTAAAATTGTGTCATCGAATGTCCAGATTCTACACACATATATATATTGATGGCACCACCTTCAGTCTATTCACTACGTATAGCCAGCCCTTACGATTACTTAGTCTACTTGCATTACGGCATCTGTACAGTTATAAAATGTTGTGCATTTTCTGCAGTGCTTCTTCACACATGCAATCTTCATTTTGCACATGAAAGTCTTCTCGATTCTTTACTTCGCCATCGGATTCTATATTGTCTGTGCATTCTCTTCCTTGATCATCCTTCTCAGTGTGTCACTCTCATCTCTTTTGACATCACCAGCCTCTCCTTTTCACATTTTCACACTTCTTCAGGGATCTACCTCAGGTGACCGTCATTTCTTCAGGGATACATCATGTAGGGTTTTCTCAGTGGATACACCATTACTGGCGTTGCACATGTCCCAATTTATGGTTTCCAACATATAGTCAGAATAGGGGTGGGACTTCCTGCAGAGGCATTCGGCTGCTCCTCTACAGAAGTGTTTACACAAGGCCACATGATGAGGAAGGGTACTCAAACCAAATAGTAGAGGAGATTGAGCACAACACAGAAAGACCTCCTGTGTTCATGCTCAAAGGTTTTCTCCTCAACAAAGGAAAATAAATTATTAGGATTCTCTGGTGGCTGTGGCGGGGATCACATGGGTGCCAACGTTGTGCAATATAAGTTTATTGCTGGCACCCCATGACCACCTTCTCCAGACTGCCACAAAAGGCTAATAATCTTGAACTTCGAAGGTTCCATGGAACTCTTGCAACAACTCCAAAGGTAGATAACAATGTATGCACTTGCAACTGTAGCAGAAACTTGTTCAAATATACATATTGACATATTATTTATAATGCAACACACCTCCCTCCCTTGTTTCAACTTCTGAAATAATATAAAAGAAATAAGAACTTATAATTACAACTCAAATTCTAACTGCAAACATAATCATTACATTGCCCAGGTAAATGTTCAACTCTGTTTGAACATCTGACACCCTTCACCTCTCTGTTACTGTAATATGCGATATTAACAGAGTTCTGCATTTTCTGCCCATTGCATCATCTACTGTCCAACATTTGTTCTTATTTCTTCAACTAGTTTGTTAGCCATATTCCTACATCTTGATTGTTTTCCCACTTCATGTCCTGCATATTCTACTTCATTTCCTTCATCCTTGTCCGATGCAGCTCTACCACTCACCCTCTGGTCTCCATTTAGTTCACTCAGCACATCATCAACCCACCATGCCCACAATGAATCTTAAAAATGAATTCTTCTATTGCTTCAAACAGTACCATCACTCAAATTGACATATCCTGTTCCAACTCTTACCACTTTAAAGGATGATAGAAACACTAGTAAATCTTTCCTCAGAAACCTAGGGCTCTTCAGCCTGACCACATCTCCAACATGAATGTGGCACTGCTTTCCAAATCTACTGTTATACTTTTCTACCCAATCCCTTTACTTTTCTCTCACTCTTTGTACACATTCTTCTAAATCTACCTGTTACTGTACCCCAGCAACTAACTATTTGGGCCACAACTCACTCCCTGGTTTCCTGCCTCTCATTGAGTGAAATGGTGCACACCCCATGCGACTATCCAGCATATGTCTATGTGCCTCGGCAGCCTCTGCCACCACTACCCTGCGAATTGAATCTACTAACTAATGCCAATTGTTCCACCTTCTTGATGAACCTGTTAATATGCTCTACTAAACCATTAGCACTGGGCTTACATAATGCAGTCCTATGATGTTCAATCACCCTTTCTTTTAGTAAAGGAAACATTTCACGTGACAAGAATTGCATCCCATTGTCTGAAACAATGCTCTCTGGCGCACCTTCTATACCAAAAATAATTTGGAAGACCTCTATAACTTTCTCTGTCGTTACCAATTGTACTGATGCAACATTTATCCACTTAGACGTATAATCCACTTACACCTGATAATATCTGGCTTTTTCTCCCAACCCTTGACTGGAGCCATAATGTCCAAGGATACCTTACAACAAATGTCATCTGGTATTTCTATAGGATGCATGGGTTGTTTTCTCACCACTCAGATTTTATCACTAATGGCACTCACCACCCAATCTCTAAATGTTTGTTCTATATTGTTATCCATAGCTGGTCACCAATATGACACCCTTAACCATTTCTTTGTAAGGTTTCTCATCAAATGCCCTTCATGAGCAAGTTCCACTAAACAATTCCTATTTGGTATGGGTGGCACTAGTTTATCACCCCTGAACATTCCCCATGGACCTTCTGCCAGTTCATTCAACACTGGGGCATGTCTCTTGCCTTGTATAAGCACCTTACAAATATCCAATAAATACATAATTAAATACATCCAGGACTGTTCTCAACTTTGACCAACCCGTCTCTCAATCCTTTTTCGAATCCATGGTAATTTTGGGTCTTTTTCACTTTCTTTCCACCATTCTTTCTTATCTACAGTCGGTATCACATATGCTCCATGTTCTCCATTCTCCTCCACTGGGATTCCATTCTCCGGTATAGTCAGCCTGGATAAATGGTCAGCAACCACATTCCTCTGACCTTGAACATACTGTACCATGAAATTATAATCTTGAACGTCAACCATCCATCTAGCAATCCATGGTGAAACAGAACCTAAACCCTTAGTAGTTAAGATGTGAACAAGTGGTTTATGGTCAGTCCTTATGACATAAGGTAAACCCCACAAAAGCGTATGAACATGCTTAGAAGCCCAAAACACAGGCAACGCTTCTATTTTGAGAAACTGCATATCTTGACTCTGGGTACCTCACAACCCTTGAGGCAAAGGATAAGGGCCTATATTCTCCTTCTTTCCTTTGAGACAATACAGCCTCAACACTGCATCACTAGCATTCACTGCCAACACAGCTTTGGCCTTATCATCAAATGTGGCCAGTGACAGAGCTTCATCCACATTTTGTTACACATTGACACATCCTCGTTGACATTTCTATGACCAAAAAAATATTGCATTTTATTTTCTAATTTCTCTCATGTGAATGGTTTTCTCTGCATTCCATGGAATGAATTTGACATAATACACATCAATTTCCCATAACTATCTTACATGCTCCTTGGACACAGGAGTTTGTGTTTGAATCGTAACTTTCACTAAACCTTCTCTGGGCCTGTTCCATGCCTGTCAATCAAACTTCCCAACTGGGTGACACTTTGAACTTTCACCTGCCATTTAGTCATGTTTACCATTGAAACCTTTTCCTGTAATACTTTTAGTAAATGATGCACTCTCTGATCATTTTTGATTTCCTCATAATAATATGTCATGGTGAAAATAACTCACTCCTGCAAACGTACTAAATAATTCCTACATGAGAAGCTGAAACACAATTACTGCTGATACTAAACAAAAAGGCATCCTCTGAAACATGTATGCCACAAATGGCGTAATAAAATAAGTTAAATGGTAAGATGACTCACTCAGTTCAATCTGATACTACTCAAAAGTAGAAAACCATGATAATGATCTCATAGTGGTCAAAGGTTCATTAATATTTGTCACAGGATGCCTGCCTGCCCAGATGTAAACATTTAAGTAACTCAGGTCAACACATGTCCTTAACCCTCTATCTTGGTTCCTTGTCAGAGCAATTGGTGTATCTCTTGCTAACACAGGTACATTCCTGACTTTGTGCACTTTGGACACTGTTCCTATTTTTAGGATCATCTTGTGCACAAACCCTTTTAACATACTTAACTTGTCATTGAAAATGGTAGGATATGTTGTTTTAAGATTCTCAATTGACATTGGCACATTTGAATCTATACAGAAAATGGGAACTTCCCTACCTGGGCATATCCGTATCTATAAGGCTGCTTGTTTATGCCATCCTAAAGCACTGGCACTTTTGTATGCAACATACAGTTTTCCTTCCGCCTGTTTGCCCTTGTACTGCATGTTTTCCCATTTGTATCCTAATAGGGTAATGGGAAACTGCCCATAGGTCGGCACTCAGATTGATGTCAGAAGGTATGAGTGCATTCACAGACTTTCCAAAAAAGTTTTTGTATTGTAAAGCTCTGTGGTTATCATGATGTATGGAGATCCAGAATCTACCATGTCAATATTCACACCACTGACTTTTTTATGAGTTCCCATGATCCAGTCTTCTGTCCTTGGATTTGTAACAATACTTTTTCTTCTGGGTTCAGTAATCTGTATTTTTCCAGGCCCTCTACCATGTTTTCACTAGTTGTGTACATTGCAGGTTTTTCCTGACCTTCCATTATAGAAACACGGTTGTTTGATTTGCACTGTCTGGTAAAATGCAGATTACTCCACTGCAACCTGCACTCTACCCTCATGGCTGGACATTCCTTAGCTCCATTTCCATGGCTACACCATCCACACTTGCTGCAGGTGGGCCATCCCTTGACAGGAAAATTTGCATGGCTTTCACCTTTTTCTCTGCATAGTTACTCGAGGAAAAACTTGTTGTGGTCTGCTCTTCTGTTTCAACATACAGCTTGTACTGTCTCCCCAATTGCATGTATAGCCTTGTGGGCTACCTCTTGTAAACTCTTTGCTGACTCGTCAATTCCCCCACACCAATTCCAGGGCTTTTTCCAATGTTGAATCTTTGTCTATCAAAAGTCTTGTTCTTATTTGTGTTACATGTGCCCATCATTATACAAAACCCTGCTTTGCTCTTCTATTATGCCAGTGAAGTTGCATGTTTATATTAGAGTTCCTAAAGCAGTGACATTGACATACATGGACTTATCCACCCTCTGCATTATAGAGAAGAAATGATATCTCTAACGTAACATTTTCCCAAAATGTTTGGTGAGCTTTGTCAGGGCTGTTTCGTATGCACTGACTATTACTTCACCTTCACCTCTGCATTGCACCATGACCTAATCACTAGGTAAGTGTCTGAAGATGCGGAAGCCCTCTGTGCATAGGCAGTCCAGTAATGCTGCTTCTTTTTGATCATCTGCCTAATGGTCTCCCCCTGCCACTTGAATATACACTTTAAATGAGTGCAGCCACAATTCCCAGACTATTGGTGGTTCCACAGGCTGCTTAAAAAACATGTTTGTAATTTTGCATGTGTGGCTTGCATTTTGTAATGAAGTTCAATCTTGTGGGTACTGATACGTGCTACAATACTAAACAATGGTTGCATCTACTCTAAATTGCCACTAGGTGGTGCGTGAACACGTCTGAATTCTTCTTTTCCGTCTCCCTATCTTCAGTAACTTCACAATATAATAACAATGTGAGGTGCTTTCCTCTGCTCCTCTCTGTGAGTCGCTCGGTTTGCAAACCACCCATTGCTTTCTAGGGATGTCTACAGACATTTCCTTTTATTTGCTGCCCAGCACGGAATTGCCTCATGGTCCCATACCCAACAGCAGCACATGCACATACAATTTGGCTGGTATCTCGAGCATGGGGTCCTCCTGCGTGTGGTGTGCGCCCAATTGAGGTGGGTGCAGCCTGGATCACACGGAAGCCAAGGTTGTGAAATATACATTTATTGCTGGCACCCCACGGACACCTTCTCCATACTTAACCATGAATGAACGACTTTGAAGGTTCCATGGAACCTTCTCAACAGCTCCATAAGTAAACAACAATGTATGCACTTGGATACAACTGTAATAGATACTTGTTTAAACGTACACATTGATATATGCATTACACTACAACCGATTGCTTTTAATTTTATGGTGTAACAAAGAGAAAAGGCAACAGGAAAGCTTTCTTTTTACAAGGAACTAACAGTAAAAAGGGATGATTAGAGAGAAAGCCTAAAGAACACACCCATAACCAAACAAAGGGGATAATGCAGGGATCAAGAAACACCAACAGCACCTCATTCAACTAACACAGTTCTCCAAAGCACTTCTAAAATCCTAAGCTCACAAAACAAAATGACAAACTCCCCAACACCAGCAATTTGTGAATCTGGCCTCTACACCCCTTACTTCACATTTTGACTTCCAGGTTGAAAGCCATATATGTTCAGGGACGTTCGGAGATACTCAGGCAGGATTTGGCTGATTCTTGGAAAACAGACATGCACTAAATAACTTAAAAGCTTCACAAAGAGAATGAAATGTGAGAGGAACGTGAGAGATCCTGTGAGGCTGGGTCAGGGATACCTAGAGGAAATGGTGTCCTGTGTATCTGTGAATGTTATCCAAGTAGGGCAGTACATTAAAATCTATCCGAAAACTGTGGACTGCAATACTCTCTTACACTATCAAAGTTGCCATTTAAGAGAACTATGCGACAATTTACAATAAAGTCTGTACCTGTGCATCTACAGAAATGACTTCTCCTTCAACCATCATCTAGATCAATGTGGCTATCCAAAGAAGATCATAAAACAGTATAAAAAAAGCAAGATACACTCTTAGGGAAGATGTTTTGACACCAAAGGCATATAAACCCATCTTGGATACACTGACAATCAATTGAAAGTTCAATTTCCAGTACAAAAGCTCCAGAATTGTCTGTACTGGTGAAGGCCTTTTTAGTGTTTTCAATGCTGAAACATCTTAAGCTTTTTATACATGTACATAGAGATATAAGGAACTCTGACACACATGGAATAACACTGGAGCAAGAAACTTACCCTCAAGATGCACAGGATTTTGAAACACATGGGATGACATTTTGAAATGACTCCTGGAACAAGGACTACATGTTGGACTTTTGCTTTTTTTCTGAAGGGACACATTTGAACCTGGAATTTAACAAATTGGATTGTCTTTTGTATCTTTTGTGAATTAAATGTTGGTTGTTTTTTTTCTTTGACTCAGTGCTTTTGATCCAAACATTATTTGTGTACATATATTCTTTTGTCTTTCTTTGAATAAGGTGTATTATATTTCTTTAATTAATGAATTGGGAATGTATTCATTAGGACATATACAACACATTGCCTTATAAATGCTCAATAATTCTATTACTTTCTTTTCAAATTATCTTTTCACCCATAACCAAATCTATATCTTTGGATTGTATAATCTCCAAATGTGGAATCATATTTAGATTCTGCATTGTGATAAGGATTGAAATCAGTAGTAATGCCAGTCATAAGTAAATTAGGTACTACTAGCGGTTCCCGGTGTAACATACGCTGGTAACTGTCTTCATTTGAATTTGAAAGGCATTTTTTCAATCAAATGGAATGTGAGGTATTTGATTTGATTTGAATCATTTATAAACGTGCTCCTGACAAAGTTGTTCGTATATGGGCACAGATGTATCACCTAGCAATAAATCAGCTATATATGAATGTGTTATCAGTTCAGCAGTTTCACAATTAAGAGATTAGGCTTCAGTGTTACAGCTAACAAAGAAGATGGATCTTTACAGCCTTTGGGAAAGCCATTTGGGTTTTATGTTCTTAAATAGCTCTCGGGAGGCTGTTCCTAAGTTTTGGACCATAAACTCCGAACCACTGGTCCCCGACTAGAAGATAGCATGGAAATTATTCAGTGAGCTGTTAGTGTCCATATGCGGAGATGCTTGCAGAATGATCCCTTTGTTCAAAGCATTTCTGCAGAGGGGATTTCAAATATTGGCTTGTTGATTGAGCTCTCAAGATCAGAATTCATTATTTATAAGGAACATGATGATTGCGTATTTGTGTTTTGGATACACAATACTAGTTTTCAATGACACATTGATTATTTTTTATCATAAGGGGGACCTGAGCATAGGAACAATGTGTTAACATGGAAAGGCAGATTTCCATTTAGGTAGATGATTTCCTGAAAAAAGGGAAGTGTTAGGCAAGAACTGATGTAGTAACCTTGTGGGAGACTTCACAATCCTTGTCCTCTTGGTATTAGGTAACGCACCTATAGGTCTGTTCTACACACATTGGTAGTGTGACTGAGCAGCCAGACTTATCTCAAGAGGGGTAAATGTGAGCTGTGGAGCTGTAGTATTGAAATTCACCAATACAAGTATCCAAATAACACTTACACTCAAGGTTATTAAAAAGGACAATATTCAACAATAAAAATATACTTCAAAATACTTTCCCAGAATCAAGGCAAAGCAAGTAGATACTCTTTAGAGATGCTTCATACACACTCCTTACACCCTGAGGGGACTTCGCTAACTAGGACAGTAATGGCATTTATATATCACTTTTGCACCTGATCAATTCTGAGGGTGGTAGAAAGGAAAGGTCAAAGGAATGAACAAGGTTAAACAGTTTCTCAGAGAATGTGAGTACTTGTAAATCTCCCAATGAATTCTAGATAAAAACCTTTCCCAGCAATATTAGTTAAAAAACAATGTATCACCTATGAGGGACAGTAAGAATCAAAGTCAATGGAATAGAAGAGTCTGCAGGGAGCAAGAACACCCAAAGTCAATTGGAGCTGAGGCACGCTTAGATAAAAAAAAAGTCTTTCACAAAGTTATAGAGTTTGTTGAAGAAAAATCACTGTAGGGTCACAAGCTGTTACACTTGCAAAAGTTAGAGCTAAAATCAACTCTAGGCAGCAGTTACTGCAAGTCGCGGCTGAGAAGAGCAGAACTACAGACAAAGAGTTAAGTACCCCAAAGAAAGAACAGTACCTTTGGTTAGAACAAGAGGATCCAGCTGGCTTATGTCTGGATGCAATCATGCAGATGCTGGGTTCCTGGTCCACAGTCGTGGGGACAAGAGGAAGGACATCCGGAGGACTCCTGCACAGCAATTCAAAGGTCGGTGGCAGCTACAGCTGTTCTTCGGATCAGTGGCACTTCGCGGTTTTAGAGCTCGGTAAACAGCACCGCTGCGGATCTTGGACACAAGTTGGGCTTGCTTCACTCCTTGAGTCCAACACTCTAGTGAGGTGACTCGAGCTTGGGTCGTCCTGTTCGGGTGGGCCCTCAGGAGACTCATGGAGCTTTTGGTTAGCTTACAGACATCGCACCCGACTACAGATTTCTCGACCCCTGACACTTGGTTCAAGCAGTAGCAAAGAAGTACAGACAGTTGGGGAAGGGCTTGCAGCCAAGTTCGTCTATGGGTTAGTTGATCCCACTAACCCAAGGGAAGAAGTCATCCTTTCTGGAGCTTATCTTGTCAATTAGAAAAGGTTTCAGAACAGCAGCAGGGCTTCACAGGGCAGTTGCATGGTCCAGGAGGATGCAGCTAGCTTTGTTCATGGTTTCTTTGTCGGGGTGTTCTTCCCAGTGGCCCACTCTGTCTTCAGTCCAAGAAGCCTCGCCTTTTAACCAAGTTTCTCCCATTCATACACAGCCTAGCTGTCAATCACACAGCGGGTTGGATGTCTTGCAAGGATAGCCAGCCAGGCAATCAGGACTGGATGCATTCAGATCACCCTGGAGACAAAGGACAGTGGAGTTTTGGGCACCTCCCTGACTTCCTCTCCTTGTAGACACACTGGAGCCAGAGGAGGGTTTCAGTACTGAAGCCTGCCAAAGGCAAAATGAACAAAGGGGTCAAACCTGGTTTGGCACAAAGAGTAAAACCCAAGAAAGACCTCACAAACAAGAAATGGCAAAACAAAAAGACTGCCATTTTGACACAATGGTCACCGATGGGTGCTATACTGCAGCTGAGTATTCAGCCTGTGGTAGAAAAGCACAATGGTAGGAAAATTAAACCACTGCCATCGGCCATTTAAAGTCATGAGTGTAACATTGATAAATGTTACATGAGTAAGTAGGACAAGGGGCTACTAAGTAACCCCACAGCACTCCACATAAGATGCAGTGTGCTGGACCTACAAAGAGAAAAGTTAGGTAAAGTCAATTAAATTTCACTTTGCCATTCTTTGGAACTGTAGTTCACCCAAGAAAAGGTATTTAAACCTTATGAGAAATGTAAAGGATGTCTCTGTGACACTGCACTGAAGGTGTTGTGTGTCAGCATACAAAAGGTAGGTGCCAATGGAGTTTGTCAGACTCCAAAAACAAAGGAAATACATCATCAAAATCAGGTCAAAATACAAGAAAGAGTGAGAAAAAGGGCTCACTGTCTCCAGGGTTGAGAAAAAAGTCATAAAGTCCAGCAAAAGAGCTGGGGGTCTCTAAGGTTGAAGGGAATTAGCACATAAATGATAATTCTCCCTAAGAGGGAGGACCTTCATAATGTTATGGAATTGAATTGGTGCCAGGGCATGTAATCGTGTCTGACAAGGAGCATCTGAAACATGGCAGGTCCAGTAGGTAGAATGTTTTCTCATAAAAGAAATATTTCTTAACACAGTATTTACATCTGGATCTTGCATAAGTGTTGTGACAGAAATGGGGTCATATAACATCTGTGGCAGGTCCCACATTCCTCTGTAGAGTTCCTGGAACCTATTGTCCTCTACACTGTTTCAAGCTTGTAAGTGACATATTTGGCCTGGTTTGCCTGTAGCTCCGATTATGAATATGGCAGTTAAATTGGTCTGCAAAGGGAAACAGCTATGTCCATATTCACTCAAATGCTCACCCATGACACTTAGGTTGGCAGAGACACATTCATTAGGCACATTTTTCACGAACATATTAGTGGATTTTAATATTCACATTAGTGCATGTTTTTACAGGCATCAGTAACTATGCCTTCAATTTGGGCCAGGATCACTGACAGTTGAACATGTTTAAGAGGGTTGATTTTATTCAAACTCCTGATGTGAGTTTGACTGACACAATTTTAAATCTGTGTATCTATTGTTCCTGCTTCCTTTATGATAGTTAAAATAATTAAAGGCATGATCCGACCATAAGACTAACATGTACTCACAGATTTCAGGATCTTGTATTTGCTATCATTGAAAGTCCAATCTGTGCCTGCCAGAATAGTTTGATCTAATATCTGAGACAAAACAGATCACCTGGTTTTACAGGTTGGTAATGTTTATGGTTCTCTTGATGAGAGTGTTCTGTGAAATGGTGAGGATATGTTATAGAAGATGCAGGACATCCGTCACGAAGGTCGTCTGGCATTTTATGGGGTACACCAATGAATATATTCGTGAGATTGTAGGTTGTTTTATGAATGTCATCAAAATGTATGCCAAGGCCTCATATATGATAGGAAGGTAGCACTACCTCCACAATGCCATGACTGTATGCATGAGGTGTTTTATTTTGGTGAGTGGAGGTCCACAGTGAAATGTTTTTGTTGAGTTATTCAACAATGTCCCAATATTGTCTAGGAGATGGGACAAATGACTGTGATTAGGTTGTGAATGGTTGTACTGTTCTTGATAGCAAATCCCACGTTCAGGATGGTAGCTGTACAGTTAGGTCAGTTGAGTGGGGGTGTGGTGTTTATGTTATCTTCTCCATTAATGCGTGTTTGAGTGTCACACAACTATCTTTGAATCTTGACAGGTTTTTGTACTTGTCCAGTCAGATAACCTTCCAATTTGTTGATATAATTATAGTTAGGTCTGTGGTATGAAATGTTGGTGTGTTGACACGTAGCAAGCAACCTCCTGTGATCATGCTCATAATCGTATAGGGAAAGCAAGCACGTCTTCTTTCCCAGACTGGCAGTTTGAGCCTGTAGAGTAGACAGTCTTAACAGAGCCTTTGCCTGGATCTAGTTAGTTTAGAACTGTCAATGACTTTTGACCAATAATGGATATCTATGACTTCAAAAATTACTTGCTGAGCTCCTTAAAACTGTGACCTGCTGGTTTGAATTCTTGTAAGAACGTCAGCTAATTCATTTGGAAATGTCACTTCTCCATCTTGAAATGGGAAAGGCACACTTTCCTGAAACTGGTAAACAGGAATGAGAATGTGTAACCATATCACAAGAAAATATAACATTACACATCTCCCTAATTCTTAAATGCTTCAAAAATGATTTCAGTATGTCAAAAGAAAAAGTACCTCAGAGGAATATTTTAGAAACAATCAGATTTTCTGAAGTTTTTCGAAACGGTTCCACATAAAAATGTTGTTAGGGCCTTTGATGTCAGGTCCTTTAGAGTGAGAGCTGACAGAGTGGTTCATAATTTGGAGGGATACATGTTGGACAGGCAAGCACTTAAAGAAGAAAACAGTGACATTAAAATCATAAAGACTAATTGACCCACTGCACATTATTGCTGCAGTGTTAAAAGTTTTAGAACAGATACATCTATTTAATTTCTAGAGAATCTTGTAGTTATTGTTATAACAAGAAGTTACTTGCAAAGTGAGAATTTAGAAAATGTCACTCTCCAAGCACTGGCAAGAGGTTACTAGATAACAAAATGTCCAGTAGAGGTTTGGGAGGGTGATTTAATATGAAAAGATCATGAGACTTGTTAATGGCGAGTATGTGCTTGTTATTAGACCCACTAATCGAACCCAGAAATTCGCAACTGGGGTCAAACATGTTGTGATCCGGATGTTTGTTATTTTGAACACTTTCCTTTTCCCCCTTAAAGTGTCCTGTCTGTTGCTGGAAACTAAGATAAGCAGATAAGACATTGCCATAAGTGTTAGTAGGGTTCAGAAACCTCCACAGGACTAAAACACTGGGACAGACAAAAATAGAAAGTGCCTTTTAAATGAGTTAAATGACTACCACATATTCTTGTTATTACTCCATCTGAAATGTATTCTGGCACAAAAGACCTCCATACTTTGTAAAGTAATCGTTCTGCATTGTATAGAGGAATCGTGTTACTGAGTAATCTATGGGTTTTTATTTGTTCTAGGTTTAGTTATAGATCTTCTGTTGTGTGGTTTGGAATCTCTATATAAGTTGCTATCAAGCATGAGGTATTACTGTTTTAGAGGCATGCCCTTTTCACTTTTCAGAATCACAATACGTGTAATGATCTTTTGAGGGTTACTATACGAGTATGTGGTCTCTTGATCCACGCGTTGGCAATTTTTTTATTTGTTTATTTTTGTTTAGAAGGCTCTCTACAATTTGAGGGGATCTTTCAAAACCTTTTGTGCAATTATACTAGGAGAATATTTATCAGGAAAAGAACAATTACAAAAGTAGTTAGGTTTCTACAAGCCATGTATACATTAGAAAAATAGAGCCAGAGAAATGTGACTTTTCTGAGGAATTCATCTAGATTATTAAAACCCTGTACAGTGATACCTTCTGATTAATTTCCTATTCTGGAAATTATTTTGGATGTACTCGGAGTGGTAAAGGGTGCACACAACCATGCATTAACTATTTACACATAGTTTAAAGCTTGTTGTCTTCTATTGTCATTTGTGAAGTATTTGTGAGGTCAAGCTTTCAATTTATTAATCCTCCTCTATCGTCAGCTGGGCTTCATAAATACAGGCATATCTCCTCAAGGATTTGATTATGATTAGAGTCGAGCTCAGGAACATGCCACAGAGATACTCGGTTGCATTGCTCTCGACAGAGCGATGCTTGACTGCAGGTGGTGGGACGTGTGTGGTTTACATCTGGTTTGAAATTCTACATTTACTAATCTGCCATCATCTATTAGGAGAACACTGAAGGAAGGCAAGCGCCTTCACTTAATAATGCAAAGACCCAATACTGGTATCCCTCCTGTTATCTCCATCTGACATTATTTGTGACAAACTATTTTTTTTAAACTGTTTTTATAAATTATAGCAGCACTATTAATCTGGGTACATTTCCCATAGCCACATTCTATCACCTCTTGTGTCACCCATTACAGTTTACGGATAGTGCAGTGGCTGTGTTGACTAATATTAGATGAAGAGTCTACGTTTATTAATTTTGAGAAGAAGGCAGTGAACAAAAACACATTGACCCTCGCAAACTACTTTGACCAACTTAACGTGCACCAGGATCTCTTGCAGATTAGAGACGCGTGTGACTGAAACAGGGACCAAAGCTATTGTCATGGAACATTCAGTTGGTAGGTTCCTAATTGGCGGATATGTTTTGAATGAATATCCAATGTAGACATGAGATAAGTATGTGCCAAGGAAGGTGGCAAATAACCAAAACTAACCTGCAGGGTTTTTCCACTTCTGACTCCCTGTTGCCTCCCTGCAATGAAAACCAAAAAAGAAGCACCACTCAAGGAAGGGCCTCATGTGGGTCGGACAGCGGGCAGGGATTATGTATTCACGCCCGCTGTTCAAGCCATCTGATTGGCTGCATTCCCTTCCCGGGTGCAAATGTGAGATATGGCTTCATTTTCAGAATGTAATACTTACATCAATCTATGGATACAGTTGAAGACTAGTCTCAAAATGTTAAACGTTATCAATTGAGCAATGGTCAGCCTATGCAAGGAGCATCTGGTAGAAGAAACAGTGGAGGTCTTAGGTCTGGCATGAAAGGTGTTGGCATAATCAAGTCGAGAATTCACCAATGTGCCAACTACCAGCGCATGATTAGCATGCAGAAGAAAGGGCAGAGTATGCTTCAGCATATTTAGGCAATAAAAAGTTCATGTTAATGTGCACTATCACCAATGGAGTTCCCTGGTGCTCTGGCGGGTCTGTTACAAAGGGGGGTAGGTTAGGTGTGTTAGTAGGATAAAGTTTGGAAAAGAGCAAGGGAGCTGTGAAAAACTGTTGGCAGCTTCAGTTTGGTTAACACTGTTCGCCAAGCATATTGTTGTGTTAAGCAGTTCTGAGTCCGTCGTATGCTGTTGTTTGTGGGGTCTGTGTGGTGTGGTTGTTTTTGCGGTGTGGTGAAGTGCGTGCTGGTTGCTTTCAGTTTTAAGATGTGTGGGTGTTTGGTTAGAGTGTGAGAGGTGTGTGAGGAGTGGGTTGGTTAGTGTCCTTGTTAGGAGAGGTGCATTATTCCTATTGCATCTCCTTTGTGATTCCTTTCGGTGGTTAAGTTTCAGCGTGATAAGGCTGTTTCATCTCTTTGTCATAAAGCTAAAATAGCTACTTTTGTGTATTCATCTTGTATTCAGCTAGCCCTTTTATCCCAGTTTGCCTTAGCGTAACCTAGGTTTTGTATTCGATTTACTTGTGAGCTGTGCCCGTGTCCTAAATCCTTTCTGATTGGGCAGGTTGTTGGTGGTGTTGTGCATGTATGTTAAATTTCTCTCCTCGTGTGATTGTCGATTGTGTTGTATTCCACCATGCATCGTCTCTCTTGTTCTTGTGGGAGTTCTTACAAGGAGGATCTGACAACATCATTGACTTGGTTAATTACTTTCATGTTGACTTTAGGATATGGTCCAAGTCTAGCCTTACCAGGCAGTCCCTTAGAAATGTTACATTCTAATTCTTAATCAAGGAGAGCAAGATATTCAGACTTTGCCTATCTGGGACTGAACCATTTGCCTGAAAGAAGATGTATTTCTATCAGTGCTATAGTTTAGCCCACACATTCTGCGAATATAACATCAACATATTTTATTTTCAATTGCTGCTTCCTGAGACAAGGACATTTTTAAACGTGTGTCAGTGTCAGTGAAACTTAGCAAACCCAAGAGGATCTCCCCTACAATCTGAAAAAAACTAGTTTTCCTGCCATTCTAGACAAAGCAATCATCTAAAAAGAAATGTTCTCAAAGTGGAGAGCAATATCACAGCCTGACTTTGGATTGGTACCTCATGGCTATGTAATAGATATGTATGCTACAATGCATCGCAAAGCTAACTTTAATCTCAGTCTAGATGCAAAATTGTTAACTTCTGTGACATTTGTACCATGAACAGCAATATACAGTGCAGTAACATGAACATAATCTAACACATGCATCCTCTTCCTTTTAAAACTGTGCACTTGAGACATTTTTTTCATGATCAGAAATATATATGTATTCACGTTCAGTGGGCCACCCATTTTAGAAAGCACTTTCCACGAATGTGAGAATGCTCAAAAGGCTGGAATGCTTAACTCTCTGAATATGTGTATCTCTTTAAACAGTGTACTGTTTCTGACTGCTTTAACAATAAGTTAACAGTTCTAGTTTGTAGATTTGCTACAGTTAGATAAGATGGTCAGAGCACTCTGCCTCTATTCCATATATATCTTTGTGCTCTGATACATATTCTGGAGAAATATCATCTTCAATTTCATTCCTAGACTGATGATACCCAGCAATACAACAGGCTCGATGATATGAAAGATGTTATTGCTTTAGTAAGATTCTGGAAGCAATAGGGATCTGGATTGAAAAAAAATTGGCTGCAACTTAATCCAAAAAAAACTGAAGTGATTTTATTTGGTCCTAAATTTTTGCATGAGGGAAAAAGTTGACCACCCCCACCCCCCTCACTTTTTGGGAACTAGCCTCAAATATGTGACTAAGATAAAAAAAAAATCTTGGCTGTATTTGGTAGTGCGATCTAGGCTGTAATGGTCCGGCTCAACAAGCATTAGCCAATGTACCTGAGACCGATCGTGCGATGGTGGTGGGAGCTCTGGTCAATTCGAAATTAGACTATTGTAATGGACTCTTGGGCAGAGGTCCGGCCAAACAGATTCACAGCCTACAAAAAGCCCAAAATGCAGGTGTAAGACTAGGTTTTGGTGTTGCCAAGAATACACAAACCTCAGGTCTTCGTCGATCACTGCATTGTCTAACGGTGGAGGACTGCATACAAATCTATCAATGGACTGGCGCCAATTTATTAAATAAAAAAATTGAAGCAATACCCCCAACCCGGGCCCTAATGTCAGAAGTTCAGTACTTGCTTTCCATTCCCAGGACCAACTGTGTCTCACGAGGAGACTGTAGCTTTTCAGTTGCTCGACCAAGATTATGGAATAGCCTTCCACTGAATCTAAGAAGGGCAAATTCTATATCAATGTTCAGAGCAGGGTAAAAGACCTACCTGTTTAAGTAGGTATGGCTATTTTACAGTTGTCTCCATAAATCTCTCTTTATATTTCACTGGTATACATACCGCACTAATTTCTGTTTTTCGATGCAGGTTCCAACTGCGCCAGGATATGATTTAGTTTGTTGTGCGTGTGATATAAATAATTCAAAATCAAATTCAAAAATCAAAATCAAATTACTGCATTCCTCGTATGCCAGGATTGATATAATCTCAAAACGTGTCCTTCCCCACAATTTTGCCTGTTATCATCTGATGAAGAAGTTCTCTCTGACTTTGAAACAAATGCATTTTTAATTTCCACATAATATTGTCAGTATATCAAAATGTATCAAAACATCTTAAAAACATTTAGACATTGCATACATACAGTGCAGTTATTTGAATTTTATTTGTGGTTGACTATGGGCCTTTGATTATGAACTGTATTGTTGTCTGCTTATGAACCTATGATTTTAAAGTGCACTTTTGGTTGCCTATGGCCCTGCGATTTAAAACTACTTTCTTGGTCACGATAGGCCCCGTACTACATTGCATCAGTCCCTACTCAGCATTTACCCTACCCTTTCACTTCCCCCCACCTGAATTATCACCCTGCATAAAATGTTCCTACCTATCTTATTCCTCTTGTTTAGTGTCCTTTGCCTTTCTTTCTCCAATGGTCTCCGCCTACCGTGCTATCCTCCCTCCACTACGCTGTCTCCCGATCTCAATCCTTTATTCTCATGCCAAACAACACTTATGTCAGTCTTTTCTACCCTAAATCACCCACTCTAAGCCAATCTACCTTCTTGTCTCATACCATCTACTACCTCAACCAGTTCCTCAACATAGCCCCCTTCTGCCCTAATACTAGGTATTTGGAACAACCAATCCATCTGCAAAAAAAATGTGTTCTCACAAATCATTTTGATTCCACATCACCAAACTGTTGATGATGCCTGCAACTGAAACCTGAATACTGCCAAAACATTGTATTTATCCTGATGAAGGCAGGACTACTCACTCGCACCTGCTTGTTAACCGCACTTGAATCAATAATCACATGACTATGATGCTATGTGATAATTGAATTCCTGTAATCTATTTTAGAACAATTTCTTCAAATTGCATTTGACCTGTTCACTGAACAGACGAGTTTGTTTCTTCACCAGATGTATGTAATGTCAAATGAAATCATTTTGATTTATAGTTAGTTTGTATTGAATAATATGTTATTAATATAATGTACATGCTTTAACTTTGCATCTTTATTGCTTATGGCCAAATTAAAGATGATGAGGATGATGATGAAGAACATATATCCAGATTGGCTGCATTTATATAGGCCAGTCTTGGTATTAATGATTTTTTATTGATTTGCATGACATTTTGTTATGTTTAGGGTGGCTCCTCATACATTCTGTAATTCAACACTATTTATAATTAAATTGTTATTACTTTAAAATGTCACCTTTTATAAGTGCCCTTATTAGAGTGACTTCTGTTTATTTTGTGGGCAACGTAATCCTCTCCAATATGATTTAGGTCCATCAGCAGCAACTTGACATCACTCTTTCTGATTTCTCTTTACTCAACCTACATTATCTTCCAACCCACACCAAAGCACCCCCTTGATTGAATATTCCTATCTTCCACCCTGGTCTCTTCTGCACTTACAACTGACCCCACCCCTTCTGACCACTGACTTATCTACTCCACTATCTTTATTGCCCCTACGCTCTCTCCTCCCCTCCCTCTGATTTGTCACCAAATGTCATTTTAAGCCAGACTTCATGGTCTCTAGGTCAAGAAATCAGAATTTCACTCCAAGATTTCTCTCAACCAGTTTCTGACTCAATTTTAATTCACCCCTTTTAATTAACCTATCCTGCCAGCTCCATCACCCTCCCACCACAGCCCACATGCATGAATCTCCCCTGCCTTCTCGCTGCTAAGGACAATCCTCTGTTGCATTTTACACTGCTGGAGAAAGAGACAAAACACCACTCCACTCACACCTTACGATATCTTCCTACTGACTATTTTCACAGGTCTCAATGGAGCCAAATCCTGGTATTATGCTAATCATATTTCTTCTCTCTCTGCTTGCACCACTGCGCACTATTAATTGCCCTCCTTGCCATGCTTCCCCTTCCAACAACTGTACAATATCATTCTCCCTCTTTGCTTGCGACTTTGCCTCCTACATCTCCACAAAAGCCACAAAAAACACCACATGCTGTCTAACCTTCTATCTTTCCCACTATCTCCCTTATCCCCTCCTCTCATCTCCCTTACACTCTCCTCACTCCCCTACTTCTCTGCCCCTCTCACACTGACCATCCACCCATCCTTCACTCTGATAACTTATCCTGTGCTCCATTCATAGTTCATACCACAAACTATTAATGAACTTGCGATGTCACTGCCAAATAGCATTCTCTCTAGTCAAGCTAATACTTTCAATGCTTACAAGGCAGTCAGAAGGGGAAGGAAGAAGGAGGGCCATATGGTTTCCATTGATCAATGAGCATTAGGACTGAGAGTGTAGATGCAGAGATAACCCTCACCACAAAGTCTGACATGGCAGTCAGAGGTAGTCCACAGAAGTCCCACAGCCAACATAATCTACCAAGCAACTGGGACTGTATTAATCTGGAGACTGGAAAATCTTTCACCAAATTGCATACTGAGAGTTCAACACAGTAGAGATGTGAGCAGAGAAGCTAATGGTGGATGAGTGATAATGACTTGTTTTCTTCCTGATATTTGGAATTTGAATGAAAGTTACTCCTGTGCATTTGTGATATTGCAAAAATGCTTGTTCTGAACACACAACCGCATGATGGACTAAATGGTATCTTGTGAATCTGTAGGAGCATTAGGGCATGCAAGCCCTGAAATAGGTGGGGAAGGGAGGACTTCTCTATTTTTTGAAAGATGTTTTGGTAGCCTGTATGTCTAAGTGTAACTTATACAGATGTGGCTCAGTCATAATGGGCAACGGGGTGTCACCCACACATTTTGGATGAACCGCCACCAAGCCAGCCCAGTAAAAACACTGACTGCTCCCTCAGCTGCAGTCAGCTGGGAACCAAATATAACCACTCATTGTCACTTTTGTGTAATTTCATTTTTGACACTTTTGTGTAATTACATTTTTGCTTTAAAAGCCTGTGGATTAAAAAATAAATGTGAATAATATGTTATCATTATAATGTGCATGTTTTAACTTTACACTTGTATGGCCTATGGTCAAAATAAAGTTGGTGAGAATGATGATGAAGAAAATATATCTAGATTGGCTGCATTCATGTAGGTCAGTCTTGTTACATATAGCACTTGTCTTGTTTGTTTTATCCTTGATGCACAGACAATGATGTCATGCCACAATAAGAAAATATAAAAAGCTGACTGGCTTCACTTATGTAGGCCAGTCTAGCCATGTAATAACACATATGTTTGCCTCACCCTTAATGGCCAGAACAAAATGCCATGCCACAGTAACTACATAGAATGGAACATGCTGTTTTCACAAATATAATCCAGTCCCATATGACAACACACATCATGCTGGCTTTAAGCTTGAAGCCAAGTAAAAAACAAAAACATGGCACACTAAGAGCACTCATCATGTTGGCGTTACCTTTGAGTCCAGTAGATAATACAATGTCAGTACGAAAATACATTCAGAAAGGTCCAGTCTAGCCATTTTATAACATTCATCATGTGTGTTTTGCCTTTGATCCCCAGGATTTAACTAAACCATGCAATGTCACAGTAAAAAAATATATATATTCAGACTTGTGTATTCAATCTAGGACAGTCTGGCCATGTAACAACATTTATCATGTGTGTATTAACCTTTGATCCCGAGTAAGAAATGTCATGCCACTGTAAGAAAATACATAGAGACTGGCTGCACACATCTATGCCAGTGAAGAGACGCAATCTCATTTATCATGTTTGCCTTACCCTTTGTACCCAGAAAAGATTACCAAGCACAGTAACCACATATATCCAGAAGGGCAGTAGTAATGTAGCCCAGTTCAGTCACATTAAAACACTTATTGATTTTGCTTTATACATAATGCTCAGTAAATAATGCCATGCCACTGTGAACAATTATATTCAGTTGGCTGGCTTCAATAATGTAGGCCAGTTTAGCCACATGAAATTACTCAAAATGTTAACCTTACCATTAATTCCCAATAAGAAATGCCATGCCACAATAACTAAATACATCCAGACTGGCTCAACCAATGCACACCAGTCCTACATAAAAACACTCATTATGTTGCCTTAACCCTTATTGCCCAGTATAGGAAATAGCCAATGCCTGGGATCCCTCTACTTTTATCACACACACCATCACACCAATATCACTGTAAGGCTATACTAAATGCCCAGTGACTGAACACCACTCTTCCAAGAACTTCCCAATAGACACCCTAGAGAGAAACTTTGACATATCCACTTTTCAGGGGATGCTCCAGCCCTTCTGGAATCATTCAATTACTCTCTCAATGAAGGATCCTATGCCCAGTGCCCCTTAAAGACTAGCTCTGCTAAAGCCAAACCATTCTTGCTGTGGTACACACCCAAGCTCATCTCCAAAAAAGGCTTAATCAGAAAATTGGAAAAGTGGTGGCACCATAACCGCAGCTTGGTGGACCTCACATTCCTTAAATTGCTGTGTGCCAAACGCTGACAGTTGATCTCAAAGGCTATGACTGCTTAATAAACATCCACCTTTTAGGCATATTTTAACAGGAGAAAAGCCTTATTGAAAGTGGCAAGCACTGCGCAAAGCACACTTCTGAACCTGAGACCCCAGCTTCACAAAAAATATGTGACTGGATCAATGCCTTCTTCATAAACAAAATGAACAAAATAAGAACTCTGATCGATGCCTCCAAGATGGAAAAAAATCTCAGTTTTCCATCCCTTCCACATTCTCCCCTTGTCCAACTTCATGCCTTTCTCTTCCTACGATCTCTCAGATGCACTTGCCTCCCTCAATAACACCACTTATATGTACAATGTTGTCCCAATCTCGCCCATCAAACAGTTTACCAGGCCAGCACTCAATGCGCTCCATGACATTGTGAATGCATCCAACAATGACGGTTCATTTCCAGCCCACATAAAACAGATCTTGTATAACCTCTCTAAAAGAGCACACACTCAACCCGTGGAACTAGCTGACTACAGGCACATCACAAGTGTCCAATTGTTTTCAAAACTCACAGAAAAAGTTGTTGCATGCCAACGAAAATTGAACAACTCTGCCTCCTCAGTGACTACCAGTCCGGTTTACACCCCAAATGCAGTATTGAGACTTCCACCATGGAATTGGTGGATAACGCCATGCAATTTATCGACAAGGGTGACTCGTGCCTCCTCGGCCTCTTATATCTCTTTGCTGCATTCAACATTGTTGACCATCAGACACTCATTGCCCTCCTCACGAACCGGATGGACTTCTTTAGTACTATCTTAAAATGGTTTGCTTCCTACCTATCCATCATACCCAAGCTCTACAGCTGGATCTTTAGATCCAAACAACTCCCAGTCACATGTTGGGTCCCCCAAGGTTCCATCGTCTCCCCAATTATCTTTAACCTCTATATTGAAACTCTGGGATTTTTTCTAAAAGACCACCAGCATAGCCATTAAGCAATGCACCTTCAACACCCAGCTATATCTCAATGTCCAGGACCCCTAGGATATCAAGGTCTCCTTGAGTGTCTGTCCACCTGACAAATTCAGAAGTTGAAGCCTACCTTACGCTTAACCCCAAGATCAAATGTGTCCTCATCCATACCGTTGCCAAACAACAGAACATCCAAAATTGGCTTGATGATATGCAATTGGAAGGATTCATCCTGCAGCAGTAAGATTCAGTCACATTTCTTGGCTTCATTGTAAACAGTATACTCTCCGTCCATAGCACTTTGCCGTGAAAGCCCAAATGGCCTGGCTTCAGATTGTCACACTCTGCAAAGTCAAACCCTTAATCCCTTGTATGATTTCCACACTGAACTTGGGGCTTTCTTGATCTCCCACAATGATGGGGGAAATACGATCCAGATTGGATATTCATCAATAAATCTAGCCCCCACCATGGCTGCCCACCACACCACATATCACTTCACTACAGGCATTGTCAAATTCAACCACATTTCTCCCTCCCTGAGGAAGGTTCGCTGGCTCGCCCTCCCCAACAGGATCCTATTCAAAACTGCTTGCATCAATTACAAAGAAGTTTTGAATGGAACAACAACATAGCTGATGTATAAACTCTACACCTTTGGAGGTTCACGTCCCTCCTTTAGCAAATCGATCAAATGTTGGAGTCAAAGCAAGCCCACAAAGAAAATACCCACAAACAGTCCTTCTCCTCCCATGCCTAATCCTCTTAAAGTCTATATCACTCCAGGTATGGAACACGCCACCATTCTCCAGTTCTGCAAAACAATGAAAATGCGGTACTTGCATCAATATATGCCATACAAGGATATCCATGTTGATCTGCCATTCCTCAAAAAGCGCCGAGCTACAGTTCAAAATCTTAGCTTCCACATGTTGTAAAGTGATTTGCTGCTCTGGAGATAGGCTTGTGGTAAACATGATAAAAACAGAAACAAGCTTATTCCATTTTATTTAAAATAATAAATCAAGGAATAAAATCCAGGAAGCTTGTTTACCGACAAAAAACACAACATGTCTTCTGTTGTCGCAGTAATGTTTTCTTTTCAATTTTCATAAAAATATACGACAGAGTTAAGATCATCCAATTCATTGGAACAATACCCAGGAAAATCAGCGGGTGCAGTGAGTGACAACCATCTTAATTTGTATTCACTGATGTAATGATTTGATTTTCTATCTCATTTGTCATCTTTGCTGTTATCTGATGTATGTGCACTTGGGCTGAGAAACAGGGTGGACTCCAAGATAAGATGGACATCTCTCCTCACAACTGCCAAATTTCAGGTTTTATTGCAATAAATCAGATCATCTTATCCCGTTCTTAATTAACAATTGTTCATTTAATTGCAATGCTTTTCTTATGCTATATCTTCACTAGAGCCCACTGGCCATGTTGCAGCGATTATTAAAAAAGACAGTGGCTCACTGGGCATAACCAGAGGCCTTTACCTATGACCATGGCCCATATTTCCTTGCCTAGTAATTAACAAGAGCCCACTGGTAATGGCTTTCAGCAGTGCCCACTGTTCATAATGAAATAATTTGTCAAATAAACTGTTCACCATTGGCTAAAGTCAAAAGTGGCTATGGTCTATAGCCAAAGTGCATATCACTCTGTAACTAACCAGATACTACCATCTATAGACAAATGGCCAGTGGACATTACCATCAGCTAGGTCAACGGTCTCTATCGAACACATTAGGTTAGGAGACCGTGTTGATATTTGGTTAACTTTCCTCATAATGCCTCCAATTCCGATATCCCTGAAGTATAGATTTTGAGCAAAATTGTTCCACAATGTTAAACATTAGTTTTGTGTATCCTGCAGCGTATAACTTCACATTGTCACACGTCTCTCGATGTGAAACATGTATGCCAGTTTATCCCATCTCTCTAAGATGAACACTTGCAAAGTAGTAATTTTAATATTTTAATTTCAAAACTTAACTAAATGGCAGTCATTTTCAAATGTATGGATGTGGTGTAAGGAGACGTTAAAGGAATGGTTTGGCCAGAAATATTATTGTCTCTATGGTGGTTCGGCCATGTGTTTTTAACCATAAATTGATCGATCGTACAAACATTTCCTACGGACCTTACCGGAGTTTTCATCTTTTTAACACAACCGAAATCAGGCAGCAGGGCGCGGCCATCTTGTGATAATCTTATCAGTTGACGCATCGCCCTGGGTGAACTGCCTTTGCGGCACAAAATCATATCCCCCGCCCCTAAGCCTGACATCACTGGACGCGTACTGCCCATTTCACAACGCCAAAGCACGTCTCGTGTCAGCATTCTCTGCGCTTCAGCTAATGACGTGTCGCCATGGAAATTGCAGCATGCCTCTTTACTCAATAAGTATAAACAGACCGTTTCACAACACACAACAGCAGATTTTCTATTCCATTCCTCTCACTGTATTTCTTTGAGTATTCTGTGACTCGTTTCTGTGCTCTGGTCAGCTACCTTTGTTGCTTGTAGATGGGGGGAACAGATACCAGTACCATCACTATAAATTATTTTCGTTTGTTTACCACACAATGGCAACAATAATGCCCTACCAGTACGAGCCCGAGTATTCCGAGGAGGAATTACTGGAAAGAGAAAGATGCAGAAATGATGGGGCTTCGGATGACAGTTGGTAGGATGATTGAACAGATCAAGAGCCTGAGCCTAGTCGCATGGACGGCGTCTCCACCTGGTGTACCTGCAATCGGTGAGCGCTAACTCTGGATGCTTGTCCTACATATTGCAAGGCGAGCCTCGGCCGCAATTCATTACTGAGCTGCCAGACTTCAGGGCAGCTTGCCTCACACGGTACGTGTTGAGGATTTTGATGGTGCTTATGCACGAACTTCACGCAACAGTTAGCCCTTGTAATCCAAGTAACGAGTAAGTATACTCGGGTTGTGATATCAGTTAGGCCACTACTATTTCATGGTTGTCTCCTATATTCTCGGAACTTCAATATATCATTGTCATATCAATTTAGTCTTGCAATTCTCTAGTAATAGACATATAAACGTCGTTCAATATTGTGCAGTGTCTAGGTAGCATTTGTCCTGGCAAAAATGCCATTGGATACAAGAATTGTTGTTGACAACTAAGGTTTAATGCACTTATCTTGGTCATTTAAAAACAGTTTGTATCTTTCTCTTTCACAGGTGGTACCAGCTGGTGGCCTATCGTTCTTTTAGATGGTGGCTTCATGGGAGGCTTGGACACCGTGTTCGACAAGTAATACCCGCCTTTGTCATTGGTGCCATTAGAGAAACTTTCCCCAGTGACAGCGGTCAATACAGGGGATTTTCCCTCACTGTACTGCAACCAGACCTTTACAATGTGTAGTAGTTTTGTGCCATCAAAATAAGAAGCAAAATAAAACACAACATATTTTTTATCAATGGTTGTTTCAGTTTTTCAGTGAATCAAGTGTGTCTCCATTCAGCAGTGTTCCGGTGCCTTGTCTGCATGCCCCAGGCCAATCCATCCCCCCTCCACTATCAAAGGTAGTTGGCACCAGTGGAGTGTGCTGCCAAGGGGTGCTGTCAGGGGCGCGAATGGCCAAGGTGCCAATCACCATTACACTTCAAAGCTATCTTTCGTGCAGGGGTCATTCTTCACATACCCTCCTCACACCCCGTGTCTCCAGGCAGGCTCCCCTTGAAGCAGGCCATGCCCCCGCAATCCACATAAGTGTGTCTCCATTCAGCAGTGTTCCAGTGCCTTGTCTGCATGACCCAGGCCCATCCATCCCCCCTCCGCTATCATAGGCAGTAGGCACCAGTGGATGTGAGCTGCCAAGGGTTGCTGTCAGGGGCACGAACGTCCAAGGTGCCAAACACCATGTACACTTCAAAGCTATCTTTCACGCAGGGGTCATTGTTCACATGCCCTCCTCAGACCCTGTGTCTCCAGGCAGGCTCCCCTTGAAGCAGGCCGCGCCCCTGCAATCCAAGTAATACCACAACATATACACATCATTCATTCACATACACACCCCTTTTTGTAATTCTTTATAAACCACTGGATATTTATCATGAGAACATCTTTGAGCACTGCAAGTCAACTCGTGAACGTGCTACCTGAGAACCCCGGTGACCGATGCTAATCTGCTTGTCATCGTGCTATCTGTGAGCTTCTGTGACCACTGCGAGTCAACTCGTCAGTGTGCTACCTGTGAACATCTCCCTGTTTTCCTGCCACTAACTACTCTGCTTGCTGAATCTAACTGTTTGTTGGTCAAGGTAAGGGCATGTATCCTAATCATATCTCCTTCATCTGTAAATTTCTATCTATTTCGAACAAACTTACTCAGTAGTGCTATGTTCATTCTTCTCATTGCTATTGACTTGAGTTTCATTTGTTATGTTATCGATATATCAATCTTCATCAGTGTCAATTGGCATGGAATTGCATCCTTCGCAGACCGTGTCTATAATGTAAGCATGTTTCCTTTTCATGCACAATAGTACATTCGAGGGACGAGTAACATGTTCTGATTTACGTCACATCAATTAATTGTTTATGAAAGATATCCTATAATACAGCCGCCCACGCTGCTCTAGTTTTGCTGTGGTGACCAAAACAAAGCTTGCATTGAAGAATGTATGGTCTAATTCCTTCTTTCTCACATTTTTATGCAAAGTAAAATTCGAATAATGTTGACCTTTTTTGCAGAATTTACAACAATGCCTGCATGTTCGATTTTCGGTTCCCCTTCGAAGACCCATGACAAATCTGAAGGCACCACAATGCATGTATTCCCTAAGACTGTAGATCAAATTAGAGAATGGGTCAGATATTGCAGATATGCACCGGCAGAGCTTGAAAGTCGAGTAAAAAAAGTCTTGGAGGACAAGAGGGGTGATCGATACCGCATCTGCAGCCTGCACTTTGCCCTGAATATGTACGACACATCCTTGTACACAAAGAAGAATCAACTGAGAACGACTCGAAAACTGCTCCCAAACGCTATTCCGACTTTATTCGTACACATGCCGCCACAGGTGAGTCACGCTTCCGGATTTAGCTTTAGGCCTTGCGGGTGTGTGCAAGTAACCAAATTGATTGATTGGTATTTTAGGTGTTAATGTCACTAATAACTATGCTATAGTGTCCTTTGAAATAAGCACAATGTTTTCATAATCTGTCTAATTACATGCCAATTATTAAGATTAGCATTTCTAAATCAAATAATATTTTCCCTTTACAACTCCATGACTATGCACTGAATATGAAGGAGCAAGATTCAGCATCCATGTCTTGCTTGGATTCAACGACCACTTTGAGCGCGTATCAGGTAGTCGTACTTAGCTATTCAGTTCCGGAATTGTTTTATGCATGGAATTTGAGATAATCTGATCATATTTACATACCGTGTCATTCGTTTACACAATGTTTCATTCATGATTTGCTATTGATATGTTCCCTTGTCGTCGTCCCAATGTGTGTGTTCAATTTCCAATATTTTCATCCTTACTAATGCAAGTACTGTGTTTCAGGGAGATGCTGAAGCGTCCAATACAATTCCATTATCCCTTGTAGTTGTTTCAGAGCCAGAGGTATGCATACTGGCAGTTCCATCAAATGAGATAATTCGATCATATTTACATATTGGGTAATTCTTTTACACAATGTTTCATTCGTGGCCTGCTTTTGATATGCACCATTGTCGTTGTCCCAATGTATGTGTTTTCAATTTCCAATATTTTCATCCTTACTAATGCAAGTACTGTGTTTCAAGGAGATGCTGAAGCGTCCACTACAATTACATCATCCCTTGTAGTTGATCCAGAGCCAGAGGTATGCATACTGACAGTTCCATTGAATGAAATAATCCGATCATATTTACATACCGTGTAATTCTTTTACACAACGTTTCATTTGTGGTTTAATATTTATATGTACCTTTGTCGTCGTCCCAAAGTGTGTGTTCAGTTTCCAATATTTTCATCCATACTAATGCAAGTACTGTGTTTCAGGGAGTTGCTGGAGCTTCCTCTACAATTACATCATTCCTTGTAGTCGATCCCGAGCCAGAGGTATGCATACTGATAGTACCCTCTAATGAAAGAAAGTCGGTCTAATTTTATTTGTAATACAAATGACTTATTTTAAATGGATACTCTTTTCTATGGATTTATACAAGATCCGTATACTGAACGGGAGGCACGTAGATCCGAGTCGTTGCACCAGCTTCTTGCTGTTGGTGATGTTAGAGTAAAGAAGGTTTCAAAAAAATGAAAGAAAAATAAGGTTATTTGTAAACAGTTTCTATTTTTAGCAGTTGTTTTGTGCTGAGGCCTTCATTATATGCTTTTTTTTAATGTAAATTGTACGATAGTGTATGTTGGATTTACTTTGAGCATCCTTTTTCCTATCTGTCCTGTAGTTGCCTGATGGAGTAGTGACTATGCAGACACAGACAGCGACACAAATGAGAGATGCTGCTTGCCAAACTGTTTTCACCATGGAAGAAATATTAATTGAGGCGCGGCGTGTTCAGACTCCAGATCCCTATGTCCAATGGCCAGAAAATGAATTTAATGTGACCAGCGAATCCAGCAAAGTGTTTTTGGTCCATTGCTACAATGCACTGCACCACCAGAAGAAGATGAAACTGAATGTATTGAAGATAATTTTGAATTAGTCACAGAGCAATTCACACAATCGACACCCGCCAAAACAATGCCACCCAAAAAGCAGTCGACATTGATGTTTTCTCCTATTCACGGTCAAGTAACAGATGTTGAAATGACAGAGACTGAAGCATCAACACAATTGACCGATGAACTAGACAAAGATATCAACTATTGTTTAGTTCATCGGTCAATTGTGTTGATGCTTCAGTCTCTGTCATTTCAACATCTGTTACTTGACTGTGAATAGGAGAAAACATCAATGTCGACTGCTTTTTGGGTGGCATTGTTTTGGCGGGTGTCGATTGTGTGAATTGCTCTGTGACTAATTCAAAACTATAGTATGTCCATTTTGGCTGATATGTCCACAACGGTTCAGTCCGAAACAACATTAATGCCGGATGACAGTCTAATAAAGGAGGCCAAATACATACAGGGTAATTCATAGAATTTCGCAGAAAAGTGTCGCAAGCGGCTGACGCAGAGTGTCCGCGTGCGATTGTCTGCGCCAGGCACGTGCGCTAAAACCGATTTCCGTGCACAGCGTATTCATGGATTTTAGGCTCTCAAACCAGCCGTGGCGCAGAGTATCGCAGCGACCCTGCAGCAGCGCCAGTAACGCCCCCAAGAACGCCCTCGCGCAAGGAAAAGCCATCAAAATCGCTAAATCATTGCAAAGTGCTGCGCTAACCCTGGACCAGTCTACAGGGCTGCCAAACAAGGAACGCAAAGCGGGTAACGTGCATATCAGGGGTACGCGTGAAGTTATACACGCGATTAGCCAGGGTACGTGTATTACAGGGGTACGCGTGAAGTTTTACACGCGATTAGCCAGGGCACGTGTATCACAGGGGTACGCAAGAATTATCACACGCGATTTGGCTGGGTACGTGTATTACAGGGGTACACGGGAAGTTCTACACTCGATTCGGCTGGGTACGTGTATTACAGGGGTGCGCGGGAATTCTCACATGCGATTTGGCCAGGTACGTGTATTACAGGGGTGCGCGGGAATTATCACACGCGATTGGCCAGGGTACGTGTATTACAGGGGTACGTGGGAATTAACACACGCGATTGGCCAGGGTACGTGTATTACAGGGGTACGTGGGAATTATCACACGCGATTTGGCTTGGTACGTGTATTACAGGGGTGCGTGGGAAGTTCTACACGCGATTGGCCAGGGTACGTGTATTACAGGGGTACGTGGGAATTATCACACGCGATTTGGCTGGGTACGTGTATTACAGGGGTGCGCGGGAATTCTCACATGCGATTTGGCCAGGTACGTGTATTACAGGGGTGTGCGGGAATAATCACACGCAATTAGGCTGGGTGGGTCCTCACAGGTGTTCCCTGTACACCCTCCACGGCCCCTGCAGGCAGCCCACAAAACAGGGGACTACCCTGCACACCTGCTCATGTCCCCCTGCACCCCCAACCCCCAGCAGTGCAGGGGTAGCCTCCACCAGGCCCCCACCCATGTCTCCCAACACCCCCACCCCCAGCAGTGCAGGGGCAGCCTCCACCAGGCCCCCACTCATGTCTCCCACCACCCCCACCCCCCAGCATCCAGGGGCACCCTCCACCAGGCCCCCACCCATGTATCCCACCACCCCCAACCCCCAGCCACCAGGGGCACCCTCCACCAGGCCCCCACTCATGTCTCCCACCACCCCCACCCCCCAGCATCCAGGGGCACCCTCCACCAGGCTCCCACCCATGTCTCCCACCACCCCCACCCCCCGCCACCAGGGGCACCCTCCACCAGGCCCCCACTCATGTCTCCCATCACCCCCACCCCCCAGCATCCAGGGGCACCCTCCACCAGGCCCCCGCCCATGTCTCCCACCACCCCCACCCCCCAGCCACCAGGGGCACCCTCCACCAGGCCCCCACTCATGTCTCCCACCACCCCCACCCCCCAGCAGTGCAGGGGCAGCCTCCACCAGGACCCCACTCATGTCCCCTATCACCCCCACCCCCCCCGCCACCAGGGGCACCCTCCACCAGGCCCCCATCCATGTCTCCCACCACCCCCACCCCCCAGCAGTGCAGGGGCACCCTCCACCAGGCCCCCATCCATGTCTCCCACCACCCCACCCCCCAGCAGTGCAGGGGCACCCTCCACCAGGCCCCCACTCATGTCCCCTATCACCCCCACCCCCCGCCACCAGGGGCACCCTTCACAAGGCCCCCATCCATGTCTCCCACCACCCCCACCCCCCTGCCACCAGGGGCACCCTCCACCAGGCCCCCACTCATGTCTCCCACCACCCCCACCCCCCAGCATCCAGGGGCACCCTCCACCAGGCCCCCACCCATGTCTCCCACCACCCCCACCCCCCATCATCCAGGGGCACCCTCCACCAGGCTCCCACCCATGTCTCCCACCACCCCCACCCCCCGCCACCAGGGGCACCCTCCACCAGGCCCCCACTCATGTCTCCCACCACCCCCACCCCCCAGCCACCAGGGGCACCCTCCACCAGGCCCCCACTCATGTCTCCCACCACCCCCACCCCCCAGCAGTGCAGGGGCAGCCTCCACCAGGACCCCACTCATGTCCCCTATCACCCCCACCCCCCATCACCAGGGGCACCCTCCACCAGGCCCCCATCCATGTCTCCCACCACCCCCACCCCCCAGCACTGCAGGGGCACCCTCCACCAGGCCCCCATCCATGTCTCCCACCACCCCCACCCCACAGCAGTGCAGGGGCACCCTCCACCAGGCCCCCACTCATGTCCCCTATCACCCCCACCCCCCCGCCACCAGGGGCACCCTTCACAAGGCCCCCATCCATGTCTCCCACCACCCCCACCCCCCCGCCACCAGGGGCACCCTCCACCAGGCCCCCACTCATGTCTCCCACCACCCCCACCCCCCAGCATCCAGGGGCACCCTCCACCAGGCCCCCACCCATGTCTCCCACCACCCCCACCCCCCAGCCACCAGGGGCACCCTCCACCAGGCCCCCACTCATGTCTCCCACCACCCCCACCCCCCAGCAGTGCAGGGGCAGCCTCCACCAGGACCCCACTCATGTCCCCTATCACCCCCACCCCCCCCGCCATCAGGGGCACCATCCACGAGGCCCCCATCCATGTCTCCCACCACCCCACCGCCCAGCAGTGCAGGGGCACCCTCCACCAGGCCCCCATCCATGTCTCCCACCACCCCCACCCCCCAGCAGTGCAGGGGCACCCTCCACCAGGCCCCCACACATGTCCCCTATCACCCCCACCCCCCCGCCACCAGGGGCAACCTTCACAAGGCCCCCATCCATGTCTCCCTCCACCCCCCCGCCACCAGGGGCACCCTCCACCAGGCCCCCATCCATGTCTCCCACCACCCCCACCCCCCAGCAGTGCAGGGGCACCCTCCACCAGGCCCCCACTCATGTCCCCTATCACCCCCACCCCCCAGCAGTGCAGGGGCACCCTCCACCAGGCCCCCACTCATGTCCCCTATCACCCCCACCCCCCGCCACCAGGGGCACCCTCCACCAGGCCCCCACTCATGTCCCCTATCACCCCCACCCCCCCGCCACCAGGGGCACCCTCCACCAGGCCCCCACTCATGTCCCCTATCACCCCCACCCCCCCGCCACCAGGGGCACCCTCCACCAGGCCCCCACTCATGTCTCCCACCACCCCCACCCCCCAGCATCCAGGGGCACCCTCCACCAGGCCCCCACCCATGTCTCCCACCACCCCCACCCCCCAGCCACCAGGGGCACCCTCCACCAGGCCCCCACTCATGTCTCCCACCACGCCCACCCCCCAGCAGTGCAGGGGCACCCTCCACCAGGCTCCCACCCATGTCTCCCACCACCCCACCCCCCAGCATCCAGGGGCACCCTCCACCAGGCCCCCACCCATGTCTCCCACCACCCCCACCCCCCAGCATCCAGGGGCACCCTCCACCAGGCCCCCACTCATGTCCCCTATCACCCTCCCCCCCCGCCACCAGGGGCACCCTCCACCAGGCCCCCACTCATGTCCCCTATCACCCCCACCCCCCCGCCACCAGGGGCACCCTCCACCAGGCCCCCACCCATGTCTCCCACCACCCCCACCCCCCAGCCACCAGGGGCACCCTCCACCAGGTCCCCACTCATGTCTCCCACCACCCCCACCCCCCAGCAGTGCAGGGGCACCCTCCACCAGGCCCCCACCCATGTCCCCTATCACCCCCACCCCCCAGCAGTGCAGGGGCACCCTCCACCAGGCCCCCACCCATGTCCCGTATCACCCCCACCCCCCCTCCACCAGGGGCACCCTCCACCAGGCCCCCATCCATGTCTCCCACCACCCCCACCCCCCAGCAGTGCAGGGGCACCCTCCACCAGGCCCCCACTCATGTCCCCTATCACCCCCACCGCCCAGCCACCAGGGGCACCCTCCACCAGGCCCCCACTCATGTCCCCTATCACCCCCACCCCCCCGCCACCAGGGGCACCCTCCACCAGGCCCCCACTCATGTCCCCTATCACCCCCACCCCCCCGCCACCAGGGGCACCCTCCACCAGGCCCCCACTCATGACCCCTATCACCCCCACCCCCCAGCCACCAGGGGCACCCTCCACCAGGCCCCCACTCATGTCTCCCACCCCCTCCACCCCCCAGCATCCAGGGGCACCCTCCACCAGGCCCCCACCCATGTCTCCCACCACCCCCACCCCCCAGCATCCAGGGGCACCCTCCACCAGGCCCCCACTCATGTCTCCCACCACCCCCACCCCCCAGCAGTGCAGGGGCACCCTCCACCAGGCCCCCACTCATGTCTCCTACCACCCCCAGCCCCCAGCGCTGTGGGGCACCTGCCAGCAGGCCCCCACCCATGTCCAACCCATGTCTCCCACCACCCCCACCCCCCAGGGGCATTCTCCGCCAGGACACCAACTTCCCTGGCACTGAAGCTGGTGCCCCTCTGCCTCCTTGGCCGGGGGTTGCCACTGGTGCCAGATGTTGTAGTGCCCGACATGGCAACCCCAGAGGCAGGAGTGGGTGGGCAACTGGGTCCTGGGGCTGGGCTGTGGGGCGACGGAAAAGCAGTCGGGAGCCTTTGGTTCCAGCAAGGGTGGTCACAGCAACAGCACCCCTGGCTGATGTGCAGGCAGCAAATGGCAGGGCACGTGGGCAGCAGGCAGTCAGGCAGCAGCAGATGGCAGGTGGGAGCGTGCTCAGGGCTCTGGGGGGCAGTAATTTGGCCTCCTGGGCAGGAGCGTGGTCTTTCGTTTGTGAACGCGTGGACAGCTTGATACGTAGTGAGTGATTTTGCACGTGAAAATCCCACACGTCTGAGTGTAAATAGCGTCTATGAAGTCACGTGCACGCGTAGGAAAAAGTTGCGTGACACGTCCGAGTGTCAAAGCGTGTTATTGGTGGAAATAGCCCTACACGCAGAAGTGTCAAAGCGTGTAATTGGTGCAAATGGACCTACACGCAGAAGTGTCAAAGCGTGTAATTGGTGCAAATGGACATACACGCAGAAGTGACAAAGCGTGTAATTGGTGCAAATGGAACTACACGCAGAAGTGACAAAGCGTGTAATTGGTGGGAATGGGCCTAGCACGTACACGCCGCGTAAGTGACGCTGTACGTGTGGGCCTGCATATAAGGTACGTGTAGAACACCAATTCCTTGTACTGCTTTTCGTGGAGAGCGAGTGGGTGAATTCTGTACTTCTTGTCGTTTCACACGCGATTTACTTCACGGCGTTTCAAGTTCGTACTCCCTGTTACCTCTGACAGCTTTTTCTATTTTTTCTCTTCTACTGGTTTACCTGGGCCTGTTCCCTCAAACAGCGTTCCCTTCTACTGTTGTCCTGTCTCCTCAGACAGCGTACATATCTTCTTTTGGCGGGGGAGTCACGCACGTATCTAACATCTGTGCTTGCCCCGTGTGTAGCCTACCCCTTCAGAGGTCATTCTAGGCTGCGTGTGACACGCATACGTTCATTCTTGTGTTACTGGGTGCCACAGCGTAGTGCAGGTTTTTCTTTCTGCACACGTGGTCTAGGAGGGGTTGCGTGCACATCATCTCCCTTTTTTGGGCCACCTGTGCGTTGCGTGACCCGTCATCTTTCCCCAGGGGTTACATTCAGCCTTGCTAGAGCACTAGGGTACAATTACCATCTGGTACCCAACCCCTTTGACCCCCAATTGCCCAGGACAATAGTCTACATCCACTCCCATACGCACATTAACATCAGTGCCATGGCTGGGAGGCGAGGATTCCGTAAGGGTGGCAAAGGTGGAAGAGCCACAAGTGGTGGCCGTGGTGGATCCGGTAGGGGACGTGGTCGTAACTTGCAGGGTGAGCCTGTCCCCCCATGTGTGGAGGACCAGTCACGGGCACCCATAATCCCCCCCCTCACCCCCTCCCGTTGAGGCTGATGTGGCTGACACCATCCATGCTCAGCCCTTGTTGGACCAGCCCATTGTGGCACCAGACCTGGCTGACTCCATGGCTGACTTCCAGGTCAGCAGGGCTACGACACGTGCGCTGGTGCACGTTGATGCCATCATGCCACGTGGATCTGGGGCAGCAAGGTCATCTGCTGCACCAAGAAGGCAGGGCGGAGAGGCTGCAGGGGCAGCTGCGGCTCCATCCACCCCAGCCCTCACACACCCAGCCAGGACAGTGTCGGTCCTAGTCCATGCTGCTGACATTCCCCCTGACACCATCACACTAGAGCTAATGCCTGCACCAACTCCCATGCTGAGTGTGCAATCCCACACTCCTGATAGAGAGTCCACCAGGGCTCCTGCCCCTAGTGTCCAGAGCGGCGCAGGACACTCAGGATCACCACCACCTTCCAAGCGGAAGGGGAAGAGTGCTCGTCCGGCACAGGCTGATGCCCCAGACACGGCTACACAGTCCGGCCCGTCCAGGAAGCCCAGCTTCACGGATGACGAACTGAATGCACTTGTCGAGTATGTGTCCGGACATGACAACGAGATGGTCATTGTTGCAGGATCCAAGACCACACCTGCACAACGCCAGGCACACTGGCAGACCGTTGCGGACATCGTAAGTGCCCTTGGAATCGTGAGGCGCACAGCCAATGATTGCTATAAGCGCTGGAATGACCTAAAGCGCAGGGCAAAGAGTAAGCTGGCCTCAAGTCATGCTGCAACTCTAGTGACTGGAGGTGGGTCTCCAGTAGTAGACATGGAACTCACTCCACATGAGTCAGTCGCTGGGACCTACGTCACGGAGGAACAGATCCAAGGCGTGGGAGATCTGGCTGATTACGAGGCATTGTCCGGTGAGTGCACATGCATGTGTGTGTCATCCATGTGCATGGTGTGTGTGTGAGGGCTTCTGTTTGTGTGCCAGGTGAGAGTGTGTGCGCCTGAGTCGTATGGGTCAGCCATGTGCTTCATGCAATACTTCCTGCGCAGCTGCATTTGGCCATAGCAGTATCCCTTCTACCAACAGTAGAAATCTAGCCCAACTGCACGCCAGTTGCCCTTGAAGTGTCACCTTGCCACAACATAGTTGCTTATTTTTCACTGTTCATTCAGTCAGATTGTTTGCATTCCCCCACTTTTACTAGCCATGTCGCTGTCCACTAGTCACATGTCTGACATGGCTATGGTAAAGTGGAGTGACTTTGTTACCTGGATATCATTTGTACACACATGTCCCTGTGCAATTGGACCATTTCAGACTGGCAGCTCCAGGTGAAAAATCTGACCTGTTAGAATTAGAAAAGCAATTACATGCGGGAACTGGACTGAATGAATAGGTGCTGCCCTCCTCTCCATCTTCACTCAATAGCAATGGTACATGCCATCTGTGTGATGGCATGTGTGTTTCACCTGGCAATCACAGGCCAATGTGTGATGCCACTGCCAGGCAGCATGCAGAAAATGTGTTCATCTTCCATCTTGGTGTCATCAGTGTGTGCCATTTGCCTGCACTTCATACGCAGTGAGGGTGCATGCATGGGAGGGTTTTAGTCATGTGGGACATGTGTCAATCAAGTACTGGTTCTCTTGCTTCTCAGCCCTCATGTGTGCCATGGTGCTAATGCCTGTTTCCATTTCTTTGTTTTCATGTCTTTGCAGGGGAAGACGCACCTGATACTGCTGGGGTTGTGGAGATGGTGCAGACCCAGGAGGTGTCCGAGGGCCGACCAACCACCAGTGAGGGACGTGGTGTGGTGGTGGGGGAGAACCCACAAGTGCTGCAGGTCGTGCTCTCAAGGGGTGTCTCTGGCTGCACCTCCCCCGAGCTGTACTCAGGTGTTGATTCGGATGAGACCTACGTGCCGTCGCAGGTGAGTGTTCCAGGGAGGGATTCTGTTCTGTCTCACCCACCTGCACCAGGGTCAGAACCCTCCATGGGGATGTCAGTGTTGGCAGCTACGCCTTTGGTGGTTACGGATGCAGGGTCACACTCCGCGACATCTGATCCTGTTCCTCGGCCAGCAGATCAGAGGGGGAATGCAGTCCTGCAGGCTCAGGCAGTGCCGGCACAGCAAGGCGCAGTTCGCCTTGCCCCAGACAGGTGTGGTGTCCGCCGACGTGGTGGCCGTACGCCACCTGGCAATACTGCATGGGAGCAATCCATTTACGGTATGGCAACCCAACAGGCTGCATCATCCGAGATGATGGCTCAGGCCATGGATAGGGTGGCCACTTCCATTGTCCCCCCAGAAAGGCTGATGGAGCGACTAGAGCAGGCAACCGACTCCATCTGCCAGTCACACAGGGAGGACATGTTGGGGTCCAACAGGGACAGGCGGGCGGCACTGGCGACTCTGCAGGAGACCATCTCCATTGAGTCCCAGGGCCACAGGGAAGCCCTGAGGCAGGAGCTCCTTCACCTCAGGACGACTCTTGTTGAGCTTGAGGCTTCAACACACCAAAGGACAGAACAGCAGCTGGAGCGTCTCACCCGTACGCTCTCAGCTGAGATGCAGGCAACGAGGGCGGAGGTCCGGGCATCCCGTGAGTTGTTGCATGGGGACCTCCGCACACTCATCCTCCAGAACCAGACCTACCACACCCGCATGCTTGCAGCCATGGAGGAGCAGACTAGGGCCTTGCGTGGGCTGCCTCCCATAGTGCAACCACCTCCGGATGCAGCTGCACAGGGTGATAATAGCGACAGCAGTGATACTCCCACAACAGGGTAGCTGTGTGGGCCATGAGCCCATGGAGGTGTTTTATTTTCCCAGGATCCAAGCAGGTGGGTTCTGGTGTGCATCCTGTCCTCGGACCTCCTGGGTGGCCTCCCCAACCCCCCCCCCGGGCCCATCAATGGCCATTTTTGATTGTTTCTTATTTTTATTTTTATTTATTTTATTCCCTATTTTTTTGGGACGATTTGTTGGCTTCCGTGGTTCCTGTGGGCATACGCTGCATTGTGGCTGGGCACATGCAGGCTTGTAATGTATTTGGTTCAGATGCTTGGGTTTGAGTCACACACACCCCTCCTGCTTCCCGTTTCCATGGGCTTGCAAAGGGTGTGCCCAAGTGACAGTGAATTACACAGTGACGTTGGACTCCCATGAGCTGTGTGGGCAGTCTGTAGTCAATACTGTGTATACATTCCTAGTGCATATTGCTGTTGTGTTGTACACTGCATGTTGCATTGATGTGTAACTCATCTTCTGTGTCTACCTCCCATTTTGCAGGTCCCTTCCTCATGTCTACACAAGAACCTCTAGTCTGGAGATGGGGTCCATGTTGGCAGCAGTGCACCTACAACTCTACATGGCGCCAACACTGCACAGTTGGTAGTGGTGGGAGTGCAGGCATTTCCAGGTGGTGAGACTACTAATATGTAACATTTGTGATGTCATGTTAATGGTAGTACGTGCTCAAGTATGTTGTTGGTCCGGCATTGCTGTGAGCATTTCAGGTGTTGCAGGTTTCTAATAGGGACACTGTACATAGTGACACTAGTGTCATGTTGTGGGGATTACTTTGTTTACCTGCAAATAGCATGACATGGCACGGTGTGTCGTGTGGCGGTGCTGGGGTTGGGTTGGCTGACATGGCACTGTCCTCTTGTTGCATTTTGCAAGTGGGTATTCTTTTTAGCTGCTTGAATGTGTAACTCCATAAAACTGCATTGGTGGTGTCTGTGTGGGTAGGGATGCACACATTGTGACACTTCCAGGTGAACAATCTCAGGCTGATATGGTATTCACGGTTCATTCTCCAGACATTCAGGATCAGTGTCAGGTTGAGTCATCATTGATTGTCAGATGGAATGTGCCAGGGCAGTGTGCACTCCACAGGGGTGTGATTTCTATGTGAAGTAATTAGCCACTAGCTGTGTACGGGCTGCCTCCCCCCGTGCCCTTTCCCCTCCCATGCGCAGCGGCTGTGCATGTGGTTGGGGATGTGGGGCCACCACCATGTCCACGGCCAGGCCCCGGCGTGTTGCAACGTTGTGCAGGACACATGCAGCCACTATGATCCTGCACACTACTGGGGGAGCGTATAACAGCTGGCCGCCAGAACGGTCAAGGGAGCGAAAGCGTGACTTTAGCACTCCGAATGTGCGCTCCACTATGCCCCGGGTCGTAATGTGGGCTGTGTTATATCTTACCTCGGGTGGCGTGGTGGGGTTCCGAATTGGCGTCATCATGTGGGGGCTGAGAGGGTAGGCACTGTCCCCTGTGGAGATGGTGATTGGTAACATTGGTGGGGTTGTGACCTTGCTCAGTATCCAACATGCATGCATGTGCAGTGGCATACATACTCACCAAGCAGCCATGTGTCGCCATGCCGCCCAGCTTCTAGGTCCCGGCTTAGGGTGGACATTCGGTAAATGAAGCTGTCGTGGGTGGACCCGGGATAGTTGGCATATACTGAGGTGATGATTCCCTTGGCATTACATGCTACTTGCACGTTGATGGAATGCCAGTGCTTGCGGTTCCTATAGATGTGCTCAGATGCCCTGGGGGGACGTAGAGCCACATGGGTGCAGTCAATGGCACCTAGCACTTTGGGGAATCGTGCCACACCGTAAAAATCCAGGGCGGCAGCATGCCTTTCTGCAGGTGTTCTGGGCAGGTATATGTGCCTGCGGACTGATGGGCGTGCAGTGATGATGTTCAAGACCTGGTGTAGGCAGCGTGACTGGGTGGCCTGTGACACCCCACCCACTATGGCACTTGTCCGCTGAAATGATCCAGTGGCTAAGAAGTGCAGTACATTGAGGACCTTCTCCAGGGGGCTGAGTGCTTGGGAGCACAGGGTGGGTGATGTGAGGTCATCCTCCCACTCACTCACCAGGTCCAGTATTATGTGTGGTGGAAACCTGTACCTCCCATACACCTGGTCATCAGGCATCCCGAAAAGGCTGGTTCTGGGTGTGAATATTCTGGCCCTGACTATCCTCCTCCTCCTCCTTCGGTAGTCCACTGCCACTGCTGCTAGGAACGGTATGTTCGTCCGGGCGTCTAAGCTTGTTATTGTTAAAGTGCGCAAATTTATGCTTTGCGCGTGTTCTAGGCGAGCGTGTGACCCGCGCACCCCTGGAATCCAGTTCCCAGTCCAATAGCGTGTGGAAATTCCCACGCACCACGGGATACGGGTGCGCTGACGTACTTGCGTGTGTAAGTGCCCGCGCACCCATGAAATACACGTACATAGGCCAATCGCGTGTATGCGCACTTTTGTCCAATTACACGCTGACGTGCAGTATTTCCACGTGTGCTCCGTCATCACGTGCTGAGTGGGGAACACCCGTGCGGGTCACGTCACAGACGCGCTTACGCGCTGAGGGCGCTCTGGTCCAATAGAATCGCGTATGCGTGCTGACGCGCTTACGCGCTAAGGGCCTTTCCTCGGATTTCACGCTGACGTGCAGGATTTTCACGTGCCAAATCACTCCGTATCAAGCTGGCCACGCGAAAACACACGGAAGACCACGCTCCTGCCCAGAAGGCCGAGTTACTGCCCCCCAGTGCCCCGAGCAGCCTCCCACGTGCCATCTGCTGCTGCCTGCCTGCCTGCCTGCCTGCCTGCTGCCACCGTGCCCTGCCATTTGGTGCCTGCACATCAGCCATCTGCAGGGGTCCAGTTGCTGTGTCCACCCCTGCTGGAACTGAAGACTCCCGACTGGGATTACATCGCTCCACAGCCCAGCCCCAGGACCCAGTTGCCCACCCACACCTGCCTCTGGGGTTGCCATGTCGGGCACTTCCACATCTGGCACCAGTGGCAACCCCAGGCCAGAGGGGCAGAGGGGCACCAGCTTCACTGCCACCGAAGTTGGTGTCCTGGTGGAGCATGTCCTGGGGCAGTATGATGCCCTCTTTGGATCGTCCCGCGCCAGCAAGGAAGGACGGGAGAGGATCTGGGCCGACTGTGTGGTTGCCATCAACGCGGAGGGGGTGGCAACCCGCAACGTCCTGAAGATCAAGAAGCGCTGGGAGGACTTGAGGTCCAGGACCCTTGTGAAGGCCCGGCGCCTCATGGAGGGGGGCCGGGGCCGCATGAGTTCCATCCAGATGAGGGTCCTGGAACGCGTACACCCAGCGCTCCACGCCCAGATCCTTGAGAGGGAGGCCCGTCTGGAGTTGAGCGGTAAGTGTCTAAGCATTACTGTGTGAGACAGGGCATGTTGCGGTGTGCTGGTTCTATGATACTTGCCTGTATGTGTGCCATAGGCCATGTATGCATGTATGTGTGCAGGGACATCATAGTAATGCATGTGCGACCAGTGATGTGTGACCCACATGGTTGTTGCATGTGTTCAAATGCCGCATGGGGAGCCCTATGCAGATTTTGAACATGAGAGCATGCCAGTCTCTGTACCTGGACATGGGTGGGGGTGAGGGATGGGTGCTGATGCCAGGTACATATATGGTAGCCATGTCTGTGTGCCTGACCTGCGTGTCTGTGACTTGTGCATGCCATGGATGCATGACACATGTGTGTGACAATGCACAGATTCAGTGAAGCAGCCAAATTACCCTTATATCCGCTGTGTTTGGTGTGTTTGGGGCCAGATGGATGTGACTGAGGTGAAGTGTGTGCATGTGATAGGCATGAGCCATGATGCATGTGAGTTACATATCATTGAATATTTCAAGAGTCCATTGGACATGCATGGAAATGTCCATGGCATGCACCATGCCTGTTACTGTGTGTGTTTTGCCTGGACTGACCCATGTGTTGTGGAGGGACATGATGGAAGTGTACTTTGACAGTGGTGCTCATCTGCTATTGCTTCCTGTCTAGGGGACCATTGTACAGTACCCTGATGCTTGTGTTCTTTGTCTCCCTCTACGCAGCGGCTAATGAAGAAGAGGGCGGAGACGGCGCTGTGGAGCAAGGCGGCGGGGATGCCCCCACGGCTGCAGCGGAAGGGGTGGGTGAGCCCCCACAGGGGCCTGCTACGGTGGGAGACGTTGAGGAGCCATCCAGGTTGGTGGTTTGCACAGAGGAGGAGGAGGCCGCCACTGGGGCACACATGGGGCCTGGTGGGGGCATCCCTGCTGGTGCAAGTGGTGCAGTCCAGGGCCAGGGGCAGGAGGCAGCACAGGTCACCGTGGAGGGGCCTGTGCATGTCGCTGTCCCTGACCCTGTGAGTGCACCACCATGCACCAGCAGGGATGCCCCGTCCCAGGCCCGTCCGCAGGTAGAGGGGATGTCCATGTCACCTGACTCCCCTCCACCTGCGGACGTGGGAACCCCTGGTCGTGTGGAGAAGGTCCTGATTGGGGTCGCGATGCGCACGGCTGTGATTCGTGATGCCGTGCATGCTTCCCGGGAGGAGCACGCACGTCATCACGAAGTGCACCGTGCCGACGTGGCCCAATTGGGATCGGCCATGTTCGGGGGTTTGCTGCATGTGTTGGCCAATCTGGCGGCCCTCTCCTCCTCTGTGCAGGCTATCCACCAGTCGTTCTCCTTGCCATCTTCCGGCCCAGATGACACCAGGGCCCCCGGTGGACCTGCCCCGACCAATGCAGCCAGCTCGGTGGGGATCCCATCCCTGCCACAGTTGGGAGTCGGAGGTCCAGCAGGGGTGGACAACACAGCAACTGGACCCCAGCAGATGGAAGATGTGACAGCATCATCGGGCAGGGCACGTGCACGACGGCGTCGGTGGTTTCCATCAGCCTGGATGCCGTCATGCTGGCAGAGGCAGTGGCGTCGGAGGCAGCAGCAGGCTCGACGTGGGAGGCATCATGGCTCGGGGCCATCAAGATCAGAGGGGCAGGCATCGGCCGGAGGGCAGGGCAACCCTGGGATGGTGGTGTCTTCCGTGTGGGAGCAGTTGGTCCAGCGGATAGGTGCGGAGCGGCAGCGGGCGGAAGAGGAGGGCTCACCATGGTCAGGGCGATGTTCTCCATGCGTCGGGCATTGAGGCGGGCTGAGTGCCTCGAGGAAGCTTGCAGGGAGTTTGAGCTGAACATGGGGTTATCCCTGCGAGACCTCGGGGCCAGGACAGAGTCCCGCCTCCAGGACATCGACATGGAGTTCGATGATGCCCTGGCCAGCAACATCACCGAGTGAGCCGCAGGACTTGCCCGCTGCCTTTGTATATAGTTATTTAGTTAGTTAGTGTTAGGTTTCCTTTATTCATTTTTATCTTTTTTGGACCGCTCGGACAATGGCCACTTTTTTGTAGATATTTTTTTCATTAGGTAGTAGTAGGTTTCATTTATGGTGTTGGGCTCATGGACCCTGGAATATTCGTGTATATAGTTTGCTTTTTGAAGAATAATTTTTTTTATTGATTATTGTGTTCACCATGAGGAAATGGTTTTTCATTATTTTCCTTCCACATGACATTGCTTTGGACTACATTTGTTTTTGGATTACTTTTTTTTTTTTATTTTTACATTTTTTCTCGGACATGGACCATTTATTTTGTTATCCCCATTGTTGTATGTTTGATTTGTTTACTTATTTTTCATCTTTAATACATGTTTTTTTAACTTTCACTTGTGGTATTTTCTCATTGGTTTCATACATGTCATGATATGGGTTTTGACATTCACTTGCACCCATTGTGTATGTGTGTGTGACGGACATGTGTTCATTTACATACTTGCCATTGGGGTTGTATCATGTAATTGCCTTCACTATGTGGGTGGATGCAATCCTTGCCTGGGTGTTTGTGCTGGGTATGCTGCCCATTACTGCCATGATTGAGTATCGTCAGGACCTGGGGGCAGGGGGACATGTGTGGGTGCCTGGTGGAGGCTGCCCCTGCACTGCTGGGGGGTGGGGGTGGTGGGAGACATGAGTGCGGGCCTGGTGGAGGCTGCCCCTGCACTGCTGGGGGGTGGGGGTGGTGGGAGACATGGGTGGGGGCCTGGTGGAGGCTGCCCCTGGTGACTGGGGGGTGGGGGTGGTGGGAGACATGAGTGGGGGCCTGGTGGAGGGTGCCCCTGCACTGCTGGGGGGTGGGGGTGGTGGGAGACATGAGTGGGGGCCTGGTGGAGGGTGCCCCTGGTGACTGGGGGGGGGTGGGGGTGGTGGGAGACATGAGTGGGGGCCTGGTGGAGGGTGCCCCTGGATGGTGGGGGGTGGGGGTGGTGGGAGACATGAGTGGGGGCCTGGTGGAGGGTGCCCCTGGTGACTGGGGGGGTGGGGGTGGTGGGAGACATGAGTGGGGGCCTGGTGGAGGGTGCCCCTGGTGGCGGGGGGTGGGGGTGATAGGGGACATGAGTGGGGGCCTGGTGGAGGCTGCCCCTGGTGACTGGGGGGGTGGGGGTGGTGGGAGACATGAGTGGGGGCCTGGTGGAGGGTGCCCCTGCACTGCTGGGGGGTGGGGGTGGTGGGAGACATGAGTGGGGGCCTGGTGGAGGGTGCTCCAGGATGGTGGAGGGTGGGGGTGGTGGGAGACATGAGTGGGGGCCTGGTCGAGGCTGCCCCTGGATGGTGGGGGGTGGGGGTGGTGGGAGACATGAGTGGGGGCCTGGTGGAGGGTGCCCCTGGTGACTGGGGGGGTGGGGGTGGTGGGAGACATGAGTGGGGGCGTGGTGGAGGCTGCCCCTGGATGGTGGGGGGTGGGGGTGATAGGGGACATGAGTGGGGGCCTGGTGGAGGCTGCCCCTGCACTGCTGGGGGGTGGGGGTGGTGGGAGACATGAGTGGGGGCCTGGTGGAGGGTGCCCATGGTGGCAAGGGGGTGGGGGTGGTGGGAGACATGAGTGGGGGCCTGGTGGAGGCTGCCCCTGGATGGTGGGGGGTGGGGGTGGTGGGAGACATGAGTGGGGGCCTGGTGGAGGCTGCCCCTGGTGACTGGGGGGGTGGTGGGAGACATGAGTGGGGGCCTGGTGGAGGCTGCCCCTGCATTGCTGGGGGGTGGGGGTGGTGGGAGACATGAGTGAGGGCCTGGTGGAGGGTGCCCATGGTGGCAGGGGGATGGGGGTGGTGGGAGACATGAGTGGGGGCCTGGTGGAGGCTGCCCCTGGATGGTGGGGGGTGGGGGTGGTGGGAGACATGAGTGGGGGCCTGGTGGAGGCTGCCCCTGGTGACTGGGGGGCTGGGGGTGGTGGGAGACATGAGTGGGGGCCTGGTGGAGGGTGCCCATGGTGGCAGGGGGGTGGGGGTGGTGGGAGACATGAGTGGGGGCCTGCTGGAGGCTGCCCCTGCACTGCTGGGGGGTGGGGTTGGTGGGAGACATGAGTGGGGGCCTGGTGGAGGGTGCCCCTGGATGGTGGGGGGTGGGGGTGGTGGGAGACATGAGTGGGGGCCTGGTGGAGGCTGCCCCTGGATGGTGGGGGGTGGGGGTGGTGGGAGACATGAGTGGGGGCCTGGTGGAGGGTGCCCCTGGTGACTGGGGGGGTGGGGTGGTGGGAGACATGAGTGGGGGCCTGGTGGAGGGTGCCCCTGGATGGTGGGGGGTGGGGGTGGTGGGAGACATGAATGGGGGCCTGGTGGAGGGTGCCCCTGGTGACTGGGGGCGTGGGGGTGGTGGGAGACATGAGTGGGGGCCTGGTGGAGGGTGCCCCTGGTGGCGGGGGGTGGGGGTGATAGGGGACATGAGTGGGGGCCTGGTGGAGGCTGCCCCTGCACTGCTGGGGGGTGGGGGTGGTGGGAGACATGAGTGGGGGCCTGGTGGAGGGTGCCCCTGGATGGTGGGGGGTGGGGGTGGTGGGAGACATGAGCAGGTGTGCAGGGTAGTCCCCTGTTTTGTCGCGTGTGATAATTCCCGCGCACCCCTGAAATACACGCGCCCAGGCTATTCGCGTGTGGAAATTCCCGCGCACCCCTGAAATACACGCGCCCAGGCTATTCGCGTGTGGAACTTCCCGCGCACCCCTGAAATACACGTACCCTGCTGTAATCGCGTGTGGGACTTTCCGCGCACCCCTGAAATACACGCGCCCAGGCTATTCGCGTGTGGAACTTCCCGCGCACCCCTGAAATACACGTACCCTGCTGTAATCGCGTGTGGGACTTCCCGCGCACCCCTGAAATACACGCGCCCAGGCTATTCGCGTGTGGAACTTCCCGCGCACCCCTGAAATACACGCGCCCAGGCTATTCGCGTGTGGTACTTCCCACGCACCCCTGAAATACACGCGCCCAGGCTATTCGCGTGTGGTACTTCCCGCGCACCCCTGAAATACACGCGCCCAGGCTATTCGCGTGTGGAATTTCCCGCACACCCCTGAAATACACGCGCCCAGGCTATTCGCGTGTGGAACTTCCCGCGCACCCCTGAAATACACGTACCCTGCTGTAATCGCGTGTGGGACTTCCCGCGCACCCCTGAAATACACGCGCCCAGGCTATTCGCGTGTTAAACTTCCCGCGCACCCCTGAAATACACGCGCCCAGGCTATTCGCGTGTGGAACTTCCCGCGCACCCCTGAAATACACGCGCCTAGGCTATTCGCGTGTGGAACTTCCCGCGCACCCCTGAAATACACGTACCCTGCTGTAATCGCGTGTGGGACTTCCCGCGCACCCCTGAAATACACGTACCCTGATGGAATCGCGTGTGGAACTTCCCGCGCACCGCTGAAATACACCTACCCTGATGGAATCGCGTGTGGAACTTCCCGCGCACCCCTGAAATACACATACCCTGCTGTAATCGCGTGTGGGACTTCCCGCGCACCCCTGAAATACACGTACCCTGATGGAATCGCGTGTGGAACTTCCCGCGCACCCCTGAAATACACCTACCCTGATGGAATCGCGTGTGGAACTTCCTGCGCACCCCTGAAATCCACGTACCTGGCCAAATCGCGTGTGAGACTTCCCGCGCACCCCGGTATACACGCACACGTATTTTTTGTCAGCGTGTCCGTGTTTGTGGGTACCCCTTTGCACGTCATTTGTCCTGGAGGGCCACAGTATAGGACATTCATCAAGGCAGTATATGGGTGCTATTTGTTGGCGCACCTTTTTGGCGCACATTTCTTACAGCCGCAGAGACGCTACCGCCTGCTTTCTTGTGGCGGTCGTGTTTGTGCCTGTGCGCTGGTTTGAGCGTGTGCTTTTTTGCCCTATTCTATTCCATGAATACGTGTTGTAGGCGGGCGTGTGGGCGTTCCGCGCACTTGTGCCCTGTACTTCCCCCGTGACGCCCACGTTTTTGCAAGTTGTTCCCCATTCCGAGTGTTACGCCCGTGTTCCGCCTACTTTTGTTGCGTGCGCCGCGCTATGTGCGAATTTCGCTGTGGCCTGTGCGATTTTCGCTGTGACCTGGCGCACGCTGTTAGATGGCCTGTGCGCCAACATGCGCGGCGCACTTTTTATCGCACATCCGCTGGTTTTCTCACGCACGGACTTCCATGAATCGACGTGCGCTGCTTTTCGTGCGATTTTCGCACTTGCACTGCGATTTTCGCTATTCCACTGCGATTCGCACGTTTTTGCCCACTTGCGCCGCGCTAATTATTCCATGAATCGGCCTGATAGTATTTAACAGCAGCTTGATGGAGATTATAAAGATGCTGAAATGTTTGTATTCAGTGTGAGGGGAAGTATGTGGGAAGCCATTGGTGAATGTGACTCGTCTAACACAAGGCAGTAACCTCAAAATACATGCCACCTGTGAAATGTTACATAAAACTTTTTCATGGTCCTCTCAACCGATGCTGGGGAAACTGCCAGCAGGCAATCTACTGTGTGCAGCAGCTTTACTTTTCAGTGGCTCTAGTTTGAGGAAGTTATCCAGTTTCTGTCAGTTTGTGGGACTCCATTTCATTTCGAAAACGCAGTACTACGGCTATCAACGTGATTATCTATTCCCTGCCATTAGTGAAGCTTGGAAAATTGAACAATTGTCTATTCAAAGTACATTCTCTGACAAACGGTTCCGGCTATCCAGCGATGGACAGTGTGACAGCCCCGGATTTTCTGCTAAGTACTGTACAAACCACTTTAAGGACATGGAAAGTAAAAGAAATGTGAGTTTGGTCGTCGTGCAGGTGTCTGAATCTAAATCCTCAATGGCAATGGAGAAACTTGGTTTTATAAAATCACTGGAAGATCTACAATCGAGGGGAATTCAAATCGACCTTATAGCCACGGACAGACACGTTTCAATAGCCAAGACAATGAGAGAGCAGTTTTCAAATATTAAACATCAATTTGATGTATTGCATGTTGCCAAATCAATCAATAAAAAAATCTCAGCTGCAGGGAAAAAAAGGTTTGGAAAGTATTTCACAGTGGTCCCAGTCTTTCAGCAACCATCTTTGGTGGAGCTCCAAAACATGTGATGGGTCTGTGGAAATTCTACTGGAAAAATGACGGTTACTAATACACCACTATTCCAACATTCACCACTGGACAGAAAACCAACATTTCCACCAATGTGAACCTGGCCCTTTGTCCCCGGAGCAGGCATGGAAGAAGAAGTGGTTGATTCCATCTTCACCTCCACACAAAGCCCTTGAGAAGGTTGTGTTTGATAAAACTCTATCAAGAGATCTGAAGGGACTCACAGAATTCTGTCAAACAGGAGATTTGGAGGTGTTCCGCAATATGTGCCTAAAGTACAGATTGCATTTCGGCATCGGAGGGATGGAATATAGGACATTACTAGCTGTATTAGCACAAAACGAGAATGTAGGACGTGAACAATCCAGGACTGCAGGAAACTTAGGGATGCTTCGCTACACTATGGCCTTTACGAAAAGAAGCAAAAAATGGGTGTTCAAACCAGTATATGAGGAAATGGAATTTGATTTTGTTAAATATCTTATTATTAATGTCATAGTGATGCATACTCATGGAAATGCGCGAAATCTGTTCAAAGCACACATACATTGCCACAAAACATTGCTAACGTGCCATGTCCACCCAAAGCAGAGCTCATTGAACAGTTAAAATCCTGGTACAAATTATTACCATCTGTTTTAATTTTTGCCAAATTTCTTTTTATAAAGTGTTCTAATAAAGTATGCAATTTCTCTTTTGAAATCTATCATCTTTGTCTTTTTTTTTAATAGTACACTTTTTACGATTGCCATACAATGTAACACTGTGCTTTCACATTTCACAGTTTCGTCGAGCTACTGTGGGACCTTCATTTATCGTGGTAGGGCCCAATGGATAACAGTGTGTAAGAATCTTTGGGTTTCGGCAGTTGCCTTACCATCCAGTACCCCAAACAGCTGAATCACTGCTCGTCACACAAAAAGGATGAGACCTAGGCTACATAAGATACTAGACTCGCAAGAAGCACTGACTGTGAAAACATGCCATGGGGTAGGAGGCCGTGAGATAAGCAGAGGTGGGGCTATTACTAGACACACTTTGACTCTGTTTTTGTGTTTCCTCGACTACAATTTTGGAGTAGGGCACATTCTGCCATTGGCAAGTTTCCCCTACCCCTCAGCAGTGCCATGAACAGCGAGCAGTCACAGCCCCCAAATATTTCCTCCGTGGCCCGTGCTTCACAATTCCAGTTCTCATGGATGCGTTGACACGAGATGTTGCAAACTAAGAATGTATGTTCATTGTGAGTGAAGGTCACCAGCTTTTAATTGTTTGCTTGGGAGCTGAGGAGGCCAACGCGCCGCACACACAGTATAAGGTTTTATTGTTTTTTGACCTTGAGAGACAGGGACCATTCCGAAAGGGATTGAATTGAAGGAAGGGTGTAATAACGTAATATATGATAAGGTGTCCATTGCAAAACTGGACTTAGTTACATGTAAGTTCAGTTTATGAAAAATCGTTGATACGAACAGAGTCTGCGTTACGGTCTGCATTACGCCAAGGGAATGGAAATGCTGAATATAATGTAAGTTTCACTCTAGACGATTGTATACCAGAACTAGTCCAAATATCAATAGCTGGCCCTTACTGCTGGGTTGTATTGTACTCGTTCTTTCAGTGTGGCATATTGCAATGAAGCACAAGTACAACCTTTGTGTGCTGGTCTTTCTACCAGGCAAGTGGGCAGTCCAGCATCGACATACATGTAGACCACCACTCGTTTCCCCCTGGTTCAATGCTAATAAAACATTACATTGTGCACCTCGAATTGTTGCCTCAGTTTACGCATTACGTTTAGAGCTGAACATACTCCATTCCTCGGAAGCAAATAGCAGAGTACTTTCCACGTTGTGTTCTCTCGGTTCACATTATGTCACATCTGTGCTAATAAGTAAAATGATTAATTGTAATAAAGATCTGCTATTGAGACACATTTCTATTTTTATGTTTTGCATATAGGTACATCCTGCATTCTGCGATTGTCATCTATTCCAGACCCCAACTGATGGTTTCTTCAACCGCCAGCTGCAGCTACATGTCAATCACTGGATTTATTTGACTGTTTTTTGGGACGATCGCCAAGGGCTGATATGCCCCTAAGCTGTCCCAGCGATTAGGAGCAACATATCAATCTTTACGGTGGTCTAGTGCCAAGTTGATGCACCAGCCTTGCAATTCACTGTGCGACCAAAGTGCTTATTTTACCCAAAACTAACACCCGATGTTCCCAAAAGGAACAGCGCGTGACTCACGATAAACATTTGCGGTTCGAGAGCAAAGAAAAAAAAAATCCATTTTGATTGAATATGTCAATCGCCAAATGTTCTCGAAGCATTTAATGTGAAATAAATGTACTTTACCAATTGTACAGTCTTGCTGTTTCTTTTTAAAGTACAGTATCATATTCCGAATCGTGACGCGCTGTTTTGTGAGACCATGTGTGTTGTTTTCCGGGTTCTGTGTCAAGTCACGTAGGTGACGACTGGGCGCGTTTGGCTACGGAGAGAGGTGGAGAATATCAATGATTTGGTGATTTCAGGCTCAAGGGCGGGTGATATGATTTAGTGCCGTAAAGGCAGTTCACCCAGGGTGATGCGTCAACTGATAAGATTATCACAAGATGGCCACGCCCTGCTGCCTGATTTTGCTTGTGTTCAAAAGACGAAAACTCCGGTAAGGTCCATAGGAAATGTTTGTACGATTGATCAATTTATGGTTAAAAACACATGGCCGAACCATAGGGACAATAATATTTCTGACAGGACCATTCCTTTAATGTAGATATGCTTGGTTTTGCAAAAGAGCATTGCAAGACTGAGCAATGGTATGTTCCATGATTCTGCATTTTAAACACTTTTAACCTTATTTTAATCATTTACTGTGCTCACAGCAACACAATCTGACATTCAAATTCAATTCTTCTGATACCATTTCCCAATTCTTGTTTTTTTTTGAGCTATGATAAACACATATGTCTTTTTCATTAAAGATTGCTTTCAAAGTCCATTTGCACTCATGGAATTGTTGTAAAATGTCGGGATCCTGGTTCAAAGAAACACAATACATTCTTTTTTGCCAGGCCTTCCAGACATAGTCACTATGTAGTTTATAGTTAAAGGTCATACAGTCAAGCAAGGAGATCAAAATAAAAAATAATATGGTTTTAGGCTAATCTATTCATGTATAAGCATGAAAACCGAGCTCAAGATATTCTTGAGTGTGTGTGTTTTTCCATAGACAATTGACCTTTTAAATTCATGCTGACCTCTATTTCATGCAGGTGCCTCAACGAAGATTTAGCTTCAACAGATCCTTGTACCTCTAGTGAAATCCTATTTGTCAGAGTTTTTAAATCAATATCAATGAGGTCTTGCTCTGAGAAGAAAAGGTCATTTACACATCACTGCACTATAAATGAAATGCAAAATTAAATGTTGGCTTTGGATACCACAACACCTTTAGTTGAACTTCTAAAATGTACAATCAGCATACATAAACATATGCAAACTTAACAGGTATAGAGACTAGACAATGAAGACAAGCTGTACTTTCCTTGCATAAATTGAAGTTAATGCTTTCAATAATTATCTTCAAGCAAGCCTTTTAGAAAGAGACGTACCCATGCAACATAGCAGTACGCATGCAGAAACACATTAATAACATGACTTTGTTTTCCATTGTAGTCTACTGTATTATTGGTCTTCCTGTCACTTTGTATGTCTGTTTAACATTATTACTTGATATTCTAGTGCAAGATTAAATTAGCATTATTTTATTGAATCAGTCAAATAAAACATTACACACTCTTGCTAATAACAGGGAAAATACACATTTTGCAATGCTGAATAAATCCCATGGCGAATGAGCAAATCCTGAAACTGGTGGTTGTGCAGTGGCAGATTCTGTTTATTTCAACAAAGATTGTTTCCCTTTATCTGTTAGAAAAATTCCTTGGTGAGCCATGTAGTGGTACTTATTCTCCTTAAATTGATGCTCCTCCTCCTTTAACCGAGTAACCCTCACATGCCACTCAATCCAATTGGCAATTTATCCAAATATTGTGGAAATAAATGTATTATTTACATTCAAATAGGAGATGGTGGGGATGAAAGTCTATTTAGGCTGTGACGGTTTGAATGGTCTCATAACTCAAGTAAAACTGTTACAAGACAATAGAGCACGTTCTTAGTTGAATGCAACGGAATATAGGAACAAAAAAACTATGTTTTTCTGAACCATTTGCAACTACCCCTAAACCCTATGTCCTTAGCTGGCCAGCTAATTAAACATACGTGTGGTGGCGTCCAGGTAACAGCTAATACTAGAAAGGTGGCTTCAGATTTTGCTTAAACATTAATAGTACCTACTGTTAATAATCAACAATCCTCAAAGAATTGTTTGTTATTGGCAACCATAACGCTAATAATCCCACACCAGGAAATCGGAGCACCTGGGTGACTAGCCCTACCAAGGACACCCCGATGGTGTATGTTCCCCAATGATTGGCACAGCAGGCTCAGTGAAGAACACCAACAATAGAGATACACTGCCAATAATTATTATGAATTCTAGTGCCTGGATTAAAATTGTCTATAGGAATGAAATACCAACATTACCAAGTGGTGCTAATAAATAAGACAATTCACTGATTAATATGTGATGAGTTTATCCATTGGGCCCAGGTCCCTGCCTGTCCAGCTGCATACCCACACTGCCACTTGGCACCCCTGCACTTGTGGCCTGTATCTGTAACCCTACAGTCCCCTCTCCTGCACTTATTGACACTTGTTGTCTGCACATCTTACACTCACTCTTGCCACCGTTGGCTGCACTACTTGTTATTTCCTCATTCCTTGTCCTGCACTTGTCCATCCTTCCAGCCCCTCCCCCTGGCACTTCTTCCCTTCCACGCTCCCCTACACTTGCACAATCTGAATGTCACTAGGCCAGGCAAGATTGTTGTTTTGTCATCCCTTTGTTTCCCCTCGCTTGCCTTGTCGCACCTTGAAACACTTGTGTATAGGCGTGTTGTGAATGCCATAGCATACCATATAATTGGCTGTTACATAGGAATCATTTTCATAATCGTCTGTGAGGTAGTGAAAGGTGAATGAATGAGACAGACAGGTATTGTGATATTATAAAAATAGTCTTAGTTACATGGCAGGTGATATTGTATCTATTAAATACAGGACCCTTCCACCTAGGAAAAAATCAGCTTCACTAGCTAATGCCATTACATGTTCATACTGGTATTAAACCACAAAATAACTTGAGTAACATCCTTGCTGATTTGTCATTTGTGAGTTTTTTGCCCCCATTGCCATGCCTATGGTTCACATACATGTGATCAATACGGTCTGCGGTATAGAACCACTTACTGCTTTGACCTATGTAATGTCCATTTGAATTCTAGCCTCATTTGTCACACTGCTACCCCCCCGCATTACAGTATCATATCTTGGAATATGTTTGGCTTTCAGATCAAGATATATTACACCAATTGGTATGCATTCATGCAACACACCAAAATTGGAGACTTTGCCACTGGTACCCCTCCATAAAACCTGTGATGCCACCCTTTCAATACCTGCAGTTAAAGGACCTAGGGGCACCTCAGTGGAGGGTCTCAACTACCCTAAATGGTAAGATTCGTACAAAGAATATTGCATCACAAGATTTACTGGGATGAAGATAACAGCAGGTGGAGGGTTGATGTTTTATCTATTAAATGTGTGTCTATTACCAGGAATTGCATCCATAGTGACAGTTTATTTATTATTGGAACAACTTGCTGACTTTGCAATACTAGCAGCGCAAAATATATCGAAATAGCTGGTTCTATTAATTTCCATTTTGAACCCATGAGTGCATTAGGCATGGCACAGAAGAAGGAGGATTATGCTTGTGGTATTCCTGAATTGCAGGCTCAGAGCATTTGTGCAAATATGCGAATACTGTGCAACAAAATACCTCCGTGTCCAGCTATGGCATGATGGTGTACCATGGTAGATTATAAGTAGAATGCCCAGCCCATCAATCAAAAATGCAATTTAAGCACATGTAATGTGATGTCACTGTCATAGGATCCCTGAAGAGGTGATAGAAAGAACTGTTAACAAAAGCAGAAACAGTGTTTGAGGAAGGGGTGCCCTAAGAATGCTTGTAGTAAGAAACATCCATAGAGATGTGTAGCGAGTTTCACAAAGAAACACAATGATCAATACCAAATTATTTGATTATAACATTGCAAAGAAGTGGTGATTTCGGTCTTTCCAGATTATTTATGACAGAGATATAGCACTCGGCAAGGTAAATCAATGGGAGAAGAGAACACAATCCAGCCATCTGGTAGCTCACCAGGAAGTTTATCTGTGACCATGGCTGTCATAGTTTCAGAGGTTGAGGAGCCTGTGGCGTCAATAAAAATTAAAAATGACAAAGCTCATGGAATGGCCTGTTTGCCTAATGAGCTATAAAAAAGACAATGGGCCTCATTACGACCCTGGTGGTAGAGTGTTAACGGCGCCGGTAGTGCTGCCGGCACCTTTATCACTCTACCGCCACATTACGAGTTCTGCTCGCGGGGCCGCCCTGTACGCCTGGTCAGACCAGACATGCAGAGCAGCACCCGCTAGCAGAACAAGATCCTAACAACGGCCCCGTTATTAACGAGACCGTTGTTAGCATCCTCCCCATTCCCATTGGGCCCTATGCGGGCTCAAGTGCGAATGAGGACGTACCAGGTCCGGGTCTCACAAACGGGAATTACTGGGCCTGCAAAGGTCACAATGGCCCGGTGATTCCCATTTTTCGGGACGCGGACCCGAGTGTGGGGGTAGCCATGCCGGTAAAAACAGCATGGCTATCTGCAAACTCGTAATGAGGCCCAATGCCTCAGGTGCTGTTTTAGGTAACATTTTGAAATGATGTGAATGAGGTCATGGTATTTCCATGCAGTTGGTAAGAAGCATCCTCTTCCCAATTAATACAAAAGTGACATAGAGAAGCACCATTTAACTACCATCTTATCTCCATCTTAGATACATTGTAAAAGGTTTATAGTGAACTAGCAGTACCACGCATCAATGCCCAGGTCTGTAGCTGACATGTACCTGGTGGTCTGCTATAGCCTTGTGTATGTTTTATTGTGTCATAACTTCCTATTTTTGAAAAATTCCAAAATCGAGAACCTCCCGAAATCGCCTATACTGAAAGCACTGGCACCAACCCCGCTCCCCCCTGTGAAGGGCAAATGGGTGGGGTTGGTTAAATATCACTATCGCCAGTACACTGCAGACTGGTATGCTGACCTTGTGTCCTAACTTCCTATTTTTGGAAAATTAGCAAAATCGGCAATCTCTCAAAATCATTGTACCGATAGCAGAGGGCCGGTCCCAGCTCGACCCCTGTGCAGGTCGAATGGGCAGGTTTGGTCAAATTTCACTATTGCCAGTACACCCCAGACTGGTGGTATGCTGACCTTGGGCAAAGATTTCAGCCCACCAACTGTTATGGGGCTGGTGCCAACCCCGAACATGCAAACACACTTTCGCAAACACATATATATAAATATATATGTATTCAGTAAAAAAACTTTGTTAAAGGGACATTATGTTGCGCTACTAAAAACCTATGAAATTCAGTGAAAACACTTTTTTAAAGGGACGTTATGGTTCCAAGTAAAACTGAAAAACCCTTGAAATTCGCCAGTTATGGTAAGCTAAGCAACCATAAATCGCGCCACCACCGTGCACTGCTAAGACTAACACCCACGACATCAAAGATGACATCACAAATGTCATTGATGACATCACTGATGACATCACATATGCATTTACTTTTCATGAAATGTCTCTATAAGGGATTCTTATTATAATGTTGAGAAAAAAGTGTCAAAGATCATTGGAATAAATATCAAGAGCTAATTAGTGCATTAATCAATGCATTGATATAAATAACATTCAATTATGAAGTTCTATCCAGTATACTAAGCTACTCATGCAGAAACATAGGCATTGTGTGCAGCATAAATAATAAAGGTTTAATATTCATAATGATGATATGTTGAATAATTAAACTGTTTTCTTATTAAAGTTTTGTGTACTGTTTGTTTTGTTTGGGCATTTATATAGCGCTACGAACACTCAGGTATCTGAGCGCTGCTTATTTCCCACAGTGTGTGGTGCTCATTTATCGACCTCGGAAGGACGAAAGGCTGAGTTTGGCCCTGCTGGGATTCGAACCTGCGTCAGCAGGCTCTGCACGATGTCAAAGCGAACGCTCTACTTGCAGTGCTATCTGACCACTGTGTACTGTGAAATACGTAATAAGTAGCTAATGAAACCCACGTATTACATAATTGAATTATTACAGACAAAACACAAAACAAAACACAAAGACACAATAACACATACAAATATGGGTATATACCGGGAAAGTGAAGTAAGCAAAAAAGCAAAAATGCAGAAGTAGTAGCAGAAAGAATTTATAACCCAACTGATTATCTTTATGCAAATAAATGATTTCTCTGTTTCAGAGCTGCTATTTACCCTATGTATATGTATCACATGATGTGACTGAACCCTAAGGAAAGTAGTCTGAGTACAATGTATACAAATATGAGCATATACAGGGAAAGTACAGTAATAAAAAAACAACAGAACTATCAGAAAGTGCTGATAACTCTACTGATTATGTTCATTCACAGAAAGGATTGCTGCCTTTCAAGCCTGTGTCTTCCCTTTTGTATATGTTTCATATGATATGACTGGACCCTAATAGACTTTCTGTAAAAACATACTTGAGGGATAACTCTACAAATATAGTACAGTTTCAATTGTTAATTCCTGCCTGCTAAAGAATAAAACCATGTGCCCTAGATTTGTCAGTAAAGGAATAAAGAGTGAGCCAGACATGTGATGTCATCAGTGTTGTCATCAATGACATTTGTGATCTCATCTTTGATGTTGTGGGTGTTAGTCTTAGCAGTGCACGGTGTTGGCACGAGTTATGGTTGCTTAGCTTACCATAACTGGCGACTTTCAAGGGTTTTTCGGTTTTACTTGGAACCATAACATCCCTTTAACAAAGTTTTTTCACTATTTTCATAGGTTTTTAGTAGCGTAACTTAACCATAACGTCCCTTTAACAAAGTTTTTTTACTGAATTTCATAGGTTTTTAGTAGCGCAACTTAACAATAATAACTTTGACTTTATGTACATGTAATATGGAACATACTGAACCCCTTCTACTGAACTTGATGTCCGCAAACTCTTTTAATGTCCGCGGATATGTTCGGAGAACAGTACCACTACCTAAAAACTCTGGGGGGGTATGCTTGATTGTTCTATCATAACATAGGAACATTTAACAAATTCAAAAAGCAGCACACATACACATTATATGTAGTAATACATAAGAAATGTAACCCATATATGTAACACACTAACCATTCATTTAAATACAATATGTTCTAAAATGGAATATACCAAAAGAAGATAAATTGGCTTCCAACATAATTACCTCACAGACACTACCAGACCTACAGAGTACTTAGAACAAATCATACCTGAAATAGTAAGTGTACTTCATTTTACTCATATATTGATAAACTTTCTGAATTAGATTAAAAAATATATACATTATCTTTTTTTTTCTCACAGAAATGTCTAGTACTCTGGAATGGCTAGAGGAGCATTTCCCACGTGAGGAAATGTCAGAAGATAGTGAAACTAATGGTAAACACTTTACAATATAAGCCATTTAATTACTATTATGTTATATACATTTAACATATATATATATATATATATATATATATATATATATATATATATATATATATATATATATATATATATATGTTTGTACAGAGCATACCAAAATAGAAAATACCTCTGAAGAAACTGTTATGGATAACACTTTTGACAGCATAAGAAAAATGGAAATGGATTTATTGTTGACCAATTTTAATAATTTGAAAACTTTTGTTGAAGATCATTTTAAAACAAAAACCTCATGCCATTGTCCCACATGTACTTGTGCCCCCTCACCATATCCCAGTCAATTATCCCCAAACCCTCTCCATAACCCAAAATGTTTTGATGAAACTCCATCCCTTCTTCACCTGATGCCAATCATGATGAAACCCCTAATTCTCCTGTTTTTGTTTCCGTTTTTGCCTCACCTTCTCTATCATAAATTATTAATATATGTTAAATAAAGTAACATTTTTATATTGTGCTGTAATTAGTTTCCGTTTTTTTTATTAAAAAAACAATGTTGGTCTACGCGGACAGCGCGGGTGTTCTGAAATGTTCGTAAATAAACGAAAATGGAGGTATCCTGAAGAGCACTATACCTGTCCGTACTGTTCGCTAGCAAGTTGAAACCGTTCTAAGAACACACGCTGTGTCCTGAAATGTTCGTAAAGAAACGAAAATTAAAGTGTCCTGCAGAACACTATACCTGTCCGTACTGTTCGCTAGCAAGTTGAAACTGTTCTAAGAACACAACAAGTAGTGTCCTGAAATGTTAGTAAATAAACGAAAATGGAGGTGTCCTGAAGAACACTATACCTGTCCGTACTGTTCGCTACCAACTTCAAACTGTTCTAGAACACATGCGGTGTCCAGAAATGTTCGTTTGACGTGTGACACACTTTTAATTACTTCAGGACCAGAACAGTTTCCGTAGAACATCAACGCGCATGCGCAAACCAATGTCCATGCATTTGGTGTCCTGCGGACAGCCGCTTCCTTCGCGAACATGTTCCACCCCCACCCCTTCCACCACCACCACCTTCCCAAGGGCCTGAAGAGGGGAACAGGAGTGAGGATGCAGAGGAGGAAGAAGAGGATGATGAGAATGAGGTAGAGGAAATCCCTACTACCAGCACTAAGCGTGAGTCTTGGGTGTGGCGGTTGTTTACCATTCATGGGAATTGTCCTAAGGCTTGTGCGAACCGTGTCACCTGCAATGAGTGCAAAATGGTACTCAGTCGCAGGAGGCATGGTTCGTACAGCTTTGGGACCACTACGATGAAGCGACACCTAAGGTAATTTCACTCTGGGGCCATTCGCAAGGTTGTACCTTGCGAGGAGCGTAGTAGGTTGATTTCCTCTACTTCATCCTCCGTTTCTGATCCTGTCACCACAAGGACCACCTCTGTGGGACAGCGTCTTCCTCAAGCTGCCTCACAGGCCATACATAATTCTGATGACCCTTACCTTTCGAGGGTCACAGTTGTATGTACGTACTGCGACACAGCACTCTGCAGGGGGGAGCGACTTTGCAGTGCTTTTGCGACTACGTCTCAGAGCATGAGAAGACCTGCTCACTACCCAAATAAAACCCACTCTACATCTTCCTCTCTCAGCACGCACTTTCTTATCCCTGTGGTTGGTGTCCCCCCCTTTTCCCTCCTTTCCCCTCCTCTCCTATTGTGGTATGTGTGCATAAAAAAACAAAAAAAATACAAAATAACAACAAAAAAAATAAGGCTCTTTTCAGAGCCGCCTTTCACAGTTAAAAAATAGAAGTGAAAATAAATGAAGCAGGGCCCTTTGTATTTTTTAGAAGTCCGCGGACAGTCCGCGGGCATCTAAAAATCTGGGGTGCTACCCTATCATAACCATTGCAATTCTCTCTGGGAGGAAGTGGTGGCTCTGAAAAGAGTCTTTCGGAGATGTTTCTATGTCAAAAAGTATAAATACTCAACAAATACTTCAAAATGGATGCTGTAATTCTAAAAAAGGTCGCAATGCATTTTGTACATTTCTCAGAAAAATCTGATTGCCAGCATAAGTAAGATGGACTCCATCTCTGTGAAAATGTATGTACTACGAAACATAATGTTTTCATTTTGAAAAGAGGACATGCCAAAATCTCTTAGAAAGGCACAAACAGCCTTATTAACAGTGTGCCTTGCTTTTTCCATTTGTGGACCAAATGAAGAAGAACGATGCCACATTTGTCTCTGCGCAATACGTGAAAATATTACTTGAGTATTAGGAAACATGTCCATGACCTTCCCAAGTCCTTCTTTCATAGCAAATTGCAAAGAAATTCCAAACACATGTCCTAAACTGTTCCCTCCACAATGAATTACAATTATATCTGGATGTTGCTCTGTCTCCAAAGTAGCACAGAGAGGTGGCAAGTCCAACCACTTCATTCCACGTACTCCATGCCAGTGTCCTTCCACATGTGGAAATTCAAGATCTACAGCTACTCCACAGCTTTCTGCATGCACCTTCAACCAATGTATCCACGAATCTCCAATAATCCAAACAATCTGTTTTCTGAAACACACAGCCATAGCTATCTGTTGTTCTCTTAGCAAAAAGAGTATCTGCGAAACTCTCTCCTGCACAACACACACACTAAACTTTCCTGACCAATCTCTTTCAGTGCTCCTTCTCATTTGCATGACTTCTGAACCCAAAAATCCCCGGATGTAACACCCGATGTCCGCGAACTACCGCCATGTCCGCGGACATATTGTAACATGACCAGCCCTTCTACCATTTCCACTTCCCACTCTGTGCCATTCCCTCATTGGATGTAGCTAAGAAGTCACATGACCATCCACCAATCACATTCAAGACCTCTACATCTAACTGCATCATCATAGATCAGAACTGCAAATGTACTGAGAACCTCTCTGAGTACAAGTGTCATATCATTGGCAAGCACCATCTACAAGAAATACTGTACAAGTCTCCAAGATTTCTACTTGCAGCTCCATGCATTTCCATATGCATGAACACAAAACTACAGGTATGCATATTTTCTGTACAGTACATGAACACATTTTCAAACTGACTTTTAGCTTGTGGAATCTGTAAAATGAATCTACAGTCTTTTTTTCAATCTCGTAAAATCAACTGTCACTTATAAACCTTTATACTATTTACTTTCTTTATACACACACACACTACAATCATGTTAAACTAACATTTTTTAAATTAAATATATAGACTACATGTATTCAAACAAAATTGCATGCATGCACACTCTATGTTCGAATCTCAAAAAAGAATACTTATACAATTACATAATTTTTTTATTTCTTTATTTATGTAATTAATTTAATCAATTTAATTTAAGCATGACATTGAGGCACTATTACCTGGAAGAGCTTAGTTACAGAAATAGTGGTATTCAGTGGTACATTATGAATTTCACATGACATAGTAAAGATATTTTGTTTGCTACAGTCATTGCAATACAATTTGTTCATTAAGAAAATATCATATGTATTGAACTGGTGCGACATATCTTATGTAAATAAGATTGTTTTAATGGTTTTGAGGAAGGCGCTGAGGATTTCAATTAAAAAAAATCAATGTCTAAATTAAAAACAGTGCTACATACAAACAAAATCACTAATTTGTTTCTTTTACAATTGCAGTGAAGACCATTCTCCTGAAAAGAAGCAGCCACATTTGAAGAAGAAAGAAGAGCTAAGAAGTAACCTGTTAATTTTAGAAAGAAGTACGTAGAATATCACCATAATATTTGTATTATTACTCAAACACACTGTAAAGTTAATTCATGCTATTTATGTGCCTAAAAATAGAGATTGTGCACCATTCTGTCCAAAAATCCCCATTTCTTAAACAGCGATTTACAGACAGAGTGGCCCACAAATTCCTATTTTTGGACACACAAATTACCCAACTCAACCGCTAGAATTTTGATATTATAGAACAAACAACTGTTTTAATTGTACACATTAGATTTACTATTTGTACTTCTCCACACCACTAACTTACTTTTTTCTGTCATCTGAACCCCAGTTTAGTAGCACATAAATTCAAGAATACCCATCTCTACTAGTTGTAGCTCCCAATGCACAATCACACACCATTACATACATCTTTATCATCTTACTCAAACAATCATGCACACAGCACACATACATTGCAGAACACCCCAACCCATACCTTCTTTATTTTTTTTCAACAGACCCTAAAGAATGCCTACCAAAAGTCAAATCCGTAGGAAGCAACACAGAAGTAGAGCAAATGAAAATAATAATGTCCAACATAAGCATCCATCTCTAGCAGAATTTGTAAAAAAAGTTGAAACAAAAAAGCAAATACAGTCATTTAGTGAAACACAAGAAGTTTCAAGTACAAAACCTTTGCCTCCTCTATCAAAATGTAAAAAAAAAACAAAAAACAATTAACAGAAAATCAGCTATCACTACAGATAAAACTGCTTCTTTAAATTTTGATATAGTGCAAAGTAAGCATACCAAGAAAAGTATTTTAGCCAAAATGTACCGTCACAAAGTCCTTCAAAATCTTATAAAAACAGGAGAGAAAACAGGTTCAATGCTTAAAACCTATCATAGGAAATTGATCTTAGAAGCATTGATAGACAGTGCAATTCTTCTCCAAAGAAAGTTATTTATTTTAGTGTTAAACAAAATGAAACCACTAACAAAACTAATAACTAAATTACAAAAAAGATTTCTCAATAAACGAAATGTCAACAGAAAGAACTTCTTAAGTATCTGAGAAGGTGAATGAAATCACACTACAAGCACAGAACCATTTTTTAATGAAGAAGCTTACAAACAAAAGCAAACAAATACAATTGACATACATAGCAATGGTCGAGGTTATGAAAAAGTGAATAATGGAAAAAGAAGTAGTCCTTACAAAAATATGCCCTGAAAACTTAGAATTACCCCTCTATTCAACTGAATGAGAACATCTAGTGTTCAAATGGCCATGGACGTCAATGTGTAACATTCCCAAACAATTTTTCAAGTCTTTACTCCAATTCCTCAATCAATATGTAAAAAGCAAAGACAAAATCAAAATTAAACTACTGCAAAATATGGATACCTGTCCAGTGCGCAAGTACACAGGACTACGAGGACATTCATTGGCCTGCATTACAGGACCTACTTGTAAAACCACCTTCCATGATATCAAAAGGATATCAACACATCATTCAACTATAAGAAATCTAGTCTATAAACTGTACTATGCTAAAAGTCCTGCTTTAGCACTAGCAAATTTAAATAACATTCTTCTACATGGTATAGCAAAAGACCTACTTGAAGAAATTGACTATATCCAGAAAAAATATTTTGGAAGTGAAAGCCACTTACAGAATGAAATAGCTTTAAACCAAATTAGCAACAATTCTACACATGGCAACCTTTTACTAAACACATACAAAAAAAAAAAAAAAATTAAAAGTACATCAGCTGAAGTACCAAACCATGTGTGTGTGTATGTTGCCGCAGAACTTTTTATGAAAGTAACAAAAAAACTGTAGACCTATCTTGCAAAATAGAAGACAATGAAGATTCTAAATGGTTTGAATTAGCTCTCTACCTTGTAGCAGAAAACAAATACGAAATAACTGACCCCTTAATACTTTGCAGTTACTGCACTACAAAACTTGACAACAACCAAACTCCTTCACATGCTATCACAAATAATTTTGAATTATACCCACTACCAAAACCCCTACAACAACTTAATTTATATGAGAGCATCATAATTCAAACAGTGCATCCATTTCAAGCAATAATACGCCTTCAACCAAAAACAGCAAAATTACCTCCCTCTGAATTGGTAAAAGGCATTTGTGGAAAATTAGTTTATTTACCATTAGCTCTAAAAGAAAATGTACATACTCTAGGAGTGCAACGTCCAATGCAGCAATCTTTAATTATCTTAGTAAATGGAGTACCTACAAAAGACAAAAAAATATGGCAACAGCTGGTAGATTTACATAAAGTTAGACACCTTGCAATATCTTAAAGAGAATAATGAATATTACAAAGAAATTAATATTGAAGAAAACTTGAAGGATACAACTGAAATAATTCAAGAAACACAAGAAACTGGTCAATTTGAGCTCCTAGAGCCTGCTACAATATCAAATACTTTAACCATTATACAATTCATCCTTTGCACTCTAATGACACCATGGAAGATGCACTGGAAACATACCAAATGCGTCAAACAAAAGGATCACCAATCAGCATATGGGAAAAAAGTATAGAAGCATGTGCTTTTCCTCTACTCTTTCCTACTGGCAAAAGAGGAAGGTACGATGATAGACCTGTTCAAATATCAGCATCAGAATACCGCTCATTACGGATGTATTCTGAAGATCCCAGATTTAGACAAATTGTGGAATACATATTCCACCTTCTCTTTGAAAGTGAACTAGCAACTCTTTGTTACGGAGTTGCACACCTATTAAAATCAGGATCACACTTTCAAAATATGACAGCTGCACAATTATTACAAAAAGTGCAACAAAAGGATGAGGTTTTAAAAATCAAATATTACAAATCTATTAGCAAATATGCGTGGTACTAAAGAGTACTGATTTCGACGTCATGGAGATGTACGTTGTATGATCAGAAACCTTGGCCCACCCACTTGGTTTGTTACATTAAGTTGTGCAGAATATGCATGGGAAGATTTACATGATTTCCTGCGCATATCAAACAAAAACAAAACAAACATAGATATACTAACACCTGGAGAACTTGTTCTTTGGATCCTGTTAATGTTTCAAGATATTATCACCATCGCTTCATTGCTATGCTACATTTTATTTGTAATAAAACGGTTCCTCCCCTTGGAGAAGTGCAACACTTCTTTTGGAGAAAAGAATACCAAGCCAGAGGAGCACCACATATCCACATGCTTTTATGGATTAAAGATGCTCCTAAATTTGGTCAAGACAGTGATGCCACTGTTTTACAGTTTATTGAAAAATATGTCACTTGTGAAATTCCATTGGAAGCAACAAATAGTGATCTTCATGCACAAACTTTAAAATTTCAAAGACACAAATCTGGAAAATATTGTTGTTGCAAATACAAAACAAAAGGAAATACTACACCAAATGCTGATTTGGTTTCCCTAGACCAGTGACAAATACAGGTCAAGTGAACAACCTCATGTCTTCAGTTAGACATAGGGCCTCATTACGACCCTGGCGGTAAGGGGTTAACGCCAGCGTTAGCTGCGCCGACCCCTTACCGCCAACTACGAGGTCCCTTAGCGCCATGGCGCTTTTAACACCTGCTTTTAGCAGGTGTAAAAATCCATGGCGCTAAGGGACCATGGAGTTAATTACGCCACCGTAATTTACGGTGGCGTAATTAACGCCTTCCCCACTCCCATTATGCCCTATGGGGCAAAAATGGGAATGGGGAAGGGTAAATGGGGATTGGGGACTTACCGCCCCGCCGACCTCGGAATGGGGCGGTAAGTCCGCCAACCACCATGGCGTAAACGTAGTTTACGCCATGGTGGTAAAGTCACGGCCAGGCGGTAACTTACCACCTGGGTCGTAATGAGGCCCATAGTGTTAAAGGTAAGTCACCTAAAAATACATATTACATAAAAAGAAAAGAAGAAGAAAAATATATCAATGATTATAATGCAATCATTGCCCACTTATGGAATGCAAACATAGATGTGCAGTACATTGCAGACAATTCTACTGCAGTTGCTCGATATGTCACAGCATACCTAACTAAAGCAGAAAAGACAGAGCTCCAAGACCTCTGGAATGACCTGTCATCAGATAAAACAGTGTCTCAGAAATTATACAGCTTGGGCTTAAAATGCTCTCCCATAGAGAATGTGGATCATATGAAGCAGCTGATCGTTTAACTGGTACTGCATTGTATGGTAAATCTGAAAATATAGTATGGCTAAGTATTGGTCCAGCTAAATCTTGAAAAAGAGTTCTAAAATCATATGAATCAATTTATTGGACACATACTACCCAAACAGAAGTAATACTTTGGAAACCATGTGTCTATACCACATAGCCCAAAACTACATATACAAACAAAAATATAAAACTTGATGAAAAAAAAGGTAATAGAGAGTGACAAACTGTGAAGGCAGCTTAGTTAAACTCACCAAACCAAATTTAATTAATCATATCAAATTGTCATTAAAGACTCCTCAACATAAAGAAATATATTACATGTCCCTGCGACAACTCTTTAATCCATGGAGAATAGAAGAAGAAATACTAGATAACTATGACTCATATGAAGATGCTTTCAAAGCAAATGAAAGCACTATAACTGATGTAAACTTTACACAGTACAAAACAATGTTGCACAATGAACAGCAACACGAAGAAGAACTCCATGTCCAACTAGATAAAGAAACTCCTGACAGTAGTCAACATTCTGTAACAGGAAGCCATGAACCACTGGGAGAACCACTAATAACAAATGAGGCAGAATTAGCTATGATAAAAGTAGAAAACACCATGTGTCAGTATGAAGATAAAGAAGACTTAACTATACTACAATCAAAACTAAACAATGGGCAACGTAGCATTTTTCAAGAAGTAACAAAACAAATTGCACATGGTGCACAATATGAAAATAAAGTGGTGAAGCTGGTTCTGGCAAAACACTCCTAATCAAAATCATCAGTAAGTTCCTTCAACAACTGACAAACAACAAACTGTCAGCTGTTGTCACTGCCCCCACTGGTTTAGCTGCCTACAACAAAGGTGGTGTCACGTTACACCGATTACTACTATTGCCAGTAGAACAACAAAACAAATGATACTATTACAAACTTTCTGCAGAAGCTGCAATGGAACTGCAAACTTTCTGTAGACGCTGCAATGGAACTGCGCAGAGTATTGAAACAAAATGAAAATGCTACTAACAGATGAAGTGAGCATGGTCTCTAACCTAATGTTGGCTTTGATTCACCTCAGATTGCAAGAAATACTCAAAACAAACTATGAAGAGCTCTTTGCAGGAAAACACATTATTGTTTTCGCAGATATTCCTCAATTGACACCAGTAAAAGATGATCCTATTTTTAAAACATTAGGACACAAACTCTGCCATAAAACTGTTGGCAGCATTGGAAATGTCAACCTTTGGCAACATTTCCAATACAGAGAATTAACAGAAAACATGTGGCAATCTGCAGATCTCACTTATGCCAACATCTTAAAAAGTATCAGAGTTGGTATACTTTCTAAAGAAGCAGAAGCAATATTGACAACCCGGCACATTCATGCACTTTATGGCGATAATGCATGTGCTACAGATGTTATGGAACAATTAGCCCACAAAAATGTCAATTGTATGGCCTTAATGCCAACTCTTGCAAGCTGTTTCAAATTCAATGAAATAATGTTAAGTAAAGAAATGCAACCAATAATGGAAATTAGCGCCACAGACAAACTAGATGTACATGCTATGACACTACCCATGTGTGACCAAGACACAACAAGAATAAATAGTTTAGAAAAATCAATCTCAAACACAGCAGGCTTAGAAAAGATATTACAATTATCCTTAAATTGCAGAGTAATGCTAAAAACGTAACCTTGACGTGGACCAAGGACTAGTTAATGGAGCACTGGGTACAGTTGTTGGCTTTCAAACATACCCACGTGACAACAAAATTCAGTTTGTCAATATTCTCTTTGACAAACTTTCAGAAGTAAAAAAGGATAGGACGCTCAACAGCTCGATTCCTTCTCTTCAAAGACATGTTTGTACGCAGAGAACAATTTTCTCTAACTCTTGCATACGCAGTCACGATTCATAAATCACAAGGTCTTACCCTAGACAAAGCAATGATAGATAGTGGCAACACAGTCTTTAAAGAAGGCATGAGCTATGTAGCACTATCACGCTTACGTATACTTGCCGGTCTATTTCTTATCAACTTTGATGCAAGTAAAGTAAACGCTGATATTCCTTGCATTTTAGAATACAATAGACTTCGCTCACTATGTACCCCCATCTAAACACATATTCTGTTCCACAAAAAGTAAAACGTTATAAAAGAAAAATAAATCAAACAGAAATGCAACAGGATGTCACTGCAAATCCTCCTAAGAGAGTAAAAGAAACTAATACTTCATCAAGTACCACAAGCAAAAAAGAATCAATTAGGGAAAGTAAACCAGGTACTTCTTCAAAGAAGGAAGACAAACTCCAAAAAAAGCAGTCAGATACAGAACTACCTGGTCCATTTAAATCTCAAATATAGTTGGTGTAAGTTGCTACTCAAATGTAGCAATGAATATTCTATTTCAATTACCACCAATTGTTGACAACATTTACTTACACAGTACAGACCCATTGTGTTTGCAAATGTTAGTACTTCATAGAAACGCAACAAACAATCCTGACAACACTTATAGTGTTTATGGAATAAGACAACAATTGGACTACTGTGCTGGAATGGTAAAATTCACTATAAACTCACAGGAAGATCCATAAGAATTTCTAACGTACTTACTACAAGTACTGGAAAACGAAAACATACCTATAAATGAAATTTTCCAGATTTCATACATGTGGAAACATACATGCACTCTCTGCAACAATGTGACGCAAGACCAAATCCCCAATGAACGCTTCATATATATATATATATCAATACCTAATTGTGAATCCATTCCATTTCAGCAACTTGTACAAAATGCAAACCATGGTAGATTATGTTCTACCTGCAATTCAGATAATCGCTCCACGTTAGTAATACAAACACATAGTAAATACGTAATACTAATGCTTCTATGTTACAATACAGATCGTACCAAAAACAACTGCAAGCTGACTGGATTCAGACATGGTCAAATATCACTTGGTAAGAACATCTTCACAACAATAGGTATAATCTACCACGCAGGAGCCACAACCAATTCAGGGCACTACACTGCATATATAAAAAAAAATGTGGATGGTTTGAATGTAATGATAGTACCATTACTCTAAAGCAGAGATTACCAGCAAATCTTACAAACGCTTATTTACTGTTCTTAAAACCAAAATTTGATAACTAAACTGTACTTAAACCCTAAGTAAACTTGTAGTAAAAAAATATAAACTGTTAGAATATTCCAAAAGCTATCTAACTGCCAAAAGATTTGACAGCAACTAATTAGATAAATGAATACCACTAAATTAGAGCAAAAAATAGACAGTTAGAATACGCCAAATGGTATCTAACTGTCCGGAAATTTAACAATATCCAAACAGATAAATTAATACCACTAAAATATATCAAAAAATAGACAGTTAGAATATGCCAATTGGTATCTAACTGTCCCAAAATTTAACAATATTCAAACAAATAAATAATATGTTACTGCTCCAAAAAAATGCAACAAGCCAATGTATAAAGCATTAGCGAGAAACAACAAGTGAACACTGAAAACAAACAAACAAATAAACTGCAGCATAACAGAAAAAGGTCTTTTTTTTTAATCCAACATGGATTTTTTTTTCTCCCACAGACCCAATGATTTTAGCAATGAACACAGAAACTGAGCAAATTGCACAGTACTCTGGTTTGTAATCTACTAAATATGAGGGTCAAAAAATAAATGTTGATTATACAATGAAATAAGTCATTACAAAATACTAATACTAACATGCTATTTTCTTTTATCATAACAAGAAATACATGTACTCCAGTTACTAAACCAAACAGTAAGTATATTATAGACTCTATGCCCTGGCCACAACCATCGCAGCATATCACACTCATAGCATCTTATAACTTTGTTCCTTATACGTTTGTTTTTGACCCAAAGTTATAAGCAACTATAAGTGTGATATGCTGCGGTGATTGTGGCCAGGGCACAGAGTGTTGGGTGTGTGGCCAAATGGCCATGCACCCAACATTCTATTCCCTGGCCACAACCACCGCAGCATATCACACCCATAGAGTCAAATATATCAATTATGGCCTATGGAAACTTTTAATGTCCACGGACATTATGAGTGTTCTTAGAACACTTTCAACTTGCCAGCAAACAATACAGACAGCATCTTCAGGACACCCCCTACGAACATTTCAGGACAAAGCGAGAGTTCTAAGAACACTTTCAACTTGACAACGAACAATACGGACAGCGTCCTCAGAACAGCCCCATTTTGTTTATTTACGAACATTTCAGGACAATGCGAGAGTTCTTAGAACACTTTCAACTTGCCATCGAACAATACGGACAGCGTCCTCAGAACACCCCCATTTTATTTATTTGCGAACATTTCAGGACACCGGGAGTGTTCTTAGAACACATTCAACTTGCCAGAGAACAATACAGACAACGTCTTCAGGACACCCCCTACGAACATTTCAGGACAACGCGAGAGTTCTTAAAACACTTTCAACTTGCCATCGAACAATACGGACAGCATCCTCAGAACACACCCATTCTGTTTATTTACAAACATTTCAGGACACCGCGAGTGTTCTTAGAACACTTTCAACTTGCCATCGAAAAATACGGACAGCGTCCTCAGAACACCCCCATTTTGTTTATTTACAAACATTTCAGGACACCGCGAGTGTTCTTAGAACACTTTCAACTTGTCATCGAACAATACGGACATCGTCCTCAGAACACCCCTATTTTGTTTATTTACGAACATTTCAGGACACTGCGAGTGTTCTTAGAACACATTCAACTTGCCATCGAACAATATGGACAGTGTCTTCAGGACACCCCCTACGAACATTTCAGGACAACGCAAGAGTTTTTAGAACACTTTCAACTTGACAACGAACAATACGGACAGCGTCCTCAGGACACTCCCATTTTGTTTATTTACGAACATAATATGGACAGCGTCCTCAGACCACCCCCATTTTGTTTATTTACGAACATTTCAGGACACCGCAAGAGTTCTTAGAACACTTTCAACTTGACAACGAACAATACGGACAGCATCTTCAGGACACCCTCTACGAACATTTCAGGACAACGCAACAGTTCTTAGCACACTTTCAACTTGACAACGAACAATACGGGACACCCCCATTTTGTTTATTCACAAACATTTCCGGACACCGCGAGTGTTCTTAGAACAGTTTCAGCTTGCTTGCGAACAAAACGGACACATATTGAGTCCTAAGAACATCCCCCATTCAGTTTATTTAGAACATTTCAGAACACCCGTGATGTCCGCAGACAAATCGAACACAACAAGAACGTCTACCACATAAGAAAACACAACTTTCAACCTATCTCATACTCTCCCACCCTCCCCAAACACTCCTACACACCAACACACTCTACTAAATACAAATTTTGAACCAAGTTTCACCGCGCTGTCCGCGGACGTCCACGAATTCAAGATGGCGGGTGCTACCGAAAATCTGACGTGCTTCACACTCCACAACGTCCAATCAGCGAACACGTCGCCTTTCCGGGGACACCACGCAAACTGATTGGCCAATCAGGACACTGTCCGCGGAGTGAACAGGGAAGTGTGTCCGCGGACCGAACACAGATATCACTAATTTTTTATGACCCATTTTTGGTCATTTTTTTAAAAAACTACTGGATGGATTTTCACCAAATCTGTAAAAGCACGCTTTCGGGACCAAGCCACTACTCCTGGTCCAAATTTGGTGAAAATCCGTTCAGCGGTTTGGGCTGTAGGCGCAGGCAAAGTTTTTTCCCCATTCAGTCTATGGGAAAAAAACAAGTTTTGGGACCCCCCCTATAACTTTGCCCCCCCCAGACGAATCCTCACCAAACTTTGCAAAAAAATTCAGAGTGGGCCATATACTTTTTTTTGCAAGTTTTGGTGAGGATTCGTCCAGGGGGAGCGAAGTTATAAGCCGCCCAAAACGTGCTCTTCCTATGGAAACACCAACTTAACCATAACTACATGGCCACTACCGTAGCCATCTAATGTATATATATATATATATATATAGATTCATGCACCAAAGGATGGAAACAGGTGTGAAGAGAATGACTTTTTCTCCTTAAAGCAGGTTTCAGAAGATGCATTTCCACGGTGGATCATGTGTTGTTGAAAATGTAGGTTATTTATCTGGTATTCATTCACCTCAAAATTGCTTTCTATGGAATCCCACATGATCTACTTTGTAAACTCCTCAAAAATCTAGACTTTCCCCACCCATGCACCAAAATAAACAATTCCGTTATCAGCTGAGGTTGAAGAGGATAGTACACACAGCACATTCAGGTAGATTGTGTGAGGCAAAGTTAAGTCCTAACCCCACTACTTTTTAATGACCATCATTCATTATCTTGGATCCCGTTTTGTACCTTAGTCTGATATCATTTTATTATTGTGTACATGTGGTATTTGTATAATTGTTTGTGTTTCATATGGAATGGTTGCATTTTGTATACGTTTATGGCGCAACGTTGAAATAAAGTGTATTGACTGAAAGACTTTTTAATTATTTTTAAATAACAATGATTAATCTAACAAATATGACAGTGGATGTACGAAGTCTAGGGAATAGAAATGTAGTAGCATTATTTTTGCAGCAGATTCAGTGTGAGGTCATAATACGGGGTCCAGTTTACAGCACCAACACAATCTTTCCCTAGACGTGTGCATTGCTAAATGCCTATTTATTAGTGTTAATAAAACAAAAGAGACCCTGGTAGGGCAACATAGCCAAAACTCCACCAACGCATGAATGAAATCAGGGTGGAGCATGCAGATAGCTTTAATGATCTGGTTGTGTAATTCCACACACAAAACCGCAACGTTGGGAAAGAGCACCATATCACTGGCCAAATAATGTGAGGCTGATGTAAGTTTTGCAGCACTACAATCTGAAAAGATGTAAAGAGAATGTTACACTAAAAACATTCCTTTCTCTTCCAAAAAGCGAGCTGACATTTGCCATTAAATTCAAACCAGGCTTCTTAGAAATGGTCTATACTAAATCTAGAGCCATTTTGTATACCCTTACACTTAAGTCTCTCATATACTGGTTCATGATTTGGAAACAACCAGTGCTGGACGTATACAGATAGGCAAGCAGACATGTTTTTGTTACACCGGGAGCTTTTATACTCTCTTGTTTGAAATATGCTTGGGAACTGCAGGATGAACCAATTACGGGACAACTTTTCCAAGACAATTATAGTTCCAAATGTGCATTAACAATTGAATGTGAGGGCTAGTGGCTCACTTAATGTTTTCCAATCTGTGTGCATGCTACTCTGTGTTCCCAATATTTCAAGATGAAAAATAATTGAGTGATTTTGAGTCATATCTGTGCTTTGCCAAATCTTCTTTTGCTAAAAGCTGTTCATAAAACGTTATTTAGGAATATTGCCCATGGTCACAATGACTGCACACTGGATCAAAGAAACACATCCCAGCTATCCCCACTGTACAGAAATTGAAGAAGAGATGGGACATCTCTTATTCGTTTTCTCTCTGTATTACAGCACAACGAGCATTTGGCATCAATCACTTCTCCGGGAGCTGGGAGCATGTTCTATCAGAGATGTCATGTTTCTGTGTATATCTACAAGTTCACAATCAATATTCTTTGGAGTTGCAAACCTTTTGAAGAGGTCCTCTTTAGTAAGATTGAGACATTTAAAATGAGCTATTTGAGATTTTATTTCATGGAACTTTGCATATGTTTTCCACTATCTGAGCTGAGGCAGGCTCTGATTCACACAATGTGAGTAGTGCATTCAAAATGTGCTATTGGTTTATGCACATTATTTTTAGGAAGCCATTGTAGAATACAAAGTCCTTTCATGGAGCACATTTTCTGTTTTTTGCATAAATTCTATTGAACTGTTAATTATTGTTTCCAAAATTAACATAACAATGATGATGACAATGATAGGTAGGTAGGTGCGCAGATGATTTAGTTCAAGTTGCTGGATTATGGAACAGGATGTGTATATGAATTTACCAATTTCAAAATGGATGCATTTTATGGGCATTATGTTCGGAGGTAAAATATTCAAATAAACAACTATTTGGATAATATTGTTTTCATGGATTTGGGTTATACCTGCTTTTTGCGTGTTATGTGTAATGCAGCTCACATTGAAGAATGCTGTTGATGATTTGTAAATATTGAATGGATTTCATTTTGAACATGCATGTTTGATTGATCTTTTTCAAGTGGCATCTTTACAACATAATACAAAACAGCCAGTCATACATGTTCTAAAGAATACCTCTGCGTATCCAGAAGCCACTAATTACACAGACCAGCTTCTCTCGTTCACCATCACTCCAAAATCATCAAGTGCATTGTCTCCAAATGCAGACTAAACTATTTTGAGGCTGAACCCTGCAATCTGGATTACAGTCCAAACACTTCATTTAGACTGCTCTCACCCATGCCACTAACTCTCTTACCAGCGCCCATTACTCTCACCTCTCTACCATCCTCCTTCATCTAGGCCTTTCCACAGCCTTTGCCACTGTGGATCATCCTTACCCGGCTTTAAATTCTTTCCCTCTTTGGCCTCAGGGACAACACAATTTTGACCAGGCTTCTTCCTATCACTCTGACCACTCCATCTTCATCCCATAGAATCTCTGCACTTCCTCCCTAACACCACTCCCCTCAGGTGCTGTCTAAAGATTAGCCTAAGGCCCACACCTCCTTCCTTGGAAAACTCAGTTCCTAATTTGGACTTAACCATGAGTGATACATTGCTGACTATTTGCTGACGATATTCAGGTCTTCTTCTTTCCCTACTTCACCCCTGCAATCTCCAAATGCATTACCAATTACTTAACCACCATCGACCACTGGATGACTCTATGCCAGCCCGATGCTGCCTGATCCTGTACTCCTCAAAAACAGAAGTCCTCTTTTTCCCTGCTTACAATGGTAACCCCCTTCTATCTTCCACCATTTCTTTCCCTCCTGACCTCTTCTCCCCCTCACCCATGGGTCGCAACCTTGGGGTTCCGTTTGATCTTTATTTGAAATTCTTGAATGTTCATCATGGAGACTGCCTTGGCAGCCAGACTTAAACCCCAAAACAAGCCCAGATATTGTGCACCACTCAGTTAAAAACTGAATATGTACACTTGTTCTCAGCAAACTGAACTAATCAGCAAACCTACTTCCTGGGTTTCCCCACTTTTCTCTTTTGCTCCCCTAAACAAAGTTCTTGCTTGAGAAGAGAGAAATCCCTATGCCTAACACCATACCTTGCAAATAACCACTCACCAGAACAAAACGACCCAACAAACATATTAAGAACGACCGACAACCAAACACAACCACGAAGAAGAAGAACGGACAAAGCTAGTGGTAACAAGAACACGATCAATGCCCAAACCCCATACATCTCAAAAACAAGAGAACCCTCCCTTCAACAGCCACAAAGTTTAGAAGTGGAACCTAATGAAAACAAAAAACCCAAGAATTAACCTAGAAGAGCAATTTGACGATGCCACAGTCACAACTGTACCAACTCCACAACTAAAGATCGATTTAGAAAGAAACCAAAACCCCAGTCAGAAGACAACGCCAACAATAAAGCACAAAAAAACCAAACCATACCATAAATATCCACTGCAACTTAATCAATGCAAGATGCATGTCAAAACACTCAACAGAGATCTTCAACTTTCTCTGCGACAACGGTATTCACATCCTATTCATCACAGAAACATGGCTGGATGACAACTACAAAATCGCACTCCAAAGCTGTCTCCCCAACAACTTCAAAAGCCTTCAGTTAAACAGAAAAAATAAAAAAAGGAGGAGGCTTCGTAATAGCATTCAAAGAACACCTCCAAATAAAAACAGACACATCTCTAAACAACGTGAACTGCAAAACCATGGTATTACACCTATAAGCGAATAAAAAAACAAACATTAAATTCATTCTGGTTACCAGACCACAGACATATGATGCAACCTTCGCCAACAATTTCATATAAGCCATCACAAACATAGCCATTCAACATGAGAATCTGATCATCCTGGGGGACTTCAAAATATGGTTTGAAAAAGAACACGCCAACTCTCACAACTCACAACTTGGACAACTAACAACCATGAAACTACAACAGCTGGTCAAACGGGCTACACACTTGCCACGTCACACCCCTGACGCAGTCTCTTCCAAGAAAAAACATATGACCACTGATACAAATACTTTGGAGCGACCATCTCATCATTCCATTCGTGTTCAAGCTACCAACCAAAATTACCATCCAGCCCCTCAAACTCCCAACCACCACAAAAAGAAACTGGAAAACCATCAAAGCAAGTAACCTCATAGAACAACTGGATCTGACCAAACCTTCAATGGCAGAACTGGAGAAGGCAAATCTAGACGGGAAAACGGAGCTACTCCATAAATGGATTGCTGATACAATTGAAAACATCTCTCTGGAAAAACCATTTACCACTTCAAGAAAAACAGCAATGGCAAAATGCACCCCCCTACAAAACACCATGAAAAAGAAAAACAAGATGCTGGAACTAGAAAGGAGGAAAGAATATGACCAAGATAAGAAAACAAAGTTCCAGAGACAAATCCAATGGTATAAGAAGGACATTCAAAAGGCAAAGAAAACACATTGTGATAAGAGAATCACCAAAGTCACCAACACACAAAAAGAAATGTTCAACATCATAAAGAAAATGAGAAACACACCAAAATCAACAACATCCGACAAATTATAGAAAACAGACAGACCTACCCTAACACTCAACCAACCGGAACTTTCAAGGAGCCAGAGCACAAACTCCAAAACTTCCTGGAAATATCAGTAGAGTCATTCATCAAGCTGGTAAAATATAGCAAGAAAGCAGGATTGCCCATGGATCCCTGCCCCCCTGACATCTACAAATCAATCCTCACACAAGGAACGCCATCTGAATATTACAGAAATCTCCTGAATCTGTCACTCGCGACAGGGACCATACCACTATCCTTCAAATCAACATATATTAAACCTCTTCTAAAGAACACAAGTGGCGACGTAGAAGACTTCTCCAAATACAGGCCGATTTCAAACATTCCCTACCCATAAAAACTCCTAGAAACATACGTATACAAACTAACCCAAGAACACATAGAAAAACACCAGTTGCTAGACCAAGCACAAGTCAGCTTCAGACCCGCAAAGGGAACAGGATAGTCACTCCTATCCATCTGAGACGACCTAAAAACAAATGCAGACACCAACACAACTTCAGCCCTGATTCTGCTCGACCTCTCCGCAGCTTTTGACACAGTAAGCCATGACACTCTGATCAAAAGATTAGAAGATAAAGATATAACAGACATGGCACTACTCTGGATTAAATCATTCCTAACAAACAGAACAGAAACTGTATGAATAAAACCCGTAAAATCTACTCCACGATTTTACAACTGTGAAGTACCACTAGGATCCTCACCATCACCACATTCAATTAAAAAAATTCAAAAAATTCAACATGACATGCTACAACTACACAGATGACACTGAAATCATCTATAAAATCGAAGACACATAAGCAGATCAGTCAACTCTAGTAGAATGTCTAAAAGAAATCTATGACTGGATGAATGCCAACAACCTAAAAATCAACCCAGGAAAGACAGAAATCATGATTATATGCAGAAAGCAAGAGTACAACACCTACATTTCCTGGACGATTGAATTGGGAACCACGCCCACACTATCTAAGGTAGTATAAAAATCTGGGAGTCCTAATGGACAGCACTCTAACCTTAGAACCAAAAGTAAACCTGATAATTAAGAAATGCTTCTTCTTCCTTTACTCAATAAAAATAATTCTACCTTTCCTCTCCTTCAGCCGCAAAACACTGACAATCGTCACGCTCAACATTTCAAGAATCAACTACTTAAACAGCCTCTACCTCGGGATGCCGGAACACCTCCTGAAGAAATTACAACGCATCCAAAATGCAGCAGCTAGACTCCTCAAACTATCTAGAAGCTATCACATCACTCCAGAGCTAAACATTTTTTTTTACATTGGCTTCCAATCAAACATTGAATCACATTCAAACTAATGTTCACAACACACAGGGCAATCGACGGACAGGGAGCAGAGTTTCTACTAAAGAAAATAACAAATTACTAGCCAACGAGACTCCTCAGATCAAGCAATGAAATCTGCCTGGAACCAAAACCATATGTCAGAAAAAAAACGATGCTCCTCTTTCTCCCACCTAGCAGCAAAACCCTGGAACAACCTCCTGAAAGGAATAAGTAATACCAAAGATCACCTAAAATTTAGAAAACTACTAAAAACCTGGCTCTTCAACAACTCGTAACTAGATGGAAACAACTGAAACAATCAAACAGGAAATACAAAAGAACAAGCTGACAAAATATATGATGGCATAGACACCACCTAGGACTGCCTAAGGGAAACTCCTACAAGAACAAGAGAGACAATTTTAGGTAGAACAGAACATAGGTGGCAACCCAATATAAACAGAACAATAGCAAACGTGCCTAACACAAAGGCACAACCACCAACCTCACCCCCTCAGACAGGGCGTAGGGTAGGGGCGCAGGTCACAAGAAGTTCGATCCAAAAGGACTAATCTGCACAAACCACAAACTAGGATCTAGGGGCTGGATAAATACAAAGATAGAAATGCAAAGACTAGCTAACTTAACATAATGACAGTGAGATGAGAGACAGCCATATCATGCTGAATCCTAATCACTGAAAGGAAGACAACGATGTCTCAATCGCCAAAGATACACAAAAGGAGTGTGCATTTCACCAAAATACAAGGCTACTAACCAAGCACACAAAAACTTTTAAAACCTCACCACTCCTCACACACACCTCACACTCTAACTAAACACAATCAGACCACTTAAACCTCAGCAACCCGCACGCACTTCACCACACGGCTACAACAAACACACCACACAGACCTTCACACAAAATCACATGACGGACCGAGAACAGATACCACACCAAAAAGCTCAGTGAAAGTGTTAACCAAACTGAAGCTGCCAACAGTACATCACAGCTTCCTTGCTCCTCCCCAAACTTTGCCACACTAACACGTCTCTAACCTACCCCCCTTTTCTTTCAGATTCGCCAGAGCACCAGGGGACCACTCCGGTGGTGATAGTACACGGTACAAATATCCTTTAACATTAACATTGACATTAAAATATAAATCCAGCCACTATCTTGTCCCTGCCACCTCCCTGACTGCATCTTATTACAGCCTTACCTCAAACTCATCCAGCCACATATTTGCCTCCTCTCCCTTTTGCCTCCTTTTCCCATGGGCCCCACTCCACTGAAATGCTCTCCCCTTTGCCATCAAAGCCATCTTTTGAATGAACTTTCCAAAATGAGCCTCAAACTGAAACAGTGAGTGCTGTATGGAGACGTCTATCCCCCCACCGTTCCCATCCAATATAACTGTCCAAACCTCCTTGCTTGTATTTGGCACTCAGGACTACTATATGTATGTGGTAGATATGCCCTCAATCGCCAGTAATCTCTCAATTTAATGTCCTTCTCCCTGGAGCCTGGGTTGGTTGACTCCTGCCTGCTGACCTAACAATGACTACAGATGGGCACCTTTCGACTTGCATCTCATCCCCAAAAAAGGTAGAAGGAACCCAGGTACAAAAATATGTATCAAGAAAAGCTGTTTTTTGAAATCTGAGGCTTGTCGAATTTCGGAGGAAAGAAAAGGAAAAAAAGAAACACAGATCATTTTGTTTTTTATTTCACAAGCTTTCCTTTTCACCACAATCTGCCTGCTGCCCACCAAGCTGAATGCCGATATCAGTGCCACATCAGGAGGCCTTCTCTGCTCTCTCATAGCATGTTAAAGATGGCCACCGCCTTTTCCTAGTTTGAAAGGCTCACTGCAGCCATCAGCATCTACCTCCTTGCCTGCCATTGGCCAACTGCAAAACCTATTGGCGTATCATGTACCGCAGGCTTTTAGCCGACCCGCCTCTTCAAAAGGGTCAATTTCTAAGGCTCTGTCTGCTCCCTGTCTGTCTGGCTGGGTCTGCGGGTCCTCTCCTGCACCACCACCCCAATTGCACACGGAGGCTAAGGAAAACTCCATGTTCTCTGGACACATGAAACAATGGACCACCTAACATTTCTTTGAAGGTCTGTTCCCTATCTATCCTCTCGATCCCTTTCTTCACACATGGAACTGTTCGACCCTCACATCACCTCATCTGGACTTCCACTAACTTGGCCCTGTCCTGTTGCTGCATGTATTTCTCATGTCCTGCTGAAATTCGTTTTCAGCCTGCCCAGTTGCAGCATGTTTTTCTCTTGTCCTGCTGAATATTGAATTTAGCCTGCCCAGTTGCTGCATGTTTTTCTCCTGTCCTGCTAAAAATCAAATGATGGTGCTGTGTGGCTACTGTGTTCCTCACTAGCTGGCACACATCACTCTGTCTTCCCCCTGCTCCCTTGTGCCCTCCACCTCTCCCTCCCCCCAAGTGCATCTGTGCCTCTGACTGGTAAGTGTCTCCCCCCTTCACTGCAGCCAACCATGTCACTATCTATATCTCTTATCCTCTCCAACTGCTGCACTATCTCCTATCCTTCTCCTATCACTAAATCTAGCCGGAAGAAACTTAAGAAGGACACTCTGACCTCCAACCCAGGCCTTCCTATTGCAGACCTATATGTCATTACTTCCGCCAGAGAGACTATCACTGACATCATCTTCCTCGTTAACTCACCTGATCTATGCACTCTCTACAAGCCCGGCTTTCTCTATCCAATTGCTCTTCTCTCATTAATGGTGGCACTCGCTGGAAGGTTCTCCTTGATCTCTTCGCCATTTCCAGAGTCATCATTAATGTTTATCTCAATGGAACCCTCAACCCAACTTTCTTCTCTTCCTTCACCTCTCTAAACTCACCTCTCCCTCCGTCCAGGCTCACTTGCCTTCTGTGCCTTCCTCCTCCTCTGCACAGGCTCCCTTGCCTTCTGTGCCTTCTTCCTCCTCTGTACAGGCACCTCTGCCTTGCCGTACTGTCCCGGCTCCCTTGTCGGCCTTGGCTCCTTCACCATCCTCCACTATCTCTCTGGCCCTCTTGCCACCCTCTGGGGCGACCACCATCCCCTGTACTTTGGGGAAGACCATCAAAGATGGCAAGTTGCTCCACATTAACACTCAAAACACTCTTTCTACCGTCAAACACTTGACTGACATCTGCAACCTCCCCAAACGCATGGATCTCAATGTGCTCGCCATCACTGAGACTTGGTTCAAGGAGAGCTCTGTTACAAGCTTTGACACACTCCTCCCTGAAGGCTACAAAATCTTCTCTGCGCCCAGGTCTAAGAAGACAGGTGGGGGACTGGTGTTTTTCTTCCCAGAATGGATACCTGTGTCCATCATCCCTCCTCAGGCTTACTCCTCCTTCGAGTGCCTAGTGTGCAGATTCTCACTATCCCCAAAATATTCTCTCATCATTGCCACCTTCTATTAGCCACCAGGTCAGTCCATTCTCTTCCTCTCAGAATGGGCTTACCTAGTCTCCTTGCTACTCTCCTCCTCTCTCAACTCCTCCTAATGGTTGATCTGAATATCCATCTGGACTCTCCTGACTCCTCAGATCCTTTCCACAACCTTTGTGACTCTGTCACCCTTTCTATCATTCATTGTTGCCCCATGTACACTGGGGGCCACACCTTTGATGCTCTCATCTCTACCAACATCTCTCTCTCTATCGCTCTCACTACCTCCCTTTCTTGGATTGACCACACTCTTCTCTCTACACACCTCAAGCTCTCTTCTCCTCTTGCAGTTATACGTCCGGCACAGCCACTGGGCTTCAAAATTACCAGACCCATGAAAAAAGTGACAGTTGCTGCTTTTGCCCCCTCCTACTCTTCTCCACCTACTCACTCGGCTGACTCCCACCCTGACACAGCCATCACTCACCTCAATCTCTCTATCTCCAACACCATTGACACTCTCACCCTTGTTATGAGGGTCCAATTTAAGCCTTTCCAAAAAGTGCAACTCTTGGTACGACTCTGACCTATCTGCCCTTAAATGCTAGTGTGGGCAGCTGAGCAGAAATGGAATGGGTCGGGCGAACCATCTGACAAACTGACCTGCCGCCTCCTTCAAAGGCAGCACGAACTCTGCATCTGCACCAAGAAAAGAGTTCTTATTCAATCCTGCATTTCCGCTTCATCAAACAACACGGCCAAACTCTTCAAAGTCTTCAAGGAGCTGGCCAATCCTGCAGCTACATCCTCTTCTGTCACACCCACCCGGGATCTTTGCTCGGCCCTGGCTGCACACTTCCCCACAAAAACCCAAGAGATCCTTTCCACCATCTCTTCCACTCCACAACATACACCAACACCAGAGCCTCCTTTGGCCCCCCTCCACTTACCCTCTCTTCTCTCTCACCTGTCACATCGGTGAGGGTACCAGACAGGTCCTATCTTTGAAGGCTTCATCTAAACAGGTGGAGCCCTACCTTTCAAATCCAGTAAAGACAATATCGACCCTCTGTCGAACCCTCCATTCTGGCAAACTACCACCCTATTTCCATCACTCCCTTCCTGGGCAAACTCCTGGAGAACCTGGCTATCTCTCAGCTGACCCTGCACATTGATTTAGATCATCCAAAGCATGGAAACTGCTCTTCTGAACACCCGTGGAGACCTGCTATCAAATCTTGACACTAACACCCCATTTATCCTCATTCTCCTTGACCTCTCCTCTGCCTTCGAAATGGTTAAGCACAACATCCTGATTGCACGTCTCTGTGACAGCCTAGGAATCACAGGTCAGGCTCTGGTGAGGTTAGCCTCCTTCCTCTCCGACGGCCCATTGAGGGAGGAACTCAGAGACTTTTACTCAACTATCACTCTCTCAACCTGTGGCATTCCCCAGGGATATAACCTATCCCCCTGGTTCTTCAACGTCTATATGGCTGCCCTGGCAAGGGTAATTGCCACCTACACTGCTAACTTCCAATGCTATGCCGATGACATGTAACTCTTTCAGGCTACCCTCAGCCGCCTCCTCCTCCTTGCACATATCTGACTGTCTGTCTGCTATTCAGTCATGACACCTGAAAACGACCTCTGCCTCAATGCCACTAAGACTGAGATTGTTCGCATTAAGACCCCTGCTCCTGCTTTCCCACTTTCACTTTGGCCAGCCTCCCTTGGCCCTGCACCCACCTGCGAAGCAAGAAACGTTGGGGTCATCTTTGATTCCACTCCCTCCTTCTCCTCTCAAATTTCAGACATCTCTGCATAGTATAACTACCAGCTACACCTCCTCAGAGGTACTCTACTCTTTCTCACTTTCCCCCAGAGGCTCACTGTCTCCAGAGCTCTGGTTCTCTCCAGGCTGGACAATTGCAACAACCTCTTCCTCAACCTCACTTTTTCTGCCGTGTGTTGTTTGCAACTTATCCAGAACAGAACCCCAAGATGTATTCTTGGCCTCAAACTCAGGCACTGTATCTCTCCTTCACTGAAATCCCTCCACTGGCTCGGCGTGGCTGCAAGGATCAAATTCAAGATCCTTTGCATTGTTCACAAGGCTTTCTGGGGCCTGTGACCCAACTACCTTCAACACTGCCTACCTAAATACTATCCCTCACAAACCCTCTGCTCATATACCTCCAACCTTCTGCGAGTGAGACAGTTCTCCAAGCAGAGATTTGTTGGCAGATCCTTATCCTCAGCAGGTGCCTCCCTCTGGAATAGCCTCCCTGCCTCCCTATGTCTTGAGCCGAATTTCCTGAAATTCCAGAACCTCCTCAAGACCTTCCTCTTCCCCCTCTTCCTTATCTCTCCCTATACACTGCTAACCTAGTTCTCTGTCCTTTCCCTCTCTCCCTCCTATTCTTTACGGCATGTTGACTGGCCCCCCGGGTGTACCTCAGTGTCTCACTGGACCCCGGCACCCCCGCCAGTCCTCTCTCACACTTGCCTCAGGGTCCATATACCCCACCCACTCTCCATGCACTGAGAAATGAACCCAAGAGAGTGGCTCTCTCTGCACTTACCCCAGACTCAACCGACCGGGTGCACTTGACCCTCCCCTCCCTGTGACCCTCTGTGCACTTGCTCGATCCATACATGCCACACCTGAAGATCATTTGTTTCTCCCCTGTCCTCAGCCCTAGTTGTACTATTAATATTGCAGAATCGCCGTCAGGCCTATTTGCTATATCCCATACTGTGAAATGTATTTTATGCACTTACTCTGCCTGTGCAGACTATTATCGTCTCAGATTTACAAGGGCTCTGAGGGACTGTTGTTTTTTCCCCGTGTTCCCACCCTCCTTGAGCTCTTTGAAACACTTGCCTGTGTATAGGCGCTATATAAACAAACAATACAATACAATGTTAAAATATTGCTGTTGTATCTCTCAGCGAGTAAATGTTCCCACTCTTAACCCATCATGTGCTCGTTTACAGCACGCCATCCAACGTTCCTTTTTGTTAACATGTTTTACACAAACTCTGCCTACGCTCTGCGTTATTATCTACTTTGAACGTCCTTTCTGTTTGAAAAGACAAGTTTGTTCATCAATAAATAAAAATGCAAATACTTCTACTGTTCTCGTTGAATACATTGTGCAGAATAACAATGGAAAGTATCAACACAAGATTCGTTGTCCATATAATGCATTGCTCATATGCAGGCATGCAGCACCCAAAATGCAATTTGGGCCTCTACAAATCTGAGCTTAATTAAAGCCTCACTTTTATAGATACAAGAGGACGATGAAAGCCGCATAGCACATGTGCCAGCCGTGTTCTTTTCCTTGTTGAGTACTATATTTTTGTTGGCAGTTTCATAAACACTGATCACCAGTATCTTGACTCCAAATCCCCCTGGGGTGCAGATAATAAAGTTGCAGGAGACGCTATCATTTTGCCCACGGGTGTGTCTGTGACACTAAACTGAGCTACTTTTGTGTGGCCAGCATGCACCACGTGTCTCGAAACTCAAGTGAATTTAGCCAGGTGTCATTGACAGAACATTGGTTGATCAGAGGTTAGAATACACACAAAGGAAGCCAGCAAATTCCGGAGTTGTGAGTTTTTTCCTAACCATCGTGTATCTCATATTATTAATGTGTCCACCCGAGTATTAATATTACTCAATGTTCAATATCAACACATCTTGACGGAAGTGCTTCACTAGTCTACTGCCCACCAACACCCACAACTATTCATTGAGCAAAATCAAGTTTACCACGTGACGACTGCCATTAGCATTCCCTGTATGTATGCATTATTTTTTGGACGATAATTGCTCAACATTTCTCTGTGAATTCTGAGCCTCAACAATGTATAGTAGACACATCCGGGGCCTCATAACATAATATTTGTAATATTTCAATTGAATGTTGCACATTAACATTGTTTGTTTCATGTATAATTGCATGATCACTAGTTCAAATCCAGTGAAGATTGATCTGCACTAATGCAGCTGTGCATGTGCAAGCACTGTTTGTGCATGCACAACATGGATTTGCACTGTTGCCATGTATCTGAATGGAAAGTACACATTGTTAGGAGATGTAAACTCAAAGTCATTTGTATTGGTTTCAATTCAGGAACTCTGCCAATTGCTTGACTGTATGTTTATCTTTATCCCACCACCTTCTTTTCAATGCCACCTGGCAGCATTATGCTAAGATGCTACTCTACTGCCCCCTGACCCCTCTTTCCCCGACAGCAGCCATCAAGGGGAGGCTGTTCTTGCATTGCATCCTAAGCAGACAAGAATGGATTCTCTGCAAGTTGTACCTTAAATTCAATTTTTAGGGGTATTCATTATTAATATACAGCAGGTACAAACTTAGCCTAATGCTCAAACTTGGTCGATGTAGACCAGTGTTCTGCAATCTGTGGCTCTCCAGATGTTTTTGACTACAATTCCCATGATTCCATCGCCATTGACTATCCTGGCTAGGGCTGATAGGAGTTGTACTCCCAAACAACTGCAGAGCCAAAGGGTGCAGAATCCTGATGTAGACCTTCCTCTTCTGCACGACCTTCATAAGCCCGTGTAACACGAGGGCTCCATTCATCTGCTATTTCTCCAAGAAATACATGTCCCAGTGCACAGGATTAATTTCTCCATTAATTGCATTCTGAGTTTTATTGTCACAGTTTATTTCCATCAAAATGCATGCTGTTCAATCTTTCTTTAGGATGTATAATGTTACTTTTGTAAAAGTCAGCTGGTTGTGAACCGTGAAGTGAGAAATACAATATCTATGATGCTGAGGTGTAGATCCCCTCCAAAGCTATCAAAGGCATGACGCAGTTTGGATAATCACTGCCACTAGCTGCCATTTTTGGGATAGCCATGAAAAAACAACAAAAAAAAAATGGAGAAATGACTGACATTTTTTGACATAAAAACAAAAAATACTATTAACTTTTTGCACTTTTCTTTTGGAAATAAGGTGGGGGGAGACCGCCCCACATCCCCACTGACCCCCTCCCTTAACTCATACCCTTACCACACCCGACACCTATATTTTAATAAAAAAGTAACACAAAAAATGTGTTAAAAATAATCTGTCATTTCTTCCTCGTTTTTCTTGTATTAGGTTATTACTACGAATACCCTCTTTTTGCATATGCTAAAGCCTGCCTATTTATTCTCTAAATATGTGTCCAAGAGCAGCCTCATTACAAGTAATAACTCACCTTGAACTCCTGTTCCTTCTTCCTCACATTAGAAACCCTGGCCATAGCTAAGCAAAGCGACTGGGGCCATGAGGGGCCTTTCCAAAGTAAGTATACATGCCTCTTATGCAAAGTGTTAATCTACCAACAACACCCATAGTGTGCTGACCCAGCAAACAGAATATTTATATATAAAAGTTGCACAATAGATTATCTTCCGATGTAAAACTGGTTCCTGATGGGTTACAAATCAAAGAGAATTTACAAAGTACCATCATTGATGCAGGTTCTAGTTAGAACAAAATGTTTCTCAAGCCTGATCTGATGACGTCACCAAACACTTAATGGATGCCAATTAGTTCAACAGTAAACTCACTATGCCGTGGAAGCAATGTACAAAGAAAGCAAGCAGCCCTTAGAAAGGTCCTTTAAGATGCGATGTGGCCGGATTGGGGGTGTCACCAGGCCTCTAAAGTCTGGAGCTTCATAGTTTCGTTGGGAAATGCATTGAGCAAAGCAATCAAGTTTGGCTGTCTCAGTAATCCAGGCCACTTGGATTCTGCTATACAGGAATTGTCCATTGGTAAAGGTGCACATTCACATGTTGGATAGTCCAAGAGGCCACTCAACCTCAATGCAGTAGTATGTGCTTTGCATTCAGCAGGGCACCCTAGTATGGTAGAAAGCAATCTCTCCAAAGCCATCAGCCCCTGAGACAGCCGCCCACGCATGACAACGGGCATGGCCTTATGAAAGAAAAAAGAAATATCAAGCACTTGGGGAGAGGTTTGAACCCAGCTGTTGAATCATTATGACCCATGAGTCAATATTTGATTCATGATACATATTTACAGTATTATATTTCTATGATCCCCTGCCTAATGAAAAAAAAAAAAGAAAACACTGCTCTCTTTTTTAAAAGGCAAGTTTCTATCTGGCAACTATCACTTGTGAAGTGCCTAGAAGCCTATATAAACTTGAACACAACACAACACTTAATTATGCACCAATCAACCCATGGTCTTTCCCTTTATTTTGTACAACTCAGCTCGTCAGTTTGAAAATACCATTGCATATTTCAGTCATACTGTTTGCTATAATTTTATGTTTAAGATAATAACATTTGACATTTAACATAAGAATGAGATTTCTGGCGGAGATGCAAATCACACTCACAAGGCTGCTCCTCTATACAAAATCCAATCCCTTCCTCTGCTCCCCAAATCAGTGCCGGATTAAACCCTGTGGAGGCCCCTAATGAAGTTGACATTTTGGGGCCCCCCTCAGAAATTATTTCCTTATACATTTAGTAGTAGTGTGTACGTCGGCCACTAGATGGAGATGACCAACACTACTGTACGTTACACGTACGTAGTTTGTTTGAACCAGATATCTTTACAAACTGACAGCTACCTGGAGATGAGCTTTTAAGAGACACACTTTTATGTCAATCTGATCTCTCTGGTTTATGTACTTAAAGTTATGTAAGATCAAATCAATATTATTTTGATCCATTGATCCGTTGTCCCAGAGCCCCCAAAAGGAGTGGGGCTAGGCCAGTGGTAATCCGGCACTGCCACAAATGCTCTTGTTGGAAAGCGTGCACCAGTGTATCTAAGGTTCAACACAGCACAGCACTTCACTCAGCATCAGAGATGGTACTACACAACAGTTTATACTGCAGCATGTTGGGTAAGGATACATCTTGTGAATTGGCAGTGCAGTGTATATTTAGCACTGCACTCCGGACAGAGTGCAAAAGTGCAGCTAGTTTTCTTTTCGGCTTACCCACAATATGGGGGTGGCATGCAGCGGTGCAGGGTGTTTTATGGTGCTAAAGGGGCCATTGTATTCAGCTGACATTACAACTGTCAACGAGTCTGTTCCTTAAATCCACAGCAGACCATGATAGTTGCTATAGTTCAATCTGCGAAACATGTGTGTCTGGCACAATCTATAATTTCTGTTTATTCTCATTTGTAAAATTGTGTACAAAATATGCGCCAACAGAGCATGGGTTGCAGAACCGTACAATCTGCTTTGGTTTGAGTGATGGATTCACAGCATGAACATTTCTTAATGATTAGCCATGTCTTGGCTTATGAATCAGAGCAACTTTATTAACAATAACGACTGTAAACAATGACATTTCTACATTGTATACGCACTAAAGCAAAGCCGAGCGTGTATAAACTCGTTTAAAATAGCAGATGCCTGTAGATTTATTTAAGAAAAAAAGCACATCAGCTTGGCAATCGCCACAACAGACTTATCCAAAGAACACAGTTTTAGGATTAATACGTGTGATAAGAAGAACGCATTCATTGTAAACGTTTTGCAGTGAGAAACATTTGGGATCCTGAAACCTACGTTAAGGTAAGCCACTGCATCATGAACCATCCCCGATAAATGGTCCATAACAGTACTGCGGCACAACAGGTGGTAATCTGCCAAAGTCCCAAATACAATTAGGGGATGCGAACAACTGAACAGCACACCACGAAATACGCCACTAGGAATTAAACACCACCTGGGAGGTGATAAAAGGCAGTCGAGTTTGAGTCAGTAAAGGGAAATGTAGGACAGCTATTTCCAAAGTTCAGCAGGAGTGGCCAATGGATTTCTCGGTATTCCTCAGTAAGTGCAAAGAAGTAAGAACAAGACTATAAAGGTTAGTGCAAACTGTCTGAGGTTCATGAAATAAAGAACCAAAGAAACGATGCAAATAATAATTTAATTAGTTATTCTTCGGGGTAAACCAAAAGATACTCTGACGTGTCAGCACGTGGACATCAATTGACCAAAATGCCAGGGGTGGATGAAAGTGCATCACATACCATTTGATCCTGAAGAATCATAACAATTGACATAACTGATGTAAAACAAAACTACAATAAGTGTGAGATTGATACAATTCAGAATAGCTACTAAAACAGAGAAAGACTAATGTATGCACTAAACCTAATGCAGCTAGGTTTCTGCCTCTATGAGCTATAGCTGTGGTGATGATAAACACAGTAGGAGGAGGAGCCGAATATGGCATGTCTCATGTGTCAGTGACACGTGCCACTGCATGTCACTACTACAATTGACACGTGCCACTGGCAGGTGTCACATGCCATGCCCCAAAAATAGGTTTCACATGCCACAGCAAAACAAATATCAGATGTGCCGCATGTAATGCCATATCAGCACTTCACAACTTCAACTTTAACTTTATGCTTTAGTTTTTCTTTGCATGTCATTTAGGAAAAACAAATCAGTAAGTTACAAGTTCACATATTAACCAATTTAAACTAAAGTTCCAGGGACCATGAATCCCATGATCCACAGCAAATCCAATATATGTCCAACACAATCCATAAAATTCGAATTGATCCTCAGCTGGCATCACTGATCGGTCCAATGGGGACAACCTGCCACTACATCACTTTTTCATCATCTAATTCTCTTCACAACGCCTTCTAATCATCTCCTGCGAGAACAGAAAAATTCACATGAGGGCGGGAATGAACCAAAAGATGGCACACTGTACATTACAATCCTTATCCCTTTTGTCATTTCGGGCGGGATATAATGCTCCCCTCCTTGTCTTTAATAGAATGAAGACCTTCCTGAGCTATTAGCGTGGGCAATATTTATTCTATGACAAGACAGGAGGCTCTCATTATGCTTGTTAAAAGCTTGCTATCACTCTATTCGGTATGTCAGATACTGGCTTGAAATAAAACGTCTTAAAGGTAGACTCAGAGGACCAATCTGCTGATTTCATAATGTCCTGCAGAGAAACTCCTGTCGCAAACGCTCTAGAAGCCATTGCTCCTCTAGTAGAATGTGCCCCAAATAAGGACAGGTCTATCTTTGCCCATTGCATCACCTCTCTTACCCATCTTGCAATGGTTGCTGTTGCTACTGCATGGTGGGGCTTCCTACGCGCTAAAAGCAACTCAGTTACGCCATCTGGTTTAAGCTGGACAGTCGCTGCTTCGTAATCTTTAATGCACTGTGCTACACATAACTTCTTATTATCTGGAATATACGGGTATGAAATTACTCTGGAGTCGGTCTTTGTTCTCGTGGCGATAGTAAACGCTACTCCTTCTGGATAAAATATTTGTCTATCAATCTCTAATGCATTCACGCCCGACACTCTCCAGCATGCTACCAGACATAGGAGCATAGCTAATTTGCCTGACAACTGAGAACGGGACAAGTACTCATTCTCCGGCCACCCAAGGAATAGGTGAAAGACCTCTCTCACGTCCCATAAAACCACATACTTAGGTTCTGGCGGTCTTCTCAATTTTATGCCTTTGAGGAGACATAGAACAGCTGGATGCTCTCCTACAGTACTACCTTCCAATTTGTTGTGCCCTGCTGAAATCGCTGATCTGTAAACTCCTATCGTTCTGTAGGCACAACCTCCTTGAAACCTAGAAGCTAAGAAATTGAGGATGTGCACTAGAGGTGCTGTAACGGGATCCAAACCGTGTTCTGTACACTACCGTCGCGTCCAACGTTTCCATGCAGTGTTATAGCTTTGCTGTCACTGTCCTGAGCTCCTTCTTTATCGCTCTCACTTTGTAACTTGGGAGCTCTAGAATCGCTTTCACTGTATCTGTGGTGAAGCCTAAAAATTCCACTTTCTGAACTGTCGCTAACTGAGATTTTTCTAAATTGACCAAGAATCCAAGAGAGGATAGGAGCTTGAAAATCCACTGTACATCCCTTGTGAGTGTCTCTTTGCTGGATCTAATCACTATGATATCATCAAGGTAGATGATCATACCAATACCTCTCTCCATGATAGCTGCGGTTACTTGCTTCATCACTTTCGTGAAAGCCCAAGGGGCTGACGCCAGACTGAACCGAAGGCATGTAAAGCGCCAAATCTGTCCTTTCCATCGGAATTGAAGATACTTCCGAAATGCTGTCTCTATCGGAATCGTTAGATAAGCGTCCTTGAGATCTAATCGTGCTCGCCAGTTTCATGAACAGGTCTCGGTGGAGGTGTATGCCCTCCATCTTGAAATGGTTGTACTCTAGCCAGCTGTTTAAGTTTTTTTGATTTATAACGGGGCAAATCTTTTCTCCTCTCCACACTAAAAACATATTGCTGAGAAAGCCTTGACCTATTAGGCTCTCGCGCTCTATTGCATTCTTTTTTTACTAAAGTGTCTAACTCGCTGTGCAAAAGCGCTTTCTCCTCTTGCAGCATGCAGATGGGGGAGGCTCTCTCTCCTGCCTTGGAATGCTTGTGAAATGTAGCTGAAGGCCTGCTACTGCTTGCAAAACTCAAGCATCGCTTGATAAAGCTTGTCATTCTTTCAGAAAGTGGAGAGTTCTCCCTCCGATAGGAACATTTGGTGTACTCACCGCCTGATGCACTGGGCTGATGGAAGGAGCCTCTCCCACTGCGACCTCTTGGATGTCTCCCTGTGGCTGGGAAAAAGGTGTCCTGTTGGCGACCTTCCCAATATTGTGTGCGTGGACCTTGAGGCCTTCTTTGGTAATTGAAGCGACCGGACGAGCGACCTCTGAAGCGTCCGGTCCCAGCAAAAACACGTCCCGGAAATATCTTCCTTATGGAGCTCTTGGCTTTTTCGGGCGCTGAGTATGTCCCCACAAACTGGGACATCTCCTTCGCAAAGGCTGCCCGGAAAAGAAGACCTTTGGTGCCCTCACCTGCCTCTTAAGTGGCTAGGTCGCTGAGCTTTCTGTCGATCGTCAGGAGGACGCCTCTTCTCCTCTCTGAAGAGAGGGCACAGTTGGCATTTGCAAAGAGGCATACTGCCCTTTGAGCCCAGTTACCCAAAGCTTGAGTATCTACTGGGGTACCAGTGTCCTTTGACATTTCTACCAAATCCATAATTTTAGCAAGAGGTCCTGCCAAGTCAAGGAGCTTGTCCTGACATCCTTTCCACGTGCGATCAATACCTTTTCTAATGTCTCGCGCGGATTTGGTAACAAAGGTGGCCATCTTCGGGTCTAGATCTGGTGTATCTGCTAGCTTCCCGGGCAACTCAGGCCTTGGACATTTCGACCACCTGTGGGATCGAACTTCTCTGTCCAGAGGCTTCCTAATATGTTGTGACATATAAAACGCCACTCTGGGCGAGGGCACCCACTCAGATGACTTTGGGTGCCTAATGGCCTCTGGGTCAAACATATCTATTATGTTGTCTTCCTCTTCGGGACCATTCTGTGGAATGGGATGACAAATATCTTCCTCTTCGCCACCTTTGTCATCGGGGTCCTATCCTTCTTCATAATCCCCTACATTGTCCACCCCTGCGGCAGGCGGTCTGTTATGGCAGTCCGCCATTTTAGCTAGAAAAACTTCTTTCAATCTGGCGACTGGGTCGCTCTGACTTAGGGGAACAGAGTTAACCCTTTCATTTGTGCCCGAGGGGGTCAAAGAGTCTGCGCTCCTTCAGGCTTTTTTACACCCCTTTTTTATCAACCCTTTTCTGTGGGTGTCCAGCTGACGTCCCTTCCCCAGGGCTGTCTGCCCGTCTTTTTATGGCTGCTAGCTGTTCTTGCTGCAATCCATGCATGCTTCCAGCATTTCCAACCTTTGTGTCAAAGGTTGCACACCCTGAGAGACCACTTGTGTCAGCGAATCTCCCAGTACCCTCTTGAAACTGAGGGACAGGGGGACAGATCAGTGGCTTGCCAGGAGGGCTCTTCCTCCCACTCTTGCTCACTCCACTCTGGTGTGGTGGATTGTGATTCTCTGTGGTGCGATGATTGAGCCATTGAGTAGTGTTAGCAGAGCTAACTTATTGGGCTTCAGCTAAAAAAGTGGCTCTTCAGCAGAGTAAGGATTAACCTTTCTAGCTGTGGCTAGTGTAAACTACAGCCAACGTTTACTGGTAAATGTAAAATATAAATATCCCCCTTTTTTTATGAAATTTCTTCAAGATCTGTAAAGAAAGTACTCTCTGCTCCGTTCCGCTCTATTTCTGTGAGAAAATGAGCGTTAGCGCGACACAGAGGATGATGGGAAGATTGAGAGGCAGTGCGCCTCATGGTCCTAAAGCCCTCTGAGTTTGGCACCGGAGACGTGAGCTGACTTCCTCCACATGCGGAGAGCGGGACGGCTGCCTAAAGCGAGCAGCTTTGCCCGCGGCTCTGCCCCGCCTCTCCCCACGAACCACGCATATGAATTAAATACCAGGAATACAGGTACAGAAAATATCATGTGTGCGTGTGCTTTCTAAACATGAAACACTGCTAAAAACGAAATATATACTGCTTTTGAAATGTAAATCTGTATAAGCGTGCTGATAGAGTCACACACTAAATATAAACCTTTGCTCTGAAGGCAAACCTGTTATACTATAGAAAAATACATACATCAAGTAACAGGACTTATCTCTAGTATGGCAGCTAAAAGAAAGAGGAATGGACCTGGGAAGAGAGTGCTTATACCCCGACCTAGGCACTGATTGGTGGATGGGAGGAGGTCAGGACTACAGAGGCCCTCAAGATCATGGGATTCGTGGTCCCTGGAACTTTAGTTTAAATTGGTTGATATGTTGAAATTGTAACTTACTGATTTGTTTTTCCGAAATGACATGCAAAGAAAAACTAAAGCATAAAGTTAAAGTTGAATTTGTCAAGTGCTGATATGGCAGTATTAAAGGAAGAATAAGCATAATGCGAGCCTCCTGTCTTGGCATAGAATTATAATCCCCTTTTGTAAAAATGAAAACAGGAAGCTCCACAGAGGATTGGATCAAATGAACTGTCACATGGTTCAGTGATGGTCCCTTTTCTATTTTGAGTTCCATCTTAAAATAAATTGTGATTCAGCAGCATGTCTCTTCGTTTTTCAAATTATAATCCTCTTTTTTAAAGTTAAAAATTGGAAGCTCCAATTATAATCCTCAATCATTGGGCAATTCACACAACTTCACCCCATTGATAGGCAGGATCATGAAGGGAAATCCCTGGTGCCCTAATACTCACACATCCCCATACCCTTAATGTTGACCAGAGCAGTGAAAGGGGCTGTTTCCTTCTGATAGTATAGCTGCTTACAGAGAGCCCTTTAAGCTCCCTAACAGACCAAGAACTCTGGTGTCTTGAAACAATGTTACTGCATTTTACAGGGACGTCATGTGGGGATACCAGGGGTCGCACCTTGCAACCCCTCAAAAAATAACAAAAAATAACAACATTTGGGGTTTTGGGGGGATTTTTTTACATTTAAGCTCCTGGGCTGTGCCATGTGGCTCTTTGGTTCCTGAGTGGCTTGCATTTTTGTTGAGGCCCCTTAAATAAATAGGGAGTTCCACAAGTGTAACACGTTGAGCAGTGACCCTAAATAAGAAAGAACAGGAATAATAAATAACTCTTTCTGGAATGTTATAAAATAATTGTTAGACTCATAAAAGGTGTGAAAGGACATGTTATATCGCTTCCATTGATGTCACATTTGGGGTGGGGTCAAATGACAACACTTCCTGTGATGTCATCAGAGGTCAAGGGTCATGTGATGTCACTTCTGCTACCCCTGGCATTTTGGTGAAATGATGTCCCTGACATTTTACAATCCACAATAAGTGTGGAAAAAGATGTTCTATGATATCATGGGTGTAGGGGAATCATTTTCCATAGTAACACATGCTCGCACTGCATACACACGTCTCTTGGTTACAAAATTGCACCTGCAAAACATGCACATTAAGAAATAAACTCACGTCTTTTTTTGTCTGAGTTCGGGGGTGACAAACATGTACGTTCCATGGACAAAGGAGGATTACGTGTAGCAAAAGGCTTGCAGGGTGGTTTCTTGACTTTGATTCTCATGCTAGGAGAGCAGGAAGATGCAGACTTACTCATTTATTACCACTATGGCTTCTATGGGGATGAAGGGAGACTTCAGACCTGCCCACAGCCCATCTGAATTTCAAAATGTCGGCAGGCCTTCATGTAACCTTAGGCCAGCCTCTTTTCAAGTAACATGATCCTCAACCAAGTGCCCAACCACAGCCAATCACAGTCTTCAGGACAAGGTTTTCCTCAATACCAGTATGCACCACCCCAGGGGAGCAGAGGCTCTGACAAATATTCTGGAATGTTCACGCTGGCAGAGTAGGACATTTGAGTAGGAGTTGGAGGAATGAGTTGGGTGTAACGTACTGGGAGAGAGAAGTACTTAGAGGAGAGCAGGGGGAGGTATATGCAGGTTAGAATGACAGTTAGGAGGAGGTTAGAACTCCTGATTACACCTCTTCTAATTGGTGATACAAGAAGGAGTAAAGGGGTTAGTGAACGGACGAGGTTGGAGCAGATGAGGGCTGCCATCAGAAGAGAGTTCTTGGGAAGTGAAGGAGTTTGAAGCAGGATAAAGCTGTCAGCAAAAGGAGGTGATTTGTTGGGAAGTGAAGGAAAAAAGAGTTTCCATAAAAGGAAGAGATGCTAACGGAGAGTGGGTGAGGCAAACCATCAGAGAAAGTGTGAGTATCAACAGAGGGTAGAGTCGATATATCAATTAGGTTGGATGGAATATTACATCACGTTGAACGAGTCATCATCAGTTGGAGAAGAACTAGATGCAGGAGGTATGATATTGTGCAATATCACTGAGTGTCAGTGATGATGTCATATGTGGGGACCAGAAGGGGTGCACCGGGGACAAGCACTTCAGTGCAAGGAGATGACCATGGATAGGGACCACCATGAACCAATCAATCAAAACCGTTTATTTGGATTTACTCAATCCATAAAACAGCACAACCATAAAATGATACAATAAACAAGCTATGATCCTGAATAGATAACAAGATGTTCCCTCATTAGCAGGGGTAAGACAGATTAAGAAGCATTTCAGTGGCCCGGTATAACTGTACACACTGCAAAGACCACAGAAAAAACATCAGATAAAATCCATAAAAACATTACAAGGACCTGACACATCTGATTCTGTTTGTCCTGCATATGGTAAGGTGAGGAAACTGCTCATACAATCCCTACTAAGGGAATTAGGTGTTGCACAATATAGGCCTGCTCTAACCTATCTACTATGGGCAAACTCACCTGAAGTGGGCTGGTCATTACTTTCGTATTTAAAAAATAGCACTTTGTCACAGGAAAAAACTGCTTGATATATTGCCCTGACAATGAGGTTTTTTAAATATATTGATTAATGAATTTAACTCATAAGCCTTCCTCTTTGTAGTTCCTTTTGTGATTTTAAGATTGTATGTTTTTATGGATTCATAATTGTATGTATTTTGTAATGGTTTTATGGATTGTTTTTTACATGCAAATCTGAATAAACTTGATGATGATGATAAAAAAATTACAAAATCATTGCAAGGATAGAAAAGTCTGCCTACATGCAATTTTAAAATCAGAATTTGCATCAGGAAGAGAAAAAAAGCATTAAAAAGGCAGGTTTCCATTGTCTGGTTCCACATCCATTGAGGAGATCAAGTAAAACGTATTTTCTCAAATATGCGTAGATTCATGATCTGGCATATCATAAGCAGACGCCCTCTGTTTACCTTTGCTCCAGCCATTTACCAGTCAGTGGCTTAACAGGGAGGACGTTTAATCTGGCATTGGTCAGAAGAGTGCGATGATACAGATTTGTCACCATATCAAGATATCCAGCTGCCCTAGACATTGGGTGAAAGGTGGTTGTGCCTTAATGAGGATTTTGACATATTTAGGTGCCCTTGCCTGAGACATCCCCTCAGACCTCTACACAAAGAGCTAAGACTGAAATGATACAAATGTTTGAATCCGCTTGAGAAGTGCTGGGCACAGAGGCCTTTGTGAACATATTCTACTCCGCTTGAGAAGTGCTGGGCACAGAGGCCTTTGTGAACATATTCTACTGACGAGGGGCCCCTAAGCCTAGAAGGCTTCCTGTCTGCCTTACTGCACATGTGCACTGCGAACAGCCAGTGTTTAGGCTCATTCATGAATGTTTCCAAACACCGCACAGCTGAAAAAAGAAATGGTAGTGACAAACGGCAGAGATCCGCACCAGCAGATGTTCATGGAGCCATCATTTTAGAGGTAAGACAAATGAACCGATAATAGGAGACACAGAGCAGGCAATGCACGCTGCTAACAGTCGTCTCCTTTCTAAAAGGAAAAGTAATTTTAGATTGCGGCCATGGCTGCAAAATAAATAATGTATCTCACTGCCCGCCCAACATGCCCTGATACAAGTAACTCTGAAATCCCTGAGTCCACCCTGCTCCCTCTGAATTGTGTCAATCGCATCGGGTAAGCACATGCGTCCTGCTCGAATGCCATCTAGCAAACCCACTTCATATATAACAGAGTGTTGCATGATCAAATAAACATACATTACTGTGTACCCCTACCCGCCTTTGTTGCCTCAACAGGTAATGGATGCCCTGAGGGCATGGGAAAGAATAGGTTTTGAGCAGATGTACCAACAGTGTTTTATTCATTAAAACTATGAGTCTTGATGGTCCAGAAGAAATTGGAAACATTCACAACAGCCGCTGAAACCGGTCGTCCAGAGGTAGAAAGGATATTCGATTAGTAACTGTAAACTCTGTGCTAATTGTTTGTCTACAGTTCTATACTTTTAGAAAAGTGAGTTCAACAGAGCAGGAATATTCAAATAGCCCTTCCTTTCCCATAATCTGGGCATTCATAGTTGTATTTCCTTGATTTTTGAAACGTGTAGCTCAAAATAGGGTCAGCCTTTTTCTGTACCCTCACCCTAGATAGGAGGCACAACACCAAGGTCTAGGGAAAGAAGGACCAGTGCGGGGGTAGTTAGCTGTGGCTGGAGGGCTTAATAGGTTATGAAATAGCAACATAGCTAATCTACCCAGTAAACCTTACTTGTACTTGATTTGTTTGATAATACTTTCAGGAGTATGTGCAGGGTGCAATAACTCGCTTATGCCCCCCCTTATGTGTATTTTTAAGGGTTCAGGCACTCCATAAAATATACAATCAAGGACCAGGGTCAGTATTCAGATGTCCATACAAGGGCAGGACAAGAACAATTGGACAAAAACAATTCCTGTAACCTCTTCGGAGATGCCATACTAAACTTTGATTTTCTTTACTAAGTGCCAGCCTATTATGCAAGTCTATGGAAAATGGACGAGCATACTCGTCCTTGGCACTTAAGGAATTAAAAAGTCTATAGTTCCTAAAGTACACTTAAATATTTCCATTGGTGGTCCCATGCACATTAACCCAATTTGAGTCATTTTGCTTTTTTCTGTTATTGACAATCTTCCTACTCTTAGTTATTCCCAACACTTATCTTTCCTGCTCTACTTTTGTTAGGACTCACATCAGTACATTCTGTCAACACAGGCGATTGCTGATTCATCTCTCCTACTGAAGACATGCAACCGCAAAGTATCAAAAGTGGTCTCGTCCAACTCCAAGATGGCGGTGACACGCATATGCCTGTCCGGCGTGTGACGTCATCATGATGGCTGACACGATGAGGCAGGATCCTGATGACTATATCTGGATTCTTCACTGCTGGTGAGTGGGTGCGTTGTAACTTCCTTGTTGCAGGACTTTACTCTGTCTGTTCTTTTCACTACTTACCTCTTGCCTGTGCCTCCTTGTTTGCTACCTACTCCCTCCTCTAGTGCCAGGCTTCATCCTTGTTCCTGTCTTTTTTCTGTCCTCTCGTCCTCTCTGCATCTTATGGCAGTCTATCCTGGAGTCCCAAGTCCTGCTACAGCTTACCACATGATTCTCTCTCCGCATTGGGTCACTACACCATGCTGAGGTTTTTTTCTTCACTTTGAGCTAAGGTTTTTCCCTGGGCTTTAAGCCCTACGCAGAGCCCTTCAGATGCTGCAACCAACCAGAGTCTGTTGTGGCTGCCCTAGGGGATCGGCATTACCTCTTCTCAGAAAAGACTCATAGGACCAGCCAGGTAAGGCGGGTCACTGAGAACTTTACTCCATGTTTGATAATAAACTACTTAGATTCATCAATTAATCTTGTCTTACATTGTGTTCTGCTTGATGCAGTCTGGGACAAGGCAAAAACATGCTAGACTAAGAGAACCATGCCATACAAACATCTTTATGTATTTTGTAGACTGATGTTGGTACATGAAACACCTACCTGAAAAAGGAAAGACCTTAGAAAGAGAACATGTCACATGAAGGACAAAAACGTTTCTGTTCCCCCTACAACGAGAAAGGCTCTCTTTGCTGCTGATGATAAGTTATTGGATTGCGCGCTATTTCTCCTGTCTCCTTCCTCATGCTATGTTTGTTTCCTTTAGTGCTAACTCATCAGCTGCCCCTACCAGTGCTGAAACTCATGTGGCAAGATGTCTTAGAGAGCACATTACAGACCAAGCCATTGGAAGGTGAGAGATGTAGATGGCGCCATAACCAGCAGCCGATGAAATTGGTGATAGTGCAGACACGCATGCATTGCCGGAAGTAGCATAAATTGATACTGAAGACCATGGAAGAGTGATTCTAATACATAAGATGTTCACATTGACCTACCCACATATTTATTTCCTGGATTCAAACGGATTGCACTAATGCAGCATCCCCATGACACCATCACTTTTGGCAACATCTCAAAGGACCTTATTAGCCACACCTATACTTGCAGTGTAACAGACATGAGCATGCCAGGCTTTATGCCTCCTTGAACACCATACTTGTTACCCCACTAGTGGTTACTGCTAGTGGTATCACACATCCCTAGCCCTAAAACCATCCCAATGTTTACAAGGATGAAGAGTGTAGGTGCCATTCGCCTGACTACCCATTGGAACCCATCACTGCATAGGATGAGGTGGTCATTGCTAGCTAATACAATCTTTTCTAGGTCAGATGGTCCACATTACTTTCAAATATTTTAAAGTAGAAATGGTTTAAAACAGTTACCTTCAATGAGCAGTCAACAATTCAATAATTTGTCCCTAAATTTAATACAGAGGACTATGACACTTGTATTGTTTCAAGCAAGCTGTACAGGTGATCAAACTCAGCACTGCAACAATACAATACATGACTTCTTGAGAAAGGAATTATGTTATTCATATGCTACTCTACTCCACCCCTCGCTACCATTTCACCTGTTTTGCCCATCAAAACTATTCCTTGCCCATCATCATTCAAAACAAAGACCATCCAATGTCAATGCATCAAGGCACCTTTACAGTTGCAGCACAAATAGCATTACCTCTAACTGAACTACCCAGTGATGTACACAAGTGCATGGCAGTGACAATGTAGTTTAAGATTTTTTGTATGCATTGTGAAAGAAAGTGGCTCATGATTCCAATGCAAAGGAACGGCTTCTGTGAAGAAACAAATACATATTGGCCACGAAAGCTGGTTTATTGCATGCTAACGATCGGGGGAGCTAGTCAGTTATTTGGAGCTGAAAACTAACCAGATTCTTTCTGAATTACAATAAAGTAACAGTTCGTATACCCAGTGAGACAATTTACCTAATCACAAATATATTGTTAGAAAATCATCCCCAACCCTCCATTGACAAACTCTAATACAAAGTAATGTAATCCCCCTAGCTCTAAAACCCCATTGGATACATTCACAAAGTACAAACTTTTGACACATGATCTTCTTCAGTTATGACGTACTCCACATAATACATTTATCATTTATGAATAACTCTATTATTCAGACCATGTGCCAGAAACCCCTTAACCGAAATAGTGATCTTGCACGGCTTTCCATAAAAGCTTTAATGCATGGGGAGGGAGAGAAATAGATACGCACACGTTTGAAGCAGCAGTATAAACCGTTGTCCTCCCAGAGGCTCCAGGCATCCCATACCATGTGCCCTGCATTTTTGCACATAATCCTATTTGCAACTGCCATTTCAAGTCATACAGCCTTCGGCATACATTCTACTTATTTCTCTGCAAACCCATAAACCATCAGCTCTCAATTCAACCCTCCATGTAACTAGAACTTTCTGGTCATCAAAAACAAGCCTTCGTTCTCCCAGGGAAATTTCACTTTGCATCTAAGAACCAAATTTGGCCATACAAATCTAACAGATACCTTTCCATTCTGTTCTCTTCTTCAACCCTGTGTGATATTATCACAACTGCCCATATGGAGTTTGCTTTCTACCCTCTTCCGTGAAGTAGCCCATCCAGCTTTCGAAACCAGCCAAAAGAAAACATTGCTGCGTATCCAAGATATCTGCAGCCTTCTAAAACTCCAAGTACGTGAATCCTGATTCTGCAATGTCTCCATGTACCCACAAAGAAGCCCTAATTCCTAATGCTCTAAATGTGTCTGCAATATAAACCATTGTTGAATTCCTACATTTGAGATTCCCCTTTAATGAACTCCTCTGTGGCAAGCAAAAAGCTCCCCAATGCATGCATATCAGTTCTGCAAATTGTACATTTGCACAATACATTGGGCCTCATTACACGGTAGGCAGTAAACCATGGTGCTATTATTTGATGAAAGTATAAAGGAGGAATTGAAGGCGTAGACTAATTTTTACCACTACAGTGCAGATAGTAAATCCAAGGTGGCAGACCCCTATGAAATACCACGGCTAGAAGAGTCGTGATGAGGCCCTCAGGCAAAGTGAAAACCAGATGAGTGAGTGATTTGCAATTCTGCAGTGTGAGCCAAACACAATGTTCATTCAATGTATTCATAAACATGAGACCCTTCAAGCAATGAGACAGCCACAAGGCCATCCCACTTTCATGTAAAAGAGGGTGGGAGGGACATGTAAAAGAGTATGTGTGCGAGTCAGAAGATAGCAGTGGAGATAGAAGAACAGTACATAGCAGTACAAGAAGGAGGAAAGGTGCAGGTAAAGAGTAGCAGAGGTGGAGGAGCTGGAGATAAATGTTGAGCAGTGATGTATTTTGGCCCGCTGGGAAGGCAGGAACTACTCAGGTATGACACGGGACACAGGTAATTACAAATGGAGGCTTCTTTTATTGTTGCAGACTACAGGTAATAAAGTAGTAGAGAGTTAGGCAAACACATCCTTCCAGTTAGGGCTCCCATGCTTCAGTGTCATACTGTCATACTAGGAACACTCACATCCCTGCATGTTCTAACATTCCATTCACTCCATACATTCCATACGATATTGCACACACTCATACCAGATTTAGACCAAGTAACAACAAGGAGAGAACATTAAGAAAATGATCGGAGGAAGAAGAATGTGGAGGTGAGGGAGGAGCAGGAGAGAAAGGGCAGAATTAAAATGGAGAGAAATTTAGGACCGAAGGGGTGGAAGGAGATAGAAAGTTTAAAGCTCAGTAGAAGAAGGAAGAACAAATTAATATTTAGGAATAGGCAAAACAGACAGAGTTGAAACTTGTGGGGAAGTAGCTGTCACTGGGACCTGAGATATCCTCGTCAGAGAACGTTGTTTCTGATTCTCCACCCTCCCCTAGCTCCTCACCTTCTTCTTTCCTTTCTGTACCCTTCTCTCCTCTTCTTCTAGGTCGCTCCTTTTTTTTGTGTAGATAAGGACGGCCACGGAAGGAAGCCACCGTGCTACCCAAAAAAGGGTGCCCAGGGCCCCCCTCCGGGAATGCCGATAAGGGGAAAAAGCCCTAAGGCACAAAAAAACCCTGAGCAACCCCTGAGATGTAGTCTTGAGATGGGGCCAAGCAGAAGAGATGGTCGGCGGAGAAATTCTGAAGGAGCTCCGGAGGAAGTCAGTCCAAAGGAGAAGGATGATCACTTGAGGAAACAATAGTCGGTAGTCCAAAAGCAGGCCAGGGTCTGGTACACTGAAAGCAACTGTAGAAGGTGTCCAAGTGGTAGAGTAGACAATCCGAATTAACAGGCCAGGATCTGGTACTCAGGGAATCCAGCAGGAAGATGAGAGGAAACAAAGGAGGGGACTAGTACTGGTAGACAGAATGGAGAAAAGGTAAGGAACACAGAGTGAAGGGGGGTGGGCTAGAAGACTGGAGGGAGAGTAAGAGGGGAGTAAGAGGTACGGAACTAACAGGGGGAAAAGAGCTCAGCGTAAAAAGGAAACAGGCTAGAAGGAGAGGAGTAAGGAACCCAATAGGGATCGGGGACCGACGGAGAATATACACGAGCGAAGTTGCGAAAAGCACAGAGTGTAGAGCACTCTCGGAAACAAGGAAACCGGAAGCGTTGCAACGCGTCTGCGATCCGGAAGCGAAAGGCTTTAAGCTTCCGAGTCGCGTCTGCGCGCAACACTAGAACGGTGCTAAAGGAGTACGTGACGGTTAAGCAGAGCGTGTGATGTGCTAGTATCTGCGCCGCCAGTGGCTCCACAGGCTCCACCTGCCTCGCGGCATGACAGTATGCCACCTTCTTATGGCACCTCCCCCTGGTTTTCCTCGATGAAATAAATGGAACTTGCGCAGCAAGGAAGGGGCTGAAATATGGGAGATGGGTTCCCAGGAGTTCTCCAAGGATGGGAAGCCTTTCCATTGTACCAAATATTCTAATTTGCCTCTGCGGTACCTGGAGTCGCAAATCTGAGCTACCTCATATTCTTCCTGAGTGGAAGCCAAAGGCATAGTGACTCTCTCAGTTTGACGAGTCCAGGTGTCGACATGAAAGTCTTTTAGTTGTGATGAATGGAAGACCGAATGAACCCGGTTAAGGCTGGCTGGAAGTTTGAGACGAAAGGCCACAGGGTTGATCTTTTGAATAATCTTGAAAGGCCCTAAGAATTTAGGAGAAAGCTTGGATGGATGGGCCCAGCGTGGGAGGTATCTCGTGGATAGCATAACTTGTGATCCCACTCCCCAGCCAGGGACAGGTTGACGGTGTTTATTGGCTCGAGACCTGTACCAGTCCTGCGCTGTGCTAAGGCTTTCCCCTGCCTTCTTATGTATTTCTCTAAGGAGAGTGAGAGAGGAATCTACAGATGGCACATTGGTAGAGAGACAGGAGATAGGAAGAATAGACCGAGGATGGTAGCCATAGGTACAGAAAAAAGGACTGAACCCTAGAGCAGAATGTAAGGAGTTATTGTAGGAGAATTCAGCCAAAGCCAACAACGAGCACCAATTGTCCTTCTGGGAGTTGGCAAAGCACCTCAGGTATTGTTCAAGAGTTCCATTTAGCCGCTCAGTTTGTCCATTGGACTGCGGGTGAAAACCCGAAGTGAGAGCTCTTTCAATTCCCAGCCGCTCACAGAGGGCTTTGCAAAAGCGGGAGGTGTATTGACTGCCCCTGTCAGAGATGATCTTAGAGGGCATTCCGTGCAATATGAAGATATCTTGGAGGAACACTTCAGCCATTCTGGCAGCTGTAGGGACTCCGGACAAAGGGGAAAAGTGAGCCATCTTGGAATATGAATCTACTACCACCATAATGCACGTGCATCCCTGAGAAATGGGCAGATCCACTATGAAATCAGTTGAAATAGAGCCCCAAGGGCCTTCAGGTACTGGACAAGGTTCAAGTAATCTGATTGGTCATTGGCGGGAAGACTTGCTTCGAAGACAGACGATACAAGACTGGACATATCGATCCACATCTTCCTTCATTCTCGGCCAGTAGAAGTGTTGTTGGAGATACTCAAGAGTGCCTGTTCCGCCTCGATAGCCTGCAAGTTTACAGTCATGACACCAGTTCAAGGCCTTCTTGCGAAAGGCGGGCGTGGGTAAGTAGAGTCTGCCCTTTACCAAGTAGAGACCATCTCTTATTTTATAAGCCAGATCTTTAGGATGTCTCTCAACCTCAAAACACCCTCCCGACTCTTCCTTTACCTGTCTGAGATATGTGGAAACCATTCCGATACACTTAGGTTGAGGGAACATGCATTCAGGAGGTGAGTCTAAATCTGGTGAATAATCACGACGACGTGAAAGAGAATCTGCCAGCACATTCAATCTCCCAGGGATGTAAGTGATGTGAAAATCAAATTGGGCGAAGAAATTAGCCCAACGGGCCTGTCGGGTGTTATAACACTCAATTGTTTCAGGACCTGCAGGTTCTTATGGTCGGTCCGAATTGTAAATGGATGTCTGCCTCCCTGAAGGAGATGACACCATTCCACACAGGCTGATTTCATGGCTTGTAATTCACGTTTGATTAGAGAGTAGTTTCTTTGACTGTCGTTAAGAGTCTTCAAGTAGTAAGCGACTGGATGCTCGACTCCCTGAATTTCTTGGAGTAGGACAGCTCCTATGGCTGCAGATGAGGCGTCGGTTTCAAGGACGAAGGGCAGATCTTGATCAGGCTGCAGCAAGATGGTTGCAGTACAAAATGCATTCTTAAGATCTTTAAAGCTGTCTTCAGCCTCTGCGGACCATTTGAATGGATTTGAGGACTTCTTGAGAAGTGAAGTAATGGGTAGGATCTTCTGAGAAAAATTAGAAATGAACCTCCGATAAAAGTTAGCCAAACCCAAAAACCTTTGGATTTCTTTTACCGAAGAGGGTGAAGGCCATTCTAGTATGGAAGACACCTTGTTGAGATCCATTGAAATACCCTGGTTAGACAGGATAAATCCCAGATAGGGGATAGACGAAGCTGAAAACACACATTTAGCAAGTTTGACTGATAAATGGTTATCTCAAAGTGTTCGGAAAACCTCCTTGACATGGCCTTCATGTTCTTCAGGACTGTTGGAGTATACTAGGATATCGTCGAGATATACTAGAGTGGTTTGACATAACAAATCCGAAAACAGTCTGTCCATAAAGCATTGAAAAACTGAAGGTGCATTTACGAAACCGAACGGCATCACTTGATATTCAAAGAGTCCGATCGGAGTCCGGAAGGCAGTCTTCCATTCGTCCCCTTTCTGTATACGGAGAAGGTGGTAGGCATTTCTCAAATCAAGTTTGGTAAAAATCTTGGCTCCGTGGACAGCTCGTAGGATTTCTGTTATCAAAGGCATAGGATATCGATCCTTCACAGTGACCTTATTTAGGCCTCTGTAGTCAATGCATGGCTTCAATTCCTTGAATTTTTTCTTGGAGATAAAGAACATGGACGCCCCTGCGGGAGACTTAGAAGGTCTTATGAGGCCATTGGCCATGTTGCTATCCAAGTATTCTCTGAGATATTGCTTCTCCTCTAATGACAACAGAAACATTCTGCAGAATGGTACCAGAGCTCCCGGAGTTAATTCGATGCTACAATCCTCAGGACGATGTGGAGGTAGCTCAATGGGTTTCTTCTCTGTAACTACCTCCGTAAACTCCTTTAGGTAATGGGGCAAGCAATGGACGGTCTTGGTCTCACAGCAGTTAGTAGTCTTGACTATTTCAAATTTTGGTTCGGGTAAACACTCAGATTTGCAATAGGTGGACTGAAAATTCAGTAAGTTTCTTGACCAGTCGATATAGGGGTTGTGTTTGCGTAGCCAGTATATTCCCAGGATGATGGGGAAGTGCACAGCTCTGATGATATCAAAAACGATCCTTTCTGAGTGTTGTTGAATCGACAAATTAAGTTATTTTGTGGTGTGGGTGATCAAGACAGATCTTAAAGGTTTACCGTCTACCCCTTCTACTTTCTGGTCTTCTAGTTTGGAAATTCTTTTAACACCCTTTTGTTCTGCCCATTGGGTATCAATGAAATTGCCGGCTGCCCCAAAATCCAGTAGAGCCAAGGTAGTCACTTCAGTTGACTCTAATTTAAGTGTCACTGTGAGAACCATCAAACGGGAGTCCTCTGAGACTTCCGACGAGGAGACAGATAGAGGAGCATAAGGACTTGGACCAGCCCCTCGGTAGTGAGTCCCAACACTTACCGAGGGCGAGCGTTTCCCGACATCCTGGGTGGAACATCTGGGCAGTCTCGTAACATATGTGTAGATGCCCCGCAATACATGCACAGGCCGCCATCCCTGCGCCGTTTCCGTTCCTCTGGTGTGAGCGGGGCTCGAGCCGTTCCAATTTGCATTGGCTCTTCCTTGGTGGTTCGTTGGAAGGGTACGGATGTTGTCGGGTGAGTCTCTAAAAGAGGGGGTACATTTATCTTGGTTATTTTCTTTTCCATGCGTCGTTCTGTCATGCGGAAGTCAATTCGGAGGGTAGCCGTCGGAAGTTCAGCAAAGGATACGGGTCTTTCTATCCTGGCTAGCTCGTCCTTTAAATCTTCTCTCAGACCTCGCCGGAAAATGGCATACTGAGCCTGCTCCTGCCAACCGGCTTCGGCTGCCACCTGTTTAAAGGCGGTAATGTACGTCAACAGATCTGAATTTCCTTGACAGATATCAAGAAGATCTTCTGATGCCAAGAAAGTGCTTTCTGTATGCAGAAAGGTCCGCTGCATTTAAGCTTTAAACGCATCATAGTCCTGCAGAACTGGGTCAGGCTAGTTAACCAGCGGGGTTGCCCATGCAAGGGCATTACCTATCATATGAGTGATCATAAACCCCACCTTGGCATGATCCGAGGCAAAGGTTTGGGGGTGAAAAGAGAAGTGTAAATTACAGGCATCCAAAAAATCTTTGACTCTTTTTGGTGAGCCATCAAACTTGCCCGAAACAAGGGGAAGCAGTGGTAAGTCTGTCGAGGGACGTTCTCTCTCAGTCATTCTTTGCTGTAGGGCTGCATTAGGGGCCTTTAGATTCTGCATCTCCACGTTTAGACTCTGGACAGCTGCTACAAGTTCTTGTACTTGCTGCGGCGTAGCCATCGTGATCTCACTCTTTGGGCATTGCAAACTGTCACTGGGACCTGAGATATCCTCGTCAGAGAACGTTGTTTCTAATTCTCCACCCTCCCCTAGCTCCTCACCTTCTTCTTTCCTTTCCGTACCCTTCTCTCCTCTTCTTCTAGGTCGCTCCTTTTTTTTGTGTAGATAAGGACGGCCACGGAAGGAAGGCACCGTGCTACCCAAAAAAGGGTGCCCAGGGCCCCACTCCGGGAACGCCAAAAAGGGGAAAAAGCCCTAAGGCACAAAAAACCCCTGAGCGACCCCTGAGATGTAGTCTTGAGACGGGGCCAAGCAGAAGAGATGGTCGGCGGAGAAATTCTGAAGGAGCTCCGGAGGAAGGCAGTCCAAAGGAGAAGGATGATCACTTGGGGAAACAGTAGTCAGTAGTCCAAAAGCAGGCCAGGGTCTGGTACACTCAAAGCAACTGTAGAAGGTGTCCAAGCGGTAGAGTAGACAATCCGAATTAACAGGCCAGGATCTGGTACACAGGGAATCCAGCAGGAAGATGAGAGGAAACAAAGGAGGGGACTAGTACTGGTAGACAGAATGGAGAAAAGGTAAGGAACACAGAGTGAAGGGGGGTGGGCTGGAAGACTGGAGGGAGAGTAAGAGGGGAGTAAGAGGTACGGAACTAACAGGGGGAAAAGAGCTCAGCGTAAAAAGTAAACAGGCTAGAAGGAGAGGAGTAAGGAACCCGATAGGGATCGGGGACCGACAGAGAATATACACGAGCGTGAAAGCTGCGAAAAGCACAGAGCGTAGAGCACTCTCGGAAACATGGAAACCGGAAGCGTTGCAACGCGTCCGTGATCCGGAAACAAAAGGCTTTAAGCTTCCGAGTCGCGTCTGCGCGCAACACTAGAACAGTGCTAAAGGAGTACGTGACGGGTAAGCAGAGCGTGTGATATGCTAGTATCTGCGCCACCAGCGGCTCCACAGGCTCCACCTGCCTCGCGGCATGACAGTAGCATAGATGTATCAAGAAGTAGTAGGAGGAGGGACAACATTTGAGACTCAACAAAGAGAAGAAGGAGAGAAAGCTAATAGCAGAGAGGAAGGTTGGAAGAGCAAGACAAAACGAGAAAGGGGTGCAGGATGAGAAGCGAGAGATGGAGACACATAGAGAGTATAAAATGGGGAGAGAGGAGGTAAAAACCAGAAAGAAGGAAGTGACATGGAGGAGGTGCCCAAGAAGTGGGACAGAAGGGGATTGGACATAGCTGAATATGAGATGCTGGAGAATATCCTAAGTTGTTGGAAGAGCAGTATCCAAGGACGGCACCAACAGCCTAGTCAAGGGCTGAGCATGATTACTACTGGACCCATTGCGCCAGAAAGACTCTAAGGCCCAGCTACATCTTAGATGGGCCACAACAATTTGGGTGTTGGGGGCAGGAATATATAGAAGATAAATGGAGAAGTGAGGTCCACTTGAAATTCATAACACCGGGCAATATAGAAGTGCAGGACAGAAAGTTTGTGCGTAACTCTTATTCCTGCCTTAAATGAAGAATATAAGGAAGAGAGGGAAGGACTAAGGACACAGTCCTAAGGGAAACGTGACTAGTTTCATTTTGTTTTAAACGAACCCCCACCAAATGACATCAGATACCCCTAATCCCATATTTGATGCTGCTTGCAAATACAACTCTTGAATCATAAATCTTGGATCTAAGTCATCAGTTGATCCTTCACCCATGACATGCTCTGCAATACTAAAAACTTTTTTGAAAATGACAGTGCAGTGAATGAACTAGGCTTACATGCATGTTTACCTTGCCACCTCTTTGATCATTCACAGTAACACTGTAACACTGCAGCAAAGCGTCCTTGGGGCTACAGCATGGATGTACTTATGAAGTGATGTTGTGTACAAATCCCCGTCATACATCACTTGATAACTACATCATGTCTAGGCCAGAGTATGCCATAAAAACCATACTTCATCATAATGTGAGCACACTTGTATTATTACACGGACAACATCCATCCACCTCTGATATTGCTGCCAAAGATGTCATGAATCCCTCAATGAATTAATTGCATTGGGGAAAGCATGGCATGTGAAATTGGTAAAAGGCTGAATTGGTAAAAGGCTGAATTTTGGAAGTAGATGGGAGGGCAGCCTCGTGTGGCTATCCATTGCTCATGTGCACCTTTACCAACAATAAAGGCAGCTCTCAACGCTATCAAGGGATAATCACAGCCACTCTGTGAATCAATATCAATGCTGTGCATTGAAAGATATAGGTTAAATATTTAGATACTAATGTTTTTTCTGCAACTTCATCCATTACACCTTTTGACAGCAATTTCATAATGCAAAAAGCTATGCTTTCATAAGGGAAGCCCTGAAGCCCTGAGAGTAGAGCGTGTGCTTACCGATGGCAATTTATTAGCTGAAGTACATTAATTGGATTGAAAATATGTACCCTGCTATGTTGGCCTGTGCATTGGAAGTCATTGTTTACGTTTTTAATGTTTTTACTGCTATATATATATATATATATATAATGTTATCTTTATTTACATTTCAATTGACTCAACTAGAGAGAGCGAGTACTGCCTATGTTTATCCCAACCAGCACCTCTAGTTCCTGAATACATCTTCATCCATTACACCTTGGCAGCTATGTCATAATGCAACAAGCAACACTTTGTGAAAGCAGAGTATCCAAGAGGTTAGGGTTTGGTTTTATTAATGTCAATATGGCTGGTTAAATCCACTAATTAGTCTAAAAATAACCAACCTCCTTTGTTGGTGTTTGAATTGGAAGTAACAACTGATTTGTGTTTACTGTTTTAAACATATAATGTTATCTTTACTTCTATTACAAATTACTCAGAGATAGTGCATCTCCTATGTTTTTCTAAACCAGCATCGCTAGTTCCTCCATGCAACTTCATCCATTCCAACTTTGAATGCTATGCCAAAGGCAAAATGCTCTATTTTCTTAAGGGAAGCCTCTAAAGGTGTCTTCATCTATTACACCTTTGACAGCTATGTCATAATTCAAAAAGCAAAGTTTCCATAAGGGAAGTTCAGTAGTGCAGACGTTAGAGTGTGGATTTTACCCGTTGCAAGAATATTTGTTGAGGTACAGACCAGGCGTGCAGAGCGGCACCCACATGCAGAACTCGTGATTGCACCAGCACAGTTATACCACCCGGCATCATCCCATTCAACCGGTAGTGGGCCAGTAATGTCCCATTCACGGGTGGCGGTGCCGGTAGCGAGTTTGGCGGTAGCCGTGCCCTTGTTAAGGGCACGGCTACCACCAAACACGTAAAGAGGCCTAATGTCTTAAAAATACACAATCTCCCAAATGGAAGAAATAGCATGAAAGTTTTCTTTTTTAGTGTTATAAAAATATACTTTTTTCTGAACTTTCATTACTTATGAGTCATAGTGAAAGCATATCACTTGTGTATACCCCAACCAGCGGTATGCAGTGATAAAATCGCAGCAAAAATGTCACCTGTACACATAATCGCGGCAAAAATGCTGTGGTGTGACCCATTAAAGGTGTACCCCATTAAACCATTTAAGGGGAGCGGGTGTTGCGGGGGTGTGCCCCTGCTCTCCTTAAACGGTATAATGGGTCTGGGGGTTGCAGGGGTGTCCCACGCATCCTTTACATGGATTGTGGTGGCAAAATCACAGCCTTTTTGCCACAATATTTTGTGTCCATGGCCATTTTTGCCGCAATTTCAACACATGGAACCCAACCAGTACCAATAGTTCGCAATGTATTTTCATCTGTTACACCTTTGACAGCTAGGTTAGGGTATGGGTTTAACAATGACAACATTGCTGGTTCAAGTCCACTCATTGCTTTGAGAGTACACACACTCATAGGTGGGGCTGTACATAGGAAGAAGTATGTTCCTGGGTTAAAATTATAATTATATCTTAATTTTCATTCCACATACTGAGAGTGAGTAGCACCTATTTATATCCCAACCAGCATGGCTAATTCGGTATCTGATCTTTGCATTGAATTCCTTCCCATTGAATTTATTTGCATCAAGGATTTTGCAACGAAAACATATGCATCAAATGCATGTTTTTGAGGGGTAAAGCGTTAAATTGTGTTTTGGTGGGTTTAAAGGGTAAAAAACAGGAGTTTGGGGGGGGACCCCCAAAAAAAAGAAAATGCATCCAATGCAATTTTTTTTTGTTGCAAGAAATTTGATGGAATTGTCCCTCGATGCAAAAAACTTGATGAAAAGACCACAAACCGGCTAATTCCTAAATGCATCTTCCCCCATTAAAGCTGTGACAGCTTTGTCATAATGCAGATCACTTTGTTTTCTTAAGGGAAAATGGAAGCCAATTAGCCCACATTTAAGAGTGTGGGCAAACCAATATATTTGTATTTATTGTTTGCTTGTTAGGCACTTTTACAGCCAATTAATTCTGTTTCAAAGCACCCACAGGGCAACAGGTGGGAACATGGGATTGAAGTACATTAAAAACACCCATATAAATACAGTGGGGGAAGGAAACGAATGAACCTGCTATGCCTTATGGGTATTCAGTATGTGCAAGTGCAGCAAGGAAGAGGGCAGTGGGGTACGTGCTGGAGTGTCCATGCCCGTGCGTGAGATACAGATGAAGTGCAAGGTATGATAAGTGCTATACGGCCCAAAGTCGCATAGGGTGGAATGGTGTGAGTCTCCAGGGCGGAGGGTGTGCTGAGCTAAGTGCTGACAGTATACAGAAGCTGGGAAGATTGGGTGTGACGGGCAGGGGCCCAGAGAATGCATAACTGTCCAACACACAATCACAGCAGCTGTGAGATTGGCAGAGGAGGGAAGAAGGGAAGGAGACGGAGAAGAGGAAAGTCTTGAGGTGCTTTCGGAATTTAAGAAGGTCCTGCTCAAGACGTAGAGGGAGGGGGAGGCTGTTCCGAATGAGGGATCCACCAGAGGAAAGCAAACATCCTCCTGCTCTCTGCTTAGTGAAACACTTTATACACAAGAAGTTGGTGCCAGAGGAATACAGAGCTCTAGAAGGAGAGTATTTTTTAAGAGCGTTGCAGATAGTGAGGGCCCCGGACCCAGACAGCCATTTAGATGATGCAGAGGGATTTTAATTTTATCCGTGCAGCAACCGAGAGCCTTTGAAGACTTTTTAGGGCAGGAGAAATGCAGTCCCTGAGCTTAAGGCCAAGGATAAGTCTTGCTGCTCTATTCCGGATTAGCTGAAGGGATCGCAGAGTGGTGGAAGGATGATTGAGGATGAGGCTATTGCAATAGTCAAGCCTAGAGAGAACTCGGGAAACATTGAGCATCTGGGGGAAAGTACGAAAAGGGAGATTTCCTTTTGAGAAAGAAGCATTGAAAGTGGGACTACTTAGCAATGTCCTGAGTTGGAGGGAGGAAGGAGGGAGAGGAGTCAACGATGACTCAAAGGCTTCTGACATCAGAAGGAGCAGGGGGAGAGCCCATAGAGGGAGGCAAGAGCAAAGGGAAGAAGGAAAAAGCAGGAGGACCCAAACGGAAGGATCTCAGTTTTGCTGGCATTGAGGGAGAGATCATTTGAAATGCACCAGGTCTGGATGACAGATTGGCATTCAGGGGTGAAGGAATGTGTGAGTGAGTCAGCAGGAAGTCTGAAAAGGAGTCGAGTTTCATCTACATAACACTGGAAGTTGGGGCTGTGCCAGCTGAACAAGATTGAGGGTAAAAAGCCAGGGGGAGGATAGAACCCTGAGGGACACCACAGATGGAGAAGGAAGTAGGAGAGGAGAAGGTGCCAAGGATGACTTGGGAAGAGCGGTCCGTTAGGAAGGAGGACAACCACTCCCCTGCCCATTCTGAGATACCAAGGGTATCATGGAGACTTTGTATGAGGATGGAGTGGTTGATCGTATCAAAGGCAGAGGAGAGATCAAGTAGGATGAGACATCTCGGGAGCTGGAGTACAGGGATGAGAGCAGTGCTTCAAAGGTGTTCAGAAGAACAGCTTCCATGCCTCTGTATGCTCGGAATCCAGACTCATGGTCGTGGAGACCACCAACAAGTTCAGTGTGCAAGTTGAGTTGGGGCAATGTCAGCTTCTCCAGCATTTTCCACAGGAAGCGGGTGATCGAAATGCAGCAGTAGTTGTCTGGAAAGGTAGGGCCTGCTGAATGCTTCTTCAGTAGGGGCGCACAAGGGAGCACATGAGGGGAGGAGGGTAAAGACCCAGCAGTGAAAGAGTCATTGCAGAAATCAGGTAGTGCAGGAGCAAGAGAGCCAATGCTGTCCTTGACGGTTCTGGATGAGCAAGGGTGGACCTGTTTGGAAGAAACCTCCATGGAGCGGACAACTCTGGTAACTTCTTCAGGTGTGACAGGGGCGAAGGAGGAGAAGGCAAAGGAGGAGGGTGAGTGACCAAGACAGGCAAGGGGGTGTGGGATGGGTTTTGGCGGGTGACTAACAAGGATGTTCAGGATGTCCAGAGTTTTAGCGGCAAAGAGAGTGGCAAGTGCGTTGCAGAGAGCCTGGGATGGATGAAGGGTTGGCTAGTTCCCTGCAGATTTGTTCGTTCAAGTTTAGTCATGGCAACATTATTGGTTCAAGTTTAGTCATTGGCTTCAAAATAAATAGCCTCATATGTTGGTGTGTGCATTTGACAAAATAGGTTACATTTTTAGTTTTCACTTTTTTAAAATATAATTGTATCTTTATTTTCATTACAGATGACTCATGGGAAGAGAGTTGCACCTATGTTCATCAAACCTGCATCGATATTTCCTCAATCGATCTTCATCCATTATACCTTTGACAGCTAGGTCATAATGCAGTGTGTGATTTTCAATGGCAACATTGCTGCTTTAAAAATAAAGAACCTTGTAGATTGTGCTGTGCATAGAGAGAAATAGGTTACATTTTCTTTTTTTTTTATTTCTATTAAAATTGATGCATAGATGAAGATTCTCACCTATGTACATCCCAACCGACACCACAAGTTCCTAATACATCTTCACCAATAACACCTTTGACAGCATGCAATAATGCAAAAAGTGATGCATTTTTAAGGGAAACCCGGGAGCCCGGAGCTAAGATTGTGGGCTTATCACTGACAAAGTTATTGTTTGAAGTTTACTCATTAGCTTAAAAATACACAACCTTATTGCTTGCCCTGTGCATTGGAAAAAATAGGTTGCATTTTTGGTGTTTAATGCTTTCTAATGCTTTTTACTGTTATAAAAATATAATTGTATCTTTATTTTCCTTACAAATGACTCATAGGCAGAGAGATTAATATCTATGTTTATCCCAACCAGATAAGTGAACACAAAATGATGAATTTCGTGCAATATGATAATGAGCTTATAACATGAGATTACATAAGTGACACAATGGGCCTCATTACGACCCAGGCGCTAATGGGTTAATGGCGCCGTAAAAGGCTGCGGCGCCTTTAACCTATTAGCGCCTGATTACAAGGTCCCTTTGCGGGTTCCCACCTTAACGGCTGGTGTAGACCAGCCGTTAAAGTAGGGACCCGCAAATGGACCTTGGTGCTAATTACGGTGCCGCAATTTGTGGCACCGTACTTAGCGCCTTCCCCATTCCCATTGAGCCCTATGGGGCAAAAATGGGAATGGGGAAGGGCCATGGAGGAAGGGGGAATTACTGCCCCACCAACCTTGTAATGGGGTGGTAATTCCCCCTTTCTCCATGGCGGAGTCGGTAACTTACCGGCATAGACCATGGTGCTAATAGCACCATGGTCTTCCGCCAGGGTCCTAATGAGGCCCATTGTCTCAGCTTGTGAAGGAAGCCTCGTCAACCTTACCAAACCCAGCCTAATTAATCATATGAAATTATCATTTAAAACTCTGCAACATGGAGAACTGTACTACATGGCCCTACTACAACTTTTTAAACCATGGAGAAAAGAAGAGGATGTATTAGGTAACCATGACTCATTTGAAGTTGCATTCAGTGCAAATGAAAGCAGTATAACAAATGTCAATTTCAAGCAATACAAAAACATGTTGGACAATGAATGACAACAAGAGGAAGAAGTTCAAGCACAACTAAATGAAGACACTCCTGAGGGCAGTCAACCTTCTGTTACAGGAAGCCAAGAACCACTTGGAGAGCCACTCATTGTAAATGAAGCAGAATTAGCCATGACTGAAGTAGAGAACACCATGTATCAACATGAGCAATCAGAGAAAACGTGCCATTGCTGAAATCACAGCTTAATGATCAGCAATTTAGCATTTTCCTAGAAGTGACTAAAGAAATTGAACATGGTTTGAAGCATGAAAGTACAACTTGTAGCTATCAAAATTATAAACCTCTACTCCTCTATGTAAATGTTGAAGCTGGTTCTGGAAAAACATTCTTAAGTAAAATCATCAGCAAATTCCTACAAAAGTTAACCAACAGCAACCTTTCAGCTGTTGTAACAGACCCCACAGGTTTATCTGTCTACAACATAGGAGATGTTACTTTACACTGACTACTGCTCCTTCCAGTAGAACACCAAAACAAATTATAGAACTACAAACTATCAACAGAAGCTGCTACTGAAGTACGCAGAATTCTGAAGCAAATTAAAATGCTCCTAATAGATTAGATAAGCATGGTTTCCAACCTAATGTTGGCTTTAATTCACCTGAGACTGCAAGAAGTTCTTAAAACCAACTACGAAGAACTCTTAAAAAGTCAGACATGTTATTATTTTAGGTGATCTCCTACAATTAACACCAGTGAAAGGTTAACCTATTTTTAAATCCTTAGGACACAAACAGTGCTGCAAGACACTGGCAGCATAGGAAATGTAAATCTCTGGCAACATTTCCAATACAGAGAACTAACTCAAAAAATGAGTCAGTCTGCAGACCTTAAATATGCTAACATTTTAAAAAGCATTAGGACTGGTCTTATTTCTAAACAGGCACAATCTATCTTAAACAGTAGACTCATCCATGAGCTATATGGGCATGACACATCTGCTCCTGATCTCATGGAACAAATAACACAACAAATGTAAAATGTGTGTGCTTAATTCCAACCCTAGCAAGCTGAAAGCAATTCAATGAGACAATGTTTAAAAAAAGAAATGCAACCAATAGTGAATTTTAGCTCCACAGACAAACTGGAAGTGCACAGAATGACAATACCTATGTGTCATCAAGCAACAGCATGACTAACTGTATCTCCAACACAGCTGGTTTGGAGAAAATGTTATGCTTAAACAGCAGAGTAATTCTGAAATGTCACCTTGACGTGAAGCAAGGTTTAATCAGTGGAGCAATTGGTACAGTTGTTGGCTTCTAAACATATCCACATGACAACAACATTCAGTTTGTCAACATCCACTTTGACAAACTTGCAGAAGTTAAAAGGACAGGATTCTCAAAAGCACGATTCCTTCTTTTAAAAGACATGTATGTATGCATAAAGCAATTCTCTCTGTATCTTGCATATGCAGTCACTATTCACAAATCACAAGGTGTAACCCTAGATCGAGCATGGATTGACATTGGCAGCACAGTCTTCAAAGAAGGTACAAGTCATGTAGCACTTTCTCATCTACGTACAATCGAAGGACTATTTCTAGTCAATTTTGATGCAAAGCCATGGCTGACATTCCTTGCATCCTAGAGTACAACAGACTACATGCACTCTACACACCCCATCTCGATATGTACCCTGTCCCTGAACAAAGTAAAGTTTTGAAAAGAAAAATAATGTAAACAGAATTTATAACAGATCTTCCATCAATACCATCCAAGAAACTAAAACCAACTGCTACTCCATCAAGTAGCAAAACCACAAACCTTTCTAGTGCAAACACAAGTGCACACCCAGCAGCAGATATAAAGAGAAATATTTCTTCTAAAAAAACAAGTGGAGGTCCAGTAAATGACACAGAGGCAGAACTCTCTGGTCCGTTTAAATTTTCCAACACAAATGGTGTAAATTGCTATGCAAATGTAGCAATCAATATCCTGTTACAATTGCCACAAATTGCTCAAAATATTTACTTGAACAGCTCAGTCGTGTTTACAAATGCTCGTCCTGACCAAATTTACAGTGTCTCGACAATAAGGCAAAAATTGCACTATTGTGCAAGAATGGTAAAATTCACCATAAATACACAGGAAGATCCAAAAAATGTCTACCGTACTTCCTGCAAGTACTGCAAACCAAGAACATACCTATAAATGAAATCTTGCAGATTTCATACAAATGGAAACATACATGCACTCTCTAATGAACAATTTCTGTATGTATCTATACCAAATTGTGAATCCATTCCATCTCTTCAGCTGGTGCAAAATGCAAATCATGTCATATTATGCACTTTTTGCCATTCAGACAATCGTTTCCACCTTGCATATAAACTCACACAGCCAATATGCAATACTAATGCTTTTAAAGTACAACACAGATAGTACCAAAAACAACTGCAATCTAACTAGATTCAGACACTGGCAAGTATCTCTTGGCAAGAAAACCTTCACAGCAGTAGGCATGATCTACCACACTGGTGCCACAACCACTGAGGGCCACTATACTGCATACATTAAAAAAAATATATGTTTGGTTTGAATGCAACAACACTTCTGTTACTCTAATACAAAGATTACCAGCAAATCTAAATAGTCCTGAAACCTAAATATAGTCACTGACCAGTGAAACTATCAACAGTTAGTGCACTTTAAACATTCCCTTAATTACTGCACACTTCAAACAAGCATACTACTGTGAAAGTTAAATTCACATAAATGTAGTTTTCTTTTTTTAATGTTGTATGGATTTTTTTCCCAATGATTATGCAAACAGAAACAACTGTGCAAAACACACAGCAATGTAGTTTCAACCATAGTACTTACAATGTACTGATTATGAGGGTCTACAAAGTTTAGTCACTGATCTGTACAACTATCAACAGTTAAAATATGCCAACTGGTACCTAACTGCATCCATAATACTGCAATGTCACTTTTGAATAGCAAAATAGTTAAAATAAACCAACAGGTATCAAATTGCTTCAAAAAATGCCCTTCAGAACTATAAAACTATCAACATTTAGAATATGCCAACTGGTATCTAACTGCATCCATAATACTGCAATGTCCCTTTTGAATAGCAACAATGTTAAAATACACCAACAGCCATGGAACAGCTAAAAAAATACCCTTCAGAACTCTACAACTATCAACTGTTAGAATACACCAATTGGTATCTAACTACATCTATAGTACTGCAATGCTGTTTTTGAAATGGAAATATTTTCACTACACCAACAGATATAAATGTAGTATTTTAAAAAAAATCCTGTATGGATTTGTTTTCCCAATGACCCAATGATTATGCAAACATAGTGCTTAGAATGTACTGATTATGAGGGTCTTGAAAAATACATGAATATGTGAGATTGTTTGCAATGAGACATTGTACACTATCCTACCTAACATATTATACACGTTTTTTTTTTTTAACAGAAAACGATGCAACAATTTCTCCTTCAATACCATGTACAACAAACTCAACCTGTACCCCCAATGGTACAGGAATCATAAGTACTGTTTGCACTTCAATTGTATTGTGTCACCATGTTACAAATACTACATACTACCCACACATTATCTATAATTACTATGCACATATTATTATAATGTTTGGATCCAATGGTCCGATTCAATTTCTGTAGACATATTATTATAATAGTTGTGGCCAGTGGAGAGATTCTTGGGTGCATGGCCGTATTATGCTGTGTTGGTTGTGGCCAGTGGCTAGAATCAGTGGGCAGATGCAATTTCTGTACATATATTATTAGCATAGTTGTGGCCAGTGGACAGATTCTTGGGTGCATGGCCGTATTATGCTGTGTTGGTTGTGTCCAGTGGCTAGAATCTTGGGTGCATGCACCCAGGACTCGACTCTAGCCACTGGCCACAACCACTACAGAATAATACAGCCATGCATCCAAGAATCTGGCCACTGGACACAAGCACCACACCACAACTTGCCCTGAACCTCCCAATTCAAATGACATCTGCAGACATTGAAATGGACAACCACCCCAATTTTCCCAAATGCAAATGTCCCCATATCATCTACATTCCACTCCCTTACCCTAACAAAGCGCTCTTTCAGTCACACAAGAACCCCAAACGTGTCTCTCAAGCTGTTCACCCAAGCCCTCTTTCAGTCACCAAATAACCACAAATGTGTTTTTCAAGCTGTCTGCCCAAGATCCTGTCCGCGGACTACCGCACTGCCTGCAGACTTCCATCCCCACAAATTACCTGCAGTCAGGGACACTTTGATGAGATCTCCATCCCTTCCTCCCCTTATGTGCAAAACCCTAATTCCCCTGTGTATGTTTCCCATTTCTCTACCTCTTCTCTTTCCTAATTGAATGCTTTTAATCTATCTTAATAAAGTTGTATATGGTTACCAATGCTTTGTGTGTGTGTTTTTAAAAAAGAAATCCTGTTAGGAGTCTGCATGCCGTACGACTGTCCGGCCTGTCTGTAGTCAAAATGGAGGTGTCCTACGGACACCGTGCCTGTCCGGAATATCTGCAATCAAAATGGAGGTTCCCTGCGGATAGTGTGCTTGTCCGGACATGTCCACAAAATGATGACTCGGGGGCCCAGTCACTGTCCAACGGACACCTGAGTGCATGCACATCCAATCCCCTGTGCTGTCCGAACACTGTGCCTGTCTGTAAATGTCCGTAAAGTGGTGTCACACTTGTGATTCGTTCGGGGCGCCTACCCCTGGCCTACGGACACCTGGGAGCATGAGCATCTATTCCCCTGTGCACTCTGGATATCAAAGAAATGGTGCAGTCCCCTGTGCAGTCCGCAGAGTCCGCTGACAGCACGGTAGTCCGCAGACTTTGAAAAAATGTAGGGGGTGGCACCATAAAGAAAATTGCATTTTTTTCTGGGAGAAAGTGGTAGCTCTGAAAATAGCCTTTTGGGTTATTTTTTGTTGTTTTTGAAAGGTTTAAAGTGGCCAACACCTTCTGCACAAATGCCTGTTATAGTTGCAAAAACGGCTGCAAAGCATTTTGGATATTTCACAAAAAAAGGTGATTGTCAGTATCAGTAAGATGGACACTATCTCTGCGAAAAATGTAGGTGCTACGAAATGTAATGTTTTCATTGTGGAAAGAGGACATGCCAACATCTCGCAAAAATGCAGAAACAGCCTTGTTGACATTGTGCCTGGCTTTCTCCATTTGCAGACCAAATGAAGAAGAGCACAGCCACATCTGTCTCTAGGCAATGCACCAAAAAATTACTCGGGAGTTTGGAAGCATGTCCATGACTTTCCGAAGAGCCTCCTTCATCGCAAACTGCAGTGAGATTCCTGTAACATGGCCTAAACTGTTCCCTCCACAGTGAAAAATAATAATGGCTGGATGATGGCGCATCACCAAAGTGGCACAAACGGGAAAATCCAGACCTTATGCCACCTAAATCTCACAGCCATACCCATATCCATCTGCACTCCTCTCAGCAAACAGAGCCTCTGACACACTCTCTCTTTCCACACCACACCCAGCAAACCTTATTGGCCAATCCCGTGGCCTCCACAGTCCCATTTCTATGCCTGCCATCCTCAAAAGTCTCAGATGTGGTACGTGCAATCCGCAAACTACCAGGGTGTTTGTGAATAAATCGGCCAACTCAAGGGGATGGGGAGCGAAATTTAACCCAGGGTAGGAGATTTCCTCTGTAGTTGTGGCTCTGAAAAGATCCTTTTTTTAGGTGCTATTAAACAGACACCTGTGTTTCCTATTTTTTGTGTTTTTCTTCTCTTCCTTTCCTCCTTACTGTCCTACATCAACATCTGCACAGCATCCCTTAACTTACGGAAAAAAAGAGCATTTTCAAGGATGGACAACGAAACGCCATCTGGGGTTAAACAATGCAGTCTAAGGGGATCGATGTTCTCATTGGGAAAACAAAACATCTGAGCATGTCTCAAAAATATACCCATGCCTTTATTAATGAGGCACCTTCCTGCATCTTGCTGGGGACAAACGACATTGGGGTTGTTCCATTGTGCTCTAGGTGGTATTTTGGAGAAAAAACAACAACTTTGCAGTAGGTAAAAGCAGCATCAGGTCTTCCACCAACAACTTCAGTACAGGAACCAAACTTGGAGCACTGATGTAGCCCATATGATCTCCTCCACAGTGCACCACCAAAACATCAGGACTACCAAAAGTACCCAAGTCTCTGTAAAGAGCAAGCAGTACCTGCAAATTGCAGCCAGGCACACTGCACCATAAATCCTGCAGGCCTGGAAACCCAAGATCACCCGACACACCTCTTGCCTCTGCATACCTCTCCAGATGATACACAAAGCAATCTCCCACTATACATACACTAAGTCTCTGCCTCTCTCCAAAACCAGCCATCTTTACTACACAACCAACACAGCAATGAACAAAAAGTATTACCCTCCCCTCTTTTAAAGCACAACCTGAACACCTGATTGGCTAACCCCCACATTCCCATTTCCATGCCAGGCATGCTGAGAAGCCCCGGATGTGGCACGCCCTGTCCATGGACTACTGCGGTGTCCGCGGACCCCGTAACACAGGGGCAGCCCTTCTTACATTTCTACTTCACTCTCTCCCTCATTGGCTACTGTTAAGCAGTCACACACCCATCCACCAATCACAGCCAAGCTCTCTACATCTAACTCTCTCATCACAGTTCAACACGTCAGATGTACTGTTGAACACTCAGAGTACAGATCTCCTGTATTTCCAAAGCACCTCCATCAAAAAGTACTGCAAAACTCTCCAAGATTTCTGCTGCCAGATTCATTCACCTCTGCATACATCGTCACACACTACAGGTATGCATGTATTTTGTAGAGTATATTTGCAACTTTGTTACAAATGAATTTAACGGGCTGCCTGCCACTTACCCTGCATAACCTAATAATAATTGCACTCTCATGTGTCCCATCTCCTGACATCAAGTGGCAGTTACTTACAGTGCTGTGTGCTTTTAACGTTTTTATTTTTAATGGCCACTTGCATAACTGCTGCAAACCACATATTTCAATTTTCATCAGCACACTGTCTGATATGTTTGTAAAACAAAAACAAAAAAACACATTGGGAACCTTTGCACAGCAATGTCAAGTGCCAGATCTTATGTAAAATGCCTAGAATGCAAACAGAAAATTGAAACTGCATGTATGTTAGCAAAACATGGCAAGTAAAGACATAGAACAATTAACAAAATGCACCATTGGAAGGAAAGAAGAGAAATGCATGCATTGGCAACAGTGCTATCTGTAAATTTAAAAAATAAATGCAAGAACACAAAAGGATTTCTACACTTTTGTTGCAAGCATGTATGTGTGGGAAAGTTAATAAAATTCCACACATGGTAACATTCTGCTTTCTAATCTGTACATCTTTCAGGACCTTTTTCTCAGCCTACTAGGACTTGCACTAATCCATTTCCAAAGCAAGTAGCGCAACAGCATCTCACACACTTCCAAAAGTGCAGCCCCATATGACTCACCTATCACTACACCACTGGCCCCCATAACAACAAAGCTGATGCTCCCAAGTCCCCACTCTCACGCAGTGCTGTACATACAATTGGACACACACACTATCTCTTCCTGCCAACAAAGCCTCCTACAATTTAAAATAAGGTGTTCTCCTAGTGCAAGTACTGTGCCATTAACACACATACCCACTAACTTCCTTCTTTCACAATTGCAGTGAATAACAGCCTCCTGAAAGCCAGTGATGTAACTACTGGAAGATAAAACCCAGAGGAAACCTACTCTTCACATCCAACAAAGTAAGTGCAGTACTGTAGTAGTATTCTGCCTGCTACTCAGACAATGCAGTGTTGTTGTATTCTGGCCAACACATTTCTATGCCACTCAAATTTGCTTTACTCTCACCCATTGCACCTTAGTATATGCACTCTTTGGATTGTCATCTGAACACCAGTATGGTAACACCTGCTAGTTTTGTGAAAACATTGTAATGTCCTTACTTATTCAGGCACAGTACACTGTCATAAACACTGAAGCAAAACTTTCACACATCAACACACACACACATACCAGTACAACATTCCCAACCAGAAGTGACAGCCCATTGCACAAGCACACACCCCTCTGTGTATGCCTACCCCATATTCAAACACTCATGCACAGTGCACACAGATGCATTCCACAACTTCCAAACTCACACTTCCCTTTTTTCCAACAGACACTAGAGAATGTCTACCAAAAAGCAACACCATAGAAAACAACGCAGACATAGAGCAGATAAAACTGAAAACCATGCAAAACAGCTCTCCGCCTCTAGCAGAGTTTGTACAAAAAGTTCAAACAAAACAGCTAAAACAGTCATTGAGCAGAACTGAAACAGCTATGATCCCTCTTCCAAAATGTAAAACTAAAAGGAAATGTATTAAGAAGACTGCAACTACCAGTAGTGCTAACACCGCATCTACCAATGTTGATGTAGGCACAGGTGTGCATTCCAAAATGTTCCACCATAGAGTCCTTCAGAACCTTTTAAAAACAGGGTAGAAATCACGCTCAACCCTTAAAACCTACTGCAGAAAACTGATCTTTGAAGCTCTCATAGACAGTGCAATGCTCCTCAACAGGACATTTTTTATATTCATTTTAAACAGAATGGAACCACTAACAAAATTAATTAGTAAACTACAAAAAGTACTTCGCAACATATGTAATATCAAAATAAATACCTTTACAAACTCCAATGCAGGTGAGTGGATTCACAAAACCAGCACAGAGCCATGTTTCAATGAATAGGCATACAAACAAGAGCAAAGAAACCCACTTGCCATACATAGCAGTGGCCGAGGGTATGGAATGGTAGACAACACCATTATGACAGAGGAAACACTAATTGAAAGAATATCCCCAACAAACGTATAATCAACTCTCCATTGCACTAAACTAATCCATCTCATCTACAAAAGGCCGGCACCTCAATGTGCAACATACGAAAACAATCCTTCAAATCTTTACAGCAGTTCCTCAATCTGTATGTGGAAGCCAAAGAGAAAATGAGAATGAAAATATTGCAAACCATGGACTCCTGTCCAGTGCGCAAATACACAGGACTACGAGGACATTCATTGGCCAGTGTTTCCGGGCCTACATGTAAAAGCGCCTTCCACCACATCAAAATGTTAGCAACACACCATTTCACTGTACTCATCCAGAGAATTTACTACGCAAAAGGTTCTGCTTTAGAAATGGAGCACTTAAATCAAATTCTCCTACATGGCACGGTGGTCAGTCAAAATCTCGAAAAAATAATCTCGAATAACAATAAGGTAGAAAAAAAAGACATCGAATAAAAAACGTCATAAAAAAAATGTGCCCTTTTTTTCTCCCTTTTTTTTTTTTGATTTATTTTTTCGAGATTTGTAAATTCGGTATTATGACCATAAACCACATGGCACAGCCAATGAACTCCTGGAAGAAATAGACCACATCCAAAGCAAATAATTTGGAAGTTAAAAGCAGTTTCAAAATCCGGTAACTATAGAAAAGAGTAGCAACAACCTCACAGATGGCAACCTTCATATACACACATACAAATAAGAAATAGAAAAGTTTAAAAGTACCTCTGCTGAAGTACCAAACCAGGTATGTGTGTGTTGTTGCAGAACTTTTTATACAAAGAGCACCAAAACTGTAGATATAGCGTACAAAATAGAAGAAAATGAGGAATCCCAATCATTCCAATTAGTTCACTACCTTATAGCAGAAAACAAATATGAAATCACTAACCCCTATCAGTAATAACATGGAAATATTTCCACTTCCAAAACCAGTCCAACAGCTAAATGTGTATGAGAGCATTATAATCCAAACAGTACACCCATTTCAAGCTATAATACACCTTCAAACAAAACCAGGCAATTTACATCCTTCTGAATTACTAAAATGAATTTGTGGCAAAGTAGTTTATTTGCCATTGGATCTTAAATAAAATGTGGACACTCTGGGAGTGCAATGACCAATAGATCATTCTTTGATTATCCTAGTGAATGGTCTACCTAAAAAAGACAAAATAATTTGGCAGCAACTAGTAGACTTAAACAAAGTTAGAGAAGCCCTACAATATCTTAAAGAGAACAATGAACACTACAAAGAAATAAACATTGAAGAAAACCCGAGAGAAATCACTTATTACAGCATCCACTATTTTAGACTAGTATACAATTCACCCACTGAACTCCAAAGACAGGTTAGGCAATGCACTAGAAACTTATCAAATGCGGCAAGCCAAATGATCTCTAATCAGCATATGGGAAAAAAGTGTAGAAGCACAAGCCTTTCCTCTTCTCTTTCCTACCGGAAAAGGGGGAAGGTATGATGAAAGATGCACACAAATATCAGCATTAGAATACCGCTCTTTACAAATGTATTCTGAAGACCCCAGATTCAGACAAAACCTTGAATACATATTTCACCTCCTGTTTGAAAGTGAACTAGCAACTCTATGTTATGGAGATGCACACACATTAAAAACAGGCTCCCGTTGTTTAAACATGTCTGCTACACAACTACTTCAAAAGGTACAAGACAAAGATGAAGTTTGCAGGCAAGTATCACAAATCTCTTAGCAAACATGTGTGGTTCGAAAGAATACTGGTTCCGACGGCACGCTTATGTATGGTGTATGCCATGCAACCTTGGTTCACCCACATGGTTTGTCACTTTACGTTGTGCAGAGTATGCATGGGAAAACTTGCATGATTTGCTGTGCATAGCAAACATAAACAAAGAAGGGATAGACATGAAAACACCAGGAGAACTCTGCTCTCTTGACCCTTTAAATGTGTCAAGGTACTTCCATCACTGCTTCATTGTCATGCTGCACTTCATCTGTATTAAAACAATTCCTCCCCTCAGAGAACTACAACACTTCTTTTGGAGAAAAGAATATCAATCCAGAGGAGCAACACACACCCACATGCTTTTGCGGATAAAAGATGCTCATAAATTGTGTCACTTGCAAAATCCCTTGTGAAAGCATGTACACATTTTGCAGTTTAAAAGACAAAAATGTGGCAAGTACTGTTGATGCAGATATAAAAACTAAGGCAAATACTACACTGATGCCGCTTTGGTTTCCCTGGACTAGTTTCAGCAAAAGGACAAGTAAACAGCTTCATGTCTTCTGTTAGACACAGTGTGAAAGGCAGATTGCCTAAGAACACATACAGTATTAAATGAAGTGGAGCATCAAAGTACATCAATGATTACAATGCAATCATTGCCCTCTTGTGGAATGCAAACATCGATGTTCAGTACATTGCAAACAATTCCACTGCTGTTGCACGATATGTCACCACCTACTTAACCAAAGCTGAGAAAACAGAGCTGAAAGCCTCTGGGATGACATATCATCCGACAAAACACTGTCACAATAATTGTACAGCTTTGGTATAAAAATGCTCTCCCACAAAGAATGTGGATTCTACGAAGCTGCAGACTGTTTAACAGGAACAGCCTTATATGGCAAATCTAAAAACATAGGGCCTCATTATTATTTGCTAGTCCGGTAACAATGGTTCCGGTAAGCTTGATGGTTAAAGGACCATTGTTAAACCTTTGTTAAAGGACCGGCAAACTATGAGTTCTGCTCACGGGTGCCTTCCTACCGCCAGGACTGACAATTCTGGACAATGAACGCCAAAAAGAGGAAGAGGTTCAAGCACAGCTAAATAAAGACACTCCTGAGGGCAGTTAACCTTTTCTTACAGGAAGCCAAGAACCACTTGTAGAGCCACTCATAGTAAATGAAGCAGAACTAGCCATGACTGTAGTCGAAAATGTCATGTATCAGTATCAAGAATCTGAAGAAAACTTTGCTCTATTGAAATCACAACTCAATGATGATCAACTTAGCATTTTCCTGGAAGTGACTAAACAATTGAACATGTGTGCAGCATGAAACTAAAACTTGTACCTGTCAAACATATAAACCTGTACTCCTGTATGTAAGTGGTGAAACTGGTTCAGGAAAAACATTCTTAATAATAAAATCCTCTGCAAGTTCCTCCAAAAATTAACTGACAATAAACTTGCAGATGTTGTAACAGCCCCCACAGGTTTAGCTGCGTACAACATATGTGGTGTTACTTTACACTGATTGCTACTCCTGGCAGTAGAACACCAAAACAAATTACAGTACTGCAAACTTTCAGCAGAAGCTGCTATGGAGCTATGCAGAATTCAGAAAGAAATGAAAATGCTCCTAATAGATTAGGTGAGCATTGTCTCTAATCTAATGTTGGCGTTGATTCACCTCAGATTGCAAGAGGTCATTAAAACAAACTACAAAGAATTCTTTGGAGGAAATAGTGTTATTATTTTTGGTGATCTTCAGCAAATTAACACCAGTGAAAGTTGAACCTATTTTTAAAACCTTAGGACACAGACTGTGCTGTAACACAGTTTTTAAAAATTCGTGACAAGGCAGGCGCTCTGTTGCCAGTCAAGTTTCCTGCATTAGCTTCTCCTCCAAACACATGTTTTCATGACCCCATCAATCTTCAGGGAGGCTGTGTTTCTTTGCTTTTCCAGGCATGTCTTAATTTCATTTTCAGGTGTGGCAAGTTAATTGACTCTAAGGATTCTGGTACTGGTATTTTTCGCACTTAATTTTTCTTGAAGGTGGCTGGAAACAACTCCCTCCATAGCACAAATCTTCCCCTTGATGGGAGGAGGGGGAAAGCCATGTTTGTGGCTCTCCATTGTAAGGCATGATGGCCCAGCTGCTGCTGCCTTTTGAGCCTGGGACTCCTGGAACAATGTTTAAAAATTGGTGACAAGGCAGGCGCTCTGTTGCCAGTCAAGTTTCCTGCATTAGCTTCTCCTCCAAATGCACGTTTTCATGACTCCATCAATCTTCAGGGAGGCTGTGTTTCTTTGCTTTTTCAGGCGTGTCTTCGTTTCCCTTTCAGGTGTGGCAAGTTAATTGACTCTAAGGATTCAGGTACTTGTATTTTTCGCACTTAATTTTTCTTACATGTGGCTGGAAACAACTCTCTCCATAGCACAAATCTTCCCCTTGATGGGGGAGGGGGGAAGCCATGGTTGTGGCGCTCCATTGTAAGGCATGCGGGCCCTGCTGCTGCTGCCTTTTGAGCCCGGGACTCCTGGAACAATGTTTAAAAATTGGTGACAAGGCAGCGCTCTGTTGCCAGTCAAGTTTTCCTGTATTAGCTTCCCCTCCAAACGCACGTTTTCATGACTCCATCAATCTTCACGGAGGCTGTGTTTCTTTGCTTTTTCAGGCGTGTCTTCATTTCCTTTTCAGGTGTGGCAAGTTAATTGACTCTAAGGATTCTGGTACTTGTATGTTTCACACTTCATTTTTCTTGCAGGTGGCTCGAAACAACTCCCTCCATAGCACAAATCTTCCCCTTGATGGGGGGAGGGATAAAGCCATGGTTGTGGCTCTCCATTGTAAGGCATGTTGGCCCTGCTTCTGCTGCCTTTTGAGCCTGGGACTCCTGGAACAATGTTTAAAAATTGGTGATAAGGCAGGCGCTCTGTTGCCAGTCAAGTTTTCCTGCATTAGCTTCTCCTCCAAACACACGTTTTCATGACTCCATCAATCTTCAGGGAGGCTGTGTTTCTTTGCTTTTTCAGGCGTGTCTTCATTTCCTTTTCAGGTGTGTCAAGTTAATTGACTCTAAGGATTCTGGTACTTGTATTTTTCACACTTAATTTTTTTTGCAGGTGGCTGGAAACAACTCCATCCATAGCACAAATCTTCCCCTTGATGGGGGCAGGGGGAAAGCCATGGTTGTGGCTCTCCATTGTAAGGCGTGATGGCCCTGCTGCTGCTGCCTTTTGAGCCCGGGACTCCTGTAACAATGTTGTGACACACTTAGCAGCATAGGAAATGTAAATATCTGACAACATTTCCAGTACATAGAACTAACAGAAAACATTCATCCATCTGCAGACCTCACCCATGCAAACATTTTGAAAAGCATTCACATTGGTGTCCTTTATAAGGATGCACAGTCTATCTGACATAGTAGACACATCATGAACTATACGGGCATAACACATCTGCTACTGATGTCATGGAACAATTAGCACACACACATGGGAAATGTATGTCTTTAATGCCAACCCTAGCAAGCTGTACACAATTCAATGAAACAATGTTAAAAAAAGAAATGGGACCAATAGTGCAAATTAACACCACACACAAACTGGTATGCACAGTATGACACAGCCTATGTGTCAACAAGCCACAACACGACTAAATAGCTTAGAAAACTCTATCTCCAACATAGCTGGTTTGGATAAAATCTTAACATTGTGTTTGAACTGTAGAGTAATGCTAAAACATAACCTTGACGTGGAACACGGTTTACTTAATGGAGCACTTGGTTCAGTTGGTCGCTTCCAAACATATCCACGAGACAACATTCAGTTTGTCAACATCCACTTTGACAAACTTGCAGAAGTTAAAAGGATAGCATGCTCATCAGCCCGATTCCTTCTTTTTAAAGACCTGTATGTATGCAGAGAACAGTTTCCTCTGTCTCTTGCATATACAGTCACTATTCATAAATCGCAAGGTCTAACGCTAGATAAGGCATTGATTGACATTGGCAGCACAGTCTTTAAAGAAGGTATGACTTACGTGGCACTGTCATGGTTGCGTACACTTGAATGACTATTTCTAGTCAATTTTGATGCAAACAAAGTCAAAGCTGACATTCCTTGCATCGTAGAGTAGAACAGACTACGTGCACTCTATACACCCCGTCTCGATATGTACCCTGTTCCTCAAAAAGGAAAACTTGCGAAAATTAATGCAAACAGAACTTATAAGAGATCTCCCAACAGTACCACCAAAGAAATTGAAAACAGCTGCTACTCCATCAAATAGCACAACCACAAAATGATGTAGTAAAACCACAAATGCATATCTAACAGCACAACCCAAGAGAAGTATGTCTTATAAAGAAACAAGTGGAACTACAGCAAATGACTCAATCACAGAACTATCAGGTTCATTCACATTTTCTAACACAACTGGTATAAATTGCTATGCAAATGTAGAAATCAATATTTTATTGCAATTCCACCAACTGTGGAAAACATTTACTTGAACGGTGCAGACCAGTTGTGTTTGCAAATGCTACTCCTTCATATAAATGCAACAAAAAATCCTGACAACACTTACAGTGTCTCAGAATAAAGCAGGAATTGGACTACTGTGTGGGAACGGTGAGATTCACCATAAACACACAAGAAGTTCCATAAGAATTTCTAATGTACTTACTACAAGTGTTTGAAAGTAAAAACATACCTTTAAATGAATATGTGGAAACATACATGCACTTTCTGCAGCCATGTGGGACAGGAGCATTTCCATAATGAGCGCTTTGTGTATGTAATCATACACACACTTTAGAACAAATGTGATTAAGTGGCTTAAAGAAAATGACCGATAGCCCAGCCACACAACCCTGTTGACCTAGCAAACAAATTGAACTTTTTGACCTTTGTGTGCGACCCGCACCTGTGCTGTACCTGGACTACCTATTGTACTGAATACTCATTTTTAATGCATATGTATTACCTGCTGTATTCATATTACCTGATGTATTCATACTAATCTGCATTTTTGTCTTTGTAACCCATGTAACTATAAGTAACTTGTAAGCCTAAAGTATTCTTTTCCCGCGCCCTGATTCCTTTGGTTCTGGTGCGCGCTACAAATAAAATAAACAAACCAAACAAACAAACATGTAACTATACCCATTTGTGAATCCATTCCGTTTCAGCAGCTACTTCAAAATGCAAATCATGGCATTTAGCACTGTTTGCAATTGAAACAATCATTCCACCTTACACATAAACTCACATAGCCAATACGTCATATCAATGCTTTTAAGATACAAAGGAGACAGCACCAAAAACAACTGCAAGCTTACTTGCTTCACACACAGGCAAGTATCACTTGCCAAGAGAACCTTCACAATAGTAGGCATAATATAACACACAGGTGATACAACTAGTGCAGGTCACTATACTGCATATATTAAAAAGAAATGTGGGTGGTTTTAATGCATTGATACTTCCATTACTCTGAAGCACGGATTGCCAGCAACTCTAGAAAATGCCTACTTAATATTCCTGAAAACAAAATGTTATCACTGACCTACAGAATTCGCATAGCCTCCCGCTGATAGCCACCAACCAGTATGTAACTGCAAATCAAAAATACCCTTCTACCTGTAAACTGTAAAAGCTTAGCATACACCAACTGGCCTATGAGTATATCAGTTGCACTGCTGTACAGTTTTATCCCCAATTATTATAAACACAGAAACAACATGTGTGGAAAACACGCACTAATATGGTTTCACCCATAGTACTCAGAAAGTACTGAGTATGAGGGTCTACAAACAGTCCTCAGTAACCTGTAAAACTATCAACTGTTACAATAACCCAATTGCTCTCTAACTGTGCCCATACTACTGCAATGAATATGGCAACTGCCATCTAACGGCACCCGTAATACTACAATGTCACTTGGCAATAGTGGAAAACTTAAATCCACCAACAGGAATGAAGGTGCTTCAAAACATACCCCATACAACTGTGAAACTGTGAACAGTTAGAATACACCAACTAGTATCTAACTGCAACCGTAAAACTGAAATACTACTTCCCATTACTACAAAAGTTAAAAGCCACCCTGCAAAAATGAAACTTCTTCTGACGATGCCCTTAAAGACTTGTAAAGTATCAACAGCCAGAATACACCAATTGGTATGTCAGTACATCCACAGTACTACAATGGTACTTCCAGCAGTCAAACAGCTAACGTCGATCATCAAGAATGAAACTGCTTCAAAAGATACCCTCAAAAACTATGAAACTAGCAACAGTTAGACTATGCCAACAGGTATCTAACTGGCCCCTCAATACTGCAATATTAGTTTTCCATACTACAGTACTTATAATACAGCAACAGGAATCAAAGTGCATAGACAGACAGTGTTAAAAACTGGAAACAGATAAACAGTTAGAATATGCCAACTGGTATATAATGGCAACCATACTACCACCACCTCTGAAAATCAAACCACATACACCATTTCAATTCCTCCTACTGCAACAGTGCTTGTAACACCAGAACCACATTGATAGGCATCTTAAACATTCCTGTAAGTACTGCACACTTCAATGAAACATGGTGTGACATGTAACATGAAATAAATGTAATCCTGCATGTTTTTTTTCTACAGATCCAATGATTATGCTACCAAACACAGGAACTGAGCACATTGCACAGTACACTTGTTTGAAACATTAGTACTTGTAATGTACTAATTATGAGGGTCCGCAAAGTGCATGAATGTCTGAAATTGTGTACAATACGACATTATGAATTACCTTCCCTAACATGTTATGATTTTTTTTCTCACAGACAATGAAACAAAGATTTCTCCTGCATGACCTCATGCAACACAGAAAATATGTGCCGACAGTGCCACAATATTGAAATGTGCTATCACTTCAATGGTATTCTGTCACTTTGTTTCAAAAAGTATGCAGTGCCTCAACAATACGTACCGTGAGTATAAGTTTATTGGTGTTATGCTTCTTTGTAATTGGCACATTTTATTTCTATACACATGTTTGTGCAATGCTTATGCCAGTGTGCAAAATGTTGGGTGCATAGCCATATTATGCTGTGCTGGTTGTGGCCAGCCTCTACACTCCGTCCATAACCCCAAGAGTGTAGGGGCTGGCTACAGCCACCAGAGCATAATACGGCCATGCACCCAAAAATCTGGCCAGTGACCACAACCCACACTCATAATCCATGCACCCGAGGCCCTGTCCACTTCTGTACACATACTATTACTCTTCTTGAAACCAGTGGGCAGATTCTCTTGCACCCAAAAGTCTAGGAGCAGGCCACAAACATCACAGCATAATACAGCCATGCACCTAAGATTCTAGCCAGTGCCCACACACATAAGCCAGCTGCCAGAGGCCATGCCCACTTCTATACTCATACTATTACAGTTCTTGCAACTAGTGGACAGACTCTCATGCACCCAAAAGCCTAGGGACAGGCCACACCATTGCCGCATAATACAGCAATGCTCCCAACAATCTGGCCAGTGGCACAACCTACACAAATAAATCAGCCACCAGAGGTTGTGTGCACTTCAGTGCGCAGACTCTAGGGGAGTTTAGGGAAAGGCCACAACCACCACAACATAATACAGACATGCACCCAAGACTCTGGCTAGTGGGCACAAACTACACCCATAATCCAGGCGCCCAAAGCCCTGTCCACTTCTGTACACATACTATTGCAGTGCTTGCACCTAGTTGGCAGACTCTCATGCACCTCACAGTCTAGGGGCAGCCACAACCATCACAGCATAATACAGCCATGCACTCAACAACCTGGCCAGTACCCACACACTGCACACATACGCCAGCCACCAGAGGCCCTGTCCACTTCTGTGCACATACTACTGCAGTACTTGTAACCAGTGTGCAGACTCTTGGGTGCATGGCCTTCATATATTTTCATGTTACAAATAAATGTGAAATGCAACAGAAGTGTGGCAACAGTAAGGGTGCCCAATGGGCGAATTTTCTGAGAGATTGCGAGCTTACACTTAGAACCAATGATGACAGACCTGGGCAATATACCTGGGAAATAGGTCATTCCAGAGCTACTTTGGATTCGTTTTTTGGGAATAATGGTTGTTTAGTGGACAGTGAACTATTCCTCATAGTGTTTTAATTAATTCATTCATTTGTATTGCTCACACAAACCCTCAGGCATCAGGAAGCTGCAAAGAACCAGTTACATGTGGCTTGGAGGCAAAAGACATAGCATAGTGGAAACAGAGGTGGTAACCCCCTCCCATTCCATTACATCAGGTATGTCATACAGTTGGTGGATTCGAATGTTGATCGAGTTAGTCAAATAGCCAGGTTTTAAGGGCTTTTCGGAAGGACCAGTAGGATTCATCTGCCCTTAGTGCATGAGAGAGGGAGTACCATTGTGTGGCAGCAACGACTGGGAAACTTGAACCATCTGCTTTGGAGCACTTGAACTTCTATTAGTGTAGGGGGTTCTGGTGGGCCTGGTGGAGTGGGTCTTGCCGATTCTTGGCCCCAGGTAGGGCGGGGCTGAATTGGAGATGCATTTGTGGATGATTGAGAGTGTCTTGAATGAGATTCTTTCTAGGATGGGGAGCCAGTTGCCGTGGGACATACCTGAATCAACCAGGCAATCAAAGCTGCTAGTCGCATATGTAAAGCAAATGCATTAATATCCATACTTGCTGCCAGTGACATAAAGTGGTTGGCCCTATTGAATTTGAAGAATGGTTAAAACAAATAGCAACCTCATTGGGCTCCAACACTAAGGTCCATCACATTGTAATGGATACACATACAAATACATTTGATATAGCCATCTGCAATGCCAAAAGAGCTAAGAGAAGGAAGCTGAGAATGCTTCAAAGTGCCAGTGGCTCTCCTACTGAGACGAGGATAAAGACAAGGGCGATTAAGGAAGGCCGAATATAAGTCTTGGTTGAAACAGTGGCGCTATTCAGCTATAAACATTAAGGGGGTAATTCATGGATTATTTGCGCTGAAAAAAACGGGATGTGTGCGCCGTTTTGCCCGCAAATCCCCCTTTGTTAAACAGGGATTTGCAGGCAGAATGGCACACAAATCCCATTTATTTTCAACGCAAATAATCCATGAATTACCCCCTAAATGGCAAACAATGATTTGTGCGCTAAGAAATAGTTATAGTAGAAGCATGTGGCAGTCGATGGCTCGGGCCAAAGGAGAAAAAACAAATAAAATATGAACTCCCATTAAGGAAAATGTGTGGTTATATCGCTTAAGGGATAAAGAATGTGCTTAAACCAAAGTATCCAGCCAGGAATATTGTACGGGGGGGGGGGAACTGTCCTCTAACGATAAACATGGAGTTTATTATGGGAATGATCTCACAATTAAAGAACTCTAAGGACCCCTGGACCCCTGGCTCAAACAGGCTTGCCAGTACTGTCTTAAAAAACAACCCCTGTGGCTGGGATATTAAAGATCTTATTGAGAAGGTCTGATATGCTCAGGAGATCGCATTGTCTTGGCAGAAATCTATTTTGCTGCCTATATGCACGAAAGGTGACATACAGATCCCGGCAAATTATAGCTTGCCATCACTGTTAGATGTGACTGAGAAAATGTTCTTGTTTGTGGTCCTGAGTGCCCGGCAGGAGTGGGTGGACGAAGGCCACTTGCTCCAATTCTGCCAAACTGGCTTTCGCCTGAGAAGTTCAACCCCCCATTATCTCAGGACTTTGTACATACTATTTCGGAGGGCCGCTGGCAAGGGTGGATCTGCATTATACTCCATCTTTGTCGACTTCCGGCCAGCGTTTGACTGTGTTTGCCGAGAAACTCTATGGTGCAAGATGGAGGCATGCGGGCGTCCAAAATGGCTATTGTCTATTTTGAAGGGGTTACAGTTGTGATCAACAAGGGAGTCAAACAGGGCTGTGTGTTGGCTCCATTGTTGTATAATTTATACTTGGCAGACCTCCCTTTGCGTTTTTCCTCAGTCGCTTGTTTCTGGCCTAAAGTCGGAAGGGTACCTATACCATCCATGCTGTATGCAGACAACTTAGTTATATTTAACCATATTTATAGTGGCGCAAGGGAAATGTTTGAAGCACTTATTTCTTATTCAACCGAAAATGATCTGGTAATTAAATTGGACAAAACAAAAAGCATGCTGGTATCCGCCCAGAAGGTAAATCGCCTGACATTTCTCCCAACCTTGGGCATTCTTGACTATGCTGAAAAGTATCCCTACCTGTGCCTAGAAATGAGTGCCAGTATGACCTATAGTCATATAATAGAGGCTAAGAAGACCAAAGTCTGCCGCATGACCTCTGTGATAGATAATTTCGCTAGGCAGATGGCAGGCTACTCTACATTATGAACAATGCTATTGCAGCGGTCAGTGAGATTGTGGGAGGGTGGCAGACTAGCAGGGGCTGCCTGCTGTTGGGTGCATTGGTCATTGCGGGTGGTGGGAGGTGTCTGGACTTGAGAAGGCAGCCTGGAGTTGGGGCATAGGTCAGTGGGGGTTGTGACAGGAGGGTGACCTTGAGGATTCAGCTTAAGTGTAGGGGGTGTATGCATAGTTTTGCATTTTGTGGGTGCTGCTTAAAGTCATGGGGAGGACATGCAGTTTCGCCGGGTGCTGCTTTGAGTTACAGTGTACAGGCTGCCATTTTGCTGTGGTGCTGCTTTGAGTTACTGTCTACGGGCTGCGGTTTTTGCAGGGGTGGGGCTTAGAGTTCCAGGGTTCAGGCCACAGTTTAGCCAGGGCGGTGCTTAGAGTTACGGGTTACAGGCTTCAGTTTTGCATGGGTGATTCTAGGAACTACAGGATACGGACCACACTTTTGCAGGGGTGGTGCTTTGAGTTACAGGGTGCAGGCTGCAGTGTTGCAATGTCTTCATTACTTTTTGACATTTGCCTGCATTTGATAGCATGCAGGTGTGTTGTGGGTGTTCCGGGTCCTGCTCATTCTTTGCGCTGCAGGTTACTTTGCACTTGGAAATCCATGAATCTGCGAATTGCGCAGAACTTTCTGTTCTTTATGGCACAAAGTTGTTATCGCAAACGTGGTGCTTTTTATTTTAATTGGGCCCTATGTCTGCTACTCTAGCATTTATTGTTGTAATTGAATACAGTATCAACTTGTGAGGGCAGGGGATGAATCGATAGGCAGTGCACCCAGAGGTAGGAAAATAATGTAATGGCTGATCAAAGACATTCTCCGGACCTTCCGAGAACAGAATATAGAAAACCTTTGTAAAGAATACACAGTAATTACACTGAAAGTCTCCACTGTTCTTTGACAATACTTTGCACCACATCGAGGGAAAACCGCGTGACCTAGAAAGTCATTGCTTGTTAAAAACGATAGGGTAAGATATTCCAAACTCCATACTAGAATATGTTGAAATACGGCTTCAAGCTGTAATCAACATGACTAAACAATTAGCTATAATTGAGTTGTCAAGACTAAGTGAACCAAAAAGCTTTCCCCATGTTTACGTAGCAGCTATTGCTAAATGGTGCACTCAACTCCCTGTGGGAAATGTCTACCATTGTAAGACAAGAAACATATGAATCGGTTTTTTTTAGTTTTTTTTTTTATAATGCATTGAGCTGTGAGTGACCAGTGCAGCCGTTTGTATTCTTTGCTGTTTGTGAATTAGTCATTTAAGTAGTGGCTTTGTTGTGCCCTAGTGAAGCCTTGTTTATTGGCTGTCAGATTTCAGCAGGAGATGGGGATATTGTTCCTCATTGAATTTTAAGTGGTGTTTTCCCCTTTTTAGTACTTCTCAGTCATTCACACACCATGATCTTGACTGCCTGTTTGCTAGGTTTTCCTTTGACTAGGGTCCATGTCTCATTTGACCTTTTCCTTCTGTCACCCACAAGTGAGCAGTATGACCTTAGTGGGCTCCACCAGTTACTCCAATTAAACTAAGAGGGATGGGGCAAACTCTTCGACAGATGCTATCCATAATAACATCATAGGAGAATAAAAGATAAAAAACACTTTCCAAGTTCAAAAAAGATTAACAGATAAACAACTTAAATTTCCTCTGGATCAGATAGTGGTGGGGTGCGGGCATCACTTATCATATAAGTCAAAAGGGACAGGTACCAAAGGCACGTTGACAAATGGCACAATCCGAACTCTGTGACTTCTACCTTAAGACCCGACCCCTACTGAGATCAATTTGTACTCCTGCAACTCAGCCAACAATAAGCTAATTTACATGGCACCGGCATCCACAGGCCACAACACAACACAAACACCAAAGAATCAGTTTTGCGATGGCGGCTGCTAAAGGTTTACCTTGGACGCATTGATCTTTCCCATGAAGGTGCATGAGTGACCAAGCCTAGCAAGGCAGCTCCAACCATCCAAGAGGAGTTCAGGGCAATTTTGCCCTGAAACTTTTTTTGTTTGTCTTCTAAAGAGATGAAAATGGCACAATGTAATGGCAGCATTTAGGAGGAACACTGCACAACTGTGGGGCTCAGAGACGTTACCCAGTTATGATCAATGGGTTACGGATGAAGACGTTTGTGCTGCAATGGAACATTGAGTGTACACTGCCAGAGGGTACCAAGTCAAAGCATGCAAAATTTGGCAGAAACGAGAGGATTCCCGCTAATTGGACTAATGCTTCGTTGAATGGTTACACCCCTGGAGTGCATGAGAAACATGTAAAAGTTACTGAAATGTTACTTGACAACGCTGGTGATTTTGCTTTTGTGACCCTTTTAGAGTTTTAAATTTTGGGGGGTTTGGGGCGCCTTTTATAAGGCCTATTGTCAGATGTATTGTTTTTCTGTGTTAAAAAAAAAAAATCTATTAAATATTTGATTAAAAAAAAGAAAATGACACACTTTGCAGCACATCTAATATGAGCAAATGTGTAAGCAGCTATACAATGTACAAATCGGTTTTGCAGGTTAACACATACATCAAAACATCCAATAGATGCCAAGACACCCAACAGTGATTTATCGGAATGCATTTTGCAGCAATGTTTCTCTTTCAGTAGGATTTAATGTAAGTATTACTGCACTGAGCTTCTGGATCCTTCTGCTTTTCCTTGAGGTTGTGCCGCCTTGTTTTGAGGAATGCCATTACCACAAGGAAACTTTATCCGTACCTCATTTCCTAGAAGCCCATACTAAATACCTTACCAGCTGGAAGGATTGTATACATCATAAACTAAGAAGCAAAGAGACACACATGGTCCCCACCCTGAGGCTTAAATATAGGTGTTTTGGCAGAAAGAAGAAATACTAATACTTTCCTTTAGTAGAAAATGGTACATTCCATGCGTTGTTCTCACTCTCAAATTTGCAGAGAGTTAATGTACTGCCTTTTGAGCTCGAGGTTTACTCTTTTCTGTATAAAAGTGTTTATCAGTTTCCAAAACGCAGCCATAAGCATTGCAAAAGAAAACATAGAGGCATACAAAGGCAAACAAGTCACAAGCTCATAATAATAATAATAATAATAATAGAAGCAGCTCCCAATCCCTTCCAAAGCCTCAGTTTCCACCAGCCTCTTCTACACTCTTCTTCTCCTTCTCCTCCTAGGACCAGTGGAAATACTCATTGTTTCCCATGAGGGGTTCCTCTTTTGAATGGGTTTAGAATCTAGGAGTGCCTGAAAGGGTTCTGCCTGTCAACATCTGCTAAAGTAGTGCACTTGGCCATTGATAATCACTTCGGAAGTTGCTGATGCAACATGTTTTATTTTTGATTGCCATGGTCTTTGTTCCAGCTGGGCTGTGAGACCCAGGGAGTGGTGTGCTCTTTCAATCTCCAGATGTTTTTATTCTATACTGACCACTTTAAGGAGGCATGTCTGAAATCAGATGGGGTAGCCTAGTCCAGAGAGCCTGAGTGCCAGCATTGGCAGCTCTTTAATCTTCTCTACCAACACTGAGCGATTGTCATCTGTACATTACATTCTTCGCTCTAGACCATTTTATTAGAGAGCACCAGCTTCTTTTCATCATTTGCACCCTGTGTGGTGACGTTAGCCAATGAGAATGCTTTGAACATGGGCTGCATTCACTATGGAAAAAACACGTTCCACTCATTTTCATTGGTTTGGAGTGCTTCCCTTCCCTGCCCCCCCTTCACCTTAGCACCTGTGTAGCTCCCTACATAGGTGCTTTGGGTGTCTTTATTTTTTTGTAATAAAAAAAAGAAACTTACCTTTATCCTGCAGCTGGACACTTCACAACGCTGTCGTCCAAGCCATCCAACTTCAATGTTGATGACATCAGTCATCAACATTGAAAACAGACTTCCTGGAAGCCGCCAGCACTTTGCAGCATCGGGTTGTGGGATAAAGGTACTTTTTGTTGTTGTTATGAAAACATTAAAATATACTCAACAGTTGAAGTTGCACCACTGTCTGCAGAGTGAAAAAAGGAGTAAGACTGGAATAAATGTGTTGGGACACATTTCACAAAATGCTTTCTTGTACCACATGGTAGTGATGAAGTTATATTATCACCTCGAGGCAGAAATCCAATTAATTACATTCCATCTTTTCTTATATATTTACAGTTTTCAACCACATCATGCACAATGCCTGTATTCCTTTGCTATACGTGAGTGAAAGAGTGAGGGGCACTATCTTTAGCGGGCACACTACGATGTGAGTCACTTCTTGGTGCAAGTCATCATTACAGAGGAGGGAGCAGGTGCTGATTTTACTAAGAGCTGAAAAATATGGGTTTTGTGGAGGGATCGAAATCCAACATGGTTTGGCTTTATCTTGAGAGCTGTAGGTAGGGATTGAGACAATGGGTAGGGGTTTCCTGTTCTGGCTGATGTAAATCACCATCTAGCCACATGCTTGCAACTCGCCCTGGCAGGCACCTTTAGGTGCTTTGGGACATATTGGCAGACACAATCTTCATCTTACTTTCCTGGACGTTGACAAGAAATGTCATGTGTGTGTGCATGATGCTAGGTAGTAAGGCAATGCTTTTCACTTCTACTCACGGAAAGGTGACCATTCGTATACTTTAATACATCTGTCTCAAATAAAGCATACCTCATATCTCCTACCCTTCCCTCAACCTAAATCTAATTTATTTTTCTACCACTCCCTCAACTAAACCATATTTCAATGTTGTACCTCTCTCACAATGAAGTCCTTTTCCATTTCCCACCTTCCTCTCAACCAAATCTTGTTTCAGTTTTCTACTTCTTTCAACGGAATATCTTGACACCTCTTCTCTTCCTGTTGGAAAACCAGACACCAACCACATTCAATGGCACTACTAAATTTCACTCCAATCACCCACTGACACGGTTTGTAATCCCAATGGAATTTGGTTAAAATGCTTGCTTTGACCTTTGAATGCATTATCTATATGTTTCATTCTGGTTCATTCAACTACCTAGGTATGTATTCCTGTGTGCAATGCCTACTCCCTTTGACACTTTAGCACAACAAAAACATGCAATATGGTCTGACCACACTCTAGGTCATCAATTGATATATAGACTGCAAAAGGCGGGAACACTTGAATGGCATAGATATATTGGCTTACCAGTAACAACTTAAGTTTGTTCAAGTTATATGGGCAAGGCAAACAACACTCAATATTCCAACTGGATAGTGCCTGGACTTTTCCACAACATGGGCATATGTTAGCTGTGCCTGAATAATCACCTGTTCACAATAACTTTGCAGTTCCCTCCCTGACTAGTCACATTACAAGTCTTCTGGCTCAGATACTGACGTCACAACCAATCTATGATTCTATCCTGCCTCTACCACTTGGCTTGCTACTCTTATCTATCTCCCCCACCCCTATTCCAACCCCTTTTTGATTTTAAGGAATTTAGGGCATCAAAGAGAACATATAAATCCGATACATATCACATTCACTTGCTCTATTCAGCAAATTACTGTTGTCAACTGTTAATCAATCCATCCTGGTACACGCCTGCTGAAATCAAAATGTGTTACATAAAACCGCACCTAGAGAAACCTTGCTTAATTTCAGAGATTTTAGTACAAGTCCATATCCAATTTACATAGCATGGAAAATCTGGAGCAGTCAGAGCACCTTCAAACGTTGCATTTCTTTGAATATAATATACCGACGCACCTGGGATTCCAGCCCGATATTTTCACTGAAATGATCGTAGGGTCCATCTGTCATCACCTTACAAAAGACGCCATCTTGGATGAAGGGGCATCCCTTGTTCTCCAGGGTTATTCCAGGGCTTATGAGACTGTAGACAACTCCATTCTCCATGATTGGTTCAATCAGATAGGAGTGCATGCCCTAGCACTGCAGTGGATCTCCTCTTACCTTTCTGAAACATCACAAATAGGTAACTTACTCCATTTTGTGCCCTTTTCTTTACTCTTCTCTTGTTGTGTCCATCAGGAACAAAATGGCAACACATACTTTCCTGAATCTGACAATCTGGACAGATGCCTTGCTAAATTTGTCTTGAGCTGCATCCAGATAAAACGGACACCTTGCTCTGTGACAATGCCACTCTCATTTCTGATAATTTCATCTAGTTCTGAGTGTCCTTTTCAAGACAGTAAAATATATCGGGATAGCCATAACGTTCCTAATCAACACAATAGTGAAACATCTTTCTTTCATCTCCAAAAACCGAGGGAAATGTTTCCTTTCCTCTGTCAAACGTGTCCAATCAAATATCACTCATGTACCCACCCACCTCAACTACTTTAATGTACTAGGGCTCGGTGATTGTACATACCTAATATGCACGCTCCAGGATGTTCAAACAATTTAAAAAAAATCTGCTTTAGTTTCTTGACATGTTCAAAACAAGGTCAATCACTCTTGCTTCACTTTTGGACCAGAGTTCACCTCTGCCTGACACTGTGTCCTCCACTTGCTCACAACATCATAATGCACCATTTTCAAAGCGTTTTTCATCAGTCATGGGAACATCGATCCAATATTTTGTGAAGTCCAATTATTTCAAGGGCTTATAATTGGTGCTCTGTTACAATACAGGCAACAAACATGTGGAACAGTTCAGCCAAACACATTGTTATCATAAGCACACGTCACCTTCAAGAAAGCACAGAATAGAGCTGGTTTTACCTCTCCTTGGAAATATCAGCAAAGTGTTTCCATCAAAATGTCCCTGGGTCTAAAGGCAATTGCTGTCGGAGTTTAGGCAATTAGATATCTAGCCCGCGCTCACTTTGTTAGGAGATTTCAACTTCTGGTTTGATGTCTCTGCCAACCCTGTGACCCGCTCCTTCACTGACAATCTGGAAGCTCTCGGCCTGACACAACTGATCTCACGCCGACCCACATGCAGGACACTACCTAGCTGCACTTTTCTGCACATCTGGCCAAGTCTCCCAACTCCCTCCTTGGCCATTCATCTGGACTGATCACCACACTATTCCTTTCTCATTTCAATATTGCCCCCGCACCACCACTTACATCAAACAATACCTCTACTACCGCAGCCACCCTCCCTCTTAAGAATAAAATCATCATCAATGCAGACCTGGCCAATTCCCTACTTCATACATTGCCGGATCTCTCTTGCAAGGAAGGACACCCCACCATCCATTTCTTCGACCTATGGTTCTGCAAGGCACTGACCCCCCTCGCACATCCAATTGCCTCTCCCGACAATTGACCTGACCCCAAAAGTGGTCAGAGCTCTTAAAACCCTCAAGCATTGCCTATATAGAGCCTGGAGAACCTCGCCCACTGCTCTTAACAAAACGGCCCTTGTAAGACTGAACAGGGCATACTTGTAAAAAAATCAAGAAAGCAACAAAAAAAAACTGATGGAAACAGAATCTCCAACTCCAAAAATCCATTCAGAGAACTCCACAAAATCCTAGAGGACTTAAATTCCCCTAATTGCCTAACACCCACCACCTCCAAACTCACAAGCTCTCTGCGATGAACTTTCCAATCCAACCACTTTCATAATGCTGTGCTTGAAGGACACCATAACATCACCACAAACCTAGCTTGAATCTGGCCCATGACACACAGTTCCCCCACAAACCTGAAATCATACTTACGCTCCTGACCCTTCTTTCATCTTCTTTCACTCCTCTTTCCCAGGATGATTTCTGCAACCTACTAGCACTTAGGTGACCCTCTGGCTCTCCTGGTGATACTTAAATTGAAACTGCTTATTTCTGCACTATATTAGCAATTTCGAATTTATCCTATGCCTACATTGTAGTAGCATCATCGAAACTGCCTATTTCTGCACTATATTAGCAATTTCGATTTTAGCCTATGCCTGCATTGAAGTAGCATAATTGAAACTGCCTTTTTTCGCACTATATTAGCAAATTTGATTTTAGCCTATTCCTGCATTGAAGTAGCATAATTGAAACTGCCTATTTCTGCACTATATTAGCAATTTCAATTTTAGCCTATGCCTGCATTGTAGTAGCATAATTGAAACTGCCTATTTCTGCACAATATTAGCAATTTCGATTTTAGCCTACGCCTGCATTGTATTACCAAAATTGAATCCACCTATCTCCGTACTCTATTACCAAAATCGAAATTGCCTATCTAGACTTACCACCTGTACATTCGAATAGCCCACTTCCACTTGCCAATTACAGTTCAAGCCAAACCTGCTCGCACCCACATACCTGCAACTGCCTACTGTGCTTACCTGCTTGGCCCAACCCATAGCCACCTAACCTGTCCATAGCCTAGCAGCCCAACCCACGTCGCACTCCTAACTATGCTCTCTTGGCTCATTCTCACCATGTTCCCTTTTTGTGTCATGAACAACAATACACCATGTAGCAGCAACAGCTACTTATCATACAATAATGGACTAGCTAAACTCGGCTGCCCAAGACACCACCCCATTACCTGTCCCACACCTTTCCTGCCCACCCACCACCACCTTTCTCCCACACTGTTCACCAACACCACACTGCAAAAAATCAGCGCCACACCAGTTAACACCATACCCAACACTATCAACCCTACTAAAGTTGACTACACTGATACCAACCCTAACCCTCCCAATTCACCAGGATACCACACCACAACCAACCCCATCTTCTCTGCCCGCAACAACAGACTAGGCTCTAGACTCCACACCACATCGAGCAAGTTGCCTGCAACACCTATGTCCAAGGCCACCAATAAGAATAGCGCAAATGCTACCAACACGGCATCTCTAAAAGGAGCACTACTCAATGTCAGATCCCTAGTTGCTTACCCCATCGAAATCGCTGACATCATCCTCTCAGCAGACCTCGATTTCCTTGCTACTACAAAATCAAGGCTACATGAAGCAGCAGGACCCTACCTAACCCTTGCTGTTCCCGACAATTACTCTATCCTCAGAGCTGACAGACCTAATGCTCGCGGAGGAGGTGTAGCATTCATATTCAAATCCTCACTCGACCTCAGATCTATTACCTCCCTCCCACTAAAATCATGTGAGCACCTCACCATCAAAATACAAACCACCCCTAAGAGTACAATTACTTTGCAACTAATATACAGACCCCCAGGTCCCACAGGTACCTTCGAGGAAGACATTACCTCCCTCATAGCCGAGAACTCTAAGCCCCTCTCCCAAAATATAATTCTAGGAGACTTTAATCTAGGGTAAAACGACCCTAACGACTCTCCCGCCGCCTCCCTGGCTAACGCCCTATCTGAGCATAACTTTACTCAAGTCATTACACTACCGACCCATCAGAAAGGCAGAACTATTGATTGGGTCACAGCCCATAACTGCAATATCACCTGCAAAGCCCCACAACCTCTTATATGGACTGACCATTCCCTCATACCTTTTGACATTAGCATTAACAACCCTAACCCCAAGCAGTGCCCCCACGCACCAGCCTGCTTGACCAGAAACAAGCGCAACATTACTGCGGATAACCTTACACCACCGGTTCTCCCCCTCCTAAACACACTCCCAGCCACTGCTGACCTCAACCTTCTAGTCAGCACCTACTATGACGCCATGACTAACGCCATTGACGCTTTTGCCCCACTAAAGTTACGCAAAGGTAAACCCAGAGCTCATCTGAACTCTTGGTACACACCTGAACTCAAAACTCTCAGAAAAAAGAAAGCCAAGATGGAAAGCCTATGGATAATAACTCCTTCAGCTGAGAACAAAACCAATCACACAACTATCTCCTCCCATTACAAAAAAGAGATAATCCACACCAAGAAGGAAGCTTACAACATTAGAATAAACAATGCACACTCCTCTGCTAAAGAACTCTTCACCATTCTGAAGGAATTAGAAAATTCCAACCTACGACGGACACCTGTGTGAAAGACAAACCATGGTGCACAAGCATCCAAAATGCCCTTACCAACAAAATCACTGGTCTTCAAACCAAAATCGAGGCCAAACGACTACAACTTTCAAACAGTAACGCCTCCACCCCTAGCATATCCACCCCTAGCAATACCACATCTGGCTTCACGTTCAAAAAGGTCACTATACCCGAAATCCAAAAAATGATAGCATCCCTCAAACCCTCTAATTGCAAAGGGGATAGCTGCCCCACCCAGATCATCAAAGATGCAGCGAGAGACCTATCCCCCTTCTTCTCCAAACTAATAAATGTATCCTTCTCGACCAACTCTGTACCTAACAACCTGAAACATTCCTGGGTTCTCCCTCTTCTAAAAAAACAATCCCTTGACCTTGCCATTCCCACTAATTACAGGCCTATCACCACGGTCCCCTTCCTGCTACAAATCCTTGACAGAGTTGCCTACTTGCGTCAATCTGACTTTCGACCTCAACATGGAACAGAAACTGCCTTTGTTGACTTCAAAAGTCAGATTGATGACATCAAGGAAAAAGGCAAAGCAGCTATACTACTCCTTCTAGACCTTTCAGCAGCCTTCGACCTGGTCGACCACAAAGTACTCTGCAACCACCTCTCATCTGCTGCCCACTTTTCCCCCTCTGCTGTCATGTGGATACAATCCTTCTTAGCCAACAGAACCATGAGGGTCTTTTCATCTGCGGCTGCAGCAGACCCCATCCCCATTACCTGCGGTGTCCCACAAGGATCTTGTGTCTCCCCCACCCTATATAACATCTTTACAAAGCCTCTGTTTGACAAACTGGACCATTTGGGTGTCACCTACACCAACTACGCAGATGACACCCAGATAATCCTCACCATCACTGGCAACTAAAATGTTGGCGTCACTAGGATTAACTAAATCTTCTCTATCATTCAGGCATGGAAGGCCACACATGGCCTCTGCCTGAATGATGAGAAGACCGAGCTACTCCTAGTTGGATCACTCAACAACCTACAGAAACTCAGCCTTGACTACACCAACATCATCATCGATGGTAACACCATCCCAGTCGTTAAAACCTGAAAACCTTAGGCTTTTACCTTGATGCCAATACCAACCTCTCTAAACAAGTCAACATGACGGCCTCAGCCACCATCTACACCGGGAAACTAATTAGGGCCTGCAGACCTTTTCTATCCACGCATAGCTGCCTCACACTGTCCAGGGCTCTCACACAATCGAAGCTTGACTACTACAATAGCCTCTACCTAGTTGCCAACCAAGCTATAATAAATAAACTTCAGGTTCTCCAAAACAATGCACTGCGAGCAGCAGTAAACATTCCCAGGTGAGAGCACATTTCCCACATAAGAATATCTTGCAAATGGCTCTCCATTCAACAAATAATTGACTTAAAAACCCTCTGCCTCACCTACAAAGCCTTAAACCACCTAGCCCCCCCATCTCACTAACAAACTCACTCTGAAGCCGAGCACCAGAATTACTAGATCTTCCAATACTCTCTGCCTCACCGTGCCCAGATTCACCACTAAAAGAGCCGGTGGCTCGAGTTTCACGGCCTTTGCCCCTCAACTTTGGAACACCCTGCCGTTGAACATCAAATCGACCAAATCCTTCCAATTGTTCAGGAAATTAGTCATTGGCTGGCTACTGGATAAAACCAATCCCAAGTCAGACTAAGCACAATACAAACTGTATATACTGTACATACCATACAAATGTTTAACTGCATGCTCTAGCTACCATTGTTTTTACATATTGTATATTGTATATTACTTCTACAAATGTATAACCATAAAATGTATATATATTGTACTTCTTTCTGTAACCTATCCTTAAGCGCCCTTTTACTCATGGGTCTGGAGCGCTATATAAATAAATAAACAAACAAACAAACTTAGCTATACCTGTGCTGGCAGCATAGCGCTCTCCATTGTAGGTAATTCGCTCCATCAGGCATCTTCCGAGACCCCTGCTCTCGCTTTCCCACTTTCACTCTGGCCGGCCTCCCTTGGCCCTGCGCCTGCACCCACCTGCGTGGCAAGAAACCTTGGGGTAATTTTCGACTCCACTCTCTCCTTCTCCTCTCACATTTCGGACATCTCTAAAAAGTCTATCAGCTACACCTCCTCAGAGGTTCTCACCTTTTCTCACTTTCCCCCAGTGGCTCACTGTCTTCAGAGCCCTGGTTCTCACTAGGCTGGACTATTGCAACATCCTCTTCCTCAACCTCCCCTCTTTTTCCCTGCGCCCTGTGAAACTCATCCAGAACAGAACCTCAAGACTTATCCTTGATCTCAAGCCCGGGGACCGCATCTCTCCGGTGCTGAAATCCCTTCACTGGCTCTGCGTAAAGATCAAGTTCAAGACCCTCTGCATTGTTCACAAGGCTTTCTGGAGCCTGGGACCTACCTACCTGCAACACTGCATACCTACATACTGTCCCTCATGAGCCCTCCACTCTTCTACCTCCAACCTTCTGCGAGTTAGCCGGTTCTCCAAACAGAGATTTGGAGGGAGTTCCTTATCCTCAGCAGGTGCCTCCCTCTGGAATAGCCTCCCTGCTGCTCTCTGTCTTCAGCCTGATCTTCTTAAGTTCAAAAATTCTCCTCAAGACCTTCCTCTACTCCTCTTCCTTCTCTCTCCCTCTACCCTGCTAACCTAGTTCTCTGCTCTTCCCCTCTCTCCCGTCTCTTCTTTACAGCTTGCTGACTGGTTGCCTGGTGTACCTCAGAGTCTCACAGGTCCCTGGCATCCCCGCCAGTCCTCTTTCACACTTGCCTCAGGGCCCTACTCCTCACGCACATTCACTACACTTGAGAAATAACTCAAGAGAGTGGCTCTCTCTGCACTTACCCCAGGCTCCACTGATCGGGTGCACTTGGGGCTCGACCTCCCAGTGACCGTCTGTGCCCTTGCACAATCCATACGCACCATGCCTGAAGTTTGTCTGTCTGTTCTCCCTTGTCTTCACCCCTTAATTGCACTGTTAAAACTGCAGAATCGCCATCAGGCCTATTTGTTGTATCTCAAACTGTTAAATGTATTTTATGCCCTTTGCCTGTGCAGACTATTAGCGTCTCAGAATTTCAAGGGCTCTGAGCGACTGTTCCCCCCATGTTCCCACTCTCCTTGAGCGCTTTGAGACACTGCCTGAGTTTCAGGCAGTGTTCATCAGGCCTATTTAACGCTTTATACTGAAATCCTCCCTAAAACTTCAAATCCACAATCCAAGCGTATAAACAGTCACCCTAGGCATCACCGACTGCATTCGTAGTGACACCAACCTCTTAGCACCTGACAACACAGGCAGTTTTCACGGTGGCCTGGAGCACATACACTACCACACACCTATTATGACCCAGTCCCCCTCAAGAACCACGAGGAGAATCAAAATGTTCATAGATCTAATGTCACAAGATTGATGAATGACTGCACCTGGCAGGTACAAAATGGCAAACATAGTGGTAGAAGCACAGTATTGTGATATAACCACCACCATTGCAATCGGACAGATTGGGCAATTACTGCTGGGAATTATCATGGGAGGTTGTGCCGCCATGACCATGTCCCGAAACCGCATGCCAGGTGGGGGTTCGCTGTGAACGCTACAGGGGGCAATCAAGAACCAGCCCAGAATCGCTCTGGAAGGAATGGGGGAATGGCAGGTATTGTGCAAGTATGAACCATACAATGGGCCTTCCAAAATGTTCAGTAAGCGTTTGATATCTGGGTAGACTCGCCACCCTATCTGCATAGAAAAATCTGGAAGTACAACACATGCTCCTGTTGTGGGAAATAGTTCAAGCAGAGATTGTCGTGGTTGCTAACTGTTTTATCACAGCCTCAAGAATCTGACATAAGAAGCCAAGTACCTGAGCGGGCGCTCAAACAACAAAGCGCCAACGATTCCAGCAAGGTACGTATAATAATACATCACTGGCCGCAGGCATGGCTATCCACACACATCAGTATACAGAAAGTACTATGACAACATTTGGTCGTGCTAGTCACATAATTCTCCACCTACTTACACCAGACTAAGCCTCAACACCTCTGCAACAGAATGCAACACAGTCCTATGGCAAATTTGGGGACTCTGAACACATAGCAAGTCTCTAGCACTGACACCATCTCTCGACTCCTCTCAGCACCCATCCACATGCCTGACCACATGGGTTGTAATTGTAATTTTATTTTTTAATGCACCTATTCACAGAACATTTCAGGCTCTCTACCAGAGCCTGGCCAGCCCGGCTAAGCCTTATTTAGACCCCCATCCTCATTTACTCCATGACCTCCAACACTCTGGATTTTGATCCTCTGAGGGCCTTCCCACTAACAGCGCATTGAGACTATAATAATGGTAAAAGGTGCTATACAAGTGACAAATACAATACAAAACAATTAAATATACCATATTGAATAGAGAATGAAATATATCACTGGTAGAACGTTCTACTCCATCACTTTGCCATTTATTAGCTGTTGCAAAACAGTTAATAGGACTATGGGTCTTAGAACTGTATTGATCATCAAACATGGAAAACATTTTTCCATAGTTGATGGACACAGCCTTTCCTATCACCCATCCAAATGCACATTGAGGCACGTGCACTATGGGTGCTTTAAATAGTCACCCATTCTCTTTTGGTATGTGTGCAAGCAATAGCTGCAGCTAGGCAACACACAGTGACATGTTCTTGTGACAATGCAGATCATAAATCATGCCAGGGGTTGATGTTGGTACTCTTGTTCAGAGGAGAATTTCCTAGTGTTTTGGTGTTGCAGTGTCCTTGTGGGCAGAACCAGACTGATATGCAAATGGCAGTTACCATTCTGGTAATGCCCAGGAGGCTAAAACAAGTGGGCACCTTCTCAGAGACCAGGCCATGTACACTGTGTTTATCCTCATTAGAGGGGCTCTCACACTTATGAATATAAATATATAAATATTTTGCACGCCAACTTGAAATACTCCATCATCAGAAATACTCTGATTGAACTCCTTCCAGCCCCACCCCACAAACCTACATCTAAACTGATGTCTAAAGTAAAATGTACAAGTAAAATGAGATTAGGCTTCACGAAGGGCTATGAGTCCCTGATAATGGCTGCCCTGCTCTATACAGGTGCCTGTAAGATAGCAATGTTCGGTGTGAAGGTCTGGTTGAACAGTTTTTAGTGCCTTGATTGCGTGTCCTTCCCCATTCTGAAAGATCAAGGTTCCCAAGTCTCGTAGTGCTTATTGATTTCAAATGTGATTGTTGTCTCAAATCTAAGATATGTTAATTTGCTAAAATATGCTCTATCTTTTTCCTTTCCTTCACCGTTTCTAGTACATTTGGATCATTATCTTTCTTCTATCGCACTGACAGTGAAATTAATGTGCAATTCAAAAGGCATACAGAAACAAATGAATACAATTATTAACTGAAAATGTGTTTTCATTTATCATGTGGAGTTCATTATTCTCTTTGAAGGTTTGATCATACACCTTTTGTTTCTCAAAATGCAAATAGATTTGGTTTCCAGACGAATTGCTTGTGATGTTTGGAGGCTTGTGCTTTAGCTTTAGGAACAAGAGCCGCATCAGAATGAAGGCTACGACTGATGTCAAAAGCAATAACACTCTCTGAGGGTTCATTTCTTTGGCCTTTAGTTCTCTAGTTATAATGAAATAAAAGCAGCCTTTGAGAGCAATGGTCCCCTTTGGAATGTAACGTTGCATGCCTTGCATTTCGCTGCACCAGTCAGCAGTAATCAACCATGCCAAAATCAGACATAGGCATGCCCAAGGTAACATATTAGGCAGAATCGGAATCCCCATCTTTTGATACTATGTGCAGTCCACCAAATCGGCCCACGATTCAACTCTTCTGGTTTGACCATCAACAGTTTCTCACATGGCTGGTTTGGACTACAGTTCCCATCAGCTGGGGGCTGACACGTATTACCCTTTATTAACATGTATAAAAGAGTTGCAAATAATCATAATAAAAATAACAATAATAATAATAATAATAATAATAATAATAATAATAATAATACTAATACTAATAGAGCGATTTTCTCTGGGTGATGGCTCTCTTTAAGACAACTATGCTCTTGATGTGCAACCAGCAGCAGCAATGTGTGGCGGCCCCCAAAGTCTGTGCGTTAGCTGGTGCAGCCCAGCACTGCAGTATGTGAGGTGCAGCCCAGCATTTGCATGCAGAGAGGGGGCCCGATACACACCCTCAACCCAGTCTGCATCTGCCAGCTGCAGCCTGGGGAGTTATGTTGGGCCGCTTGCAAGGGGGCAGCCCTTTCAATTTTGTATGCAGCCGGGGAGTGCGGTAACCTTCGGTGCTCCCCCACTCTGGGGAGCGCTGGTAATTATAGTACCCTGGGGGCCTTTCCGGGGGGGGGGGGGGGGGGTGGCGGTTATCTTCGGCACTCCCCTGCCTGTCCAGGGAGTACCTTCAGTCAACCCTGGACAGCAGCGGTCACAAAGTGCAGAGCGGAGCACCAAACAAGCCTACTTGGAGAGGCTTGAATCCGTTGGCCATGGCTTGTTTTAAGCGTGAAGGATCCTCGCGTGGTCACGCATGAAGGTCCTTTACATTGTTTTCCTTTTTGTATACCCAGGCGGCTTCTCACCCCTGGCATCCACTTTCATTTATTTATTTTATTTTGTAATCCCCTGCAGGGTGTTACACTTAGCTCTGGATCTACAGTCCCTGAATTTACATTGAGCACTCCCAAAGAATCCTGCCTAAAAAACGGTGTTCCCTACGAACCTTCCTGCATCCCTGATATAAGTTTGGAAGACAACTGGAACAATCGGATTGGCTGCCAGAGGGTCGTGGGATTACATCAAGTTACTGTATTTCATGTTAAAGCCCGTTTTTGTTAAATTCTGCATTTCCAGAAGATCCCGTACATGAGCTGACGGCCATGCTTCAAATACGAAGGCCATTTGTCCTACAATCCCAAGTTCTCTGCCTGCGATTGTTCGCACTGGGCCCCTGCTTTTCCACTTTCGCTCTGGCCGACTTCCCTTTACCCTCCGTACGCACCCACTACCGAGGCAAGAAACCTTGGGGTCATCTTCATCTCCACTCTCTCTTTCTCCTCTCACATTTCAGACATCTCTAAAACGTCTAACTGTCAGCTACACCTCCTGAGAAGTACTTTACATTTTCTCACTTTCCCCAGAGGCTCACTGTCTCCAGAGCCCTGGTTCTCTCCAGGCTGTACTATTGCAACAGCCTCTTCCTCAACCTCCCTTCTTCTGCTCTTCACCCTCTGCAACTCATCCTTATGAGATCTGCTAGACTTATCATTTGCCTCAAGCCCGGGGACCGCCTCTCTCCAGCACTGAAATCCCTCCACTGGCTCCCCGTGGCAGCAAAGATCAAATTCAAGACCCGTTGCATTGTTCACAAGGCTTTCTGGGGCCTGGGACCCACCTACCTGCAATGCTGTCTACCTAAATACTGTCCCTCACGAGCCCTCAGCTCATTGACCTCCAACCATCTGCGAGTGAGCCGGTTCTCCAAGCAGAGATTTGGAGTGGGATCCTAATCTTCAGCAGGCACCTCCCTCTGGAAAAACCTCCCTGCCACCCTCTTGAGCCAGATCTACTTAACTTCTGGAAACTCCTCAAGACTTTCCTCTTCTCCTTTTCCTTCTCTCTCCATCTACCCTGCTAACTTAGTTCTCTGCTTTTCCCCTCTCCCTCTCGCTTCCATACAGCATGCTAACTAGCTGCCGGGTGTACCTTAGAGTCTCACTGGTCCCCGGTACCCCACCAGTCCTCCCTCGCATTTGCCTCAGGGCCCTACAGCCTACCCCACTCAATGGACTTGAGAAACCCAAGAGAGTGGCTCACTCTGCACTTACCCCAGTCCCAACCGACCGGGTGCACTTAATCCTTCCTCTCCCTGTGACCTTCCGTGCACTTGCTCGATCCATACGCACTGCACCAAAGATCGTATGTCTGTTCTCCCTTGTCTTCAGCCCGTATTGCACTGTCTAAATCTGCAGAATCGCTGTCAGGCCTATTTGCTGTCCCCCAATCTTAAATGTACTTTTGATGCACTTACTCTGCCTGTACAGACTATTATCGTTTCAGAATTTCAAGGGATGTGAGCGACTGTTTTTCCCCATGCTTCCACCCTCCTTGAGCACTTTGAAACATGTGCCTTTGTATAGGCGGTATTTAAATAAACAATACCATACCATACCATGCATCTGGGCTAGAAGGCTGGGAGTCAACTTGAGGAATCTGATGTGCTCCTAAAGGGACATGTGACCATAACATAAGATTGGATATTAAATCTAAAGTAATATGATGCCGCATTCCGCTCTTTGATCTGCTCCCAGAAGGTCATGTGACCATACCATGTGACTGGATTTGAATTGTAGAATCACGTTTTCCAACTCCTGCGTTTCCAGAGAATAGTGTGCACAATATGAGAGTCCTTCCTCAACAAGGAGGCTCCCTGGGGTTACAACAGACAGCTACCTGCCTGCATCCTGCCAGGAAGACTGGATGCCATCTTGAGCACTCTGATTTACTCCCAGAGGATCATGTGAGCACTTGATTTGATTTGATGTTCATTTTAAAGTCATGTTTTGCCACATTGGCATTCCCAGTGGATCTTGTGCCCCATGTGTCTCAAAAACAAATCTCTCTGGACCGCCTGCAACCAAGACGGTGCCTGTATTCTACCTAGAAGTTTGAAAACCAAATTGAGGACTATGGTTGGCTCCCAGAGGGATATCTGACAATGTCATGCTAATGGATCTTAATTTAAAGTATTTTGTTTGTCACCCTCTGACGGTCCTGCCTCACAAATGAAGCTCCCTGAGCCTACACAACCAGGGACGATGCCTCAACACATGCTGGATGACTGGAAGCCATCTTTAGCAATCTGCTTGGCTCCCAGAGGTGGCCCTATGACCACATGAAATGACTGGATATTCATTTTAAAGTCATTTCTTACCATAACCTATACCCCCTGTGAATCCTGTGGAAAATCTGAGGGCACTGTCTCAAGGAAATATCACTCTTAGCCTCCATCATGCTGGAGCATGCCTGCATCCCGCCTATCAGCAGTCAGGAAGTCATCTGAGCACACTGATTGGTTCCCAGAGGGTCATGTGACAACATCACAACACTAGGTTTTTTATTTTTAAGTAATATTCTTGTCACTTCCTTCATTCCTAGGGGATCTGAGGGTTCTGCCTCAAAAAAAGCGTCCTCAGCTCACACCCAAACTGCATTCTGGCTGGAAGTCTGGAAGCCATCTGGTGCACTCAGATTGGCTTTCAGAAAGTCATGTGCTGGCATTATGAGACAGGATTTGTTTTTTAAAGTCTTTTTTGCCCCATTCTTCATTTCCATAGGATTCTATGCAGCAACTGAGGGTCCTGTTTCAAAAACACATATTTCTAGGGCAACAAAACCCAGTAGCATAAGCACATCCTCCCTGGATGTCGTAAGCCACCTTGAATCTCTATGATTGACTCCTAGAGGATCATGTGACAAAAGTATATGACTGGTTTTTCATGTTAAAGTCATTTGTGAGACATCTTGTATTCCCATAGGATTCTATGAACCATTAAGGGTTTTGCTTCAAAAAAGAACCTCCCCAGGCCTACAACATCAGGATCCTGCCTGCATCCTGCTTGGAAGTCTGGAAGCCATATTTACCATTCTCACTGGCTCTTAGAGATTCATGTGGTACACTGCCTCCCTTGTTTCTGAGTCTCCCATGAGCATCCAGCAAGGATGTCTGCAGTCAAGGGTCAGACTTGGCAAAGTCCAAGTCCCTGGTTATGCCTATTAGTCACAGAAAGGGTCTTGGGCCAGAACTCATTCTCAATCTAGGACTTTGCCGAGGCTGAACTTTGCCTAACTTTTTCTTCCACTCATTGGGATCTTTCAGCTGAGTGTCTCTACAATCATGGCAGATCTGCTGTTACCTGATATAACCAAGGGCCTTCACACTTTTGTACCTGTTAATTGTATTTTGGTTACCTATAACCCCATTCCAGCCCAAACTAGATGTTACACTTGGTCCTTCCCATCTGGCCACACCCTCTTCCCTTTCTGTCTTCATTTTCTATTTCTTATACCCTCTAGCATTTGCCTTGACTTCGCTTAATTCCTTCTTGTATTCACTCTCCCTCTATCGTTCTGTCACAGCCTTCAGCCACAACTTGGTCTACCCTCTACATCACACTCACTTCCCAATGTCCCTTCTCCTTCTGCATCCACACCCCACAAGCCTGATTATCTCATTCCCCCAGTATCTCCAATCTTATCAATTCCTCTCACCTACTGCACAACACCTGCCCTCTACCCTATCTCCTATCACTCTTTCACTTGGTCTTTGGAATGTGCAATCTCTATTCAGCAAGCCTTCCTACATTCCTCACCATTTTTACTCTTATCACTGTAAATGTTCACTCCTGCTATCACAGAAATCTAGATACCCCATCATTACTCTGCTACTGTAAACTAGTGGCTCTCAAGATTGATGTTACCTTCTCCCCCTCATCATGGCCTGTTTGTAAGGCTGGTGGGATAAGGTTGCTTATCAATAAGGTCTTCACCACTGACCCCTGCCCCTTCTAACATCACCTCTTAGTCTTTTGAAAATGAAATTGCTGAACCACCCCATCCTACTCCTCTCACTGTTCTGGCTCAACATCGACCCCCTGTCCTTTCAACTGTTTCTTCCTTTGCAAAAAGCTTTTCCTTGAGTCACTTCCTAAAGACATGCTCATTGTCAAGTGTTTCAAGGCATGACGAGGCAAGGGAGGAGGAACAGAGGGAAGACAGACAACGATGTTACTAGGCCAGGTGTGATTCAGATCGCGCAAGTGCAAGGGAAGGGGGGGAAAAGAAAAGTGCGGGGGAAGGGGGAGGGTAAAGTGCAGTACATGGCATAGTAAGATAACAAGATAAATATAAGAACAGCCAGCTGGTGGCAAGTGCAGGGTGAGTGCAGACATAAGTGCTGGTTGGGGGACTGTAGGGATACAGAAAGCAGCCCCAGGTGCAGGGTTGCCCGGGAGGCAGTGCAGGTGTGCAACTGGCAGAGCTTGGGCCCGAGATCAGAAGGGTGGCCAGGTAACCAGTGCAGTCTCAGTATCAGCCAGGACTTCAGCAGGGGAGAGGGAGAGAGAAAGCAGAAGCAAAGAGGAAGGTTTTAAGGTGCTTCCGGAACCGAAGATGGTTCTCCTCAAGTTTCAGGGAGGCTGTTCCAGAGGGAGGCCCCAGCCGAAGAGAGAGATTTACCACCAACTTGATGCTTGGAGAAGCGACTGACCCCGAGGGAGTTGGAGGCGGATGAGTGAAGAGCTCGAGAGGGAAGATATTTAGGAAGCGAGAGTTGGAGGTATTTAGGCCCCAGGCCCCAAAGGCCTTGTGGACGATGCAGGGGGTTTTGAACTTAATCCTCGCCGCCACTGGGAGCCAGTGCACAGATTTCAGTCCTGGAGAGATACGATCCCTGGGCTCGAGGCCAAGGACAAGTCTTGCAGTCCTGTTCGTGATGAGTTGCAGAGGGCGTAGAGTAGAAGCAGGCAGATTTAGAAAGAGGCTGTTGCAATAGTCCAGCCTAGAGAGAACCAGAGCTTTGGAGACAGTGAGCTTCTGGCAGAAGGAGAGGAAAGGAAAGGAAGAATACCTCTGAGGCTTCAAAGATGTGAGGAGAGAAAGAGAGTGTGTAGTCGAAGATGACCCCGAGGTTTTTAGCCTTGCAGGTGGGAGCAGGACGAGGGCCAAGAGGGCCGGCCAGAGAGCTACAGGAAAGGAGGGAGTGGGTGTGCCAATAGGGAGAATCTCAATCTTACTGGCATTAAGACAAAGGTCATTGGTGGCACACCACTCCTGGATAGCAGACAGACAGTCAGATATGAGGGACGGAGAAGAGGTGGCCGAAGGTAGCCTGAAAATAAGCTGAGTGTCATCCGCATAGCACTGAAAGTTGGGGCAGAGAGCGGCAATGCAGTGGGCAAGGAGTGACAGAAATGAAAGCAGATGACTCTTTACTCTTTCCTCTGTGTGTTGAGGACTTCCCTCTTGTCTAACCCTCAATATGTCTTTCTTAGGAAGATTTATAAAGTCCATTGATTTTCACTGTCACCTATTTGTGCAAGAAACTCACATCTTTTGCTCCTTTACCTCATACATGACAGTCTTCTTGGAACTGATTACCAACAGTCTCACTAATCCATCACTCAATGGCTCACCTTTGCCTCATACTGAACACTTTAAAAATAAATTGAAGTCATCTTTCTCCTGAGGTCCAATGCCATCCCTACCCTCCCCTCTCCTTTCACCTACCCACGTGCCCTTCTTGCGTCTTGCCCAAGGCTTGCTACCTTGGTGTCCATATTCATAGCAAACTCCAACTGCAACAATTCATCACTAAGTCCACCTATACTGTTTTTTTTTAACCTTTGCAACATTCAATTTCAGTCTCCACCCTTGTGCTCATCAAACTTGACTACTCCACATGCTTACTCCTTGCCTCTCTCACTAACACCTACAGACACCATGCTGGTTGTTCCTCCATGCACAACCACTCCCTTTATTTTCAAGTTCCTTCTCCTATCTACGGTCCTGCCCCTCGCAACCTTCTTCATTGTTTATCTTCACACTCAACATTTTCTTCCTTCTGCTCCTCCTCGGCGCTCAACTTCACTCTCCATAAACCCTTGTGCCTCCTCTCACTTTCACTCATGTACTACCGGATTAATTGCCCCCTCCCTTAAACATGCAGTTGTCTCCCCGCTGCTTAAGAAGCCCCAACAAGATCCTGAGGTATTGGAAAACTACGGTCCAATATCGCTTCTTCCTGCTATGACCAAACTGTTGGAATCAATTGTTACTCCTCAGCTTTCAACTTACTTTGAGGGTAACAACATTATTTACCACTTTCAGGTGGGTTTCCATCCTGGGATGGACACAGAGTCAGTTATGGTTGCTCTCCATGACGTCCGTAAACTGGCACTAGACCGCGGAGAGAAGAGTGCTCTCATCTTACCCGATCTCTCTGCGGCCTTTGATACCATTGACCACTCGCGATTGCTTCAGTGTCTATCAGATGCTGGTATTTCAGGAATGCCTTTGAAATGGTTCTCCTCCTTCCTCTCTGGTAATACCCAGGTGGTGTCTCTCCCTCCTTTTACTTCTCGTCTCATGGCAGTTGATTGTGGAGTCCCTCAGGGATCGGCATGTTCCCCTTTTTCAATTTATGGCTATATTATATTATATTATATTATATTATATTATATTATATTATATTATATTATGTTATGTTATATTATATCATATTATATTATGGTTATATGGCTGTCTTGGGTTGGCTCATTGACAGCTTTGGGGTACATTTCTTTATGTATGCGGATGATACTCACATTTTCTTTCATCTTAACTCCCCGATAGATAGCCCCTTTGCCCTTTTGAGCGACTGCCTCTCTGCTCTTTGCCAGTGGATGTCTGAAAACTGGCTAAAATTGAATGGTGATAAGTCTGAGATACTTGCTATTGGCCAGTCAACCATCAGCTGGACTTCTGGTTATTGTCCCACCTGCCTGGGACCCTGTCCTCAACCTACTGTATAGTAGTGAAAAGTCTTGGCATCAAGATTATGTCGTCAGGTTCCAGAGAGGCGCAGATCTCTGCGGTCTGCCAAAGCGGCTTTGTTAAACACAGGGTTTTTAAGAAGGTGCTCCCATTTCTTCCCAAAAATGCAAGGAGCAAAATAGTTACAGCTGCCATTATGGGTCCTATTGACTACTGCAATGACATCTATCTGGGTCAACTGGCAGCTCTGCTCCAGCGACTCCAAATCCTCTAGAATGTGGCATCTACGCTGGCTGTGTGCGCCCCTAGACTAGCCCATTCTCGGGACCTACTACAGCGCCATCATTGGCTCCCTGTGAATTCTCAGGTGTAGTTTAAAATCATTTTCATGGTCCATCAGGCCATCTACACTACAGGCGCTATGTTTCTCCAGTCAAGGTTGTCTCTCTATCAAGCTTAGAGAGACCTTGGCTCAACCATCCAGCTTCTGCTGACTGTTCCCAATTTTCATTGCTCCCAGGCGGGAGGTAGATCCTTTTCGATTCTGCTCTGACGTTATGGAATGCGCTCCCACTGAAAGTTAGGAACATTCAGACATTATCCGCTTTCCGTAGGCAGCTAAAAACATGTCTGTTCTGAGTCTGACTTTACTCACTAGCACCTTGACGCCTTCGGGTCTTTGCTGCGCTTTATAAATCTGTATACAATACAATACAATACTCTTTTTCTCTCCACTGACACGCTCCACAGGAACTCACTGCTCCCATCACAATCAAAGTCAGCCTGACTGTGCAACTCTTCAACACTCAGTTTAAACCTCACTTATTTGTCAAAAAGTTAGCACCACCTTTTCGCCAAATTCCCTACCTGACCTGACCACTTCCTTCAGTGTGGTATAATAATGTGCATTTGTATATTTCTACAGTACTCCTCCTTAGTTTGAAGCGCTTGCCCCCTAGGATAATGTTACCTTCATAAGTCGCCTGCTGTTATAATCCTTTTCGTTTTTTTGGTTTTGTCCCACCTTTTCACACCTTCACAAACTGGTTCACCACTTGTTCCCACCTTTTACGCCGATGCACACTTACCATTCTGAGGAATGCCTCCACCATCTGCATATGCGTTATTTTAAGTCCCTTTGGAATGTATGGATCTCTACTATACTCTAGCCTGCTTATGGATGGAACTCAATGGAATGAGGATTCCTAATGACTTTTTACGTCCCTCGAGTGAAACACATACTGATACATGTGCCTTGCTAAAATGATTGAGAATTAAAAGAGAAATCTCTAACATTTGTTTTCCACTACGTAAGGAGTATAGCAGGGATGAATGATAGCTCTGTTGTTAATTAAACTTTACCCTAGCTCTCTGAATAGCATCCCTGTGGTGATCCTGATGTGCCTCTCTGAGGTTGTCGCCATGTGGCAATCTTGCTGCATGACAACCGTGCAGAGTGAATAGCTTGTCATCTGTTGCTACAGCTAGAGCCTGATTAATTGACAGAGGAAGATTAACCATCAGCACTGATAAGTCCAACATTATGAAACTGGGCGGGAATATTAGAAGAGGCGCAGGATCTAAGGTTATCTTGCGTTTTATGTTTCTGCGTATATCTCATTGGAACACTGCATAAAGAAATGAAGGACTGAGATGGTCCAAATCATTTGCTGCATCACACATCTTGCATACAAACTATATCACACTGTATTGAGAAGGTGATTATCATCTAAAACACACAAGTTCTAACCCACTTCTAACCATTGTGCAAGTATTTTGGGAAAGAATACAAAAAACTCTCTCCAAACCTATACAAATTCTTTTTTTTTTAGTTTTTAGGATAGTGCTGGGTATTATGACCTTACATACAGGGCATAATGTATCTCCATACTCCGACGAAATGATCACTGAGAAACCCATTGAGCTATGGGTTTTTTCTTTGTCTAGTAAGCCGGCAGCACTCACTAGAACATTAAGTGCGGGCATAAAAAGATGGAAGTTGAGCCTCACAATGTGCCTGATCCACCAATTTACAGCCACTACTCAATTGCAGAGTGCATACTACAACTTGAGCTACAAGAATTTTCTCAACCATTTATGTGCAAAAACGACCAGAAATGGGGGTTATCAGAAGGAGTACCCTAATCCTATACAGAATCTGACCAACGCCGAGTGTATCCTAAAGCCATAATTGTTTTAACTAGCTATAGAAGTTAGAGGAAGAAATGCCATCATTAAGTCTCATTTGTCATTCGTTATTCATAAGGACACTCTACCCTATCTCTACTGGCTAATATACTTTAGGCACAGGGCATTGCAGACGATATTTAGAATGAGTAACCTACAATGGACGAGCATTACCAGTTGATGGTCCCAGGAGGTGCATCCCAATGAGGGTTGTGTGTGCATAATGGGCGAGGCTGAGGATCAGATGTATTTTATATTGTTTTGCCCACTATACAGAGACATTACAAAGAGAGACCGGATCTCTACTACTGAGATATAGGCGAGTAGGCAATATAGCCAATGTGGATTAACCTAGCAGGGACGTCATTTAGGTGTTGCCACCTGCAACCCTTGAGGTTTTCCTTGCTGAAATAGTTCAAAAACTTTTTTTTAATTGAGGCTCCTGGGCTTGTGGACTGTGGGCAGCAGCATGTGGTTCTGTTTTTCTTGAGTGGCTCATTTTCTGATAGTCGGAAAGATAGCTCCGTGTGTTGAACGCTCACTGCTGCAATGTGCGTGTGCTCTGCAGGTTCAGCACCCAACAAGGTCAGCTCAGCCTTTCATCCTGCTGAGGTTGATAAATGAGTACCAACACAGGTTGGGTGATATTGTACGTATATTTGTTCTATGTGACGCTCTTACGCGTAATTGCTATATAATAACACATCATTATCATTTGGCCTTGGATGTCTGCTTGCATTCACGGTAATTTGGAAAATGGGCCTATATGCGCTGATATTAAAGATACATATGGTGAACCATTCTTGTATGAAATGTATACCACTTTACAGTGATATCATAACCATATTTTTCTTAGTGTACCACTTCATGTTTCGTCAAGGGGTGAAATGTCATGTTCCATCGCTTCGCGTGATGTGACTTCGATTTGGGTTCAAATGACATCACTTCCTGTGATGTCATCAGAGGTCAAGGGTTGTGTGAAGTCACTTCCGCTATCCTTTGCATTTTGGTGAAATGAAGTCGCTGTATCCTGGCTTTACTTGTTAATGTTAGCATGCGTCTCTATCTGTGTTTTGCAGTGAGTAAATCTCTGTCAGCAGCCTTTTGGCGCAGTAGGCAGAGTAGAAGTCTGATGATTGCCTCATTGAAGGTTTTGTTTTAAGCTATGTAATACATTAATTTTATGACATTTTAATGGTAAGCGAAAGCACAAAACGACCTAGTTTCCCTATTTTAAATATGTTTCTGACTTATTACTTTATCGAGCTTTCATGTATTTTCAACCTGTCTAGAAATGCTAGTGTATTGCGTGTTTATAATGTTTTATTCCCGTTTTTGAAATTGTAGATAAACAACATGAAAATGTTGCAGAATTAGAGATTCCGAATATGTTGTATAAGAATTATTTATATACATTCATGAAAAAACCTTTTCTGACACAAAGATTCTGAATGATTGATAACTACTAGTCCGTCTATTATTGCCATTGATCTACCGGACATACACATAGTATGCATATAATAAGATCAATGGGCCTCATTCCGAGTATGGCGGTAAGGGATAGCGGCCACCGCTAACGAGAGCGGTGGCGGTAATCCCTTACCGCCATACTCCGAGTTCCCTTAGCGCCATGGTGGTTTTAACACCTGCTTTTAGCAGGCGTTAAAAACCATGGCGCTAAGGGACCTTGATGTTAATTACGCCACCGTAATTTACGGTGGCGTAATTGACGCCTTCCCCACTCCCATTATGCCCTATGGGGCAAGAATGGGAATGGGGAAGGGTAAATGGGGATTGGGGAATTACCGCCCCGCCAACCTTGGAATGGGGCGGTAATTCCACCAACCACCAAGGCGCTGCCGGTCTGGGTACGGCGTCAACCAAGGCGGTAATAGCGCCATTGGTTAGCGCCGTACTCGGAATGAGGCCCAATGTGTTTACTTGAAGAAGAGCTTTTTATCTGTCATTAACTAAATTCCATTAAGGCAGATACTTTCAGGGTCCAACATCATTTGTCCGTTTGCTATGTGCTGCATTTATTAGCGCCATCTTGGATCTGTCATCCTCTAATAGAATGGGTCACGTCTCCGACAGGGCTATCATACCGTTGAATGTGAGTGTACTAGAAGGTAAAGCATTGATGTTAAACAACACATTTTCTTCCGTTATCAAATCGTAATGCAATTCACATTTTTTATTATAAATCTTTACAAGACACGATTGCACCTAGAACAAGCCGATTGCGAGTTCAACTAATAGCTTGATTCTATATAAGGTGAGAGATTAAGTCTTTTAAAGAAACAGCCGACAGGGATATAAGAACACAATTGATATAATAAATATAATGGTGATATGAGATTAAAACAAATCAAATCATTTCTGATTCTTTCAGAATATCGGATGAATAACACATTGTGATTCGAGTAATGGAAAACACACCCAATAATGGTACGATGATGAACAGAAGATAATTAAATGATATGCAACACCATGTAACGCATTGCATATTAAGACTATGCACATGATTAGAACTACTATATATTCTCTGATAACGATGGACACTGTGAGTTGTGCTGCAGAATGCACCTGTTATGTTGGGTGGGTTCATGCTGCTTCCTTCTTCGGCAATGCTCGCAGGAATCTCCATTATGAGAATATATATGGAGAATAAGGGCTATTTGCATAGTCTTTATATGATAAAGCCTGCGGGACAAGGGCACCAGTGTTTTGCTCCCACATGGAGTTAGGCACCCGCAGACAAAAGGGCTGCCCGGCAAGATCCTTGCAAGACCCTGCAACATTTACAACCAACGGGGAGGTGATCTGCCCTACTAATGACAAGGTGAGAAAGCTGTGACTGGCGGGCTTCGTTGAATTGTTAGTTGCTTCTCCACCTTTGCCTTCACTTGATCTGGCCTAACAGCCGGAATAGTTACAGTTGGCATGACAGACGCCGGGCCCTCCTTCTTTCCACCACAAACCTTTTTGATGTCTGTTCACCCGAAGCAGAAAATACTAACTTTAAAACAATAAACGTTATTGCAGCCCTCGGTATCAGGAGTCGACGCCGGTAGCACCAAGGCCCATCCACATAGCCCCACAAAACACATGGGTGAGGTCTATATGCTTATCAAGGAAATTAATCTAATCATCTGGAGCAACCAGAACGCCACAGTGGGGGAAACGCCACTGATCATAAAAATGGCGCAGTGATAGGGAGATTTCTCACACAAGTGCTAAATCCCCTCTACCTTAGAGCACTCCAGCTCTTTTTAAATATTTTTGGACTTTGAACTTTTAATTTTCAATGGGCCTCATTCCGAGTATGGCGGTAAGGGATACCGGTCACCGTTAACGAGACCGGTGCCGGTAATCCCTTACCGCCACATTCCGAGTTCCCTTTGCGCCCTCGTCCTTAACGCCTGGGACGAGGGCGCAAAGGGGCTTTTTAGCCAATAACGGTGACCGTAAAGTACGGTCACCGTTATTTGCAATTTCCCCATTCCCATTGAGTCCTATGGGGGCTCATTTGGGAATGGGGAAGAGCCCTGGGGAATGGGAAATTACTGCCCTGGTCAACTCGGAATAGGGTGGTAATTTCCCATTCCACCAGGGCGGTGCCGGTACGGGTCCGGTGTCGACCAAGGCGCTACTACCGCCATTGGTTAGCGCCAGACTCGGAATGAGGCCCAATGCTCATGGACTATGGAGTCTCACCCACCCCATAGGCATTATCTTTTTACTGTGTGTCACCCAGCACCTTTAGTGCAGTGACAAAGGGTTGTCTTTTCAGACTTCCCACTTTAAACTCCATTTTCTGGGACTGACTACTGACTCCCAGAACATGTAAAGTTGCCATTGACTTTACTAGTCTTTTTAAATTTACAGATCCAGTACACCCTATCTTCCAATAGAGTACTGGAGGGGTTAATAGTTATCCCCTTTTGTCTGATTCTCATGGAACATTAGTATGTTCCCCTTTCTCTAAGATTTGGAAGGTGGCAGTGGTATCTACCATTTTTATTCTACCGCAGACTATGAAAATAGCCTTCGGTACCATTAGAGGCTATGGTGGTAGCCTCAAACTCAAACCCGGTTATCCACGTTTATTTTAACTTGGTTCGGGTCGAGTTGTTTCGCCATATCTTTTTGTAAAGGTCTTTCTAATGTTTTACTCTGGGCGTCAAACCAGGTTTAGTTCCTTTGTTCGCCGTCCTTTGGCGGGCTTCTGCAGAGAAGCCCTCCTTAGGCACCTGAGTGTCTGGGTAGGCAGGATGTGAGGGAGAGGTTTGAGTCCCCCTGCACAGGGTGTCCTTGGAGACCCAAGTCACACTCTTGTTTGATTGGCTAGGTGGCTGCCCCACTAGGACAGCCACCCTGCTGTGTGATTGACAGCCAGGCTGTGTGAATGGAGGATTTGGTGCATAAAAAGCCAGTCTCTGGGACTGGAAGGCAGAGTCGCCACTGGAACAAGAGAAACAACGAGAAGTTGAAGGAAGACGACTGCTGCAACTACTCGACACCCGGTGAAGCCCTGCTGCAGGTCCGAATCGCCTGAAACTTCAACGACAGAGGAGATCTGCAAGGAATCTTCTCCCCTTGAGCTTGGTGGGAACAACCAGCTCGCCAAACACCAGATACCGGTACTCATCCTGGTCGAATTTACTGTGCGTCGCTGTAGTAGATTGGATAGCCACTGGGAAGAGAACCAGTTTGGCTTTTAAGGAGCACACCTTTTATTTGTCGTTTTGCCCTGCTGCTGGCTTCTTCCCTGGGCAGTGCAGGATCCTCCAGCTGTCCTCCTTCTAGTCACCACGACGTAAGCTTCAGGAACCGAGAGCCTGCTGGAATTGCCAGGAACAACTGTCTCAGCTACAGCCTTCTTCTTCTTTAAAGATACTGTGCAAATTCGGTCGTTCGTTTCGTCCGACTGCAGTGAAAGTGTGGGAAATATTTTGCCTCTACAAAGGCTTATCCTTCTCTTCTTTGAATAACTTTTCTTCTGACCAACTTCGTTTTGAACTCTTGGCAAAGACTTAACCTTGAACTACTTTGAACTGTGTGATCCTCTGCAAAGACTCTGAACCATTAACATTGGCTCAGACCTATTGACTTGAATCTTAGTTGTAGTAGCCTTTTCTAGATTGCCCTGCCTATAACTTGGTGCTGTTGATTTTGAATAACCTTGTCTTTTCTCCCTTTTAAATTGCTGGAGTGCCATTTTGCTCACACTTCATTTTGAGCCTAACTTGTCCAGAATTAATTGGGGGCTGTTGTAGTATATTAAGGTTGTGATTTTCTGCTGCTTTATGATAGTGAACTGGTTTAGAAATGATGGTGTAAATAAATGTATATTCTTTTACTCAGAAACCTTGAATCAGTGTTTTTTTTAATCATAGTAATTGTTGTCCTTTGTGTAATCTCTTGTACTGCTCACTGTACTATTGAGATAAGTCTGGCTGCTCAGCCATCACTACCACTTTACTCTCTAGTACAGTACCAAAGGTGAAATTGTACTTACACTAGTAGTCTTAATTGTGTGTGGTGTTCCCAAAGGGTACTGGATATGATTCTACCTAACACGCAAGCTCACCCAATATCAATGACATAAAAGAGATTGCTCACAGATTAAGGAGTGGTGAGTTAGATAACCCTGAAGCCAGTGAAACCAAGAGCTACGAGGATAGTCAACTGATTTTGGGGGCAAGAATATCGCTCCCCCAACCACTTGAGGTGAAAGTCCATTGAAACCTGGGGACCCGCCCAAAACTGGTTGACAAAATGGTGAAAATATCAGCCATACAAATGCCCTGTCTGAGATGGTGCCCCTAACATCAGTTGCACTAGGCACCTGTGCCCAAACTCCAAGCCAACAGAATGACATTGCCCACCCATCAACGCAGGCTATATGTAGGAAGGCCAATCAATGATCTAGAGCCACACATAGGGGCGACAGACAAGGCAGAAGAATAGGTGATTCAGAACCAAATATACTCCCTGTTGACTCCAGTCCTAGGGCCCGCAGACCGTACTATGGCCAAGAGGTGGAACACAAAAACAAGACACATGGATGGAAGTGGAGGGTCGGTTATTCTAGCACAGAGCACCCCAAACAACCCCTGTTTACCCAGAGTGCAGGGAGTCTCTTATTAACAAGTGCATGTATTGGTTCTTAGAGGTCTGGGGATGCCAATCCTTAATCCGAGATGATATCACTAATTGCACAAGACTAGCCTGTAACGGGGAGGTTTTTTTGACTCTATAGACATTGAATTGAGGGATCAAAGACTGGTTGATGATATAATGGGTATAGCTAAGAGACACTGCCCACCCCAATGCAGCGTGATGGTAATCAGCGCCCATCCCCAATATAATTATGTTCATCCCATCGACATCGGCCATCACTACTCGGTCTCTGGCGCTAACTCAATTCCACTGGGAACAAGGTCCTGGGGAGGTGCTAATGGAAGAGGTGAGCCTTTCAAAACATTACAAATTTGCTTAAGCATGGTTTACTGATATCAGGAAAAGCCCTGGGGTTCCAGCTAATGTTTTTCTTTGTGGAAGTATGTCTAGTTCACTGAGCTTTTATAAGCAAACATTTCTTTTTTTTATGTGTTCTGTGTTAAAATGTACTTTGATGGTCCTAAGGCCGAATAAAGTTAATACTGACAGGCTTTGTGTTACATTGGATTCCATATCGTTTATTATATATAATCTTTTGCTTCACATCATGCAACTATTCGGTGTGTTTAGAATTCTTTGAATCACACTATGTTTTTCATTCATGCAACATTCTGAAGTCATTTGATTAGTTATTTACTTTTTTTCCATTTGTTAAGGTGTGATTTGAAAAGCACTGCAAAGATTCACAGAAGAATGTGAATTAGTTTTGAGGGAGCATCAAGTGGGAATTACGCACCAATGGGCCAAACATATGGGGGGTAATTCATAGAAATCAGCGCACAAGTGGTGCATGCGGCTGGCGCACAGTGTGCCTGTGCGGCAGTCTGCGCCAGCCACGTGCGCCAAAACCCATTTCAGTGCACATTTCATGGATTTTAACATCCATAACCAGCCGTGGCGCAGAGTGGCGCAGCGACCCTGCAGCAGCACCAGTTATGCCCCCAACCCTGCCCCATGCGCCATAAACAGCGCACAAATCCAGTACATGGCGCAAAGGCCAGTGGACCAGCATACAGCCCCCAACCACGAAAACGCATTTAAAACTCCCCGCGCACCCCTCAGAATACATGCTAGCTCTCGCGCAAGCGAAATCACGTGTAAAACTCCCTGCGCACCCCTCAGAATACACATACCCCTCTCACCCTAGCAAAATCGGTCCCCCGACTCATGTCCCCCACCCATCCACCCACCCCCAGTGACGGGCACCTGCCAGCAGACCCCGACTCATGTCCCCCCACCCACTCACCCACCCACCATTGACGGGCACCTGCCAGCAGGCCCCGACTCATGTCCCCCCACCCACTCACCCACCCACCATTGATGGGCACCTGCCAGCAGGCCCCAACTCATGTCCCCCCACCCACTCACCCACCCACCATTGACGGGCACATGCCAGCAGGCCCCGTCTCATGTCCCCCTGAACCCCACCCCACCAGCAGTGACGGGCACCTGCCAGCAGGCCCCGACTCATATCTCCCTGCACTCCCACCCACCCAGCAGTGACAGGCACCTGCCAGCAGGCCCTGACTCATGTCCCCCCCAACACGTCATCACGACCCACACTCATGGCCCTTATGGCCCCCAAATCCCACTCCACACCACCCCAGTACAAACACCCAACCAAGTATTCCATCCACCCCACATTGAAATCCCCATGTCATGATAGATGCCAAATGACAAGTATGTGCATCAATACATGTCCATCACACACACACAATGGGTGCAAATGAATGAGAAAACCCACATCGTGACATGCATTAAACCAATGAGAGAATACCACACAAATGAAGTATGAAACCAAAATGTATTAAATACAAAAGCAAGGGAATGAAAGAAAATCACACAATAGAAGAAATAATAAACAAAAGGCTGCATGTCCAAAATGAATGAAAAATATATGAATGCTGAATCTAAATAAATCCAAATGAAAAAGCTCCAAAGCGTTTGTCCATCAAACCAAATCCAAAGGTAAACAAAAATGAAAACCATTGCTCCATGGGTAAAAAAAAATCAATGAAGTCAAATCCAGTCCAGAAATATATACAATGTAAAAATCCATGGTCCATGCGTCCAACAATCCAAAGGAAATATACGAAATACCCTACCTAACCAATAACTATATACAAAAAGGTGGGGCACAGTCCATGCGCCCCAAATGAAAGAAAAATAGAAAGGAAACCTAACACTAATGAACTATATACAATGGCGGTGGGTAGTCCTTGTTGATTTCCCGTGCCAGGGCATCAACAAGGATGTTCAACGTCCGGGAAGTGGGCCTGTTCCCTGGCCCCGAGGTCTCGCATGGATAACGCCATGTCCACCTCCAACTCCCTGCGAATTTTCTCGAGGCACTCAGCCCGCCTTAGCGCCCTGCGCATGGAGTTCTCCACCATGACCATAGTGAGCTGTGCCTCTTTCGCCCGCCAGCGCTCCGCATCTATTTGCTGGCCCAACCGCTGCCACACGGAAGACACTCCCAATCCAGGGTCCTCCTGCCCTCCGGCCGATGCTTACCCCTCTGATGTTGATGGCCCGAGCCATCATCACTCCCACCTTGAGCCTGCTGCTGCCGTGCATGTGCCCTGCCTGTTGATGCCTGCACATCCTCCTCCTGCTGGGATCCAGTTGTTGGGGTGGCCACCCCTGCTGGACCTCCGACTCCCGACTGTGGCAGGGATGTGTCCTCCACCAGCCTGGCCGCTGGGTCAGAGGCAGCTCCACAGGGTGCCCAGGTGATACTTGGGCCAGAAGATGGCACGGAGGACGACTGACGCATAGGGGTTTCAGTTGAGGAGGGGGTCGGTACAAGGTCCAGCAGATGGAGGAACCCAGCACTGATGACCCGTCCTAGTAGGTCCATGGGGTCAATGAGGCATCCCAAATAACGTGCAGAGTCCTCACGAAAACCCTGCACGTCATCCCGGATGCCACGTTGACGCAACGCCACCGCAGCCAGGACAGGCTCAACACGGTCCCGGATTACCACGTCCACAGGGAGAGGAAGGCCAGTTGTTGTTTGCACATCCCTTCCCTGAGAACGGGTCTGGACATAGGTAACCCTGCTGGTGCGGGATGATGCAGTCACAGAATCGGGGACAGGATTACACAAAGGCATCTCCGCGGCCGCCTGTACTGCCTCCTGTCCCTGCCCCTGGGCTGCACCACTGCACCACTAGCATCAGTGGAATCCCCCCTCCAGACCCCGTGTGTGGCCCTTCCACGGCCTCCTCCTCAACCAAACCCCCCACCAACCTGGATGACTCCGTGCCATCTTCCTCCATAGGTCCCTGTGGGGTCTCAGCTTCCCCTTCTGCTGCCGAGGAGTCCACCTCCAACCTCTGCCTCTTGGACCTACCCTCGGCAGCTCCGGCCACGGACGTGGCACCAGACTCATCACTCCACGACGAGATAACAACCTGGGAGGGGAGCTGGGCCTTGCGTCTCCGGCTGGTGGTGCGATCTGCCCTCTTCATCAGTTGATGCTGCAGACAGGGAGAGACAGAACACAGTCATCAGGGCACTGTACAATGGTCTGATACACACATGACAGTTGCACATGAGTGGCAGTGTCAAACTTCACACATGGCATCACACTCCCCAACACACATATCATTTCAACCCACACACATGCGCAAATTACCAGGAATGTTGTAGCAGGCAGCACCATCCATACACATACAACAGCATGAGCATCCAAAGGTTAGTCTGACGTCACATGCAACACAGGGAGTGCAGAACACATGCACACACGCCACCAGACATACATGCATCTGTACATCTCCACCACCTGTCGCAGTGATATCGTCCCCATCCATGTCACATCTGCCAATCAGCCTCCTATATGTCAGTGTCACATGCATCCATGGTGTATCACAGTGGCACACATGTCAAATACACACACATGCACATGTACATTGTGCACATACATGAAGGTGGAACCAGCATCCATGTGTCACACCACAACCATGCCACAGTACATACACAGAAATGTAAACATGTGTGCACCCACACATGCATTTGGCAACGATTCATTTGAACACATACACCATTGATGTGCCTCACACATGACTGGACTCACATGCGGCAGGCTCATGTCCCTGTACATACAAATCCATACATGGGCCTAGCAAGACATATGTCCAACCTGCAACCTCCTGCCACACCTCAACATGCACAGTGTCCAATCAGTACGCATGTACACTTACCGCTCGACTCCGGACGGGTCTGCCTCTGAAGGATCTGGAGGTGGAGTGCTGGGTCTATGCGTTCCAGGACCCTCATCTGGATGTTGGTTAGGTGGACCCGGCACCCCTCTGCATGCTTTGCCTTCACGAGATGCTGGTCCTTGCTGAGGGTCCTGGACCTGAGGTCCTCCCAGAGCTTCTGGATGTGTTGCATATCGAGGGCTGCCACCCCCTCCACGTTGATGGCAGCCACAATGTGCTTCCAGATCCTCTTCCGTCCTTCATTGTCGGCGCGTGAACTTCCAAAGAGGGCATCATAATGCCCCAGGACTTGCTCCAACAGGATGCCAACTTCATTGGCACTGAAGCTGGCAGCCCTCTGCCTCTCTGCTGGGGGGTTGCCACTGGTGCCAGATTGTGTTGTGTCAGACAAGGCAACCCCCGAGGCAGGTGTGGGTGGGCAACTGGGTCCTGGGGCTGGGCTGTGGAGTGATGAAATGCCAGTCGGGAGTCTTCTGTTCCAGCAGGGGTGGTCACAGCAACTGGACCCCTGCAAATGGCTGACGTGCAGGCACCAAACAGCAGGGCACATGGCCAGCAGGCAGGCAGACAGCAGCAGATGGCAGGTGGGAGCTTGCTCAGGGCTCTGGGGGGCAGGAAAATGGCCTTCTGGGCAGGAGCGTGGTCTTTCGTGTGTTGTTGCGTGGCCAGCTTGATACAGAGTGATTTGGCATGTGAAAAAAGTGCACGTCAGCATGTAATTCGAGGAAAGGCCCTTAGCGTGTAAGCGCGTCTGTGACGTACAGGCGCGGGCGTGTCTCTCCACATAGGTGTTGATTGTACATGTGCAAAAACTGCACATCCGGGTGTCACTGCGTGTAATTGGAGGAAAGGCCCTTAGCGCATATGCGCGTAAGTGACGTCGCACGTGTGGGCTGGGTTAAAAAGTATGCCTAGGAAGCCATTTTCTTGAACGTGCTTTTTGTGGAGAGAGAGCGGGTGATTCTTGTACTTCTTGTCGGTTCAGACGCGATTACTTCACAACGGTTCCAGTTTGTACTCCTTGTATACTCAGACAGCTTTCAATTCTTCTTTTGGCGGGGGTGTTGCCAACGCGCGTATTTTTCACGTTCTTTTTCCAGGCAGACGGTGAGTCGCGCACGTATTTTTCAACTGTGGTTGCCCCCATGGGTCGCGTACCCATTCAGAGGTCACTGTAGCCTGCGTGTACCATGCGTACGCTTCTTTGTGTGTTTCTGTGTGCCACAGCGTAGTGCGGGTTCTTTATTCCACGCATGTGGGCTACCAAGGGTCGCGTGCACATTAGATTTTGTTTTCGGGGTGCCTGAGCGTTGCGTGACCCATCTTCTTCCCCCAGGGGTCACAAACATCCTTGCTAGAGCACTAGGGTACGTATTCCATCTAGTACCCTGCCCCTTTCACTCCAATTGCCCAGGACAATTGTTTACTGCACCTCCCCTTCTCACAACAACATCAGTGCCATGGTTGAGGAAGCAACCAAGCAGTAAGGGAGGCAAAGGTGGCCGACCTCCAAGAGGTGGGCGCGGTAGGGGACGTGGCCAGGATGTGCAGGGTGGCCCAAGAGGCCAATGTGTGGAGGACCAATCAGGGACACCTATGCCCCCCCCCCCAATGGGTCAGGGAGATGGAGCTGACACCATCCTAGCTCAGGCCTTGTTAACCCGCCCCATATTGTCAACCGAACCGGCACAGGATGACTCCCAGGCTGATTTCCGTGTCACCAACTCAAAACCACGTGTGGCGGTGAAAGTTGCTGTCACCAGGCCTCTTGGATCTGGGGCAGCATTGTCATCTGCTGCCCCAAGTAGCCAGGGTGAGGAGGCTGCAGGGACAGCTGCAGCTCAATCCACCCCAGCTCTGAGTCTCCCAGCCGGGACAGTGTTGGTCCAAGTCCATCACACCGAGGTTGGTCCTGCCAACATCACCCAGCCGCCAATGCCTGCAGTGAGACCTTTGGTCATCGTGCCTTTGGTTACTTCCAGTGCCCAGTCCACTTGCACTTCAGCCCCTGCCAACCAGAGTGGCGTAAACCACTCAGGGTCCGCACAACCTCCCAAGAGGAAGAAATGTTTTCTTGCCACAACATTGTTCATACTGTTTCCCTGTTCATTCTGCATGATTGATGAAATCCTTTGCATGTTTACCACACATTTTTGTGCCCTTCTGCTCCAAATGTAACATACTTCAGACATAGATTACACCCCACAATGGCCCACATATGCTTCCTTTTTATGGGAATGATTTCATCAATCAGGCTGATTGAGTAATGTGCACCTACACATGGCCTGCACACAATCACTTCGGGCCCTGTTTGAATGTTCAACATGACAATTGTCTCCTGTCATGTCGAAGTGAACAACCATTGATGTATCCATGTGCCTGCCATCACTGCATTAGTGAACACTGTCTTTGTTGCAGCATGTGGCACATGCGTGTTTTGTCACACTATTTTGCATGTTCTATTTCATGATGTCCATCTCACATGGATGGGTGACAGTACTGATTTGCTACCATCTGGGTGTCCTTGTCAAATCTGCCATGGCTATGCTATGTGCCATCTGTGTGCTGGCATGTGTCATGTATGTGGATTGTACATGCCACTCACAGGCTAATGTGTGATGCCAGTGCTATCCAGCATGCAGCACATGTGTTGCTTTTCCATCTTTGAGTCCTCCATGTCTGCTTTTTGCCTCCCCTTACAACTCATTGCCAGTGCATGCATGCCAGAGTTATTGTCATGTGTGACATGTGTCATTTATGTACTGGATGTCTGCCTCATCATGCCTATGTGTGTGGGCTATGGTGCTCATGCCTGTTTTCATTACTTTTATTTTATGTTTTTGCAGGTGATGAGGCACTAGATGCTGTTGAGGAGGAGGAGATGGCGCAGAGGCAGGAATACTCACAGCCACAACCAGGCACCAGTGGATGAAGTGGGGTGGTGGTGGGTGAAAACCCATTACTCCTACATACCATACTGTCCACGGGTGTCTCTGGGTACACCTCCAGAGACCTCTATGAATCAAGTGCTGAATCTGACATTGAGACATATGTCCCATCGCAGGTGACTGTTTCTGGCAGGGATGCTGTTCTGTACAACCTACCTGCACTGGGGGTAGACCCCTCTATGGGGCATTCAGTGTTGGAAAGTCCGCCTGTGGCGGTTGCGGATGCAGGGTCACACTCCACAATATTTGCTCCTGTTCCTGGGCCAGCAGATCAAAGGAGGAATGCAGTCCTGCAGCCTCAGGCAGTCCCAGAAAACAGGTGTGGAGTCCGCCAACGCGGTGGCCGTGCGCCACCAGGCAATCGAGTGTGGCAGAACTCCATGTACACTATAGCAGCATAACAGGGGGCATCGTATGAGATGATGGCTCAGGCCATGGATAGGGTGGCCATTTCCATTCTCCCCCCTGAAAGGCAGGTGGCACTCCAGCAGCAGACAACAGAGTCCATTTGCCACTCACACAGGGAGACATGGGGGGTCCTGGGAGTCTCTCTGCCAGACATTAGTCCTGGTTACGAGAGACTTACCCAGAGTCTTTAGCTCACCATCTTTCACAGAGAAGAAATATCCCAAACATATCAGTCTTTGTCCTGCCATGGGGCAGTCCAGCACCGAAATGCTAGGCAATTCTTCTCTGAACAAGAGTGCCAACAGCATCCCCAGACACGTGTTTCGGTCTGGTTGGACCTCATCAGTAGGGAGGAGCCGTACCTCTCTAAGAATAGTGAGCAAGGGGTCCATGTCTGGATTCCCCTAGTAATTTAGGGTGAGACCCAAAGTTACTTAAATATGCAAATTGACAAGGGGGGTCCTGGGAGTCTCTCTGCCAGACATTAGTCCTGGTTACGAGAGACTTACCCAGAGCCTTTAGCTCACCATCTTTCACAGAGAAGAAATATACCAAACATATCAGTCTTTGTCCTGCCATGGGGCAGTCCAGCACCAAAATGCTAGGCAATTCTTCTCTGAACAAGAGTGCCAACAGCATCCCCAGACACGTGTTTTGGTCTGGTTGGACCTCATCAGTAGGGAGGAGCCGTGCCTCTCTAAGAATAGTGAGCAAGGGGTCCACGTCTGGATTCCCCCAGTAACTTAGGGTGAGACCCAAAGTTACTTAAATATGCAAATTGACAAGGGGGGTCCTGGAAGTCTCTCTGCCAGACATTAGTCCTGGGTACGAGAGACATACCCAGAGTCTTTAGATCACCATATTTCACATAGAAGAAATATCCCAAACATATCAGACTTTGTCCTGCCATGGGGCAGTCCAGCACCAAAATGCTAGGCAATTCTCCTCTGAACAAGAGTGCCAACAGCATTCCCAGACACGTGTTTCAGTCTGGTTGGACCTCATCAGTAGGGAGGAGCCGTGCCTCTCTAAGAATAGTGAGCAAGGGGTCCACGTCTGGAGGACAAGTTGGAGTCCAACAGGGACCAATGGGCTGGACTGGAGACTCTGCGCACAGCCATATCTGCAGAGTCACAGGCCCACAGGGATGCCCTGAGGTTAGAACACAACCCTCAGAGATCCGGGCATCACGCGAGGCCTTGCAAGTAGGAATGCATGCTACCCGTGAGGTGCTGCATGGGGATCTCCGTAACATCATCCTGAAGAACCAAACCTTTCAGATCCGCATGCTTGGTGCCATGGAGGAGCATGGCAGGGCTTTGCATGGTCTGCCTCCCATATCATGCCCACCTTCTGATGTACCGCCAGAGGGTGATGACAGCAACAGCAGTTCTCCCATTGTAGGGTAGCCGTGCAGGCCATGAGCCCATGGAGAATTTTTTTTTTCTCAACATCCACGCATGTGGGTGTTGGGGTGCACCCTGTACCTTGTCCCTCTTGGGTGGCCTCCTCCCCCCCTGGTCCACACATGGCCATTTTTGATTATTGTTTATTTATTTATTTTTTGTTTTTTTCACATTTCATTCCGATATGCTAAATGAAATTAGTATTTTATTCATTTGTTATCTTTATTTCTTCTTCTTTTTTATATTTATTATTTTCATTTTATTTTGATTCTTGATTTTTTATTTTGATTTTCATACATTTATTTTTATTTGGTTATGCTTCTGATTTTTACTTTATTATTTAATTTGTTTCTTTTACTTTACATTTACTTTTGCTTTTTCTATATTTGATTTGCATTTACATTTTTGTTCATAACCATTTTCTTTCAGATTGTGAAATAATGTTAAAGTGTGTTGCTTTGTGTGGCTCCCGTAGGCATCCACTGTGTATTCCAGCTGGGCACATGCAGGCTTGTCCTATCTTTGGGTTATAAACTTGGGTTCCTGATACACACACCCCTCCTGCTTCCCCTTTCCATGGGCTTGCAAAGGGTGTGACCAAGTGATAGTAACTTACACAGAGGAATTGGGCTCCCATAAGTTGTGTGGGCAGTCTGTAGTCCAAACTGTGCATACATCCCTAGTGGGGATTGTTGTTCATTTCTCCAATGCAGGGTGGATTTGTATATGGTTTTACATACAGGACTTTTTGCATGTATACATGTAGATTCTTCATGTCTTAAAGAGCCTGTCTCCTTTGCAGATGCAGTTCATGTTGTATGCTGTACACTGCCACATTTGCCTACCAGCAACACTCTGCAGTTGGAAGGGGTCAATGTGCTGCCTTAGTCAGGTTCTGACACTTGCACTACTTTAATGTTTTACTGTCATATGTTGCCACTGTTGGATCCTGTACTGATGTTTTGTCTTCCTGGTAAGTATTTGTTAAAATGTGCTGTTTTTTTTCATTGGTGAGAGGCAATTGTCTGTTGGCTATTTCCATTTGGGACGGTGCACTTTGTGACACTTTTGTCATGTGATGTGCATTCAATTGGTTCCTTTCACATCGCATGCCATGCCATGGTGTGTTGGATAGCTGAGATGGGGTTAGGGAGGGGTTGGGTGACATGCCACTATTTGTTTGTAGTGTTTTGCAAGGGGGTAGTCCTTCATGCTGCATGACTGTGTGCCTTTTAATGACACAGCATTGGGTGTGTTTAAGTAGCTAGGGATGCACACAATGTAGCACTTCCAGGTGAACAATCTCAGGGTGGTATGGTTGTGACAGTTGACTGTCCCTTTTGTCATCATCATGAATTGTCAGCTGGCATGTGCCAGGCCTGTGTGCACTCCGTAGGGGTGGGATTTTAGGTGAAGAATTTTGCCACAAGCTGGGTACGGGCTGCCTCACCACGTGCCCTTTCACTTCCAATGCGTCCATGCATGTGGTTGGGGATGTGGGGGCACCACCATGTCCACCGGCACGCCCCTGCCACTATGATCCTGCACACTACTGGGGGTGCATAAAGCAGCTGCCACCAGAGCGGTCAAGGGAGCAAAAGCGTGACTTCAGTACTCCGAATGTGCGCTCCACTGTGCCCCGGGTTGCAATATGGGCTGTGTTGTATCTTACCTCGGGTGGTGGGGTTCCGTATTGGCGTCATCATGTAGGTGCTCAGAGCGTAGGCACTGTCCCCTGGGGAGGTGATAATGGTTGTCATTAGTGGGGTTTTCCCATTTCTCAGTGTCTGACATGCATGCATGTGCAGAGGCATTTATACTCATCAATTAGCCATGTGTCGCCATGCCGCCCAGCTTCCATGTCCCGGTTTAGGGGTGACATTCGGAATATGAAACTATCATGGCTGGATCGCAGATAGTTGGCTGAGGTTCCCTTGGCATCACATACAACCTGTAGCCAAGAAGTGCAGTACATTGAGCACCTTTTCCAAGGGGCTCAGTGCTTGGAAGCACAGGGTGGGTGATGTGAGGTCATCCTCACACTCCCTGACCAGTTCTAGGATTATTAGTGGTGGAAACCTGTACCTCCCATACACCTGGTCATCAGGCATCCAAAAAGGCTGGTCCTGGGTAAAAAAATGCGGGTCCCGGCTATTCTCCTCCTCCTGCGGTGTCCCACGACCACTGTTGCGAGGAACGGTATATTCATCTTAGCGTATGAGCTTGTTTGTTCTTTATGCGCACTTTTATGCTGCGCGGGGCCGCTTATGCCTGCTTCCTGCTGGCATATGTGTTTCCGGATTAGCGTGTCTTTTTTGGCACACGGGTTTCCCCAGTTCAATTCCATGAATACGTGTTGTTAGCGCGCGTGTGGGCGTTGTCAGCATTTACCTCCTGTACTTCCCCCATAACGCCCACATTTTCACGTGTTGTTCCTCATTCCGCGTGTTACGCCCTGTGTTCTGTCCATTTTCTTGTGTGCGCTACACGATGTGCGCCTTCCCTGTGCGCATCACACACGCCGTTTAGTGACGTGTGCGCCCGCGTGCGCCACCCACGGATTTGGCGCACATCCCAGGTTTTACACGCGCAGCGCATTCATGAATCAATGAACGGCTGCGTGCGCGGCATTAGCACGCGTGCGCTGCGATTTTCATGCTTGTGCTCCCCTTTTCAGTGCACATTTATCGCATGAATTACCCTGACAGTGTTTAGAATTCGGTTCCTTTAACCTGATGTCATCTGTGAGACAAACAGACTTTCTGAACAAATTGTTAAAGGTGTAATGGCATTTCCAGCCTTTAATACACATTAAATGGATGGCTTTGAAGAAATAGCAGCATAGACAATGTGTTCCTTTGATCATGAAATAAGCATGTCAAGACCAAAACCGGCAAAAACGGTATGTGTGACTTATGTAAACATAGAACGGATGTAAGGAGCATTGTTAAGGACTTGGGGCAAATGTTCCTTGGTTAATACACAAACTCTTTAAGGATCTTTGGGAAATGAAAAAGAGTTACTTATGTTCCAGGTGTAAGAAGGCACTACTTTGTGCAGAAAGGGTAACAAGGAAGTAACAGGTTATGTTTACATGAATGACTGAATGAACCAATAAGTCAATGAGATGAGGTACCATATGTGAGACCACATGACATCTGATACTGATACACTCCTGACACACTTGATGACTATTGTTCATTAGAATAGGTTGTGTGTAATTCAGCAGAATAAAAAGCATACACGATGTGTGATATAAAATGTATTCAATAGAGGTTTTGTATTATTCTGCCCAATACAATTAATGAACGTCGCAATGTTATGATGGAGTCGCACAAGACAAAAAGAAAGGAGTGAGTGAACTCTCAATGAATGTTTGCACAGTGGAAGAGCATGTTTTCTTTAAATCCCCTTACTAATCATACAATAAAAAAACAAATCATTGCTAACACTCTTCCTGGTACGCTTCATATAACTATTAGTATGGTAAAGGTTTCACCCTGGAGTATCAGGGTCATTGCTGGTCCATTGGTCCATGAGATGGACCATCTGTGACAAGCTGTTGTTACATATTTACAGTTTATGAATGGGTGTTTTAGCATTGATAATTTTAAGTAGTGTCAAAATGTTCCTTTAATCTGGCTAGCCACCATATAAATTGTATAGGTGGGCATATAAAAAGCAGGCAATCCAAACCTATTTTCATTACATCTTTCCTGGGATACCCTCCCTCCCCGTTAGAGGCAATTACAAACATATGTAAACATTTTAGCATGTGTACAAATCATATGCCTGAAAGAAGAAAGCATGTCTTCAGTCAGTGGACCTCTTCAGCTGACAACACCTTCAGATTTAATTGGGTGGGTTTGGTATACGGCTATATCGAGATCCCTTTTGACCCCCTCAACACCTCCCAAAGGCTCCATATAAAGGGCCAAACCATGGATGAAAGGAATTACCCTGGGGCACCCCACTGATGACAGAAAATATATAATGGATACATCTTCTTTAATTACACCATTGCCAATGGGGTGCAGTTAGCACATGCGCATATATTTTATAGCTAGATAATCATGCACAATGACCCAAAACACCTCATCTGGGACATTTATTGGAAGCCAGTGATTGAATTGGGTCAGCACTTTGCAGGAGTTGCAAGACCTAAATTCAGTTGGCGTTATCTTAGCGTTGCCCAAAGAATATGTATAAATAGTTTACAAACCCTGTAATAATTCTGAGTGATTGTATGGCAAAAAACATTTTGGATGAGGTAGATTTGAAAGTAATATGCTGCACGAAATTTGCCCATTTGAAAAATGTGCTTTCTGTGATCAATGGCTGGAACTGGGGATATGAGAAACAAATGAGCAGACTTCCACACGACAATCGTGACTGTAATGTACACTAGCAGTAACTAGTAACAGAGTCTGGATCCTAACAGAGACTAAAAACTACTATATATGTCAATTAATTGATGTTTGTTTGCAATGACAATATGCTCATGCTCTGCAACAGCCATTTTCTTTCTGTAATAAGACCCATCCATTGGTTTTGATGTATTCTTATAAGATTTTCTTTTATCTTGTTATTAGCACACATGTGCAACTGAATGTATAGTGATTTAATACTTTTTTTTAACCAATTGTTTACACTTAATAAAATTGTTGTTGGTTTTTATGAAGGTTTGTTGCAAATTGCTACCTTAGAAAGTATAACCTGTTACTCATAGCTATATCTCATTCATAATTATTATCTATCCACCCCCGGATCTAGATAGAGTTTACACTCCAAACGGATGGTTGGTCAGTGTTAACTGGGATTCCTTTGCTATTCCTAGTACACTCAAATGTGAGTCATTCATAAAGTCGGCTGGGGAAGAGTATAGCTCAAGGTAATATTCTGCAAAATGATTATTTATACCAGTGATGCCAGCCAGAATTTCTCCAGATTTATGATGATTTTATTTTTGATCAACTGGGCACTTTGTCAGCATTTTACCAATAAGGCCTCTGTTCTAAGAGGCCTGTCCCATTCCTTTTAGTAGGTCTGAGACCAACTAAAGAAACATGTTTGTCTTAATATCGGACCTTTGTTTGTGTAGTTTCGGTAGGCGTGACGAGTTTCTGGTCTTTTTATGTGCCTGCTCCACCTCACATAAATCAGTCAGTTAACATCATTCTCCAACTTTCCATTGTTTAAGTTTAAATTCTGAGAAAAAGCACAACAGTGTCTACACTTCTTTGCCCCAAAGTAGATAAATAAAGAATTCCAAACAACCGTTGTTTCTGATGATAATAATTCTTTGTTTATTTTTTGCTTTGATAAAGGTAAAGCCCTTCTTGGATGACACGTGTTTCCGCGACTGCGCCTTTCTCAAATCCGGACTATTCATATTGAAACAAATGAAAAAAACAGAAAAATGAAATACATATGTAACTTGCAACTCAATTATTTCACACATACTAAAAAATGTGACTTTCTTGTGTTTTAACCTCACACCATGAATCTCCAGAAACCATGCTTGTAACAATACATGACGCCTCATGCTTTCTAGGTAAAAAATTATATTGTGTGCGTGTGTCAGTGTTGCAGGTTCAAGGAAGGGGGGAGGGTGGAAATACAGTTCCTTTTGTCGTTATTATATAGTATATTGTTGACCTGTATACTATTTAACGATATTCTATCTATGTCTCACTCTTTGTAAAATACCAGAAATGCTATCATCTTGTTACCTGACACTCATAGTACTGTACAATCACAGTTCTTACCATTTTAGTAAGGTTGCAGTTCACCCAATGTAGTGTAATTTTGCCGTCCTATTATTGACTTTTACGTCCTGGGTTCAATCCCACCTACACAAAAAAGGCATATATGTTTGTTTACAACCATATATTAACATTAGGATTAAATCTGTCATTATTCAAAAATCAGCGTTATAACTTGGCTTGGCTCCATGTTTGTGTGCTCTTTGAAAAAATGTATATGATCAGGCTGTTGCCACTACTAGTGTTAATGAGCATATAAAAAATGGTTGTATTTATATATATAAATCAGGCTGTTGCCACCTCTAGTGTTGGTAAGCATATACAAATCTTACGTGCATTGTACCAATTCCTCTGCACAAAAGCCTATTTTGATCAAGCTGCTGGCTCCTGATCGCCGTGTACCCCTCATGTCATGCGTAATCTGAAAAAGTGCCCATTTCCTTGCTGTCTTTGTAAAAAAGACGGCAAATACAATCTCCTAGCACAATTCTAAAACATGCCTGCAGCCGTGGGTGGGCTTCCCACCTAATCTCAGGGCTTACCTACAAATTAATGTTCTCCTGCTCCAAGCGTTGGGTTCCTTCTCTCCTGATGAAGCATATGATATCTGTTCCAAAAAGTTCCGCAATGTCAAAAAAATAAGTTTAAATTCCCACAACAAGATGCATTGCATTCTAAGGAAAGGAAGGCTTTATAGGCGTCCCGGCATGTCAGAGAATTAAATGTGCTTACCTGGTTCTCCTGCCAGAAGAAATACATTTTTTCTAATAAATGCTCTACAAAGTCGGGGTACTGTAGTGCGGCTATATTTAGGCATCATGGTGGGGTTTGCTGAGGTTCAGATGGGAACTAGACCCTCAACATCACTGGGACATGATCAGACATCGTTATAAGGAGCATATCGCATTGAACAGATATATTCATCATATTATCTGAGAGAAGCCATTCATCTAATCAGTGAAACTCGGATGATGTTTAGAGTAGTAGGTGAAGTCCCTTCGAAGCGGGTGCAATGCCCTCCACACATATGTCAATTGAAGGTCCTCCATCAGATTCAATAGAGTCCTAGTTTTCTGAAGTATGTATTGGGGTGTAGTTAATGTAGATTGCCTACCCAGTGTTGGTGAAAACGTGATATTGAGATCCCCACCACAAAAGATAATTGGCCTATATATGCTGTGCATCTCAGGAACATATTGTGATAAAAACCCATCATTATTGTCTGTAGGCCCATGCATATTGATCAGGATGTGCTACTGTTGATATAGTGTCCCCTGCACCATAAGGTATCTGCCCTTCGGGCCATTCACGATATCTACAGCCATGAACGAGATGTGCCTATGAATAAGTATGGACACTCCTCTTTTCCTTTGGCCTGGTGCGTGAAATGCTTGGTCCACCCATCCTTTCTGAAGTTTTACATATTATACCTCATTCAAGTGTTTCTCTTGTTAGAATATGATGTCTACCTGAGCATCCCTCATGAAATTCAATAGTATTTTTGTCTAAATCAGGTCTCTGAGCACTTATATAGTCAGAGTCATAAACCTGAGTGTGGTCATTTCAGGGTGTGAATAGTGCTTCTCCATCCCTTGTATCATTGATTAATGTCTGTACACATCGCCCATGGGTTGCTCCACCCTAAAGAGACTGCACAGACGTTCATGAATTGGGTCAATCCCTGTATAAACAAGTGACCAGTATGGCCCTTGGTCAAAGCAATGTCCTGTTGGCACTCGGGTTGCTTCCTGCACCCTAACCTGAGATTGCATATACTACATACTGCACAGCAAACCCCAGGCATAAATAACCAACTTAAAAAAAAACTCAAACATCAGGCCCCTAAATGGGAAGCCATTAGGAACTTGGTATAACCAACGTGCAGCCCTTGTGTGAAGCCAGATTGGTGCAACCAGTGCTGCTCAACATAAAGTAGCCAATGTGTAAGCATAGTTATTGTGTCTGTTTTGGGTAGACAGTTGGCTTGCCACCAAAAACCACAAAGTTCAAGAGGTCCCCTTTTTAATGGAGAAGCAAAGTTAAGTGCCTACGCCCTGAGCACGAACACAATCTTGCACGAACTGCAGATATTCCTGGGGATATAGCATCCATCATTGTGATCGCTGTCATTAGGCCACGTGTCAGGATCAACAAGAACGTCTGTGTGATGTAGATTCCTTAACTGCATCAGTGCCTTGGATGTTAATCCAATTGTTGATTTTCACATTTACAATACCCTGATCATCCCCAGCCACCCTTCTCAAGGGGATCACTTTGCAGGCTCTTTTTTGGGTCTGCTCTCCATATTGCGGGGCAGGCCTAGTGGGCTTCTGTTCTGTCCAGTTTTTTTCCAGTCATGTTTAGGGTCTGAGGGGTCCAGTTATTGTTGATCTGTATCTGCTCTGGTGGAGTGGCCCCCTTGTGTCTGGAATTCTATCAGCCGACACTAAGTCGTATTGCTGTAGGAATTTCCAGGCATTTTCTGGGGATTTAAACTCATGCCATTGTTTTTGGTATTGGAAGCACCATGTTGATGCGAATTTTAGATAGTACCAATGATTCGATCCTTTGAGGGCTTCAAACACTGAGTTGAAGTTCCTATTCCATCTGGACACTTCCACCAAAAAGTCATTGAAGATGCGTATCTGAGAGTCATCTTTTTGGAGAATTCCCTTTGTTGGTAGGCCTAGTTCACTCCCAATTTGTGTTGGAAATTCAAAAATCACACCTTTATTATCCTTGGTCGTTCCCCTTTGTTAGGCTTCGGGATGGGGGCCCTATGTGCTCTTTCATTCACATAGTCTTATGGGTTATTGACGTACAGGTCTTCCTGCCACTTTGAGTATAAGAAGCCTTCCATGTCTGTACCCTTCACATTTTCAGGGACACCAACTAGCCGTGTGTTATTTCGTATGGACTGATTTTCTTGGTTGTCAATTAGTGCCCCAAGCCATTTTATTCCTTAATTGCTGAATCCAGCTCCAGAGACATAGCCTTCTGGTTGTCCTTGAAGGCACTAATGTGTTGTTCATTTTCCATGGTACGTTCAGCTTGCAGGTTGATGCGACTCTTGATAGCTCTCATTTTTTTTGTTGGTGTATCTTGCACATTAGTGTTAGTTTCCTCCATTGAATGATTGATGGTCATCTCCACCGGTATTGCGTGCAGCTTATTAGAAGTATCCATACTGACCACATGTCTAGACGATCTATGAGGATTAAGTGATCCTTGTACTGAGGCTTTCACTCTTAGCCACATCCGCAGTATCAAAGCCCGAAGAGTTAGTAGACATAGCTGGTGTGGGATGTATTTACCCATGCATCCGAGCCCTACCTCAAAACTGTGCAGTACTGACATGAAAACATCATGATGGCCAGAGCTTCCCAGAAAATGCACAGGGAAATGCAGGAAGAATAGGCTGCCACCCATTTTTGCCGATGTTATGGGCACAGAAGGACACTGCCTAAAACCACCATTGGACTACCCGCACAGTAGTCTGAAACCATTGGGAATGGCAATGCTGATTGCCAAATGCAACCTAGAATTGTGGGGAATTCATTCTTCAATCCCAAAAATGGGTGCAGTACCAGTACTCACCACTATCCAAAAGCCGGCAATTTAAAACAACACCAGATTTTACTTTTTTGTAGAAAACTGAATAAATGAACCCAAAACATACCAAAGAAAGACTTACTGAGAGGTGGATACAATGTAAAGTGATATTCTGAAGTGACTTGAAGGTTTATAACAAAACTGCTATGGAGTCAGCAGTTTAAGTTGCACTGGATTTAAAGACACTAAAATCGAAAATGTTTAGATGAAATGAGTGACCTATGTTTGGTGTCACATGCCTTTGTAACTGTTGAAATGCCATAGTTTTGCACTTAGAATCAGCATTCTAGCTGCATATGTAAAAATGTTTAGTTTTATTTGAATGCAGGAACTGGGGAACAAAAAGTGACATTTTATCTGAAACTGGCTTAAAGAGATTCCAATTCTGCCTGGCAACTACCCCCATCAGGACTAAAACTTGAGTCACAGCTGTGTTCCCAGGCCTAGCTGCCCTTTTGCTGCTCACACTAAGGATATGCCATCTATCTGATAATTGAATTACCTGTGCTCTGCAGGAAAGTGAACAAAGCCCTGTCCTGGCTCAGGCAAAGGTTTTATTGGCAGGAGTCGTAAATGGTCGTAAAAAGTGGCTTCCTCCTGAGGAAAGGGGAGGAGCACTGCCTGTGAGAGCAAGCTGGCTTGGCAGAACTGGATAAACCAGTATTTCTACCTTGTGCTGAGAGGAAACCACACCCCTTTGGAGCCAGAACATAACTCTAAAAAGATGAATAACTCATAGAGCGGACATGTGAAAATTTTATAAATGATACCATAATTCTTGTGATTTTTCTGCCCACAGTTTAAGAGGTTTTTAGAACCGGTGGTATGTTCAGGGGGGTGTTAGCGGAAAAGTGGATATTACTCTAAATGTATGCATGTTAAAAATCTGAAACTTCATCAGTTAATGTCCATACTCCCTGCGCACATGTATGTAAAGTTGGGTCAATGTCAGAAATTGAAAAATCAGTTAAAAAGCCAATTATGTGCCATTTCTGAATGCAAGCTCTTAGAAACAGCAGATTTGGACAGAGACATGGCTAAATTCAGCCACACCATGTATATGTAATTTCAAGCAACTGTGTAACTGTGAAATATGTCTTTTATTATCAAATATAGAATGTGTGCAATCTGACAGAGGAGTGTCCTATCTGCAAGCCATAAAATGACATCCCTCTGACTCACAGTTCATTCCCCAATCAAATGATAAATGGAAGTTGGACCAATTAGAAGCTGAGAGAGAGGTAGGGTCAGTGATGCTAGAACACACCCACATTCTAAACACATAAAAGCAGACAGACAGGACAGATAGGGATCTTCAATTCCATTTGCTGCAACGCACTCTGCCGGACCATACAACATCCAGAGATCCAGACTTCAAATTCATCAACCTCCAGAGAGCCAAACTAGAGACTTCAATCTATCCAGAACTAAGAGACCAGACCAGTGAGAAAGCAGTGCTGTACCCAGAGAGACCCAGACCAGCAGAGAGAGCTGACCCAGATCACTGTGAAGTGCAGAGGCCAGACCAGACCAGACCAGAGTCTAAAATCTGACCAGATCCGTGGCGTGGCCCATTTCACTCAAGAATATAGTGTGAGTACCTAGAAAACTGTGCAGATCCAATCTCCTAGTTAAAATAATATAATTCAATCTATTAACCTAAGTAGAACTGCCTGATAGATCCAAATCTGTCACCTGTCATTTGCATAGCTGTCACTTGTCATTTTCTAGTTGCAAGCTGTACTTGTCTTTTTGAACTTTAAAATTTCAAATCTGAAAAACGACCTTTACTTAATCGCTCATATCTCCGCAACCGTTTGTGCTAGAGACTTGCAGTAACTTTCATTTGGAAGATGAGATCCTAGGCTTTCCTAGGACCCCAAAACGATAGAGATAGTCCTTGTGGTTCCTCTGTAATAGCGCTCGGCGCATCCACGAATTTTGCCGCGATTTGCAAATTTCTTCATGTTTAAAAACTGCTGCTGCTTGCCTTCCATTTGCCAGAAATTCGTTTAACCTGCTAATCATTCCTGAATCATTGCAAGAGTGAGCCTGAGCTAATATTAACTAGATACCATTCACCCTGAACCTCTGAAAGGGAATTAAAAGCATTTTAGCATATTTTTTTAATTCATTGCCAGCACATATCAAAGCAATTTGGGCCTGTGTTTTCAAACTTCTGTAGTCTAAGCTTGCTGGGGTGAACTGAATCACATTTGATTGCATTTCTGAGAACTGTGTGTTTTCCTTCCATTTCCTTGCCTTGCATCAAGGGAGGGAGGGGATTGCCAGAGAAAAGTGATTACATTGTTTGGTTGAAAACATATTGAGTATTTTCTGTACTGCATTCATTGAATATTGCATCCACCTGAGCTTACATAAAGCATCCTCTACCACATTATACTTTTGTTCCTATTTACCAGTGTGCTACCTTATCCATTTCATGTCAACTCATTAGTGATTATAAGAAGTGTGCTAGTGCCAGATTCTCCGTTGTTGATCTTTATCATATCAGATTAAGTGTGCTATTCAATTATTAATTTATTATAAAGTGTGATATATATATTTTAAATTATCAAATAAACCTTTTAAACTTGCAAAACAGAACTACTTCTTGGCTCAGTGGGGTCAGGGGGATTCCAAGAGAGGGGTGTTATATAGGGGTAGTCATCCAGAACGCATAAACTGGACATAAAGATATATCAATAAGGGTTTTCATTCAGTATTATAGACTAGGCGTTGACTTAGCTGTAGTGTTGAATTGAATCCTCTTACAAATTGGGGGCTCGAGCCGGACGTTTGGGTTAGAATACCACTTGTGCAGCTTAATACAGTGTGCTAACTGACGGGATACATACATCCGGTCGGATCACCACGCTGCATTACGCTGTGAAGCATTCCTCAAAAGGGACACTCCAAGAAAAGTTCTGTTCTGCAAAAATAAAATACAAACTTCTGTAAGTCAGGACAGAGACCAATCTCTAGAATGACGACCTTAGTAGACATGAAAATAGCCAGAGAGCACCTCTTGCGTAAGCTATTTGTGAGAGGTGAATGGACCGAACAGGGCCAGGATGTGTGGTTGCAGGCCATCACACAACAGGTCACTGAAACAGGGTCAGACATATATAGAGATCAGGGTCCATTACATGTGGCCCTGAGTGAACTATATATGGCTCCTAAGGCCAAAGATGAACACGACAAGATTGTTAGGATAGCGGCATACCTGTACCTATATATGGGAGACATGCAGGATAGATGTGCTGAAAGCCAAAATCTGGCAAATAGGCAACAGATGGCGTTAGAGAAGGTCCAATCTGACCTGGTCTCTTCTGAGCAGAGGCTGCAGAGGAGCCAGGAGTCAGAAGATGATAGTAGGCAGCACATCATTAAAATAAAGAAGGATATGGATGTGCTGCAACAGGAAAAGGTAGAACAGGATACTAGATTTCTGGCCCTGCAGAAGGAGCACCAAGACAGTTTGGACTCCTTACTGCAGAGCCAGAAAAAGCTGGAGCAACAATTAGACTTTAACAGGGCATGCACGGAGCAGGTAGCCACCCTGCAAAGTCATCTAGATAGAGTGAAGGTAGAGAGCAACAAGCTGATCTTGAAAGACCTGGATACCCAGGCAGAGTTTGATGAGGAGCGCCAAAAAGCTGGTGCCCTTCAACGGCAAAGGGACGACCTGGCGGCACAAATGCAGGCTCTTAGTCAGGAAAGAGACGCCTTAGGCCAGGAAGTCTGCCATTTAAAAAGGAAAATGGAAGAAAATCACCTGGCCCACCAGGGACTGGGTGACCTCCAAAAAGAACACCAGAACTTGTTAGAGCACACCAGGAGGGTGGAGGATGCTCTAGCAAGAAAGGAGCAGGCCAATAGGGACACAGCTCAGGAGGTAACCCTCCTGCAGCAAAGACTGGCCCAGTTCTCCAGGACCAACCAGGAAGCACAGAGGGAAAATGAGGCTCTCTGCCAGCACAATGAGAGGCTCCAGCAACAGGTAGCGATGCAGGAGAAACTGATAGAGTTGAGTAAGGCCTTAACAGAGGAACTGAAAGCACAAATGCAGGCTCTTGCATTGCAACAGGGAGCAGGGGCGGATAGAGATGAGGTCCGCTGGGAAAGAGAGACTCCTGACCATAACCGCAGGAGCCCTAACACCAGGGGCCTTCATCTCCCCCAGTCCCTGGACTCTACCACCCCCATGTCCCCTGGCGCACATGAGCACAGGGCTGCAGGGATGGCAGATTACTATCCAGCTAAGAGTATGGGGCTCATAGGCCAGTACCACTCAGGAATGGAGGGGTGGGCATCCGGGTATGGGCACCCAAGTACAGTACAGTTCAGTGGGGAACCCCAGGAGAGTAGGCCCATTAAGGGCATCCTGAAAACCTCTGCCCAGTTAGGTCAGTGGAGGGGGTACCCATCAAATCCTGGCAGCAAGGAGAAATCTGAAGACTCCTCTGAACTGCGCAGGACACAGGAGACCAGGTCCCCACATTCTGCCAGCCATTCCCAGGCTCGCAGAATCCGGGAAAACCTGGAAGATCAGACGGGAACCTCTGGGAGCAGTGCCTCTGAGTCCGAGGATGAATGGACAAGGGTTACCCGAACCAAAAAGGCCAATAAGGCAAAAAGGGCCTTGCTTAAGGACCCCTTAAAGCAGATTAAGGCGATCAGGAGCGTCATCACGCCTTACCATAAGAACGCTAAGTATTCTGTTTGGGAGCACTTAGAGTTGTTTGAACAAATGATGGAGACTTTCCATTTGAAGGACAGCCAAAGCTGTATTCAATATGTAAAGTGGACATTCTCCCCGGAATACTCCAGTTTCTTTGCGGGGCTGGAGGATCAAAATCATTTAAGATGGTCCACATATAAGGCGGCCATCCTGAAACATTTTTCTGTTCACAGAAATCCTCAAGAGGCTCGCAAGGCAGCCTACAATTTGCAATGTGGGGAGGATCAGGCCCCACAAGAATTTGTGCAGGAGTTAAAGCGTGTTTTTGCACAGACCACAAGAAGGGTGCGCACAGATAGTAGAGAGTTCATAAATACGTTTTTCCATGCCTTGCCCAAATACACCATGACCCAGCTCGTGAGGGATTTTCACGAGAAAAGATCCTTAGATTGGGTCATTGAACAGGCTACCCGGATCTATGAGGTGCAGAAACCGATAGATAGCAAAAGTAATGCCCAGAAAAACCCCAAAGCCAACAGCACCCCTGCTGCTGCCAAGGTGGCAGAGGTAAAGGTCACCCCCGTTTTAGATTTGGAGATGGGGGGGCCTAAAAACCTACCTGCACCTAATAATGCTAGGCCCAGAAGGTCCTCGGGCCAGTCACAGACAGGGAGCCAGGGAGGCAGCCCCACAAATGGGGTCCCTCGCTCTCCTGATTATGTAAGTCCCCGTTACAAGGGAAACAGACCCATCCTGGGTTATGTGTGGACTCCTCCAGCCCAAGGGGGGGGATCCAGCCAAGCACCTAACCCAGGGAACTTCCCTCCTAACTTCCCACCGGAGGGCAGAAACTCTCCAAACCCTGGGCAGAACTTCTTCCCCAGGTATCCACCCAATTTCCAGCCCCAAAATCCTCCACCCTTCTTTCCCCAATTCCCTGAGCCCAGACAACCTAATCCGGGAGAGGGGAGGCCAAGGGTGGAGGGGTACCCAAATCTTCCCAACCAGGGGTACTACCAAAGAAGGGATAGCTACCCTTCCCGGGATCAGCCCAGGGGAGAAAACAGGGCCCCGTATCAGCCTGAGCGGGTTTCCCAGTTAGAGCGCCAGGTTCAAAACATGGCGCGGGATCTGGGTCACATACTGAGGGCTCAGCAGAACCATCAGACCGGCATGCAGGCGCAGAACGCACCCAACTCTGGACCTGGTGCCCCAGAACAATGACGGGGGCAGCACCCCGATAACTCACCGGTTCCCAGGGAGGAGGCACAAAGGGAAGGGGGGTGTAAAGCCTTGGAGGAAGCTTCCTTCCTCACTTGTAAACAGCCCCTGGAAACCCAGGAACCGGAAACAAAATCTCTTGCCCCTGAAAGTCTGCCTCCTAAGGAGCAGAGGGGGGGTAGGAGAAACAAAAGACCCAAACAGACTCAGTTTGAGGAGGAGGTACAGATCTTCCAATTTGAGGGAGAGGGATCCTCAGAGGATCCTGAGAAAAGGATCTTCTCCTTCAGAGAGGGGGGAACTCCTCCCAAAGAAAAATGGGTCCCTAGGAATGCAAATCCAGACTGGGGAGATGTGGAGACTGAGCTACCGCCGCCCACCATCTCATCCCAGAACCAACAGCAAGAAAATCCCCTGGTTCAAACCCATCCTGGTGACTGCCTCCAAAAAGGGGGGGGCGGCCCAGAAATGGAACCAGGGGAACCCACAATGGCTCTGATCTCCAGTTGCCAACTTTTTCTTTCAGATTCCCAAGACTCTCCACAGAATTCTGCCCAAATCTCTTCGCTATCGATGTCCAAAACCAGAAAGTTAGCCCACCAGTTGTCCAAAAATGTACATTACCTGTGCCCCCTTGAGGAGAAGGAGGGAAGATATTATGCCCCGGTACAAGTACAGGGGCAGGGTACAATCTCGGCACTGGTGGACACTGGATCTCAAGCTACCCTTCTGTCCAGAAGGGCCTTTGACGAACTGAATGCAGGAAGGGGAGAGAATTACCAAATTCCTCTCACCTCTCTTCCGGGACAACTACAGAACTTTGACGGGAAGGAAATTCCCGTTGAGGGGACTGCAGACTTGGACATTAAAATTGGGGGACACAAGTTGAAACACCCGGTCATAGTTGTGACTCCAGAGGGCACCCCTTGTTTACTAGGGAATGACCTCCTGAGAAGGTTGTCACCCCTAATAGATTGTGTAAACAAGGTCCTCTGGACCCAGACTAGCCGACACATAAAATTAAAACAGAGTGTCAACCATGTTAGTTTAAACGACTCCTGCCACATGGTTGAACAAAAATCTGACCAAGTAGAATTTCACTTCCAGAATAGCCAAATTCCAGACGTGACAGTAATAGCAGTAGGACAACAGACTGGTGATGGGGGGTCCTCTCTATTTCTGAAAATCAACCTTCCTTCCAGTCTAAAGTGGTATTCCACGCTGGAAGGAAACACTCTGAAATTCTATACCAATCCACAACCTGGAACTCCCACTCCTATAGTCCAGAAAGATGTGAAATCAGCTCAGAGCCTGGCTGATATTCAGCAAATTGGAGAGCAGTTGTTCATCCCTGTTCAGTTAAATGATGGGAAGGACTCTGTTCTCGCTCGAGTGTGTGTGAACAACGGTAAGAGCTTCATCAGCGAAGCCATGTTTCGCCAACTCCCAAAAGATCCAGCCATTCCCACCTTCAAACTGATAGACAAATGGGAAATGGACCTGGAAGCACCCAATTCAAAACATCTCCTGCCAAGCAGGTGTATGCTCAAAATCTCCATTGGCAACAAGAGCATAGTCCACAATTGTTGGGTCGTGCGAGACGTCCCTGCCGCCTTTTACTTAGGCAGTGACATTCTCAATCGCTTTGCCATTAGTTTGGACCTAATAAACTTCAAAGCTTGGTCCCGATTAGCGGATAATCCCATGGGCTTTGATGATCCAGAAAAAGCATTTAGGTCAGCTCAATTGCTACCTTATGCAGTTGAAATTCAGATTAAAGAGGAAGTCACCATCCCAGAAAGGACCCGACAATTCTCCCTGGAAGTGAAAGTTAAAAGAGGACAACATTTGAAAAACCCTGATGCTTACATACATCTAAATGCTTCTCTCCAACAGCAAGGGTTAGGGGTAAACCCAACACCATTAGTCAACATAGAACATGACACTATTCCAATAGAGGTGGATAACAGCGACTTAAAGAGTATTACTCTAGCCGCAGGCACCATTATTGGAATGGCGGTTGATGACCGACATTTTTCCATCGACTTAGTAAATGAACTGTTAGGACCAATCCCCAAGGACTGTGTTGACAGTGACAGTGAGGACAATACAACACCAGACAGGATTTTCACCCGGCATTGGGGGAACTTCCTGGTGTACACTTCCTGCCCCTATGGTAAGGAAGATGTGACGTGTGACTTCAGGAGGGATGAGGTGATTTTCCAGGTTCATGAAGGCTGCCTTTCCCACCTGAAGCCTCCGGTCCAAATCAGCACTCTGACCAGGGACTTCTCCACCCAGCTGGAGGAGGCCGCGGAGATAGCCAGACCAGAAGTCTTTCCAGGCTTCAGGCAGATGGTGGAAGAGAGAGTCAACCTAGCTGATGCCTGTGTGACTCTGGAACAAAAGCAAAAGTTGAAACAAGTTTTCTTGGATTTCCAAGATCTCTTTGCGGTAGACTCATATGACTGTGGTCGCACTGACATCCACACAACAACAATCCCCACGGACCCTGGCATGACTCCTGTGTTTGTGAAGCAATATCGCTTGCCTCTCGCATCAATGGAGTCCCTTACTGAAATAATTAAGAACCTTGAGTCCCGGGGAATAATCCGTCCCGTCCACAGCACCTTCAATAATCCGGTGCTGGGAATATTGAAGCCAAACGGCCAGTGGAGACTCTGTGCCGACCTCAGGGAGCTCAACAAACGGGTCCATACTTCCCGATGGCCTCTGCCCTACATTGACCAAGGGCTGGCCCAGATCCAGGGGTCACAGGTATTCACTGCAATAGACCTGACCAATGGATACTGGACTGTGCCTGTCAGTAGGGAGGACCAATACAAGCTGGCTTTTACCTTTGGGGGCCAGCAGTACACCTGGACCCGGACTCCCTTCGGATACCTCAACTCCGGCAATGAATTCAACATTTTTCTACACAAGGCCATGCCTGACTTGGGTGCAAGGGGTAACCTGGCTTATGTAGATGATGTCCTCATCAAAAGTTCATCTGTGGAGGAACACATAGCGGAGATCCGTTATGTTCTGACACAGTTGAGGGCTGCCGGAGCAAAACTTTCCTTTCAGAAAGCACAGTGGTGTAGAACCCATGTTAATTTCTTGGGGCATGAGATTACTCCTCAGGGTCTCTGTCCCCAGGAAAAGAAAGTGGAAGCACTTCAGAAACTGAAAGACCCCACAACTCTGCGGGTACTAAGGAGCCTCCTTGGACTGACTAATTACAGCAGAAAGTTCATTGAGGGCTACGCAGAGATCACCAGACCCCTGATTCATCTCCTGAAGGGGGGGTCAAGTGGGAATGGGGTCCAGAACAAGCCGAGGCAGTAAAACAACTCAAAAGAAGCCTCTCACAAGCGCCTTGCCTAGCTTACCCGGTCAGAAACAAGGAGTTCTTCCTGGAGACAGGGTTCTCTAATACGTGCTTGACGGCAGTATTATATCAAAAGCATGACAAGGTCAATAAAGTAATCTCCTATGCGAGCAAAACTTTATCCTCTGTGGAGGAAAAATTCAACGATTGTGAGAAGGCACTCCTGGCAACGGTGTGGGCATTGAAGAATTACCGCCCGTTTATCCAGGGGGAACACATCATAGTGGAGACTCCACACCAGCCTCTGCAATATCTCCAAAGTGACAGAATCCGGGCCGGAAATGTGAGTAATTCCCGAATTACTTCCTGGATTCTGTCAATGCAAGGCTTTCCTGTGGAGGTCCGATATGGCCAAAACAAGAAGAGTCCCCTCGCGCAAGGTCTGGCTGACTTGCATGATTGTGCCAGAGAAAACTGTCTTGAGGACGAAAGTCTAAAAATAAAGGACAACATGGAGGCATACCTTAATTCCCCCCACAAAGTCTTTGAAGAAGACAAGTGTGAGGGAATGCCCACTGTGTATGTGGATGGATGCTCTTACCATGTTGACAACAACGGGGAGAAAGAACTGGTGGCCGGCGTAGGGAATGCATGGGTGAATGAGTCCCCAGAACCCTCCGCTGGATACAAAATTGGTCCCCGAAGTAGTCAGGTGGCAGAATTGATGGCTGTGCATCAGGCCATCCTCACTGCTGTCCAGCATCAACTCCACGAACTGGTCATAATCACAGATTCGGATTATGTACGGAACGGGTTCGTGGAGCACCTGGTTAATTGGAAAACCAGAGGCATGTTATGTGCTAACAACAAACCCTTGAAACATGGGAAGTTGATCCAAAACATTGATGATCTGGTCACCTCGAATGAGATGACCATCTATTGGAAAAAGATCAAGGGTCATTCCAAAGTAGAGGGACCAGACAAAACTGGAAACGACTTAGCTGATCAGCTGGCCAAAACCGGGGCCATCCAAGGGGATCTAATTGAGATTGAGTCCCTGTTGGGGGAAATCCAGGTCACTGCCATCACTAGGTCCCAGACAAATGCTCACAACGACCTTTCAATTGTACAATGGAGTAAGGAGACCCCTGATGCTGATTTGATTACCGCTCAGAAGGGGGATCCAATTATTGGTAAATTTTACCAGCACCTTGAGGACCCTGAGAACTTTCCCCTGACGGATACCGATTACATTGGGAAAGAGGACCTAAGAGTGTTGATGAAATGTCCAAAAATGTTCCGGATCCAAGACGGTTTGTTGGTAAGGAAATCCAAAGCTGGCCACGATCAGTGGGTGGTTCCTACCTCATTCCGAAGCCTGATGTTAAGTCACGCCCATGATGCGGCCACCGCCGGTCATAGGGGGTTTCACACAACATTGGAAATCTTAAGAGAGGTTGCATACTGGCCACACATGGGGCAGGACCTCGACCAATACTTGAAGGGGTGTCTTGTGTGTGCACAATTTCAGCCATCATCCCTCACGCACCGCGCGCCTCTCCAAAAGAGGGGAATGACACTGCCATGGTCAGATTTACAAATCGACTTTGTAGGCCCTGTGATTCGCTCGGCTAGGGGGAATAAGTACATGTTGACTGTGACATGCTTGTTTACCAAGTGGGTGGAATGTCTCCCAGCCCCAAATTGCAAGGCAGAAACTGCAGCTGCCTTGATGATTAACCACATCTTTTCCCGTTTTGGTCTACCTCAAAGGATTGAGTCAGACAGAGGTAGCCACTTCACCAGGGAAGTAATGACAAAGATGTGGGAGATACTGGGGGTCAAGAGAAAGCTGCATATTGCTTATAGACCAGCTTCTTCTGGGGCAGTAGAGAGATATAACCGGACAATTGTGAGCATATTAAAGAAGTTTGTGGCAGATTCTGGGCCAAGTTGGGATATCCGATTACCTCTGGTCCTAATGGCCATCAGATCTACCCCTTCATCTGCAACCAAAATGTCACCATTTGAGCTGATGACTGGGCGCAAGATGGTGCTTCCTCAGCATTTGCTCTACAGGACCCAAGAGCAGACACTGATAAATGCCTCCACAACTCATGAGTATGTAGAGAATTTAAGGAAACACCTCCAACATGCTTTTGCTTATGCTCAGCGGAATCTAGAAAGATCAGCTGATAGCATGAAGACCCATTATGACCTGAAAACTTCCAGGAAGGAATATCAGGTGGGAGACCGGGTCTATCTATACAACTTCCAAAGGAACCAGGCCAAGCAGCGCAAATTTTTGCCTACATGGAAGGGACCCTTTGAGATCGTCGATAAGATCTCCCCTGTGGCCTACAAGATCCGCATCCCCAAAGGCGGTTCGGCAGAGGGGGAAGACAAGTGGGTCCACATAAACCAGTTGAAATGTTGCCATCCCAGGCACACTCTGCAACAACTGGAGGAATCCTCTGGAATCCTAGCGGGTACTGTCTCAGACTAATTCAGTTCCAATCATAAAACATACCACATCTAGTCTCTAAAATATTGTGATTTGCATGAAACTGTCTCTTAGTTATACTGTTTTTTTTTTCAAAATAAGAATGTAATGTTTCGTGATGATGAAATGCATATGCTGCCCCACTATCTCAACGGTGGTGGAAAAACGTCTATGAATAGGTATTGCCGCTCTTCCTTTGTCGTCCTAGGAGAAAGAAAACCTTGAGACGGGCCAAGGAGGACGATCCGGAGACCGGGAGCTGAGACGCAACGGGCTCGGGGTACCGCCCAATATTCCCATCAGGACCGGCGAGGAGAACCGATCGATCCGACCGGATGGAGGAAAAGATGCTGAACTGTGCCATCTATTGGAAGAAGATGAGGAAACATCCCAGATCTTGCGAGTCCCATCAGTGAAACCGAATGGCCATCGCAAGAGGGGGGCTTGTGGGATGTATTTACCCATGCATCCGAGCCCTACCTCAAAACTGTGCAGTACTGACATGAAAACATCATGATGGCCAGAGCTTCCCAGAAAATGCACAGGGAAATGCAGGAAGAATAGGCTGCCACCCATTTTTGCCGATGTTATGGGCACAGAAGGACACTGCCTAAAACCACCATTGGACTACCCGCACAGTAGTCTGAAACCATTGGGAATGGCAATGCTGATTGCCAAATGCAACCTAGAATTGTGGGGAATTCATTCTTCAATCCCAAAAATGGGTGCAGTACCAGTACTCACCACTATCCAAAAGCCGGCAATTTAAAACAACACCAGATTTTACTTTTTTGTAGAAAACTGAATAAATGAACCCAAAACATGCCAAAGAAAGACTTACTGAGAGGTGGATACAATGTAAAGTGATATTCTGAAGTGACTTGAAGGTTTATAACAAAACTGCTATGGAGTCAGCAGTTTAAGTTGCACTGGATTTAAAGACACTAAAATCGAAAATGTTTAGATGAAATGAGTGACCTATGTTTGGTGTCACATGCCTTTGTAACTGTTGAAATGCCATAGTTTTGCACTTAGAATCAGCATTCTAGCTGCATATGTAAAAATGTTTAGTTTTATTTGAATGCAGGAACTGGGGAACAAAAAGTGACATTTTATCTGAAACTGGCTTAAAGAGATTCCAATTCTGCCTGGCAACTACAACCATCAGGAGTGAAACTTGAGTCACAGCTGTGTTCCCAGGCCTAGCTGCCCTTTTGCTGCTCACACTAAGGATATGCCATCTATCTGATAATTGAATTACCTGTGCTCTGCAGGAAAGTGAACAAAGCCCTGTCCTGGCTCAGGCAAAGGTTTTATTGGCAGGAGTCGTAAATGGTCGTAAAAAGTGGCTTCCTCCTGAGGAAAGGGGAGGAGCACTGCCTGTGAGAGCAAGCTGGCTTGGCAGAACTGGATAAACCAGTATTTCTACCTTGTGCTGAGAGGAAACCACACCCCTTTGGAGCAAGAACATAACTCTAAAAAGATGAATAACTCATAGAGCGGACATGTGAAAATTTTATAAATGATACCATAATTCTTGTGATTTTTCTGCCCACAGTTTAAGAGGTTTTTAGAACCGGTGGTATGTTCAGGGGGGTGTTAGCGGAAAAGTGGATATTACTCTAAATGTATGCATGTTAAAAATCTGAAACTTCATCAGTTAATGTCCATACTCCCTGCGCACATGTATGTAAAGTTGGGTCAATGTCAGAAATTGAAAAATCAGTTAAAAAGTCAATTATGTGCCATTTCTGAATGCAAGCTCTTAGAAACAGCAGATTTGGACAGAGACATGGCTAAATTCAGCCACACCATGTATATGTAATTTCAAGCAACTGTGTAACTGTGAAATATGTCTTTTATTATCAAATATAGAATGTGTGCAATCTGACAGAGGAGTGTCCTATCTGCAAGCCATAAAATGACATCCCTCTGACTCACAGTTCATTCCCCAATCAAATGAAAAATGGAAGTTGGACCAATTAGAAGCTGAGAGAGAGGTAGGGTCAGTGATGCTAGAACACATCCACATTCTAAACACATAAAAGCAGACAGACAGGACAGATAGGGACCTTCAATTCCATTTGCTGCAACGCACTCTTCCAGACCATACAACATCCAGAGATCCAGACTTCAAATTCATCAACCTCCAGAGAGCCAAACTAGAGACTTCAATCTATCCAGAACTAAGAGACCAGACCAGTGAGAAAGCAGTGCTGTACCCAGAGAGACCCAGACCAGCAGAGAGAGCTGACCCAGATCACTGTGAAGTGCAGAGGCCAGACCAGACCAGACCAGAGTCTAAAATCTGACCAGATCCGTGGCGTGGCCCATTTCACTCAAGAATATAGTGTGAGTACCTAGAAAACTGTGCAGATCCAATCTCCTAGTTAAAATAATATAATTCAATCTATTAACCTAAGTAGAACTGCCTGATAGATCCAAATCTGTCACCTGTCATTTGCATAGCTGTCACTTGTCATTTTCTAGTTGCAAGCTGTACTTGTCTTTTTGAACTTTAAAATTTCAAATCTGAAAAACGACCTTTACTTAATCGCTCATATCTCCGCAACCGTTTGTGCTAGAGACTTGCAGTAACTTTCATTTGGAAGATGAGATCCTAGGCTTTCCTAGGACCCCAAAACGATAGAGATAGTCCTTGTGGTTCCTCTGTAATAGCGCTCGGCGCATCCGCGAATTTTGCCGCGATTTGCAAATTTCTTCATGTTTAAAAACTGCTGCTGCTTGCCTTCCATTTGCCAGAAATTCGTTTAACCTGCTAATCATTCCTGAATCATTGCAAGAGTGAGCCTGAGCTATTATTAACTAGATACTATTCACCCTGAACCTCTGAAAGGGAATTAAAAGCATTTTAGCATATTTTTTTAATTCATTGCCAGCACATATCAAAGCAATTTGGGCCTGTGTTTTCAAACTTCTGTAGTCTAAGCTTGCTGGGGTGAACTGAATCACATTTGATTGCATTTCTGAGAACTGTGTGTTTTCCTTCCATTTCCTTGCCTTGCATCAAGGCGGGGAGGGGATTGCCAGAGAAAAGTGATTACATTGTTTGGTTGAAATCATATTGAGTATTTTCTGTACTGCATTCATTGAATATTGCATCCACCTGAGCTTACATAAAGCATCCTCTACCACATTATACTTTTGTTCCTATTTACCAGTGTGCTACCTTATCCATTTCATGTCAACTCATTAGTGATTATAAGAAGTGTGCTAGTGCCAGATTCTCCGTTGTTGATCTTTATCATATCAGATTAAGTGTGCTATTCAATTATTAATTTATTATAAAGTGTGATATATATATTTTAAATTATCAAATAAACCTTTTAAACTTGCAAAACAGAACTACTTCTTGGCTCAGTGGGGTCAGGGGGATTCCAAGAGAGGGGTGTTATATAGGGGTAGTCATCCAGAACGCATGAACTGGACATAAAGATATATCAATAAGGGTTTTCATTCAGTATTATAGACTAGGCGTTGACTTAGCTGTAGTGTTGAATTGAATCCTCTTACACTGGGACCGCAGCTGTGCGCATTCAGTGTTTCAGAAATTGCGACCACACATCTGCAGTAGAATGATTTTGCCCCAAGAAGTGCCTGAATCATCCCACTCAATGCATCCATGGCCATATATTCACTATGTTTCTGCCACCATCAGTCACTTGTGCCATTCTGTGGTCGTGAGTCACATTGCCCAACCAGTGGTAGGCTCTGCTCACACAATATTCACCAGATATGAGACCGTAAGAGCGCAATTTTACTTCTCTTTAATACCCCCCAATGCAAAATGAACATTTAAATAATTTACAAGTAATTAAACACTACAATAGTAAAATGATGGCACTGAGGAAAACAAACCAGAGATTTGCTATCAATCATATATATAACTTTGTCGAAAAAGCAAGGGGCAGATTCTCAAAAGGCAGGACAAATAGAAGGAGCACAGAGAATGTGCTCATTACATTTGTGCTACTTTTACAAATGTGCTGGTCATCTTTTCTCAAATGTTACCTGTACACTTCAGGATGGGCTGGACAGTAGCACAAAGATGTGCTGTCCAACGACCCTGCATGTAATCGAATACATGACTGGCTCCCATCAACTCACATAAAGCGCCCATGCCTGAAAAAATGCCCCGAATAAAAACATGACATCCCTGTTTAGGGGATTGAAATGCAAATGTTACAGCAGCTGTTTAAAGTGGATGTGACACTTAAAAACAAAAAACAAATATCATGAAAGCATCAAATGTGACAGTGCCGTGATGCGTGCGTCCCCTGCCTATGTTTCCAACTGTCACATAGGGATGACCCTCCTTTCTGTGCCTTCAAAAGTGCATCCAAGAGGAGTGAAAAGTGCCATCTGAATGAGGGCATCTGAGATGCCCTCATTCATATGTTGTTTGTGTTTTGGGTTGCTCATTTTTGGGAACAAGTGATGAAATGCGCTAGTGCATCGCATCACTTGCACCCAAAAAAAAACTGAGAATCAGCCCAAAGCGGGTTAGATGCTAGTTTGTTTTGGTTGAAGTATATGGATGTTTATTTGTTCACACTGCTTACATTTTGCAAATGACAGAGCACTTCAACCGCTGATGCAATATTCATTGTTGTGCTCACAACAAATGTGACAGGGGAACACGCACAATTTTGCCAGCACAATTCTCCTCTTGATTCACTAATATAATTGTTATTTATTATCTTTTGTTTCATTATAAAAGGAAAAATAATCCAAATAAGTACACTGCACACACAACGTGTGCTACCCATTTAATTTGATTGTTTTCAATAAGTGACCATTGTAGCACAAGATTCCTGTACACCACATTTTGATTTTTTTTAACACATATGCACACAAGTACAACTATTGCATTCCCCTGGAAGTGATCAATTAGATTGTAATATTCATTGCACACCTGTAAAAGATAGTCAAAATATAACACATATTAATATTAATAAGAAACACAATGTGTTCACATTGAATGCCACTTTCATGGATGGAAGAATAAACTCTTTTGGGGGCAGGGTTGGAGTTTGTCACAAATCTGAGAAAACAGGCAATTTGTGCATAAAGGAAAAGTGAGAGTTTTTAGTTTAATTGTATTTGGGTATGGAAACGTGCACATAAGCAATGTTTATTTCATTAGTAGCACATGACCTCAGGTGCTGTTGCTTACAAAATCACATCCAACCCATGCCTCACTGCCTACTAAGACAACCAGTGGGATACTGAACATAATGCCAGTATCACAGATCGCAGACTATACGCATGTTTTTTTGCCAACAATTTGTGCACCCAAAGATTTTGAGGCCGATTCATGGAATAATTAGCGCGGCGCAAGTGGGCAAAAACGTGCGAATCGCAGTGGAATAGCGAAAATCGCAGTGAACGTGCGAAAATCGCACGAAAAGCAGCGCACGTCGATTCATGGAAGGCCGTGCGCGAGAAAACCAGCGGATGTGCGAAAAAAAAGTGCGCGGCGCACGTTGGCGCACGTTGGCGCACAGGCCATCTAACAGCGTGCGCCAGGTCACAGCGAAAATCGCACAGGCCACAGCGAAATTCGCACATAGCGCGGCGCACGCAATAAAAGTAGGCGGAACACGGGCGTAACACTCGGAATGGGGAACAACTTGCCAAAACGTGGGCGTCACGGGGGAAGTACAGGGCACAAGTGCGCGGAACGCCCACACGCTCGCCTACAACACGTATTCATGGAATAGAATAGGGGAAAAAAGCGCACGCTCAAACCAGCGCACAGGCACAAACACGACCGCCACAAGAAAGGAGGCGGTAGCGTCTCTGCGGCTGTAAGAAATGTGCGCCAAAAGGTGCGCCAACAAATAGCACCTATATACTGCCATGATGAATGTCCCATACTGTGGCCCTCCAGGAAAAATGACGTGCAAAGGGGTACCCACAAACACGGACACCCGCTGACAAAAAATACGTGTGCATGTATACCGGGGTGCGCGGGAAGTGTCACACACGATTTGCAGGGTACGTGCATCACAGGGGTTCGCGTGAAGTCATTCACACGATCGGGCCTGGGGGAGCGGGCTACGTGTATTACAGGGGTTCGCGTGAAGTTCCTCACGCGATCGGGCCTGGGGGAGCGGGCTACGTGTATTACAGGGGTTCGCGTGAAGTTCCTCACGCGATCGGGCCTGGGGGAGCGGGCTACGTGTATTACAGGGGTTCGCGTGAAGTTCCTCACGCGATCGGGCCTGGGGGAGCGGGCTACGTGTATTTCAGGGGTTCGCGTGAAGTTCCACACGCGATCGGGCCTGGGGGAGCGGGCTACGTGTATTACAGGGGTTCGCGTGAAGTTCCACACGCGATCGGGCCTGGGGGAGCGGGCTACGTGTATTACAGGGGTTCGCGTGAAGTTCCTCACGCGATCGGGCCTGGGGGAGCGTGCTACGTGTATTTCAGGGGTTCGCGTGAAGTTTCACACGCGAATAGCCTGGGCGCGTGTATTTCAGGGGTGCGCGGAAAGTTTTACACGCGATTTCTGCACGGTACGTGTATTTCAGGGGTTCGCGTGAAGTTTCACACGCGAATAGCCTGGGCGCGTGAATTTGAGGGGTGCGCGGGAAGTTCCTCACGCGATCGGGCCTGGGGGAGCGGGCTACGTGTATTACAGGGGTTCGCGGGAAGTTCCACACGCGAATAGCCTGGGCGCGTGTATTTCAGGGGTTCGCGGGAAGTTCCACACGCGAATAGCCTGGGCGCGTGTATTTCAGGGGTGCGCGGGAAGTTCCACACGCGAATAGGCTGGGCGCGTGTATTTCAGGGGTGCGCGGGAAGTTCCACACGCGAATAGCCTGGGCGCGTGAATTTGAGGGGTGCGCGGGAAGTTCCTCACGCGATCGGGCCTGGGGGAGCGGGCTACGTGTATTACAGGGGTTTGCGGGAAGTTCCACACGCGAATAGCCTGGGCGCGTGTATTTCAGGGGTTCGCGGGAAGTTCCACACGCGAATAGCCTGGGCGCGTGTATTTCAGGGGTGCGCGGGAAGTTCCACACGCGAATAGGCTGGGCGCGTGTATTTCAGGGGTGCGCGGGAAGTTCCACACGCGAATAGCCTGGGCGCGTGAATTTGAGGGGTGCGCGGGAAGTTCCTCACGCGATCGGGCCTGGGGGAGCGGGCTACGTGTATTACAGGGGTTCGCGGGAAGTTCCACACGCGAATAGCCTGGGCGCGTGTATTTCAGGGGTTCGCGGGAAGTTCCACACGCGAATAGCCTGGGCGCGTGAATTTGAGGGGTGCGCGGGAAGTTCCACACGCGAATAGCCTGGGCGCGTGTATTTCAGGGGTGCGCGGGGAGTTCCACACGCGAATAGCCTGGGCCCGTGTATTTCAGGGGTGCGCGGGAAGTTCCACACGCGAATAGCCTGGGCGCGTGTATATCAGGGGTGCGCGGGAAGTTTTACACGCGAATAGCCTGGGCGCATGTATTTCAGGGGTGCGCGGGAAGTTTTACACGCGAATAGCCTGGGCGCGTGCATTTCAGGGGTGCGCGGGAAGTTTTACACGCGAATAGCCTGGGCGCGTGTATTTCAGGGGTGCGCGGGAAGTTTTACACGCGATTTCTGCACGGTACGTGTATTTCAGGGGTGCCGGGGAGTCCCACATGTGATTTGACAGTGTGGGTCCTCCCAGGTGTACCCTGTACACCCTCCACGGCCCCTGCAGGCAGCCCACACCACAGGGGACTACCCTGCATCCCTGGTCATGTCCCGCAGGCAGCCCACCCAACATGGGCATGCCCCCCAGCAAAGGCACATGTCTCCTTGAACTAATGAACACCAACACATGTCCCCTTGCACCCCCACCCCCCAGCACTGTGGGGCACATGCCAGCAGTCCCCCACCCATGTCCAACTCATGTCCCCCACCACCCCCACCCCCCAGCAGTGCAGGGTCACCCTCCACCAGGGCCCCACTCATGTCTCCCACCACCCCCACCCCCCAGCAGTGCAGGGTCACCCTCCACCAGGGCCCCACTCATGTCTCCGACCACCCCCACCCCCCAGCACTGTAGGGCACCTGCCAGCAGGCCCCCACCCATGTCCAACTCATGTCTCCCACCACCCCCACCCCCCAGCACTGTGGGGCACCTGCCAGTAGGCCCCCACCCATGTCCAACTCATGTCTCCCACCACCCCCACCCCCCAGCACTGTGGGGCACCTGCCAGCAGGCCCCCACCCATGTCCAACTCATGTCTCCCACCACCCCCACACCCCAGCACTGTGGGGCACCTGCCAGCAGGCCCCCACCCATGTCCAACTCATGTCTCCCACCACCCCCACACCCCAGCACTGTGGGGCACCTGCCAGCAGGCCCCCACCCATGTCCAACTCATGTCTCCCACCACCCCCACCCCCCAGCCACCAGGGTCACCCTCCACCAGGGCCCCACTCATGTCTCCCACCACCCCCACCCCCCAGCAGTGCAGGGTCACCCTCCACCAGGGCCCCACTCATGTCTCCCACCACCCCCACCCCCCAGCACTGTAGGGCACCTGCCAGCAGGCCCCCACCCATGTCCAACTCATGTCTCCCACCACCCCCACCCCCCAGCACTGTGGGGCACCTGCCAGTAGGCCCCCACCCATGTCCAACTCATGTCTCCCACCACCCCCACCCCCCAGCACTGTGGGGCACCTGCCAGCAGGCCCCCACCCATGTCCAACTCATGTCTCCCACCACCCCCACACCCCAGCACTGTGGGGCACCTGCCAGCAGGCCCCCACCCATGTCCAACTCATGTCTCCCACCACCCCCACCCCCCAGCCACCAGGGTCAGCCTCCACCAGGGCCCCACTCATGTCTCCCACCACCCCCACCCCCCAGCAGTGCAGGGTCACCCTCCACCAGGGCCCCACTCATGTCTCCCACCACCCCCACCCCCCAGCACTGTGGGGCACCTGCCAGCAGGCCCCCACCCATGTCCAACTCATGTCTCCCACCACCCCCACACCCCAGCACTGTGGGGCACCTGCCAGCAGGCCCCCACCCATGTCCAACTCATGTCTCCCACCACCCCCACCCCCCAGCCACCAGGGTCAGCCTCCACCAGGGCCCCACTCATGTCTCCCACCACCCCCACCCCCCAGCAGTGCAGGGTCACCCTCCACCAGGGCCCCACTCATGTCTCCCACCACCCCCACCCCCCAGCACTGTGGGGCACCTGCCAGCAGGCCCCCACCCATGTCCAACTCATGTCTCCCACCACCCCCACACCCCAGCACTGTGGGGCACCTGCCAGCAGGCCCCCACCCATGTCCAACTCATGTCTCCCACCACCCCCACCCCCCAGCCACCAGGGTCACCCTCCACCAGGGCCCCACTCATGTCTCCCACCACCCCCACCCCCCAGCAGTGCAGGGTCACCCTCCACCAGGGCCCCACTCATGTCTCCCACCACCCCCACCCCCCAGCACTGTGGGGCACCTGCCAGCAGGCCCCCACCCATGTCCAACTCATGTCTCCCACCACCCCCACACCCCAGCACTGTGGGGCACCTGCCAGCAGGCCCCCACCCATGTCCAACTCATGTCTCCCACCACCCCCACACCCCAGCACTGTGGGGCACCCTCCACCAGGGCCCCACTCATGTCTCCCACCACCCCCACACCCCAGCAGTGCAGGGTCACCCTCCACCAGGCCCCCACTCATGTCTCCCACCACCCCCACCCCCCAGCAGTGCAGGCTCAACCTCCACCAGGCCCCCACTCATGTCCCCCTGCACCCCCACCCCCTGCCACCATGTGCAGCCCCCACCAGGTCCTCACAATCCCCAATCATGTGCGTAATGGTCAGCCTCCACAGCCAAAAAGACCTACCAAGTAACCCATTCACCCACATGGAAATGGAAATCACATGTTACACCCCCAATGTACATGAAGCAAATGAACCCATGTCCGTCACACACATATTTTCAAATTGAATGGGAAAACACACAACATGACATGCATGAAACCAATGACATGAAACCACACAGTGAACAATGTAAAAAAAAATGTATTGAAAAAAATACAAATGCCAAAGAAAGAAAACTAACTACAATGTAAATGTGAAAAAATAAGCTGCATGTCCGCATAAAAACACAAAACTAGAAAATCAAATCAAAAAAATAATGTCCAAAGTGAAATGTAAAAACTCTCCATGCAACAAAGAACTATGTACAAAAATAACAAGGGTCCATCATCACAACTGAACTAAGGAAACCTCCTAAAAAACCTACCTAAATATCAACTATATACAAAAAGTGGAGCAGTGTCCGTCGACTCCAAATAATAATAAGAACGAAAGGAAACCTAAAACTAAAGAACTATATACAAAGGCGGCGGGCAAGTCCAGCGGCTCACTCTGTGGTGTTCCGGGCCAGGGCATCATCGAACTCCTGTTCGATGTCCCGGAGGCGGTCCAGTTCCATGGCCCCGAGGGTCCGCAGGGACGACGCTGTGTCCTCCTCCAACCCCCTGCGGATTGCCTCGAGGCACTCGGCCCGCCTCAGGGCCCTCCGCATGGAGTTCTCCGCCCTGACCATTGTGAGCCGCGCCTCTTCCGCCCGCCGCCGCTCCGCACCTATGGCGTGGCCCAACCGCTGCCACACGGAAGACACTCTCTGTCCTGGGTCCTCCTGCCCTCCGGCCGATGCCTGCCCCTCCGATGTCGAAGGCCCCGAGCCTTCATGGCTCCCACCATCTTGCTGCTGCTGCTGCTCTGCCTCTGCCCGTGCACTGCCTCCTGCTGCCTGCACATCCTCCGCCGGCTGGGGTGCACCTGTTGATGTGGCCACCCCTGCTGGACGTCCGACTCCCGACTGTGGCAGGGATGCCTCCTCCACCAGCCTGGCCGCACTGTCAGAGGCAGCTCCACAGGGCACCCAGGTGACTGATGGGTGGGAAGATGGCACAGAGGACGACTGGCGCGTAGGGGGTCCAGTTGAGGAGGGGGTCGGAGCAAGCCCCATCAGACAGCGGAATCCGGCCTGGGTGACCTGTCCCAGCAGGCTGACGTGGTCAACGAGCCATTCGAGATGACGTGCAGTCTCTCCATGAAAAGACTGCAGGTCACCTCGCATGGCCCGTTGACGCAACGCCACACCAGCCAGGACAGGCTCAACCCGGTCCTGGATGGCCACGTCCGCAGGCAGAGGAAGGCCAGTTGACGTCAGCTCATCCCCTGCCTGAAAACGGGTCTGGACGTAGGCATCCCTGCTGGTGCAAGATGATGCAGGGACAGGATCGGGGACAGGATTGCACACAGGCACCTCCGCGGCCGCCTGTGCTGCCTCCTGTCCCTGGTCCTGCACTGCACCACTAGCACCAGTGGGATCCCCACCTCCAGACCCTGTCTCTGGTGCTTGCGCGGCCCCCTCCTCCACCAAACCCCCCACCAACCTGGATGACTCTGTGCCATCTTCCCCTGTTGGGCCCTGTGGGGTCCCAGCTGCCCCTTCTGCTGCCGAGGAGTCCAACTGCAACCTCCGCCTCTTGGACCTCCCCCCGGCAGCTGCGGCCTGGGACGCGGCACCGGACTCCTCACTCCCCGACGAGATGACAACACGGGAGGGGAGCCGGGCCTTGCGTCTCCGGCTGGCGGTCGGATCCCCGCCGCTGTGCTCCACAGCACCTTCTCCGCCCTCTTCATCAGTTGACGCTGCAGACAGGGAGAAACAAAACACAGGCATCAGGGCACTGTACAATGGACACATACACGCATGACAGTTGCACATGAGTGGCATTGGCAAACCTCAGACATGTCATCACAATCCCCAACAGACATGTCATTGCAACTGGCACACATGAGCCATACCACAGCCATATCGCAACTGCCACCACCATCCCCACACATACAACAGCATCAGCAGCCAAAGGGGAGCCATACATCACATGCAACACAGGAAGTGCACCACACATGTACACACACCACCACACTTGCATGCATGTCTACACCTCTGCCAAGTGTCGCACTGTTCAGACGGGCATCCATGTCACATCTGCCAATCAGGCTTCCACATACCGCTGTCACATGCATCCATGTAGCATCACTGTTGCACCTTTGACAAATACACACACATGCACATGTACACAGTGCTCATACATGCAGCCGAAAACAACATACATGCCTGACATCACGGACATGTCTACTTACATACACATTCATCCAAACATGTGTGCACGCACAACTGCATTTGCCATGCAAGCCCACACACACAAGCACCATCCATGTCTCACACATTACAGCCCTCGCATGTGTCAGCCCCACGGCCCTGTACACCCCCACCCATACTCCACCCCATACAAACAGATGTGCAACTGGCACAATGGGGAATGATCACCACACGCCCTGCTCACAACCAGGATGCATGTACACTCACCGCTCGACTCCAGACGGCTCTGCTTCTCTAGGACCTGGACGTGGAGCGCTGGGGATATGCGTTCCAGGACCCCCATCTGTTCTTCCGACAAGTGGCCCCGGCGCCCCTTTGCATCCGCTGCCTTCAAGAGGCGCCGGGCCTTGTTCAGGGTCCTGGACCTGAAGTCCTCCCAGCGCTTCCTGACATGTTGTAAGTCCCGGACTGCCACCCCCTCCGCGTTGATGGCAGTCACGATGTCTTTCCAGATCCGAGTCCGTCCTTCCTTGTCGGCGCGGGAACTTCCAAAGAGGGCATCATACTGCCCCAGGACTTGCTCCACCAGGACACCAACTTCGGTGGCACTGAAGCTGGTGCCCCTCTGCCTCTCTGGCCGGGGGTTGTCAGTGGTCACAGATGGTGTTAGCCCCGACATGACAACCCCAGAGGCAGGAGTGGGTGGGCAACTGGGTCCTGGGGCTGGGCTGTGGAGCGATGGAATTCCAGTCGGGAGTCTTCTGTTCCAGCAGGGGTGGTCACAGCAACAGCACCCCTGGCTGATGTGCAGGCAGCAAATGGCAGTGCACGTGGGCAGCAGGCAGTCAGGCAGCAGCAGATAGCAGGTGGGAGCGTGCTCGGGGCTCTGCGGGGCAGTAATTCGGCCTTCTGGGCAGGAGCGTGGTCTCCCGTGTGCTCACGCGTGGCCAGCTTGGTACGGAGTGAATTGGCACGTGAAAATCCTGCACGTCAGCGTGAAAACCGAGGAAAGGCCCTTAGCGCGTAAGCGCGTCAGCACGCATACGCGATTCCATTGGACCAAAGGCCCTCAGCGCGTAAGCGCGTCTGTGACGTGACCCGCACGGGTGTTTCCCACACAGCACGTGATGACAGAGCACACGTGGAAAGACTGCACGTCAGAGTCTCATTGCGTGTGATTGGTGGAAATGGCCGTACACCGGGATACAGGTGCGCTGACGTACTTGCGTGTGTAAGTGTCCGCGCACACCTCATATACACGTACATAGGCCAATCGCGTGTACACGCACTTTTGTCCAATTACACGCGATGAGACTCTGACGTGCAGTCTTTCCACGTGTGCTCTGTCATCACGTGCTGTGTGGGAAACACCCGTGCGGGTCACGTCACAGACGCGCTTACGCGCTGAGGGCCTTTGGTCCAATGGAATTGCGTATGCGTGCTGACGCGCTTACGCGCTAAGGGCCTTTCCTCGGTTTTCACGCTGACGTGCAGGATTTTCACGTGCCAATTCACTCCGTACCAAGCTGGCCAGGCGTGAGCACACGGGAGACCACGCTCCTGCCCAGAAGGCCGAATTACTGCCCCCCAGAGCCCCGAGCACGCTCCCACCTGCTATCTGCTGCTGCCTGACTGCCTGCTGCCCACGTGCACTGCCATTTGCTGCCTGCACATCATCCAGGGGTGCTGTTGCTGTGACCACCCCTGCTGGAACAGAAGACTCCCGACTGGAATTCCATCGCTCCACAGCCCAGCCCCAGGACCCAGTTGCCCACCCACTCCTGCCTCTGGGGTTGTCATGTCGGGGCTAACACCATCTGTGACCACTGACAACCCCCGGCCAGAGAGGCAGAGGGGCACCAGCTTCAGTGCCACCGAAGTTGGTGTCCTGGTGGAGCAAGTCCTGGGGCAGTATGATGCCCTCTTTGGAAGTTCCCGCGCCGACAAGGAAGGACGGACTCAGATCTGGACAGACATCGTGACTGCCATCAACGCGGAGGGGGTGGCAGTCCGGGACTTACAACATGTCAGGAAGCGCTGGGAGGACTTCAGGTCCAGGACCCTGAACAAGGCCCGGCGCCTCTTGAAGGCAGCGGATGCCAAGGGGCGCCGGGGCCACTTGTCGGAAGAACAGATGGGGGTCCTGGAACGCATATCCCCAGCGCTCCACGTCCAGGTCCTAGAGAAGCAGAGCCGTCTGGAGTCGAGCGGTGAGTGTACATGCATCCTGGTTGTGAGCAGGGCGTGTGGTGATCATTCCCCATTGTGCCAGTTGCACATCTGTTTGTATGGGGTGGAGTTTGGGTGGGGGTGTACAGGGCCGTGGGGCTGACACATGCGAGGGCTGTAATGTGTGAGACATGGATGGTGCTTGTGTGTGTGGGCTTGCATGGCAAATGCAGTTGTGCGTGCACACATGTTTGGATGAATGTGTATGTAAGTAGACATGTCCGTGATGTCAGGCATGTATGTTGTTTTCGGCTGCATGTATGAGCACTGTGTACATGTGCATGTGTGTGTATTTGTCAAAGGTGCAACAGTGATGCTACATGGATGCATGTGACAGCGGTATGTGGAAGCCTGATTGGCAGATGTGACATGGATGCCCGTCTGAACAGTGCGACACTTGGCAGAGGTGTAGACATGCATGCAAGTGTGGTGGTGTGTGTACATGTGTGGTGCACTTCCTGTGTTGCATGTGATGTATGGCTCCCCTTTGGCTGCTGATGCTGTTGTATGTGTGGGGATGGTGGTGGCAGTTGCGATATGGCTGTGGTATGGCTCATGTGTGCCAGTTGCAATGACATGTCTGTTGGGGATTGTGATGACATGTCTGAGGTTTGCCAATGCCACTCATGTGCAACTGTCATGCGTGTATGTGTCCATTGTACAGTGCCCTGATGCCTGTGTTTTGTTTCTCCCTGTCTGCAGCGTCAACTGATGAAGAGGGCGGAGAAGGTGCTGTGGAGCACAGCGGCGGGGATCCGACCGCCAGCCGGAGACGCAAGGCCCGGCTCCCCTCCCGTGTTGTCATCTCGTCGGGGAGTGAGGAGTCCGGTGCCGCGTCCCAGGCCGCAGCTGCCGGGGGGAGGTCCAAGAGGCGGAGGTTGCAGTTGGACTCCTCGGCAGCAGAAGGGGCAGCTGGGACCCCACAGGGCCCAACAGGGGAAGATGGCACAGAGTCATCCAGGTTGGTGGGGGGTCTGGTGGAGGAGGAGGCCGTGCAAGCACCAGAGACGGGGTCTGGAGGTGGGGATCCCACTGGTGCTAGTGGTGCAGTCCAGGACCAGGGACAGGAGGCAGCACAGGCGGCCGCGGAGGTGCCTGTGTGCAATCCTGTCCCCGATCCTGTCCCTGCATCATCTTGCACCAGCAGGGATGCCTACGTCCAGACCCGTTTTCAGGCAGGGGATGAGCTGACGTCAACTGGCCTTCCTCTGCCTGCGGACGTGGCTATCCAGGTCCGGGTTGAGCCTGTCCTGGCTGGTGTGGCGTTGCGTCAACGGGCCATGCGAGGTGACCTGCAGTCTTTTCATGGAGAGACTGCACGTCATCTCGAATGGCTCGTTGACCACGTCAGCCTGCTGGGACAGGTCACCCAGACCGGATTCCTCCGTCTGATGGGGCTTGTTCCGACCCCCTCCTCAACTGGACCCCCTACGCGCCAGTCGTCCTCTGTGCCATCTTCCCACCCATCAGTCACCTGGGTGCCCTGTGGAGCTGCCTCTGACAGTGCGGCCAGGCTGGTGGAGGAGGCATCTCTGCCACAGTCGGGAGTCGGACGTCCAGCAGGGGTGGCCACATCAACAACTGCACCCCAGCCGGCGGAGGATGTGCAGGCAGCAGGAGGCAGTGCACGGGCAGAGGCAGAGCAGCAGCAGCAGCAAGATGGTGGGAGCCATGAAGGCTCGGGGCCTTCGACATCGGAGGGGCAGGCATCGGCCGGAGGGCAGGAGGACCCAGGACAGAGAGTGTCTTCCGTGTGGCAGCGGTTGGGCCACGCCATAGGTGCGGAGCGGCGGCGGGCGGAAGAGGCGCGGCTCACAATGGTCAGGGCGGAGAACTCCATGCGGAGGGCCCTGAGGCGGGCCGAGTGCCTCGAGGCAATCCGCAGGGGGTTGGAGGAGGACACGGCGTCGTCCCTGCGGACCCTCGGGGCCATGGAACTGGACCGCCTCCGGGACATCGAACAGGAGTTCGATGATGCCCTGGCCCGGAACACCACAGAGTGAGCCGCTGGACTTGCCCACCGCCTTTGTACATAGTTCTTTAGTTTTAGGTTTCCTTTGTTTTTTCTTATGATTTGGAGTCGACGGACACTGCTCCACTTTTTGTATATAGTTGATAGTGGTTTTTTAGGAGGTTTCCTTAGTTCTGTTGTGATGATGGACACTTGTTATTTTTGTACATAGTTCTTTGTTGCACGGAGAGTTTTGACATTTCACTTTGGACAACATTTTTTGGATTAGATTTTCTAGTTTTGTGTTTTTATGCGGACATGCAGCTTCTTTTTTCACATTTACATTGTAGTTAGTTTTCTTTCTTTAGCATTTGTATTTTTTTCTAATACATTTTTTTTTACATTGTTCACTGTGTGGTTTCATCTCATTGGTTTCATGCATGTCATGTTGTGTGTTTTCCCATTCAATTGGAAAATATGTGTGTGACGGACATGGGTTCATTTGCTTCATGAACATTGGGGGTGTAACATGTGATTTCCATTTCCATGTGGGTGAATGGGTTACTTGGTAGGGCTTTTTGGCTGTGGAGGCTGACCAATACGCACATTGTGAGGACCTGGTGGGGGCTGCACATGGTGGCAGGGGGGTGGGGGTGGTGGGAGACATGAGTGGGGGCCTGGTGGAGGGTGACCCTGGTGGCTGGGGGGTGGGGGTGGTGGGAGACATGAGTGGGGGCCTGGTGGAGGGTGCCCCTGCACTGCTGGGGGGTGGGGGTGGTGGGAGACATGAGTGGGGGCCTGGTGGAGGGTGCCCCTGCACTGCTGGGGGGTGGGGGTGGTGGGAGACATGAGTGGGGGCCTGGTGGAGGGTGCCCCTGGTGGCTGGGGGGTGGGGGTGGTGGGAGACATGAGTGGGGGCCTGGTGGAGGCTGCCCCTGCACTGCTGGGTGGTGGGGGTGGTGGGAGACATGAGTGGGGGCCTGGTGGAGGGTGCCCCTGGTGGCTGGGGGGTGGGGGTGGCGGGAGACATGAGTGGGGGCCTGGTGGAGGGTGCCCCTGCACTGCTGGGGGGTGTGGGTGGTGGGAGACATATGTGGGGGCCTGGTGGAGGGTGCCCCTGGTGGCGGGGGGGTGGGGGTGATAGGGGACATGAGTGGGGGCCTGGTGGAGGCTGCCCCTGCACTGCTGGGTGGTGGGGGTGGTGGGAGACATGAGTGGGGGCCTGGTGGAGGGTGACCCTGGTGGCTGGGGGGTGGGGGTGGTGGGAGACATGAGTGGGGGCCTGGTGGAGGGTGCCCCTGCACTGCTGGGGGGTGGGGGTGGTGGGAGACATGAGTGGGGGCCTGGTGGAGGGTGCCCCTGCACTGCTGGGGGGTGGGGGTGGTGGGAGACATGAGTGGGGGCCTGGTGGAGGGTGACCCTGGTGGCTGGGGGGTGGGGGTGGTGGGAGACATGAGTTGGACATGGGTGGGGGCCTACTGGCAGGTGCCCCACAGTGCTGGGGGGTGGGGGTGGTGGGAGACATGAGTTGGACATGGGTGGGGGCCTGCTGGCAGGTGCCCCACAGTGCTGGGGGGTGGGGGTGGTCGGAGACATGAGTGGGGCCCTGGTGGAGGGTGACCCTGGTGGCTGGGGGGTGGGGGTGGTGGGAGACATGAGTGGGGGCCTGGTGGAGGGTGCCCCTGCACTGCTGGGGGGTGGGGGTGGTGGGAGACATGAGTGGGGGCCTGGTGGAGGGTGCCCCTGGTGGCTGGGGGGTGGGGGTGGTGGGAGACATGAGTGGGGGCCTGGTGGAGGGTGCCCCTGCACTGCTGGGGGGTGTGGGTGGTGGGAGACATATGTGGGGGCCTGGTGGAGGGTGCCCCTGGTGGCGGGGGGGTGGGGGTGATAGGGGACATGAGTGGGGGCCTGGTGGAGGCTGCCCCTGCACTGCTGGGTGGTGGGGGTGGTGGGAGACATGAGTGGGGGCCTGGTGGAGGGTGACCCTGGTGGCTGGGGGGTGGGGGTGGTGGGAGACATGAGTGGGGGCCTGGTGGAGGGTGCCCCTGCACTGCTGGGGGGTGGGGGTGGTGGGAGACATGAGTGGGGGCCTGGTGGAGGGTGCCCCTGCACTGCTGGGGGGTGGGGGTGGTGGGAGACATGAGTGGGGGCCTGGTGGAGGGTGACCCTGCACTGCTGGGGGGTGGGGGTGGTGGGAGACATGAGTGGGGGCCTGGTGGAGGGTGCCCCAGCACTGCTGGGGGGTGGGGGTGGTGGGAGACATGAGTGGGGGCCTGGTGGAGGGTGCCCCTGGTGGCTGGGGGGTGGGGGTGGTGGGAGACATGAGTGGGGGCCTGGTGGAGGGTGCCCCTGCACTGCTGGGGGGTGGGGGTGGTGGGAGACATATGTGGGGGCCTGGTGGAGGGTGCCCCTGGTGGCGGGGGGGTGGGGGTGATAGGGGACATGAGTGGGGGCCTGGTGGAGGCTGCCCCTGCACTGCTGGGTGGTGGGGGTGGTGGGAGACATGAGTGGGGGCCTGGTGGAGGGTGCCCCTGGTGGCTGGGGGGTGGGGGTGGCGGGAGACATGAGTGGGGGCCTGGTGGAGGGTGCCCCTGCACTGCTGGGGGGTGTGGGTGGTGGGAGACATATGTGGGGGCCTGGTGGAGGGTGCCCCTGGTGGCGGGGGGGTGGGGGTGATAGGGGACATGAGTGGGGGCCTGGTGGAGGCTGCCCCTGCACTGCTGGGTGGTGGGGGTGGTGGGAGACATGAGTGGGGGCCTGGTGGAGGGTGACCCTGGTGGCTGGGGGGTGGGGGTGGTGGGAGACATGAGTGGGGGCCTGGTGGAGGGTGCCCCTGCACTGCTGGGGGGTGGGGGTGGTGGGAGACATGAGTGGGGGCCTGGTGGAGGGTGCCCCTGCACTGCTGGGGGGTGGGGGTGGTGGGAGACATGAGTGGGGGCCTGGTGGAGGGTGACCCTGGTGGCTGGGGGGTGGGGGTGGTGGGAGACATGAGTTGGACATGGGTGGGGGCCTACTGGCAGGTGCCCCACAGTGCTGGGGGGTGGGGGTGGTGGGAGACATGAGTTGGACATGGGTGGGGGCCTGCTGGCAGGTGCCCCACAGTGCTGGGGGGTGGGGGTGGTCGGAGACATGAGTGGGGCCCTGGTGGAGGGTGACCCTGGTGGCTGGGGGGTGGGGGTGGTGGGAGACATGAGTGGCGGCCTGGTGGAGGGTGCCCCTGCACTGCTGGGGGGTGGGGGTGGTGGGAGACATGAGTGGGGGCCTGGTGGAGGGTGCCCCTGGTGGCTGGGGGGTGGGGGTGGTGGGAGACATGAGTGGGGGCCTGGTGGAGGGTGCCCCTGCACTGCTGGGGGGTGTGGGTGGTGGGAGACATATGTGGGGGCCTGGTGGAGGGTGCCCCTGGTGGCGGGGGGGTGGGGGTGATAGGGGACATGAGTGGGGGCCTGGTGGAGGCTGCCCCTGCACTGCTGGGTGGTGGGGGTGGTGGGAGACATGAGTGGGGGCCTGGTGGAGGGTGACCCTGGTGGCTGGGGGGTGGGGGTGGTGGGAGACATGAGTGGGGGCCTGGTGGAGGGTGCCCCTGCACTGCTGGGGGGTGGGGGTGGTGGGAGACATGAGTGGGGGCCTGGTGGAGGGTGCCCCTGCACTGCTGGGGGGTGGGGGTGGTGGGAGACATGAGTGGGGGCCTGGTGGAGGGTGCCCCTGGTGGCTGGGGGGTGGGGGTGGTGGGAGACATGAGTGGGGGCCTGGTGGAGGGTGCCCCAGCACTGCTGGGGGGTGGGGGTGGTGGGAGACATGAGTGGGGGCCTGGTGGAGGGTGCCCCTGGTGGCTGGGGGGTGGGGGTGGTGGGAGACATGAGTGGGGGCCTGGTGGAGGGTGCCCCTGCACTGCTGGGGGGTGGGGGTGGTGGGAGACATGAGTGGGGGCCTGGTGGAGGGTGCCCCTGCACTGCTGGGGGGTGGGGGTGGTGGGAGACATGAGTGGGGGCCTGGTGGAGGGTGCCCCTGGTGGCTGGGGGGTGGGGGTGGTGGGAGACATGAGTGGGGGCCTGGTGGAGGGTGCCCCAGCACTGCTGGGGGGTGGGGGTGGTGGGAGACATGAGTGGGGGCCTGGTGGAGGGTGCCCCTGGTGGCTGGGGGGTGGGGGTGGTGGGAGACATGAGTGGGGGCCTGGTGGAGGGTGCCCCTGGTGGCTGGGGGGTGGGGGTGGTGGGAGACATGAGTGGGGGCCTGGTGGAGGGTGCCCCTGCACTGCTGGGGGGTGTGGGTGGTGGGAGACATATGTGGGGGCCTGGTGGAGGGTGCCCCTGGTGGCGGGGGGGTGGGGGTGATAGGGGACATGAGTGGGGGCCTGGTGGAGGGTGCCCCTGGTGGCTGGGGGGTGGGGGTGGTGGGAGACATGAGTGGGGGCCTGGTGGAGGGTGCCCCTGCACTGCTGGGGGGTGGGGGTGCAGGGGGACATGAGCAGGTGTGCAGGGTAGTCCCCTGTTTTGTGGGCTGCCTGCAGGGGCTGTGGAGGGTGTACAGGGAACACCTGTGAGGACCCACCCAGCCTAATTGCGTGTGATAATTCCCGCACACCCCTGTAATACACGTACCAAGCCAAATCGCGTGTGATAATTCCCACGCACCCCTGTAATACACGTACCTGGCCAAATCGCATGTGAAACTTCCCGCATACCCCTGTAATACACGTACCCTGGCCAATCGCGTGTTGAACTTCCCGCGTACCCCTGTAATACACGTACCCTGGCCAATCGCGTGTTAAACTTCCCGCGTACCCCTGTAATATACGTACCCTGGCTAATCGCGTGTATAACTTCACGCGTACCCCTGTAATACACGTACCCTGGCCAATCGCGTGTTAAACTTCCCGCGTACCCCTGTAATACACGTACCCTGGCCAATCGCGTGTTAAACTTCCCGCGTACCCCTGTAATACACGTACCCTGGCTAATCGCGTGTTAAACTTCCCGCGTACCCCTGTAATACACTTACCCTGGCTAATCGCGTGTTAAACTTCCCGCGTACCCCTGTAATACACGTACCCTGGCCAATCGCGTGTTAAACTTCCCGCGTACCCCTGTAATACACGTACCCTGGCTAATCGCGTGTATGACTTCACGTGTACCCCTGATATGCACGTTACCCGCTTTGCGTTCCTTGTTTGGCTGCCCTGTAAACTGGTCCAGGGTTAGCGCAGCCCTTTGCGATGATTTAGCGATTTTGCTGGCTTTTCCTTGCGCGAGGGCGTTCTTGGGGGCGTTACTGGCGCTGCTGCAGGGTCGCTGCGATACTCTGCGCCACGGCTGGTTTGGGAGCATGAAATCCATGAATACGCTGTGCGCGGAAATCGGTTTTAGCGCACGTGCCTGGCGCAGTCAATCGCACGCGGACACTCTGCGCCAGCCGCTTGCGACACTTTTCTGCGAAATTCTATGAATTACCCTGTTTGTTTTTTCAATTTTCTTGTTTTTCTCTACAATGTAGAAAGAAAAAAAATGGCACTTTTTCATGATGTCAGGTTTTATCAGACATAGGATAAAGATTTCCCATGAATGTCCCTGCGCACGGTGTGTAGTACAAGATGATTAATGAATTAGACAGTATGCGCTTAAAGACTGTTTTGACACCAGACAAGTTACGTGCCAAATGATCACAAGTGCACAGCTTTGTGAACTCTAATAAAATAATAATCAATGGTCTGCACTGTAAGTGCAATAAGTGTTAAGAAACTGGTTAGCATATCTTCTTTGTGTGCCTAAACATGGCCACAATGTCTGGAAACGGAGTCCTTTGCTTCTACCATTGCTGCGTACAAACCAATTATTTTGCTGCCATACAACTCGATGGGTTAATGCACCATGTTCAGTCTATGGAGTTTACCTGGTTTGGAGATAATGAAAATGTTTCTTTGGGAGAAATTCTTTCATCACTTGCCCTCCAACGATTCAATACAACTTGAATTCACTGCAAAATGAATGTCAAGCTGCAACATGTAACTGGTCCAACATAGATGAGTGACTTGATGCCAACTTTCCACAAGGGTTTCATGCTGATTGGGAGTACCATAGCTTTTGAACTTTGTAGCACTTCAAACCTTCAGCTGAAAGAAGCCACTGCTCTTTCCCTTTTTAGGGACTGCGAAAGACATTTATTCTTTCCTTTTTAGTAACTTCAATCTTGGCAAATACAACAGCTGCCAAGAGAACATTTCCAATGTCTTGATATGAGAATTGGTAGAATGCTTATAATACAATTTGATTTAACGTTGAGAAAAACATGTGCTATAAAATATGGTAAAAATGAAGCAACTTCAAATAATAGTTAATAAGAAATTAGGGAAACTGTGCCTTATGCAAATACTATCTATCTCAACATGATTCAAATACCTTAATTACACATAGTTTACATACATCACAATATAACGAAATTAAAAGCAGACTAAAACAGTTACAACATATCAGCAGCATTAAGAAGGGAGAGCCTAGTAGGCATGGTTAAAAGTCTTGGCAGCCATCTTAGATCTTGGCAATCAGAAGTAATGGAAATAATGCCTATCTATTCGGGAGGTACACATTCCTCTAGCAACCATTCTACATTCCCAATGTAATATGGTACATATTAGTCATTGTTACCCTAGGGAGTGTGGTGAACTTGCTGAACAACTAGTTTCCTTCTTTCCTTGTCATACATATGATCAGGACCTGCTTGTCTAACAATACACCTACAAACACTACAGACATGAACATTTTGTTTAAGAATGTTTTACATATTTGGGTTTTTGAAGCAGCAATATTGCATGGAGACTGGCAGCTGTCCAAGGCGGTATTTCTTGGATAAAAACTTGCTTTGAGGGGTGACTTATGTTAGCTTTTTTGTGGTAAAGCAAGCCCTTACCTACTGCATTTGAAAAGAAGGAGGTGTACAGAATAACCTGGTAGTTGTTAGGATTAATTAAAAGTGTGAATCTGTAATCTTATATGCAATTCAAATGTGTGGATTAGCTAGGCTCATTTGAACAGTAGGGTTAATAGAATTGGCACTTAAGTTAATTATTCACTGTAAGTAGTATGAAGGGCAGGAATTCTACCAACACCTGCACAGATCTAAAAGGCAGGAATAATAAGAATGGTGCAGGGGGCTTAGCACTTCATTATTTCACTGCATGCAAACACAAGACTTCCACTTAGGCAGAGAATGTACACGGTTGCTGCATACGTACATTCTATGATTAGAAAGGCCTATTTTTACAGAATGCAATCAAGGGCCTGCATCATTTATTTTGCTTTCGCTCCCATCTCGAAGATGTGCAGTACGTCTGCAAAGTTAAAACATTGCAGAGCATGTAAATACGACTTGCATAGTGTAACAGGCGAATTGCAGTGTTTTGCCAACCAGAAAGAAACCATTGCAATGGTCCCCAGCAGCACCGTAGAACAAATACGCCACAATAGATACATTGCGTACCTGATTCGTTATTTAAATCCAAAAGTAGTGCAAGTTGAAATAACGGAGGATACTGCAAACAATGTTAGTTTTCAACGGCGAGGTTCAGCTTGCTTCTCAACCCTGAGCGTGATGGACCAATGACCTACTTGCCCACAGTGTTAAGATAAGAAAATACAACTCCAACTGCCAGAGTTAGAGTAAATAATCTATATTTTGAAATTAGTGGTTCAACTTGCCACTCTTTTGCAATCACTTTCCAGTCCAACCTGCACATATAGATAAGATACAGGATTAAAAGTGTATATATCCCAGAAGAGATTCTGAGCTAAATAGAGAAGATGCTGAATTTCCAGGAGATTATCAGGCAGATGAAGGTCCAATTCGAGGATCAGCAGGGTGTGCCAATAGCAATAATAGCAGATTAGAGGTGGCCTAGGTGGGAATCCAAATGCATCAATTTTTTGGCATTTCCGTTAAACCAATATAGCACGCCATTGTTTAATTATTTTATTTAGTAATTTATTTATGTATTTATTATTTATTTATGTATATACAGGGAGGATCAATGCTCTTTTGATCACAAAAGAACATACAATAGATAAGAAATCAGATTTGATGTGAAGCAGCAAGCTTCTTACAATGGGGTGAGTATGATTGATATTCTGACCAGGGGAGTACATGGGTCCACATACATTGATTAAGGAGAACTAACATTAGACATTATAAGTGCATATATGTGGTAAGGCCAGCTGCGTTAGGGATGTGACCATTATGGATGAAGTGTTAGAGTGGAGGCAGAGAAAGTGAGGCCCAGAGTCAGGTTCGATGAGAAAGAAAAATATTAGAAATGAGAGGTAGGTTAAGAGGATAATTCGGAGGCATGGAGGTAGGCTTTTAGTTTGGTTTTGAACAAATTGATGTGGACTGTCTCTCAGATGTCCAAGGGAAGAGAATTCCATGCAAGAGAAGCAAGAAGAGAGAAGCGACAGGAAGCACAGTGAGGGGGAGGCGCCACAAGGGCAGTTGAGGAGGCAGTGCAGAGAGTACGAGAAGTCTTGTAGAGCTATAAAGAGGATAATAAATATGGTGATGCCTTACCATGGATAGAATTCTGAACCAGGAGAAGAAATTTAAATCTGGCCCTGTTTTGCATCACCAGCCATCGAGCCTGGTAACGGTACGTGGAAGTAAGTGAGGGAGTTCAAAGAGAGCCCTGATAGCAAAAGTATTGATCTTGTGGAGAGGACAGAAATTATAGTTGCAGAGACCAAAGATGATGATGGCACTGTAGTCCAATTTAGAGAAGACAAGAGTGATTAGGAGACAGTGGCTTGCATCAACCTCATAAATATTAGTATACGGGTGCCTGAATTTACTAATTTTTAGGAGGTTGATGCAAGCCACCATTGCAGTTTTGGAGATGAAGGTAGAGAAGGTGTGAGAAGGGTCATAACTGACGCTGAGGTTACTAGCTGAAGAGGAGTAGGGGAGACTGTCAGGTGGGAAATGGATAGGCAGGGGAAGAGATGAGGGAGAATATTTGGCAGGGGAAAAGAACATCTCCTTTCTGCTGGAGTGTAACATCAAAGTGTGCAAAGCTATCCAATATTTAATGGCAGGGAGACAGTTGGAAATGTTGATGGAGATATCAGAGGAGAGTTCAGGAAAAGAGAAGAAGATTTGGATGCCATCCACAAAGAGTTGGTCCAATAAACCAAAGGAGGATATTAGTGCCCCAAGGGCAGAGGTGTAGAGTGTGAAGATGAGGGGACCCAAGACAGAGCTTTTTGGAACACCAACAGTTAGAGGAGTGAGTTGAGAGGTGTTGTTATTCCAGGAGACAGGTAATTGGTAAGGTGACAGGTAGGATTCAATACAGGCAAGGGCTTGATTGTGACTCCTAAAGAAAGTGTGATTATTAAGCAGTTCAGAGTGATGACAGTGGCAGCAGACAGATCAAGGAGGATTAGGATAGAGATCAAGGTCAAAGAGAATTAGCAGAGGCGATGACATTGGAGACACACATGAGAACAGTTTCTGTGGAGTGACAGAAGTGAAAAACCTGCTTGTAGAGGGTCTTGAAAGTTATGGATGTCCAGGAAATGTGTAGGGCAGTTGAACACAACTTTTCAAGTACTTTTTTTAGGAGAGTGATGACTGGCTGTTTTACAAATAGAAGTGAAAGCTAGCTGAGACAAATGACAGGTTGAAGATTTCAGCGATGTGAGAGGCCATTAAAGGTGCAATAGGCTTAGCTAGCTCAGGAGCAAGATGGCCTGATGGAGCACATGAGGGGTTAGCCTTCATCAGAAGAGATAGGACTTAATCAGAATTAGTGTGCCTAAAGTGGGAGATAGAAGCAGGGGATGATGGTAAATTAAACATAGTGTAGAATGCAGGAGGAGGGAGTATGAGGAAGGTCAGGAGCGGGTCTCTAATTTTGGAAATTCAGCTAGGTTATTAGATGTGAAAGTGGACTTGATAGGCAGAGGTTTAGGTGGAAGAGCGAGTTGAGGGTGCCCTGTAGCTTGCGAGGATGGTTGGTGCGAGAGTCAATGAGGTTGAGAAACAAATCTGTTTTCAATCTATCAAGAGAGGACTTGAGAGAGTCCAGGGCACTAAGATAGAATTGCAGGTCCTCACACAATGAGTGCACTTCCATTGGCTCAGCAGCTGATGCATGTATGTGCAGAGAGAGCGTATGAATGGGGTGACTCATGGATGAGGACGCTGAGACTGAGGGGTGAAAGTTAACAGTGGCAAGTGAGAGGAGGAGCAGTCATATAGAAGGCATTGAAATCTGGATAAGGCAATATTAGATGAAGAGGCATCATGTGTAAAGGAATAGAGTCAGAAGTGGAGGTTAGAGAGAAAGGGAGGAATGGTAGAAGGTTTAAATTTCCTATTAGTAATAGGTGAGGCAAGTAATAATAATTTAATAATAATAATAATAATAATAATAATAATAATAATAATAATAATGTCAGAGGGTTGAAAGGAGATGGTGGCCGAAGCAATGTAGTGATCAGATAGGGATGGTGTAACAGTTGCAATAGAGGCTGAGAGAGAAGTGGAGATGAATAAGAGATCGAGTTACCCCTGGTATGGGTAAGTAGGTTATGGATAGGGTGGAGAGCCTGGTCACTAAGAAAAGACTAAAGTTCAGTTTCTGAGAAGTGGTTGGGGAGAGAAGGTTAAAGTCACATAAGAAAATGGGATGATAATAAGTGGAAAGAGAATCAATGTGTTGCCCAAGTCCATCAAAGAATGGTCTAGCGTGACCAGGAAGGTGATTTATGGTGATGATGTGAACCTACGGAGGTAGTGCAATACTAGAGATGGTGAATTTAAAAGTGGCAGGAGAGGACATTGCATAGGAGCTTTGTGAGTGTTGATGGGGGAAAGGAGTAAGTGTCTGAAACCTCCACCTCTGCCTGTCAGATGAGGAAAGTGAATGAAGGATAGTTTGGAGTCATGTAGGGCTGCCACAGTGGCAGTGTCAGAAGGAGAAATCTAGATTTCCGTGATAGCAAGGGGGTCTAGAGGAGCAGAGCTGACATGAAAGTAGTCAGTGATAAAAGATTTTATTTTTACAGAGTGCAATGTTCAGTTGATGCGGTAAGAAATAATAGAAATGTTGAGTATCAGAGAAAGAGAGGTGAGGTGTCTAGGTGTTAGGGGAGGTATGGTCTGATTGTCAGCTTTGTTTGTTGGAAGTAGGAGGTGCAAGAGAGATGGCATATTGGGAGTTACGAGACATGTGACATGAGCTTTATGATAGGGATATGAAAGGAGGAAGTTGTAGCGTGATTGGATAAAACATAGGGAGAGGTGGGTAGGAGCAGCAGCAGGAGTAAATGCATTATTGGCGATTACCACATTATGAAGAGATTGCAACAGTAATTAACAAGCTAGTGATTCTCTCAGGTGCATCAGGGAGAAAGGCAGAAGCAAACCGGTCAAAATCGAGTTTTCACCCATCACTGTTTCCCCCTTCACTGGGGTGAACCTGGCCTTGTCCCCCTCGGGAGTTCTGAAGTGATGGCTAATGACGCTCTCGTCACCTGATCACCTGTCCATCAGTGATTGGGCACTCTGATTTTGTTCTGATGTTGCTGGGATAAGGCAATTTCTTTCTGATTGGTTCCCAAAAGTAAGACAGTTGTATTCAAGGCATGAATAAGAATTAATTGGATTGATATTTCCTGGCCTAAATGTAATTGATTGTGTCTTTAAAATTACAGCAATCAAAGATTTATATTTATTGAGTCCATTTTTAATTGATCTTAACTTTAAAAGTACAGCTATAATTTGAGAATAAAATGTTATGTTATGCAGAATGCTTAGCTTTTAGCATTTTCATTTCAATTAGATGGTTTATTCCAAACGTAATCTGAAGTGAATCAATTGAGTATAGCCTGCATTTCTAGATGCAACTAGATGCAATATATTTTTTGAGAAATATTTTCTTTCAGAGGACAACACATTTTAGAAACCATTTGTAAGCAGAATAACATCTTGGTTGATTTGAACTTTGCTCTTAGATTCACAGCTAATGTTATGTTTTGATTTCATCTAAGCATGTTTCATTTCTGAGTTGTTTAGAATTGCAAAATCATTGTTTTGGAATCAAACATTACACAAATGAAATGTAGTTTTAGAATGTTTTAGTGAGATATACGGTGAAGAAATTCGGTCATATTTCTGGTAAGAACATTGAAGAATTAATACATGATTTAATTTGACATAGTGAATGGTACCATTTACGACTAGTGCGTTAAATTAAATTGTTTTACATGGGAGGCCACCGGGGGCATACAGGTGAGTCTTACCTAAATGTGTTGCTCTTTGCCCACTGGTCCGAAAGGGGTACTGAGCCCCCCTTTCGTCACCATAACTGGTGAGCTGGCAAAGACACTCCAAACCATAACTGCCGGTGAAGCCCTGATGAGAATTTGAGGGAGATTGTATGTAGGGTTCCCAAGATACAGTGAAGGCAACGAGCTGTGGCCTGTAGTGATCTCGAGCCCTGGGTGAGACAAGCACCCCGCAGCACCTCCGAGTGCTATATATCCTAATGAGTGGGCAGGCGGCAGTGGGGGCCTGACGACCCCACTCCACTGGATTCTACTTGAGCTGTGCTGCACTGGACGGGAGCTGGCTGCAATGTTGGTGGGTGTCCCCCACCCCCAGCTGATGAACCAATGGCTGTGTGCCCTCGAGGTGAGGGGCTTGGGCAGTCTTGGCGGGGTCTGTGGGAGATCTGGAGTGAAGCTCCCGACGGTAGCGAATAGGGAGACTGGCTCTTCCCCCGTTGTCTTGGCAACAGGGTTTGCTCCCCCAACAACTTTTTCACCCAATAAGGGGACTGGGATAGTGGTGAGGCCCAGAAGTGGGCTGCTGTGTGTGGGCCATGCAAAGTATCTATAACGCGGCAAGAAACTTAAGCCACATAACTCTGCACTCAATGCGGTATTTACATGCTACAATCGATGAGAGAAAAAGATGCAGCCACCATAAAAGCACCAGGAAGCATTTCCTGCCCTAAATATTGAAACCAATGGTGCACATATCTATGTTTTATAGTCCCATGAGAAGCGTATTCCTAGCACCAATGCAAAATCTTTCAGGCCTGAGGAGCTTACTTTATCAATCTTATGGATCATACACAATCCCTTTCAGCCCTGATATCTGACACCAGCTTTTAAGATAAACAAGGAGCAGACTCACTACTATTTGCAATCAATTGTAGAAGTATATATGCATTGCAACCAACAACACATTTGTTGACAGACAATGTTCTGGACAACCAGTGAGAACTGACATATCCTCTACAATAAAAGGCAAACATACACCACACTACAGAATGTTCATCGTTGCTTATTGATTTGGGGATGTCCCCTTGGGGACACCCTGTGAAGATAGTCCAGCTCTGACTTGCACAGAGCAGTCACAGGATCCTGAAATAAGAGGTTATAATGCCCTTTTAGAACCGAGGTAATGGCAGCAGATTACTGCTCCTCAGGCAGGATGTGGTACATGGTCCACTGCTGGAACAGCTCTCTACATTGTTCCGCAACCTAAAAAGAGGTGACCGGAGGCTCCAGCCACTAGGACCAGCTTGTGGTATGGGCAGCATTAGGGTTGGGGCAGGGACATGGGTCCGTGACCCCCCCCCCCCCCTAGCTCACAGTTGTTCTGAGGATCGCCCAGGTCCCTTGCTCCTCCAGCAAGTGGACAGCCCCAGACCCACACCCCCAAGTGGAGGGCCCATGTTCTTGTTCTCTAGCTGCCAGGTATTGGTGGGTGGGCATACCCTGCTGGGAGTCCCACAATGTTTGGAGACAGCCAACACCACACAGAGAAACTTGAAAGGGGACAACAGGGTGCACTGCTATTTTCTGCATTATTGCTGACATGTAGGGAATCCCTAAGGAAGTTTAAATACTCCAGTCGCCCCCCTCCCAGTATCAACACCATAGTCCTCCCCACATCCACAATGGCTGAGGAGACCATCACCATGAAAAAAGATATTACAGCGTACTGGACAAAATATGGGGCATTCAATCAGACATTGGTCACAGGTTAGAAAAGCTGGTTAAAAGGGTTGATACCTTGGGCGATCGGACTCAGGGTCTTGAGACCAACCATTCAGCTGTAGATGTGATGGAGATGCAAATGGATATGAGAATCTCAAAAGGATGAACAACATGAGGAGGAGCTAACCTTAAAAATTGATGAATTTGAAAATAGCGGAAGGCGGAATAACCTGAGATTCTTCATTTTTCCTGAACATGAGGGGAAAACGGAGAGGGATATAATAAGAGCCATCAATGGTGTGATTAAAGATATGTTTGGCGAGGACTCTACCAACAAACCCACCATTTATATGGCCCGTAGAGTAGGCAGTGGAGGCAGAGGTCCCAAATTGGTGTTGGCTCGCTTCCACTTCTATGCAGAAAAAGCAAACATTTTGGAGAAAGCCTATGGCAATGCAAGAATTTCGTTTTTTCAAGACCTTTTCTCATTTACTCTGGCAAGGAGACGCCTCTGCATTCCTTTCACACAGTTGTTCAAGAGCACGTGGGTCTGCTAGTGTTGGAAGTTCCCCTTCTCGCTCTCATTTGAACTCGAGAGATGCAAGTACAAGCTGGTTAGAGAGGATGACATCCAGGGGGCGAGGGGAGAACTATTTGTGGAGCCGGTAGAACCGCACCGGGAATCGGAGGTATCATTACCGTGAGTCATTGTGTGCCCCCCTGCCCCCCGTTAGTCACTGTGTGCCCCCCTGCCTCCCGCGAGTCATTGTGTGCCCCCCTGCCCACCCATTAGTCATTGTGTGCCCCTCTGCCCCCCGTTACTCACTGTGTGCCCCCCTGAGTCATTGTGTGCCCCCTGCCCCCCCGCGAGTCATTGTGTGCCCCCCATGCCTCCGTGAGTCATTGTGTGCCCCTCTGCCCCCCGTTAGTCACTGTGTGCCCCTCTGCCCCCCCGCGAGTCATTGTGTGCCCCTCTGCCCCCCGTTAGTCACTGTGTGCCCCCCTGCCCCCGTTAGTCATTGTGTGCCCCTCTACCCCCCATTAGTCACTGTGTGCCCCCTTGCCCCCCATGAGTCATTGTGTGCCCCTCTGCCCCCCGTTAGTCATTGTGTGCCCCCCTGCTCCCGTTAGTCATTGTGTGCCCCTCTGCCCCCCGTTAGTCACTGTGTGCCCCCTTGCCCCGTGAGTCATTGTGTGCCCCTCTGCCCCCCTGTTAGTCACTCTGTGCCCCCCTGTTCCCCCGTTAGTCATTGTGTGCCCCTCTGCCCCCCGTGAGTCATTGTGTGCACCCCTGCCCCCCGTTAGTCACTGTGTGCCCCCCTGCCCCCCGTTAGTCATTGTGTACCCCTCTGCCCCCCGTTAGTCACTGTGTGCCCCCCTGCCCCACCGTTAGTCATTGTGTGCCCCCTGCCCCCCGTGAGTCATTGTGTGCCTCCCCGTGAGTCATTGTGTGCCCCCCTGCCCCCCGTGAGTCATTGTGTGCCCCTCTTCCCCCCGTTAGTCACTGTGTGCCCCCCTGCCCCACCGTGAGTCATTGTGTGCCCCCCTGCCCCCCTGTTAGTCACTATGTGCCCCCCTGCCCCCCGTCAGTCAGTGTGTGCCCCCCTGCCCCCCGTCAGTCACTGTGTGCCCCTCTGCCCCCCCCGTTTAGTCAGTGTGTGCCCCCCTGCCCCCCCTGAGTCATTGTGTGCCCCCCTGCCCCCCGTTAGTCACTGTGTGCCACCCCTGCCCCCCCGTTAGTCACTGTGTGACCCCCTGTCTCCCTGTTAGTCACTGTGAGCCCCCCTGCCCCCCCTTTAGTCACTGTGTGACCCCCTGTCTCCCCGTTAGTCACTGTGAGCCCCCCTGCCACCCCTCTAGTCACTGTGTAACCCCCTCCTCAATTCCATCCTCTACTACCTTCCTACTCCCCCCTTCTCTCTCCCCCCTATCAGCCCTCCTCCTCCTAGCACTTACTCCTGTCATCTGTTCCGTGACTCTTGACAGCAGCTTGTCTGTCTCCCCTCCTCCCCTCCTTGTTCTTCTCACTCCTCCCCTGCTTTTTAAATTCGTCACCGACATTTTTGCTCAGTAGCGTGCCTTGTTCTCCTTCCTTCCCCCTCCTTCCCCTTGCCCCCCCTCCCACCCCGCCTCTTGTTACCACCTGCACTGCGTAAATTGTCGTCAGACATAGTAATGTTACTGCTTGCTTTGTTCTCCTTCCTATCCATTACCTCTTACCTTACTTGTTCTATGCACTTGCACTATCAGAAATGTCGACAGGCCTATTATGATAGTTATTTTTCACATTCTGTATTGTTCAAGGACTTTTACTGAATGAACTGTATTTTCCTATGACCCCTCCCTCCTTGAAGGGCTTTGAAACACTTTGTGTATAGGCGCTATATAAATAAACTATCATATCTTATCATATCATATCACTAGGGGGACCTACGGGGCCAGGAAAACAGCAGACAAAAGACGCATTCCTGATTCAGGAAATGTAAGAAGTTGAACGAACCCCGTTCAGGGGGTGGGGGGAGTATTGATCTTGGAAATTGGTTCTGCCTATTATGTTTGCTGTAAGTTGCCTGGTTGAGAATTGTGGCATGGAGATGTGAGGATGTCTTTGACCTTGACATGGTGGTGGTTGGACAAGGGGGGTACTTTTGACGGGGCTGTGCCATGGAAAGGCACACTGGGAATGGAGCTGAGGTGGGTGAAGAGAGGGCAGTGCTACTTCAATGTGATGGTGGTTTGTAAAGGGGGGCTTTAAGTGGAGTGGTAATGGGGTACAAGGAATGGGGATTCAGAAGAAATGTTATTGGGTTTGTAATATCCAGTGGGCTGGGTTCTACTGCTGGTCCAGTCCAATTCTATTCATGGGCATTGGTCAGGCCTGGAAGATTGAGGAGGGAGGCCTATGAGATGTAGATTTTCTGGGCTATTGTTTCAGGGACAACAAAGGTTCAAACATTGGGATGGTTAAATTTTACGGGACATTTATTGTCAACCAAAGTTCATTTGAATGTTTGCAGAAGGCCCACTACTGGTAGGGGAGACTTTAATATGGTCCTGAATCTTGTAAGCGATGATCCAGTGTCTCTTAAAGAGGCAGAGTCTTGTGCATTGCATTCAATTAATTCTGAGCTGGGGCTCATGGATTCACTGATTGAGAGGCACGGGCATGTGCACAACTTGTTCTCCAGGATAGACATAATTCTGGTTGACGACCATATGAAAGTGCACGTCTTGGAGTCTGAGGCGCTCCCCATTCCATGCTCCAATAATAACCAAGTCCGAAAGTCAATGGGGGACTGGGTGGGGACTGGAGCACAAGGTAGCTGGATGTGCATTGACTACTTGTTGAAAGATAGGGAAATCGCACTGTTGCTTCTTACAGAAATTAAGGAATATTTCAAGATCAATGACAACAGTGAAGTGGGGATTTAATCTTTGTGGGAGGGATTTAAAACTCTCTTGAGAGGTGTCCTCTTTAGAATGGGGTTGCAATGGAAGAAGGAGAGGCTGCAACACGTCCTTAGGGGGAAAGATAGCAGAGCTCCAATGGGGAGGCAGGGACAGCAAATCTGTGACACCTGCCACAGCAGCCAAGTTGACAACCTATAGATCACAGCTGAGAACCCTCCAAGTGCAGGATACGGAAAGAAAACAATTTCTCCTAAAACAGAAATATCACGAGAAGGGGGATAAGGCAGACAAAATGTTGGCCTGGTGGCACAGAGAGAAGTGTAAATCGAAAATGCTGGCAGTGTTAAGATTTGAAGAAAGGGTTTCCCATTTATGACACAAAGGGAATAGGTGAGGAATTCTGACAATATTATCAGACACATAAACAGCAGAATATGAGGGGGGTGGATCCCTCATAGATCAGCTCCTTGACCAACTCCCTATTCCCGGGATATCTCAGGAAATAGCTCAAACACTGGAGTCGCTGGTGACTCCTGAGGAGGTAACTCACATAATTAAAAACGTGAAAAGTGGTACGAACATGGGTGAGGATGGCTTTTCAGTGAAATTTTACAAGATGTTTCGCTCAGTGTTAGCTCTGGATTTGGTCATAGACTTCAACATAATTTTAGAAGGCAGTAACTTCCCAAATTCCATGATGGATGCAATAATAGTGGTCACACCCAAAGAAGGCAGGGATCCTTCTTAGCCTTAACTTTTACAAATGGCTTTTAGCCCTGTACACATCTCCAAGCGCACGAGTGATGGAAAATGGGACTCTGACAGAGACCTTTAACCTGTCAAAAGGGACACAACAGGGCTGCTCCTTTCCCCCCTTCTTCATGCATTTACAATTGAACCCCTAGCTATCTCCATCAGATCAAACCCTATCGTACGTTGCATTACCTGTGGAGAGTTGGAGTGTACATTTTCCCTGTTCACTGATGATATCTTAGGCTCTCTCCCAAAGTTACTGAGGCAGATCTCGACCCTTGGCCGCTTTTCGGGATTGAAGAGTAACATAGATAAATATTGTGGAATACCGACCCAGACAGGAATCTCCTGTTTGTACTTGCAAGCAAGGATCCCGGGCACGCATGACTACTGTAACAATGAACCTTCTTTTCCCACAGTTCCTGTACCTGTTGGTGGCCATCCCTTTCCCCTCCCCGATTCCTTCTTCATGGAACTCCAGTCGCTCAACTTGAGATTCATCAGGAGGCAGATATTAACTAGAGTCAAAAAATTCCACCCTTACACTTCCCACTGCTCATGGAGGATTCGGTTTCCCTGACATTTGGGTTTATTATCAGACTGCCTAACTCCTGGTATTATTGGAGCATATGAGGGAGGCTTTGAGAATGTTTTGGTCCAATCTAGAAGATATAGAGACACATCCTAGAAAAGTGAAAGACCTTCTATGGACTCTGCTGAACCACGTCCCAGTGAGACTGAGGAATTACCCGACTCTTGGAGTTCCATGGACCCTGTGGGAGGGTAATAAGAAAAACAAAGGCTCCACTGCATGGCCCTCCCCAATCTCTTTGGTGTGGAGTTCCCCCCTTGATCTTCATAGACAGGGATTTCGACACGCACACATTTGGTCTGAAAGGGGCTTGGAGAGAGTGGGGCAGTTGTTTAAAGAAGGGGTCTTCATGGAGTTTTATACCATTGGTGAAGTACTGGAAAGGGACTCAATTACTATCTTTGATTGCTTTAGACTTAAGGGTATCTTCACGGACCATAAGTGGGGTGATTCCTTCTCTCGGGAATCAACTCCCATTGAAGATTTTCTGGAAATGGCAGTTGATAGGAAAGGGATCCTTTCAAAACTAGATAAGGTATTCATCATAGCAGACATGAAGGGGAGACAGAATTTCAAGAAATATTGGGAGGATTTAATGGGAGGCGACATAGTTGGGGAGACATGGGACAACATTTTCAAACTTACTATCCATGCAAATCTCTTTACGTCAACAATGGAGCATAACTTTAAAATTCTGCATGGATGGCATAGGGACCCACTAAGGATTTCCAATATATTTCAGGGAGCTTACCCCCTCTGCCCCAGAGGATGAGGCCATGTGGCTTCCCTATAGCATATGTGGTGGTGGTGTCCAAGGGTAGAGATATATTGGTCAGAGCTTCTTAGCTGGATGAAAGATATGATAGGGGTATCCCTATCTTTGGACCCGCTCCAGATTCTATTGGGGATACCCGCAGGAGATAGAGAGGGGTATTGGCTCCCTAAAATGTGGGCAGCGATGCTCTGAGCAGAGAGAGTGGCGCTCTCCCGAAAGTGGAAAGACAGCGTGTTATCACCTAGAGAGATCTGGCTACAAATGTTGAAACACATATTTATCATAAAAAGTAAACTGCCATGGTAAATGACCCCATGGGATCTTTCCTGGAGGAGTGGGGTCCCCTGTTGCCTCAATGGGATGGAAAAAGATAACGCTGGAGGTTTAATTTTCAGAGGGGGTGCTGAAGCCGCGCATGAGGGATTGTCTATTTTAATAAATAATGTCTACGAGATGGGCCTCGGATGAATGCCAGTCAGGGTTGACTGCAGATTGTTGAATCTGATAATAGTGACAGGACAAATGGGGAGGAACCCTGAGGATGGAGAGCTCCTGGCTCTAATAGATCTGAAAGGTATATGCGTGGAGAGTTCTTCTCAGTGCCCCTAGGCAGAGCGATAGTCTTGTTCTATTGTAACCCAGAAAATGAACTTGCCTAACATTGTGTGGGGGTGGGGGTTGGGCAGGGTGGGTGAGAGTGACAATCAATTGCAATTGTCATGTTTTTCTTTGTTCTGCACTTGTTTATTGACTGTGCATACTATAATAAAATGTAACGTTTAATAAGAAATGTTTTAAATAAATATTTAAAAACTACCAATTTGTGATCTTTGAAACCATAATGTTCCAAACTGTGAACGAAAGAGTTGAATGAGTACGTTATGTTTTGCCATTAACTTCTTAAAGAATATGTGCTCATAAATGTGATATTGAATGATTAACATCCACACTTTCCCATTGAAAAAAAGGGGGATGGCGTGGGGTAAGCACATGGCACATTTGACGTAGGAGTTGAGAAAACCAATTAAAACTTACTTGTTTTTATTTTGGCAGCATAAATAACATTAAGGGGGTAATTCATAGAATCCAGCGCACAAGTGGCGCACGAGGCTGGTGCACAGTGTGTGTGTGCGACAGCCTGCGCCAGCCACGTGCGCTAAAACCCATTTCCGCGCACAGCGTATTCATGGATTTTAACATCCAAAACCAGCCATGGCGCAGAGTGGCTCATCGACCCTGCAGCAGCGCCAGCTACGCCCCCAACCCCTCCCTGTGCGCCATGCACAGCGCACAAATCCTGTACATGGCGCACAGGCCCCCAAACACGAAAACACCTGTAAAACTCCCTGTGCACCCCTCCGAATACATGTACACCCCGACGCGGGGAGTTTCACACCCGATTGGCCCTGTGCGAGTGGGGTATGTGTATTACTGGGGTTCGCGGGACGTTTCGCACGCGATTGGCCCTGTGCGAGCGAGGTACGTGTATTACTGGGGTTCATGGGAAATTTCACACGCGATTGACCCTGTGCGAGCGGGGTACGTGTGTTACTGGGGTTCGCGGGAAGTTTCACACACGATTGGCCCTGTGCGAGCGGGGTACGTGTATTACTGGGGTTCGCGGGCAGTTTCACACACGATTTGCCCTGTGCGGGCGGGGTACGTGTATCACTGGGGTTCGCGGGAAGTTTCACATGCGATTGGCCCTGTGCAAGCGGGGTACGTGTATTACTGGGGCTCGCGGCAAGTTTCACACGCGATTGGCCCTGTGCCAGCGGGGTACATGTATTACTGGTGTTTGCGGGAAGTTTCACACGCGATTGGCCCTGTGCGAGTGGGGTACGTCTATCACTGGGGTTTGCGGGAAGATTCACACGCGATTTTCTGTCAGAGCGGGGTATGTGTATTTTGGGGGTGCACGTGAAGTTTCACACGCGATTTCGCTGTCAGAGCGGGGTACGTGTATCCAGTGTGGTGCGCGGGGAGTCCTACACGTGAATTGGCAGTGTGGGTCCTCCCAGGTGTCCCCTCTACCCCCTGCAGGCAGCCCACACCACAGGGGACTACCCTGCACCCCTGGTCATGTCGCACAGGCTGCCCATCCACCATGGGCATGCCCCCCAGCCAAGCCACATGTCACGTTGCAATATGATCACCAACTCATGTTCCCCTGCACCCCCACCCCCCAGCAGTGAGGGGCACCTGCCAGCAGGCCCCCACTCATGTCCCCCAGCACCCCCACCCCCCAGCAGTGAGGGGCACCTGCCAGCAGGCCCCCACTCATGTCCCACTCATGTCCCCCAGCACCCCCACCCACCAGCAGTGAGGGGCACCTGCCAGCAGGCCCCCACTCATGTCCCCCAGCACCCCCACCCCCAGCAGTGAGGGGCACCTGCCAGCAGGCCCCCGCTCATGTCCCCCTGCAACCTCCACCCCCAGCAGTGAGGGGCACCTGCCAGCAGGCCCCCACTCATGTCCCCCAGCACCCCCACCCCCCAGCCGTGAGGGGCACCTGCCAGCAGGCCCCCACTCATGTCCCCCAGCACCCCCACCCCCCAGCAGTGAGGGGCACATGCCAACAGGCCCCCGCTCATGTCCCCCTGCACCCCCTCTCCCCAGCAGTGAGGTGCATCTGCCAGAAGGCCCCCACTCATGTCCCCCAGCACCCCCACCCCCCAACAGTGAGGGGTACCTGCCAGCAGGCCACCACTCATGTTCCCCAGCACCCCCATTCCCCAGCAGTGAGGGGCACCTGCCAGCAGGCCCCCACTCATGTCCCCCTGCACCCCCACCCCCCCAGCAGTGAGGGGCACCTGCAAGCAGGCCCCCACTTATATCCCCCAGCACCCCCACCCCCCAGCAGTGAGGGGCACCTCCCAGCATGTCCCCACTCATGTCCTCCAGCACCCCCACCCTCCAGCAGTGAGGGGCACCTGCCAGCAGGCCCCCACTCATGTCCCCCAACACCCCCACCCCCCAGCAGTGAGGGGTACCTGCGAGCAGGCCCCCACTCATGTCCCACTCATGTCCCCCAGCACCCCCACCCCCAGGCAGTGAGGGGCACCTGCCAGCAGGCCCCCACTCATGTCCCACTCATGTCCCCCAGCACCCCCACTCCTCGGCAGTGAGGGGCTCCTGCCAGCAGGCCCCCACTCATGTCCCACTCATGTCCCCCACACCCCCACCCCCCAGGAGTGAGGGGCACCTGCCAGCAGGCCCCCATTCATGTCCCTCAGCACCCCCGCCCCCAAGCAGTGAGGGGCACCTGCCAGCAGGCCCCCACTCATGTCCCACTCATGTCCCCCAGCACCCCCACCCCCCTGCAGTGAGGGGCACCTGCCAGCAGGCCCCCACTCATGTCCCCCCCTACATGAAATAAAGATGCACAATCATGGCCCACTTCTACACCAAAATACCACAGCACGCCACCCCATTCTTGAGACACAATGATTTCCCAATTCATCCCACATTGACATGCCTATCTCAAGACACAAACCAAAAGTCAACTATGTACATCAACACATGTCCGTCTCACACACATACACACACACACACACACACACACACACTGGTTGGCATTGATTGTGTAAACCCACATTTTCACATGCATCAACCCAATGAGCGAATCCCACACATGAACTAAAATATGAAAATACATTATGTACAAAAATAAAGCAATGAAATGAAAGCATCAATAAAATAGCAAACATGAAATGAAAAGCATGTGCAAAAGATGAGTAAATGAAAAGTATAACCAATCCAAAGAAATCAGAAAGAAAAATAGTCCAAACTCTCCCTCCATCAAAGCAAATCCAAAGGAAACGTAAACAGAAAAATCCATTGATCCATGGTGAAATCAAAAGAAAAAGTTCAAAATAATCCATTGTCCAACTATGTACAATCCATGGTCAAGGGTCCATGAGCCCAACGAAAGAAATGAAACCTACCTAAGAAACTACCTAATGAAAAAACTATATACAAATGTGTGTGGCATAGTCCATTCACCACAAATCAAAGGAAAAGGAGACCTAACTCTAAAAACTATTTACAATGGCAGCAGGCTAGTCCGACGGCTCACATCCCGATTTCCCAGGCCAGGGCATCATCGAACTCCTGCTCGATGTCCCAGAGGCGGTCCTCTTCCATGGCCCCGAGGGTTCGCAGGGACGATGACATGTGGACCTCCATCTACCTGCGAATTGCCTCGAGGCACTCGGCCCGCCTCAGAGCCCTCCGCATGGAGTTCTCCACCCTGACCATTGTGAGCCGTGCCTCTTCCGCCCGCTGCCACTCCGCATCTATGGCCTAGCCCAACCGCTGCCACACGGAAGACACTTCAAATCCTGGGTCCTCCTGCACTCTGGCCGATGCCTGCCCCTCTGATGTTGAAGGCCCCGAGCCATCATGGCTCCCACATTGTTGCTGCTGCTGCTGTGCCTGTGCCTGTGCCCTGGCTCTTGCTGCCTGCACGTCCTGCTCCGGCTGGGGTGCAGTTGTTGAGGTGGCCACCCCTGCTGGACGTCCGACTCCCGACTGTGGCAGGGATGTGTCCTCCACCAGCCTGGCTGCAGGGTCAGAGCCAGCTCCACAGGGTACCCAGGTGATACATGGGTGGGAAGATGAAATGGAGGACGACTGGCGTATAGGGGTTCAGGTGAGGAGGGGTCGGAACAAGGTCCAGCAAATGGAGGAATCCGGCCCTGGTGACCCATCCCAGTAGGTCAATGAGGCCTTCAAGATGATGTGCAGTGTCCTCACGAAAACACTGCAGGTCACCTCGCATGCCCCGTTGACGCAACACCATCCCACTCAGGACAGGCTCAACCCGGTCCCGGATAGCCACGTCCGCAGGGAGAGGAAGGCCAGTTGTTGTAAGCAGATCTCCTCCCTGAAAATGGGTCTGGACGTAGGCATCCCTGCTGGTGCAGGATGATGCAGTCACAGGATCGGGGACAGGATTACACACAGGCACCTCCGCGGCGGCCTGTGCTGCCTCCTGTCCCTGCCCCTGCACTGCACCACTAGCACCAGTGGAATCCCCACCTCCAGACCCCATGTCTGTCCCTTCCACGGCCTCCTCCTCCACCAAACCCCCCACCAACCTGGATGACTCCGTGCCATCTTCCTCCGTCGGACCCTGTGGGGTCTCAGCTGCCCCTTCTGCTGCTGAGAAGTCCAACTCCGACCTCCGCCTCTTGGACCTACCCTCAACAGCTGCGGCCTGGGACGCGGCACCGGACTCCTCACTCCCTGACGAGATGACAACCTTGGAGGTCTTTAATGACGCCGACCTTGAATCACCAGTGGCCTATGTGTCGGCACATAGCCGCGAAATGGTGGTGACTGCAGGGTGCAAGACCACACCTGGTCAACGTAAGGCACTCTGGCAGACCATCGCGGACAACATTAGTGCCCTTGGATTTGTGAGGCACTCAGCTGATGATTGCTGTAAGCGGTGGAATGACATGAAACGCAGAGCAAAGAACAAGCTGGCCTCAAATCATGCTTCTACTCTGGTGACTGGCGGTGGGTCTCCACAAGAGGACAACCAACTCACTGAATATGAGTCTGTTGCTGGAACCTTCATCACAGAGGAACAGATCCAGGGCATGGGAGACCTACCAGATTACAATGCATTGTGCGGTGAGTGCCCATGCATGTGTGTGTAATCCATGTGTATGTTGTGTGGGTGACGTGTTCTGATTGAGTGCCAGGTGAGGGTGTGTGCACCTGAGTGGTATGGGTCACCCATGTGCTTCCTCCAAAACCTTCACCGGCCTTGGATTTGGGTATGACAGTATCCCTTCTGCCCACAGTAGCCATTTAGCGCCACATTACTGCAGTTGCCCTTGAACTGTCATCTTGCAACAACATTGTTCAGACTTTTTCAGTGTTCATTCAGGCTGATTGTTTCAATTCTCCCACTTTTGCAACACATTTTCCAGCCCTATTGTCACATATGTGACATGCTTCTGTCATTGATTACACCCCACATTGGCCGACATTTGTTACCTTGTTATGTGAATGATTAGACCATTCAGGCTGATTGAGTATTGGCCTGCTCACATTGATTTTTGGTGCCTGTTTGTATGTGGTACATGATAGTTGTTTCCTGTCAAGTTTAAGTGACCAACCATTGATGTGTACATCTGCCTGCAATCACTGTATTCTTGTACACTGGATTTGTTGCAGTGAGTGGCACATGCATATTTTATCACACTATGTAGCATTTTTCATCTCATCATGTCCATCTTACATGGATGACTGACAGAACTCATTCACTGACATATGGCTGTACTTGTCAAATGTATCATGGCTATGCTACATGCCATCTGTGTGCTGGCATGTGTCATGTATGTGTATTGGACATGCCACTCACAGGCTAATGTGTGATGCCAGTGCTACCCAGCAAGCAGCAAATGTGTTGCTTTTCCATTTTGGTGTCATCAGTGTCTGCTTTTTGCCTCCCCTTCCAACTCAGTGACAGTGCATGCATGCCAGGGTTATAGTCATGTGGGACATGTGTAAATCATGTACTGGATCTCTGGCTTGTCAGGCCTATGTGTGTGCTATGGTGCTAATGCCTGTTTCCATTTTTTGTCTTTCATATGTTTGCAGGTGATGACGCACTTGATGCTGTTGAGGTTGAGGAGATGGTGCAGACCTAGGAGCAATCTCAGGCACGACCGGGCACTAGTGCGGGACGTGGTGTGGTGGTGGGTGAAAACCCAATCTTACTGCAGACCATACTGTCCAGGGGTGTCTCTGGGTGCACCTCCCCAGACCTCTATTCATGTGCTGAATAGGATGATGAGACTTATGTGCCGTCGCAGGTGAGTATTTCTGGCAGGGATTCTGTTCTGTCCAACCCACCTGCACCAGGGGTAGAACCCTCTATGGGGATGTCAGTGTTGATAAGTCTGCCTTTGGCGGTTACGAATGCAGGGTCACACTCCATAACATCTGACCCTGTTCGTGGGCCAGCAGATCAGAGGGGGAATGCAGTACTGCAGCCTCAGGCAGTGCCAGCACAGCAAGGTGCAGATCGCCTTGCCCCGAACAGGTGTGGTGCCCGCCGACGCGGTGGCCATACGCCAACAGGCAATACTGTATGGGAAAACTCCATGTACGGTATGGCAACCCAACAGGCAGCATCAGTTGAAATGATGGCTCAGGCAATCGAGAGGGTGGCCACTTCCATTATCCCCCCTGAAAGGCAGATGGAGCAACAACAGCAGGCAACAGACTCCATTTGCCAATCACACAGGGAAGACATGTTGGTTCCAACAGGGACCGACGGGTGGCACTGGAGACTCTGCGGGAAGGCATTTCTAAAGAGTCACAGGGCCATAGGGAAGCCCTGAGGGTAGAACTCCATAACCTCAGGGAGACTCTTGTTGAACTTGAGGCTTCCATAAATTTGAGGACAGAACAGCAGCTGTAGCGGCGCACACGTTCACTCTCAGTTGAGCTGCAGGCAACTCGGGAGGAGATCCAGGCATCACGGGAGGCCATGCATGCAGAAATGCAGGCAACCCGTCAGGTGCTGCATGGGTATCTCCGTACTATCATCCTCCAGAACGAGACCTTCCACACCCACATGCTTGCTGCCATGGAGGACCACACCAGGGCTTTGCGTGGGCTGCCTCCCATAGCACCACCACCTCCTGATGGAGCAGCAGAGGGTGATGAGAGCGACAGCAGCACTTCTCCCACAGTAGAGTAGCCGTGCAGGCCATGAGCCCATGGAGGTGATTTTTTTTTCTCGCAACATCCACACAGGTGGTGTTGGTGTGCACCCTGTCCTCGGACTTCCTGGGTGGCCTCCCCCCGGCTACCACATGGCCATTTTTGATTTTTTTTTTTACAGTGTGTTGCCTTGTGTGGCTCCCATGGGCATCCACTGTGTATTCCGGCTGGGCACATGCAGGCTTGTCCTGTGTTTGGGTTAGAAGCTTGGGTTCCTGACAAACACACCCCTCTTGCTTCCTGTTTCCATGGGCTTGCAAAGGGTGTGACCAAGTGACAGTGACTTACACAGTGACATTGGGCTCCCATGAGCTGTGTGGGCAGTCTGTAGTCATAACTGTGTGGACATCCCTAGAGGGGTTTGTTTTTGTATTGAACACTGCATGGTGTATTGGTATGAGCTTGTGCATCCATGTCTTCCTCCTTATCCGCAGGTACCTTCTTCATGTCTTCACAAGGCTGTCTCCTTTTCAGATGCAGTTCATGTTGTATGCAGTACACTGACACATTTGCCTGACAGCAACACTCTGGAGTTGGAAGGGGTCAATGTGCTGGTTTATTGAGGTTGTATGACTTACATTACTTTGAGTTTGTACTGTCATATTTTGGCAATGTTTCATGCTGTGTTGCTGTATTGTGTTGCTGGTAAGTATTTCGTCGTGTGTGCTGTTTGATATTGATTACTGGGAGCATATTGTCTGTGGCCTGTTTCCATTTGGGACAGTGCACTTTGAGACACTTGTGTCATGTGTTGTGCATTCCTTTGTTTGCTTTCACATTGCAGGACATGCCATGGTGTGTTGGGTGGCGGAAATGGGGAGGGGTTGGGTGACATGGCGCTATTTTCATGTTGTATTTTGCAAGGTGGTAGTCATTCATGCAGCATAAATGTGTGTCTTTTTGTGACACAGCATTGGTTGTCTTTGGGTAGGTTGGGATGCACACAATGTAACACTTCGAGGTGACCAATCTCAGGCTGGTATGGTTGTGACAGTTGACTGTTCCTTATGTCATCATCATTGATTGTCAGCTGGTATGCGCCAGGGCTGTGTTCACTCCACAGGGGTGTGATTTTAGGTATAAGTAATTAGCCACCAGCTGCGTACGGGCTGCCTCACCATGTGCCCTTTCCCCTCCCATGCGCAGCAGCCGTGCATGTGGTTGGGGATGTGGGGGCACCACCATGTCCACCGGCAGGCCCCGGCATGTTGCAACGTTGTGCAGGACACATGCTGCCACTATGATCCTGCACACTACTGGGGGCGCGTATAGCAGCTGCCCACCAGAGCGGTCAAGGGAGCGAAAGCCTGACTTGAGCACTCTGAATGTGTGCTCCACTATGCCCCGGGTTAATATGGGCTGTGTTGTATCTTACCTCGGGTGGAGTGGTGGGGTTCCGAATCGGCGTCATCATGTGGGTGCTCAGAGGGTAGGCACTGTCCCCTGGGGAGGTGATGATGGGTATCATTAGTGGGGTTGTGACATTACTCAGTATCTGATATGCATGCATGTGCAGGGGCATTTATACTCACCAAGCAGCCATGTATCGCCATGCCGCCCAGCTTCTAGGTCCCGGTTTAGGGTTGACATTCTGTAAATGAAACTGTCATGGGTGGACCCTGGATAGTTGGCATATACTGAGGTAATGATTCCCTTGGCATCACATACTACCTGCACGTTGATGGAATGCCAGTGCTTGCGGTTTCTGTAGATGTGCTCAGTTGCCCTGAGAGGATGTAGAGCCACATGGGTGCAGTCGATGGCACCTAGCACTTTGGGGAAGTGTGCCACCCGGTAAAGATCCTGGACGACAGCCTGCGTTTCTGCACGTGTTCTGGGCAGGTATATGTGTCTGTGGACTGATGGGCGTGCAGTCATGATGGCCAACACCTGGTGCAGGCAGCGTGACTGCGTGGCCTGTGACACCCCCCCACTATGGCACTTGTCCGCTGAAATGAACCAGTGGCCAAGAAGTGCAGTACATTGAGCCCCTTTTCCAAGGCACTCAGTGCTTGGGAGCACAGGGTGGGTGATGGGAGGTCATCCTCCGACTCACTCACCAGGTCGAGTATTATGTCAGGTGGAAACCTGTACCTCCCATACATCTGGTCATCAGGCATCCCAAAAAGGCTGGTTCTGGGTGTAAACATTCTGTCCCTGACTATCCTCCTCCTCCTCTTGCAGTATCCCACGACCACTGCTGCGAGGAACGGTATAGTCATCTTAGTGTCTGAGCTTGTTTTTTGTTTGCGCGCACTTTTATGCTGCGCAGGTCCACGTACGCCTGCTTCCTGCTGGCGTACGTGTTTCCGGATTAGGGCGTCTTTTTTGGCGCACGCGTTAGCCCTGTTCTATTCCATGAATACGTGTTGTAGGCATGCGTGTGGGCATTTTCCGTGCATTTGTCTCCTGTACTTCCCCCGTGATGCCCCCATTTGCACGCGTTGTTCCCCATTCCGCGTGTTACGCCCCGTGATACGCCTACTTTTGTTGTGTGCGTTGCGCTATGTGTGCTTTCGCTGTGCGCGTAGCGCATGCTGTTTGGTGGAGACGTGTGCGCCAGCATGCGCCACGCAGGATTTTAGCGCACATCCCTGGATTTACACGCACACAGATTTCCATGAATCGCTGTGCGTGAGTTTCTCTGCGATTTTCGCACTTACGCTGAGATTCGCACGCTTTCACACACTTGCGCGGAAATTTTCAGTGCACATTAATTCCATGAATCGGCCTGTAAGTGTTTAACTCTTAAATCAAAATCCCTCATGGAAAGGCTTCAGGGTTTATATAAGGTAAAACGGCAAAGTAAGAGTTGCAGGTAAACGTGCATTTCTTATTTTATTTGAGAAGTTGGAAAAGACATGTTACACCAAAAAACAAAAACAAAAAAAAAATAGGAGAACATAATAAGTTGAAAATTAGTTTTATTTCTAGGATATCAGTCCTTTGTAATAGATGATTGTGCTTGGATATTCTTGATTTGGTGTTAATTGTACTAAAACATAATTGATTTTTGTGATGAATGAATTACATTTTTGAGTAATTTTGAACTCCATTTAAAAAATTGAAAGATATTAAGAATTTTTATAAAGAGAGCATGTATCCCTACTTTAAACTGACGTGTTTTTACTGAATGAAATCACAAAGCATACATGCAATACCAATATTGGGGCCAATGAGGAACAGAGTCTTATATCACATTTTTAAAATCATTGGGCGATAGCAGTGCTGAAACAGATGTGATGGAACAACTAGTCGGATGACCTGATATTTATTGCAGAACAGGTTTCAAGTGGAAAATGCAATTGAGGAAACAGCCTCCAAGCAATAAGGAGATAAGGAGATATGATGAAAAGTGAGGGGACAACTACAGGCTGAAGGTCGCCAGTAGAGCAACTTCCCATATTGAACTCTTCTTCTCACTAACTGAAGCCAAGCAGAATATGTCATCGAGAAGTTTGTTTTCTTTTCTTCAGAAATACAGGTGAAAATCTGGATCTAAGTCTAAAAGCCTCTGGCATGCGAATGTTATTGTGGAAGATCATCAGCTGCATCTGATGCCCTGTCCCCCAATAAGGTAGCTGTATAGCAGCATGCCATTTTCAAGGGGTCCACCCCACACCCCAGTCCCTGCTGCATGGAACACCCATCACCATTGCCCATCCATCCTCCCCCACCTCTCAAGCACTGCATCCACCCTGCAGCATCCCTTACCTGCTCCTCCCTTTGCACTCTGATGGCCCCCAGAGCAAACCATGATGCACTTTTTCACATGAGCCCACAAATAACATACTTTTGTGCATTGGGCCTCGTCTTTGCAGCCATCAGACTGCAAACAGGATTTATTTTCAGTTAAGAATGGAAATGTTTGGGCTTGGGTTCTGATACAACTGTCCTTAAACCTATCTCCTGCTTTAAACCTGTACTTTGAAAAAAAGACTGTGGAGAACAATATATTGAAAGGGATTACTAAAGTCGTATGCAAGCAATGGTTTGGTTGGAACAATATCAGTAAAACAGAACCTATGGCATGCAGAGTTTGAGCAATTGTATCACTCTGACAAGTGCCCAGAGGAAGAGTGGTGAGATTACCCTTATGGATATGATTAAGTATGAGAAGAAAATTCTATTCTAAGTGAGAGAGAAAGACTTTTATGTGTCGTTAGTGGACACACCCACTCTAGAAAGTATGGAACACTTTCCATCATCCCCTGAGGATGATGTCTCAAATTAGTGGATTCCATTAATTAAAAGGATATATTTTCAGGATACTTTGATCCCCAGGATTACCAATAGTTTTGTTGATGTGAGCAGTGCCGAAACCTCGAAACATGCAGATTGATTTTATATTCTGTTTGTATTTCATACGATATTAGGAAAACCAAAATGGTGCTTTGCATGCCTTAATATGTGCCTAATGATGCGCAAGAAAAATGACCGAATGCTAAGCAGCACAATCAGCCCCAAATCGAGTAATTCCTCTGGGTTTATTTCATTTTAACTGAAAGATATAATACTCTAACTTTATCATATTCATGTTTATAGCAAATGAATTTACTATAGCTGCATCATTTTGTCATTTGGGCATTATAACATGTTTATTATTAGCAGACACATATCATATACAACTGTTTGATCCTTCCAGGTAACTTATAAAAAATGATATTCAGAGCACGGTACAAACAATTTAACAATCAGTAAAACGTAGAAGATAGGGTTCATCATCTCTTAACAAATCACTTAAGCAATACGACTAATATTGTTACATTTCACATGTAGCTCAACTGTCATATCCGTCCACTGAACACTATAACACCATTTGAATAAAAAACAACTACCAGCTGCTATTAAGGAAAGAGAACAATTTTTGTTGTCTTTGAAAGGACGGCAATCAAGTAAGCAGGCACAGAGTAGTGGCTAATTGAGTCCAGAAACCAGGATAAGCTCTGAAAAAGCTTGGATTTGGGACTGTCTTTTATAAACCCTTAGAATTTCAAGAATTAGATGTACCTTCCACCATGCAGTCGCAGTTTGGTAGGCAGATATTTCTTTATAAGGTATCGAGGTGCTGTTACAGAACCAGTTACTCACAGACAAAAATAGCATTGACACACAGACAATATTAACAGGGAAGTACTTTTGGGGCACTTCCCAATTAATCAAACAATCACGTTTTGAGGACTCTCTGGAAGGCCCAATAGGAATGATCAGCTCTCAGGGTGGTTGGAACAGAATTTCATTGTTTAGCTGCAATTGACGGGAATCTTGAACCTCCAGCTTTCGTGCATATACATTTCAGCTGGTGATGATGGTGGGCATAGAGTGTTCTGGAAGTCCTTGAGGAGTGAGCCTTGGTGATTTTCTGAGAAAGGTATGGTGGGGTAGAATTGGAGATGCACCTTTGTGTGATAGACAAGGTTTTAAAGATAATCCATTCTCAAATTGGAAGCCAGTGTACGGCTCTTCTGGCAGCCAAGATGTTTTCAAGTTTGAGAATGTTAAGGGCTGCTCAAAGTGCATTGGTTTGGATGATCTGCACTTCCTGGAGGTTGTGTGCGGATATACCTGCAAAGAGTATGTTGCAGTAGTTGAGCCTGGTGCCAATGACTGCTCGTACAATGGTTATACAACAGTCGAGGGATAAGAAAGGTCTGGAGGGATTTATCAGTTTTGTCGTGAAGGCTGCAGATGAGACGATAGCGTTCACTTGGCGTGTCAGCGAGAGGGTGGAATCAAGGTAGACACCCAGAGGTTTCACTGAGGTGAAGACTGGGTTCTGGATGCCATCGATGTTGAAAGCAATGTACTGGGTATTGCGCTTTTACAGCAGTGCAGAAGGCCCTAGAAGAAGGATTTCTGTCTTATCATCATTAAGACAAAGGCAGTGCATTGCCCTTCAGGCCCGGATAGTCGAGTATAAAGTGTTAAGGGTTCAGTGTCTTTTGAGTAGTTTCCAGAGAGGGCAAGGAGAATTTGTGTATCATCAGCATAGCTGGTGTAGGCTATGCTGATGGAGTCAAGAAACTCAAAAATAGGTTTGCTGAGCTAGTATAGAGAGTGGGGGATACACCAGACCCTTGGGGTTACCACAGGGGATCAGTGCTGGTGAAGCACTGGCGTTCTCAGCAAACACACTAATTGCTCTTTGCTCTACAAAGGAAGCCACCCATGCCATAGCTTCAGGTGAGAAGTTGACAGAGGTGGTAAGGTGGTGGCAGAGGATTTTGTGGTCGACCAAATAAAACGCTGCAGACAGATCGAGAAGAAAAGGAAGGGCAGGCTTTCCTTTATCCCTAATCTCATTGGGCTGGTTTTTAAGGTCAAGAATAGCTGATTCGGTGCCATGGCATGGAGGGAAGCCAGACTAGCACATTCCCAAGATGTGGTTTACTTCCAAATAGGGCTGAATTTAGATGTAAGCTGCTGTGTTCATGATTTTCAGTGGGACGGGTAAGATGGTGATAGGCCAGTAATTATTTGGGACCGCAGGGTCTGGGGAGGGATTGTTTAGCAAGGGAGAACCCAGGCTTCCTTGAGGCTAGAGGGTACAATTCCAGCAGCGAAGGGAGCATTAATGAAGGTGGTGATAAAGGGTGCCAATACTTCAGAGCAGTTCTTAATGATTGTGGCAGGGCATACATCGCCTTTGCAACTAGATAGTTTCAGGCACTTTAAGATAGCTAGGACTTCCAGCTCTGAGACTTTTTTAAAGCAAAACAAAGGGAGGATTTGACTGGTGGCCATAGCTGAAGTGGCAGTGACTGTGGCAAGTTGAGATGGTTTTAATTGGCTTCTTTAGCAACGATTCTTTTGTGTAATGTGTCACTTTTGAGGAGCATAGCATTTTGTATATAGGTGCACCATGCTTTGTCCTTAGTAAGAGTGGGGGGGGGCAATAGGCACTTCAAGTTCCCTTAGGATGGTGAAAATCTCTCTGGTGTTAGAGTTAGCACTGGCAATTATAAAATTAAAGGTAATAGACTTAGCACAAATGATCGCTTGTTTGCACAACTTGGATACGTCATAAACACCAACCTCAGAATGTCTGATGGTGGTTTTTTCCAGTTGACTTCTGCAAGCCGTTCTGTAGTGCAGAGTTCTAGGAGGTCAGGGGTAAACCACAAATGGATATTTCCAGCAGGCAGTTAAGGTCTGCAATCCAATCCAACGTGTAACCTTTGACATGGGTAGGAAAGCTGATTCAATGCCTAAATCCAAGTGCATTAAGAGATTTGGCAACTTAGGACGCCTTAGGGGCCGAAGCATCATTGAGGCCCAGGTTTAAGTCACCTAAGAGGTTCACTTTAGATGTGGACTTGAAATTGTCTCCCAGAGTGTGAGAAGGTCTTCTCCGAAGTCTAGGATTGGGCCCAATGGGCGGTAAATAACATGGATTGAGATGTTGGTTGGGGAAGTGGTCAGTTTAACCAAGATGATGTTGCAGTTCCCTTCTAAGGAGGTGTTGAATGGCTTTATGGGAAGAGAGTCTTTAGCTATTAGAGCAGCCACTATGCCTCTGGTATTGAGTCTGTCATTCCAGAATATGGAGAAGCTTGTAGGGACTACTAGTGATAGGGCTGGACTGGAGGCTACATGTAGCCATGTTTCTGTGAGGGGCAAGGCATCAAAATTGAGTGTAGTGAAGCGGTAATAGATATCAAGCGCACGGGCTGTTAGGGAGCATGCATTGACTAAAGCAAAGTTGGGAGAGGGCCAGGAGGCCTTGGCTGTTTGGGAGCTGGGGAGTACAGTTGTCATAACCGTGGTGGAGGCACCCTGTGGTACAGGATCAACTTAAGCTAGTCATCGAACATTGGAAGCGAGAGAAAGGTAGGTATCTTGAATATGGACATGGTTTTGTACACTTGAGGGTGTAACATGGGCCACACAGACAGGAAGGTTGTGTACATTATTCTCAGGGCTGGTAACTTTTTTTTCAGGGCTTTGCACATACATCACAGGGCGAATTGCATTTTTTCCAGCGCGTTGTGCATATATCACAGACCGGATTACAATTTTTTCCAGGGCTTTGTGCATACATCACAGACCAGATTACAGTTTTCTTCAAGGCTTTGTGCATACATCACAGGGCTGATAACTTGTTTTTCAGGGCTTTTGACATTTTTGTCATAGCTGTGGAGCGGGTCAGTTTGGGAGCAAGGTGTGTGTTGTAGATGTGAGCTCTCTGACTTAGGCATTGCGTGCCACTACAGCACAAGAGAAGGCACACTGATACAATCAGAGCATCCTCAGACAGAGATTGATATTCTTCAGCTTGACTGTTTGTGGATGGGTAGTCGGGGGGTGCGTGCGGCATGCAAGGTTCAAGTTACAATCATTATTTATATTGTGATGATGTACCGAGCTGGGGCAGGTTTGAAGAGTTACTGCAAGGGGTGGCCTGTACAGGAGATGGGGTCTGAGCAGCGAACAACCTGGATATTTAGACGCAGGCCTGTGACTACGGTCAGGCGAGTGCTGGGCTATAAATCTGGTAGTAAGAGGGGGCGCATACAGATACTCTGTCAGTGCACATCAGTTTCACAGGAGGCTCGGCACATTTAAGTTGAGCAATTGCAGCAATACTGACTCGGGGTGGGCGGGGTGTGGCTCTGGAAATTCAGAGTACAGGCATTGCAGGGCCATTGAATCCCTGAAGCGCCGGGGCTAGGAAGGGAGTAGGAATGGGCAGTGCGATGAATTTGGCACCCGTTAAGCGGTTGACCAATCCATATGAACAAGGTGGCATAAAGTTAACAACACAGTCACTAATTGACAATGCAATTCTGTTCGGATCAAAGGAAGGAGGCATGTTAGCGGCATGGGGTGGATTGGCCAGGGTACGGAGGTTTCAGCAGAGACTGTCTCAGACAGTCAGTGGCCATAAATACTGCCCTTGATGACTGTCCAGCTGCACCAAACAGCTGGCTGCCAGGGACATCTTTGTATGGGCAAGTGGATCATGTGGCTGTTGCATTCAGCGGCGATGGCCATCTTGGCCTGTGCTTTGGTAACACTGAGCACAATGGGCCCAGGTGGATGCTGGAGGCTGGAGGACGTCAGGGGGACTTCAAATAGAAGTGATTGCCTAATTTAGTAAGTCACACAACCTTACTTGAATATCAATTAAGCAAGGATGTGGGGGCCACTCTACCAAGAATGAACAGTGCTAGATTGGCTTTGTGGGTGGGACAAAGACTGATATGCAAATGGATATTTCTCCTCTGTGAAGGGTGCAGCGAGCTAAAACGTGGTTGTAGACCCTCCTGAGTGGAAGACATTCCTAGAACAGGGTATTTGACCCTTGTTCGTTCTCAGAAGAGGGGCTCCCACACTCCTTTGTAACTTTTAAAAACTTGGGGTTTCACCCTAAGTAACCCAGGGCAATCCAGACATGGACCCCTTGCTCACTGTGTCTTAGAGAGGCTCACATTACCTCACTGATGAGGCCCAACTAGTCCAAAACACATGCCTTGAGTTGCTACTGCTACTCTGGTTTAGAGGAGATTTGCCTAGCATTTCAGTGCTGGACTGCTCATTGTGGGTTGGACAAAGACTGATATGCAAATGGTTATTTCTCCATTGTGAAGTGTGCATTGAACTAAAACATGGTTGTAGACCCTCCTGAGTGGAAGACATTCCATAGAACAGGGTATTTGACCCTTGTTCGTTCTCATAAGAGATGCTCCCATACTCCTTTTTAATTTGAATATGATACTTGCTTCAAGAGGCAGCCAATTTAAGAACTTTAAAGTACATTAAATAGAATCACATTTTCTATCCTGCATGATCAATCTGTTTTCATAATGAAAAGCCATTGTCAATGGACTCAAGGCAGCTTTGTTTCCGTCCACTAGTAGGGCGTTGCCAACATCTATGCGGGTAGTGCTTGAGCAACCATTCGAAAATAATAAATAGATAAGAAAGGTTTTATTCTACACAGCAATAATACCTGATATTGTGTGAGCGATCTTTTTTCACCATGTGAAGCTGCTTAGATTGCTTAGCCTTTTAAATCACATCCAAGTGATTTATAGGAACCAAATAAAGATGTGGAGGTTTCTCCAACAGCAGGCATGGTAAACCAGCTTTGAATTTGTCCTGAATATCATTCTGGACCAAACACTAATTTTTCTATATTGGAATAATTGAACTTCACATGGACCGACACCATCCAAAGTTTGAGAGGAAACACCCTAGCTGATATACTACATCTTTGCAAAACACAGAAAGATAATGTTGCATGTTGTCTGTATGCTGATAGTGGAGATGTCATATTCTACAACCAGATTGCCCTGGAACTCCATGTATATATTAAAACATTTATGCAAAACTAACCCCTGGAGCACACCGACGCCCTCTGAGAGGAGTACCAGAATGTCACAACACGTGGCGATTGGAAACTATGGCATATTTGGAAAAACCACCATTAACGTACCATTAAATTTCTGCCCGCACTTTTGTTAACGGTCTAGTCATTCTACCAACATGGCAGAACTCTGTAATATCCATCTGACAGTCTCCCTCGTGTTCACAGTGCAACCTGGATCCTGCTTTGGGTAAGACGGTAGTGCTACTCCTCGCTCGTGCCTTCTCTGCTATTGTCATTCGCAGTCACGCACATCGACGTGACTGGCGATTACTTCCGCGTTGGAGTTTGAGGAGCCACAGAGGAAGGGTGCTTTAGTCCCTTCTCTGTGTTCACTGCTGCCTGCTCCAAGCACGGTACGCAACGCTGCCGGGATTATTTAAGACCCCGCCTCCCGGCAGGACGTTGCGTTGCAACCCCCACTGTTTGTTTATCTCTCGACTTTGGGTCCCTCGCTACTCCTCTGCTCTCCGCCTTGGATTCCAGAGGAGTTTTTCTTCGTGTTTACTCTTGGGTGTTCCCGTCCTCGGAACACGGCTCTTTTCGTCTATTCCTTTTCTCCGCCGCTTACCTGAGTGGCGCTTGCTGTGCCTTTTTTCCTCCAGCGGTGTCTCTCTCTCTCTCTCTCTCTCTCTCTCTCTCTCTCTCTATCTCACTCTCTCTCTCTCTCTCTCCTTCTCCCTCTTGCTCCTTCACTCATATTCTCTCGCTCTCTTCCACTTACCTTCATCTTTCCTCGTTCTACTGGGCCAGGCAGTTTGTGGACATACTTCCGTGCTCCCCTGAAGACCCTTTCGGAAGAGTTTGCTACTTCCGCAGCCTCCTGTTGCTGCCTTCTCCGTCAGCTCCTACGGCCTGGTGTTACCATTGGACTTGGACGTTTTGAGGGCTACTACCTCAGTGTTGGAGATCCCCTATTGCTTTACCACCTATTGAACCACCGGCCTCCTGTCAAGAGTCTTGGCACCTCTGATCAGGGTTTTTTTTCCCTTACGGGTTTTTCCCTGCATTTCTGGCTTGATTCCGGAAGGAAGGTCCCGGTGCCGCTCTTTCTTACCCAGCGGTCACAGTGGCTTCACTCCGTGACAAGCACATGCACCTTAAAAAGGAGAGAGACTACCTGGCATGTCGAGGCCTTCAAGAGACCATCGACTCGGAAGACTCAGGTGAGGAGAGTGTGTGCTCAGGGGAAGAAAAGCCAAGGGTACTTTACAAGTCACAGATTGCAACGCCAAAGAGTGTTACGATGTCAGCTGAGGAACAGGTCCAAGAGCTATGAAAGGCTTTCCAGGCCATGTCACAGGAGCTACAAGGAGTCAAGACCGAGAACGCTCTGCTCAAACAGATGGTAACGGCTAGGGAACCGACTCCCTCGGAATTGCCACCCATGGCACTGTCCTCTGGGAAATTCGATGGCTCCCCCAAGAAGGTGAAGGAGTTTCTAGAAGCATGCTTGGTGTATTTCACATTCAGACCCTGTACCTTTGCTACAGACCAGGCCCGAGTGGGTTTCCTAATATCTAATATGACAGGAAACGCTCTGTCCTGGGCCACACCATTGGTGACTAGCGGAAATGCTAGATGTTTTGTCTTACATCTCCTCTTTCAAGACATTAGCAGCCGGAGCAGGATGGCCCGAAACAGCGCAGTATGCAATTTTCAGAAGAGGACTGAAGGATGAAATTAAAGACGAGTTGGCCAGATGCCCTCGTTCTCCTACTTTCTCAGATCTGCTTTCTGCTGCCCTTCATATTGAATACCGACTACAAGAGAGAAGGGCTGAACGTCGCAAGCAAAAAAACCCTGGCTATACCCCAGACACCTCTGCACACGTTCTCCCTGGTCGCTCTACTAACATTTCTTCCGAAGAACCAATGCAGATTGGTTCTACCAGGGCGCCTTTGTCCGCAGCAGAAAGGCGTCGCAGAAGAGAGAAGGGACTATGTGCCTACTGCGGATCAGATCAACATTTCCTAAAAGACTGTACGGAACTGCCAAACAAGAGGTCGGGAAACGACTACCCTCGGCGTCAGTAGGGACAAGCGACCGGGGGTCTTCAGGAAATCTTCATCGTCCCTATGTCTCTCTGTCAGTGACCTCACCCGAATCCAAGGAGGACTCCAGACTGATGGTGATTCCCGTACAACTCAACCTCGGAAACCATCAGGTGTAAACACTGGCTCTATTGGACTGTGGCGCAGCAGGGAACTTTGTTGACACCCTGTGGGCAGCCAGGGTGGGTCTCCGGAGGATCCCACGGGCAGAAGGTCAGAAGGTGGAAGGTGTGGACGGTTCGCCTTTGTCTTCAGGTCCCATCACCCATACCACTGAGGATCTATCCTTGACTGTCAACCAACATAAGGAAGTTTTGTGCTTTGATATAATCAGGGCCGCCCATTTCCCTATCATCTTGGGCATCACATGGCTCCGTCGACACAATCCTTTGATTAACTGGACCGAGAATCAGATAAGCTTCAGTTCCCCATATTGCGCATCCAACTGTTTTTCACTGGAAGGTCGAGCTGATCTGCAGCCAGTCAAAGTGTTTTCCAACAGCCATGTGGGTGTCCATGCTTTACTCAACTTCTGCTCTGGGTTTTCCGAAGTTTTTCAGGAATGCCTCCATGCCAGACTTCCACCTCATCGGCCAGAGGACTGTACCATCGATCTGGAACCCAATGCCTTGGTACCTTTCGGACGGATGTTCGCTCTCACCCAGACCGAGAGACAGGTTCTTCGGAGATACTTAGATACCAACATGGAAAATGGTCTCATCCAACCTTCAAAGTCTCCAGCAGGAGCCCCTTTGTTTTTCATTAAGAAGAGAGATTCCGCCGACGTTAGACCCTGCATTGACTACAGGGGCCTAAATAAGGTGACAGTCCGTGACCGGTATCCTATGCCCCTTATCACAGACATTATCGAGGCTGTGCAAGGTGCTCGAGTCTTTACTAAACTGGATCTTCGCAACGCATACCATCTGTTGCGGGTTGCCAAGGGCGATTAGTGGAAAACCGCGTTTCGTACTCCCCTGGGCTTATTTGAATACAAAGTAATGCCGTTCGGTTTGGTGAACGCCCCAGCGATATTTCAGAGGTTCATGGACCGAATGTTCTCCGACATGCTCTCCATCTCTGTCATCATCTATTTGGATGATATCTTGGTGTATTCCCCTAACATGAGAGAGCACATCGAACAAGTACGACAAGTTCTGGAACGGCTCAAGAAAAACAATCTAATGGTCAAGGAGGAGAAGTGCAGATTCGCTGTATCTTTAGTACTCTATCTGGGCTATGTATTGTCAGAAGGAGGGATCGCTATGGATCCCGACAAGGTGCAAGTCATTCTCGACTGACCAGCCCCGACATCCGTCCGGGAAGTACAGAGGTTCTTGGGTCTTTAAAATTACTACCGGAGATTCATTCCCAACTTTTCGGAGGTGGTGTTTCCCATCACTCGTCTCCTGAAGAAAACAGCCTATCCTTTCTCTTGGTCCATTGAGGCGGAAGAAAGTTTCTGTCACTTGAAAACCCTCTTCTGTTCCGCCCCGATTCTGCAACATCCCGACCAAACACTTCCTTTTATTCTGGAAACAGACGCCTCCGCCATAGCGGTTGGGGCTGTCTTACTTCAGACTATCAAGGAGGTGGAACATCCTGTCGCCTATCTCTCTAAGACTCTTTCTCCCAGCCAACTCAACTACTCTGTTCTGGAGAAAGAATTATTGGCAATGAAGTTGGCTTGTGAGGAATGGAGGCACCTTCTCATGGGTGCCCGTCATCGGTTCCTCATTCGCACCGACCACAAGAATCTGAAGGCCTTACAGGACATGGAATGTTCAAACTCCAGGCAGGCTAGATGGGCCTACCTATTTTCTCAGTACAACTTTCAGATCACGTACATCCCTGGGTCACTCAATCGTCTAGCTGATGCTTTGTCTCGCAAGGACTCTCACTCGGAATCAGTAGTGGTCACGACTGAACCATTGTTTCACAGAAATCAGATCCTAGCCACGGTGGGTTCTTTCCTTCAGGAAGTCAAGGCTGCTGTCGCACAAGAGGCACCTCATATCTCTTTTTCCTCTGACTCCCCCTTCCAAATCAAGGACGGTTGGGTCTTCTACAAGAAAAGGTGGTATATCCCTGAAGGGCCGCTACGCCAGAAAGTCCTAAAATGGTGTCATGACTCACGCCTAGGCGGACACAGAAGTGGAGACCGCACGTTGGAACTTATCTCGAGGTCGTTTCTTTGGCCCAACATCAGGAGAGAAGTGTTAAATTATGCGAAGACCTGCCCGACTTGTGCCAGAGCCAAATATGCCTCTGGTAAGCCCCTAGGGCTTCTCACCCAAGCAGAGATGCCGACTCGCCCGTGGGGACTCATCTCCACGGACTTCATAGTGGAGCTTCCTGAATCCGAATCATGCACATGTATCATAGTCACGGTGGACACTCTATCTAAATTAGCTAATTTCTCTCCTCTTCCGGGACTCCCTTCTGCCACTAAGATGGCAGAGACATTTGCTCGAGATGTTTTCAAACTTCATGGCCTCCCCGACAAGATCATATCTGATCGAGGTAGTCAGTACATTTCTAAATTCTGGACAGTTTTATGTACTCGATTGGGAATAGAAAAGGCTCTTTCCTCTGGCTTCCACCCGCAAACTAATGGCCAAACGGAACGACTTAACGCGACTCCGGAGCAATACTTACGATGCTTCATATCTCAGCAGCAAGAGAATTGGGTCTCTCTACTCCCTACTGCGGAATTTGTTTACAACAATTCCACAGGTTTTTCCCCTTTTTTTTGTACCTATGGAGTTCACCCGCGATACCTAATGCCCAAGGTGCCCAGTTTTTCCAACTCTCCAACCGCCGAAGAGGTGCTAAGGAATATTCGGGAGGCCAGGGACAACGCGTTACTAAGTTTGGAGAATAGCAGACTGCGGAACAAGGCTGAAGCTGACAAGCATCGTAGAGAAGCACCTTCATGGAAACCTGGAGACAAGGTGTGGTTGTCCACCAGATTACTTCCCAGATGGACAAGACCTTCTAAACTGTCTCCACGTTTCTTGGGCCCTTTCCCCATTCTCAACAAGGTCAATCCTGTTGCCTTCCGTCTACAACTCTCTCCATCTCTTAGACGAATACACCCTGTCTTTCATGCCTCTCTTCTTAAACCTTACTATCCAGATCCACATCGCCGGTCTCTCAACCGGGATCTTCCTGTCACCGCAACCGACCAAGAGGAATACGAGGTTTCCGCCGTCCGTGATTCTAGGTTTCTTCATGGTCGGTTGGAATACCTCCTGTCATGGAAGGGTTACCCGGAATCGGAGGATTCCTGGGAGCCGGCTTCTCAAGTACATGCCCCTCAGCTGTTGGCCAGGTTCCATCCCCTGTACCCGGGTAAGCCTGGTTGGTTGCACTCTAAGGGGGGGCATACTGTCATTCGCAGTCACGCACATCGCCGTGACTGGCGATTACTTCCGCGTTGGAGTTTGAGGAGCCACAGAGGAAGGGTGCTTTAGTCCCTTCTCTGTGTTCACTGCCGCCTGCTCCAAGCACGGTACGCAACGCTGCCGGGAGTATTTAAGACCCTGCCTCCTGGCAGGACGTTGCGTTGCAACCCCCACTGTTTGTTTATCTCTCGACTTTGGGTCCCTCGCTACTCCTCTTCTCCCCGCCTTGGATTCCAGAGGAGTTTTTCTTCGTGTTTACTCTTGGGTGTTCCCGTCCTCGGAACACGGCTCTTTTCGTCTATTCCTTTTCTCCGCCGCTTACCTGAGCGGCGCTTGCTGTGCCTTTTTTCCTCCAGCGGTCTCTCTCTCTCTCTCTCTCTCTCTCTCTCTCTCTCTCTCTCTCTCTCTCTCTCTCTCTCTCTCTCTCTCTCTCTCTTTCTCCCTCTTGCTCCTTCACTCATATTCTCTCGCTCTCTTCCACTTACCTTCATCTTTCATCGTTCTACTGGGCCAGGCAGTTTGTGGACATACTTCGTGCTCCCCTGAAGACCCTTTCGGAAGAGTTTGCTACTTCCGCAGCCTCCTGTTGCTGCCTTCTCCGCCAGCTCCTACGGCCTGGTGTTACCATTGGACTTGGACGTTTTGAGGGCTACTACCTCACTGTTGGAGATCCCCTATTGCTTTACCAACTATTGAACCACCGGCATCCTGTCAAGAGTCTTGGCACCTCTGATCAGGGTTTTTTTTCCCTTACGGGTTTTTCCCTGCATTTCTGGCTTGATTCCGGAAGGAAGGTCCCGGTGCCGCTGTTTCTTACCCAGCGGTCACAGTGGCTTCACTCCGTGACAAGCACACGCACCTTAAAAAGGAGAGAGACTACCTGGCACGTCGAGGCCTACAAGAGGCCATCGACTCGGAAGACTCAGGTGAGGAGAGTGTGTGCTCAAGGGAAAAAAAGCCAAGGGTAATTTACAAGTCACAGCTATTGCCTGCCTTTCCTGCCTTGCCCTCCTCTTCGTTGGTTCTATCCTTGCTCTCTCTTGCGAATTCTATTCCTTGTCCTTACTCCTTCCGAGCTCCTACTGCTACATTGTTACATTGGAGATCTGCTTCGCTTGCTCCCAGCTCTGCTTTGTGAGTCCTTTCCATTTGGATTGTTTTGTGGATACGTATCATTGCTGAAGGACACAGGTTTTTTGTGCCTTTTGGCTTTTTCCCCTTTTGAGGACTGCACCCAGGGAATCACTCTGTCCAGTTGCATACCTAGACAGACAGAATGGCTTCCTCCAATGGCAGACCGTTCCTCTCCGAGGTTTGGTGTGCTGGAAGAAAGAAGACGCCCATCACACCCAAGACCAAAGACTCATCTGAAACTGATTCTGAGACCGCAGGTGATGAAAGGAACTAAGAGTCTGACACAGGAGGACCCCAACTGAATGCCTTGTAAATCATAACTGAGCAAAGATCAAAATCAATCCACAACCACTTCCCTACACATATACACCAAGTGTGAATCGAACGGAGTGTCCCATGCTAATCCATGCTAAATCATCGGAGAGATCAAGCAGACGGGGCAACCGATTATCAATAATCAAACATATTGTCGGCCGCCTGGAGCGCAGGCCTCCCACTACTAGGATTGTATCTGAACCCTGATTAGCAGGTCATGAGCAGACCCCAACAGAAAATGTTGTTCTGCAACTGCTAGTACACATCTTTTTCAAGAATCTTCCCAAGAAATGTTAAAGTTGACAGTGACCTAAGAATGGTCTTTATTTTAACACTGGATTGCTAATACCTGTTTTCAATTACTTTAGGAAAAAGCCATACAGAAGTGATAACGTCACAATTATGTGAATCAGTGAAGGCATGTTGTATGTATTTTGTGAAGACTAAGTTATCAGAATACAACCTAGGTTTAAGGCTTATAATTACTGTGAAAAGTTCTTCCATGGATAAGAGGGAACAAATGTCTCACATACCCCTTTCAGAAAAAATAGTAGCTATATCCATGCTTCGGGAGCATTCACAATCTGTGCAGATTAACTTGATTAATAAATCTGAGGAAGGCACCAAAAATGTGTGAAGTTTCTCGTGCCATTGTACGAAACTATCATGGATCGAAATAGACCTGCATGAAATATTTCGTGCTATTGCACAAAACTAGTACGATTGGGGGGGAAAAACAGCACAAAGTAAACCTTGGAGCACCCTTTTTTCAATCAATTAACCGATTAAGTTTATTTGACTACAAAAATTACAGTCACAGACCAGTAATTCAGCATAGCAATGGCACCAGCAATTGTGAATAAATAAGTACAGTGTTTAAGACATAATATAAAAAAGGGAAAAAGATGAACATATAATACAAATATGCCATCAATTTAAAATTGTTGTAAGCATGATGAATAACAGAAAGTTTAAAAAGAAGGACTACAAAGGTTTATGGTGCCTGAGTGCCCTGACTAACATGAACATCGTGGAACATCAAATATTGTTACAGTGTGAGTGTTTTCGTTTGTGAACGTCTTATTTTAAGGGCAGTATGCAAGTAGGTCAGTAATACCCTGTCAATGTGTGGGGACTCCACCATTAACAGATAGCAAAGTGCTGGGCGGCATTGACCGATACCATATTCCTGTAAGATGTAAAGTCTAATGTTATGTTGTGTTATGTTGATTTATACAGCGCACCGCTACCGCCCAAGGGCAGTCTCGAAGTGCTCACGTGTCTCTGTAAGAGAGGAGGGCTGGGTGTGATAGTGGAGATAGGAGGATAGGATAGGTTCAGAATCTGAAGGAACTGGCATCTGTGAACGTTGTCTTGTATGTGGGAGTTGGTTCAGAAGGCCTTGTGTGTTAAAACCATATGGGTAGGACTCAATTCCTGAGATGTATGATAGCAATTGTGTTGGTGTATGTGTCCTGTGATGTTACGGAGGGGTTGTGCTTGCACACAGAGGTTACTTGTATTCATATGGGGTCAGAGTCGTGGATGACTTTTAGGTGTATGACTATCTCTTGTGTTGGTGTGTAATTGTGTAGTGTTGATGGATTTGAGTATTATGTGCTGGAGAGTTCTCTCTTGTGTTGTTTCCAGAATCCCAGAGAGATGGTAGGGTGCGAACATTAGATTAATTCTTGTGTGTTTATGTGTATTATGGCTAGCCCCCAGTCATGCGTAGTGGCATTGGTTATGTTGGAGGAGCAGGAAGGGGGAAAATGGGTTAGTTTGCCGATCGGTTTGGCAAAGCTTCTGGTGTGAGTCTTTGGTTGCTGCTCATTGGAATCTACCAATGTTCTTGGTTGTGGTTTCTCAGCCCTTGTCGACTCCTCTCCAGGTCGGGAGGCTGACTTCCCCTGTAGGTTTTATGTCAGATGGATGGATGTACCTAGTGTTTTCCTGGTTACTCGTCCAGGTCAGTAGTCGCAGTTGGGTGTGAACATGTCCGGTCGACTGCTGAGTGGGTGTTCAGCTGGAATGCAGTGTTCTGGTCCTCTATGATATTGCCAATGTTATCTGTGACTGGGTCCCTTCGTGTGTTTCTTTTTCTCCGCGATACTATTGATGCTGATGTCCGTTTGCAATTGTCATTGTCTATTGATTGACCAGGTTTCCCTTTTTTTGCACTGTTTTGCCTCTATTTGTATGTTGTCGCTTGATCTTAGGTCTCTTCTTAGCTGGTAGTGGCTGATCCTGACTTGTAAGAATTTGTCTCCTTGTCTGTGTAAGGCTTTGTGGGCGATGCAGAGTGTTTTGAATGTAATGTTTTTTTTACTAGCAGCCAGTGTAGGATTTTCAGAGCTGGATTGATGTGGTCTCTTCTATTTAATCTTAGTAGAATCCTGGCGGCAGAGTTTTGCAGAAGAAAATGGTCATATAAACGGGGCAAAACAGTACAAAGTGTAATATATCTTAATTTGGAGCCTAAGAAATGGTGCAACTAGCCTGTCCATTGTGACCCAACCAACCAGCAGTAACTGTGCTTAATGGTAAGCAGTTAAATCTTGCTCTGGTAATGGGAGACCTATCCTTGCAGAAATCACTCAATGCCACATAGCACCAAACCGATGATATAATAAACAAGCAGTTTGTATGCATCGTTAGCTCTTTGGTTTCTCTCTCTGCATGAAGAAAGGACATTAAAGACATTTTCAAATTATTAAAATGACAATGGTTGTGGGGTTAGTAAAGTAGTTGTATGCATTTATTCTTTGCACAAAATGACTTTTGTAACAAGGCTATTGGACCTCTAGGTAGCATTGCAAGAGAATTGCTGAGCAAAGTACTTAATGATGCATTGCTACCTTCCCAAATAGGGAACCAGTGCAGAATGGATTCCAATGACAGGTCATCTTCAGTAAAATTAAGGTTCAGTTCATAGTGTGTGTCATAGTTAGGTGAGCAAATTGTTTTCAATACTCTGGAGAGTGGAGAGATTTGAAATACCCCAAAGATTGAGCCATATCTTGCTACTGTTGGTGACTTTGCCCTGTATACCTCTAATGCCACCTAGAAAGGTTGCGCTGTGCATGTTTTTCAGAATAGGAACATGCTACCAATTGTTTGTTACATTCAACAGATTAGGTCCAAGCCTTGTAGTAAAATGTACTCCAAACTAATCAAACTCAGAAACCCAAAGGATTTAACTGGGGTCAGTAAAAATTGGAGGGTGATTAATTATGTTTCACCATCATAACAAATCATCAAAGCATATTTGTATGCGTCGATTTTAAGGTTAAGAGAATTCATAAAATTAGATGCAGGCTCTCACAAGTTTTTGAAGAGCAGTTCTTGGCCGAAACTGAAACTTCACTGATTACCTGCCTACCCTCTGATCTTGGGCCCAGGTCCCCTCCCTGCCAGTTGCACACCTGCACCGCCTCCCCTGGCAACCTGTGCACTTGGTGGCTGTTTCTGTATCCCTATGGCCCCCTACCAGCACTTGACACCTGATGTCTGCACTTACCCTTGCACTTGCCACCAGCTGGCCACACTTTTGTATTTATTGTTTTATTTATTGTTATTTAGTTTACTGTTATCCTATGTACTGCACTGCCCCCTCCCCCTCTGCAATCCCCTCCCTCCCCTTCACTTGCGCGATCTCAATGTCACCTGGTCTAGTAAGATAGTTGTCTCTGTCTTCCCTCTGTTCCCCCTCCCTTGCCTCGTCGCACCTTCAAACACTTGTGTTTAGGCGCGTTATAAATGCCATATCATATCATGATATCATATTATGCAGGGTTCGTGCCAAAATCATATTTTACATAGAATTGAGTGAAACCACCAATATATGAGGTAATCTTTGCTAAAAATAATATGATTTTCCTATGAGAAGACCACCAGATGTTACAGTCCACAAATCATATTACAGAAGCTGTGTGCTTGGCGCAAGTGAAATCTTGCACAGCATTATTCTCAAATCAACAAATGCCTGAGTGGAAATATATATTGTTCAATGCAATTTTGCAACAGGGCCATTTTTGTCCTGCTGTTATTACAGTGCAAAATAGAGTTGCACTGGTTTAAAGTTTCTGTAATACAGACCCTGCAGTCCGGCTAGCTGTGCAACCACGGGTTGCAATAAATAAGGCAATGTGAAAGGAGCCTGGGTCGCAAAGGTAAGCACCACTCCTGACATTCCACGAGCTTTGCAGTGAGATGATGGTGGAGATGTGGAGATGTTCTTGTCTCGCTAAATTACTATGGAAGGAACTGAAGCAGTGGGCTAGTTACATGAGAACCACCTTGACGCAGGAGATGTTGGAATTAGATTTGCACTTACTTATTTCTGCAAACAATAATCAAAACCTTTCTATCAAACTACTAAAAAATGTGCACACTTAGCAACCACAACATCTATTCACAAAGCCATTGTTTATCCACCCCAACATACTCATCCTCCCGCTCACCAATCCAAGCACATGTTAGCACATAGGCACTCATTTCCAAGTCCCCGGAGCGCAAACCAAGGTCAACAAGACAGGTGACGCTTAACACCTTGGTTCATTTTGAGGGGCATTCTGGTACTATGCAAAGGTGTGTGGGGGGGGGGGCGAACAGGAGTTACATTTCCGCCTTCCTTTTCCTGTCTGCCTCCAAAAAACACTTGTAAGCCATCACTGCCTTGAATGCTGGTGTACAACGAATGGATTGCTGCGGAATCCTCTTGTTTTTTACACCAGCAAGGAGTCCAATGTGAAAGCTGCCTGCCATGGGTAAATGCCAGGCAATGTGTACTTGTTTTGTACGTCGGAGTGCAAATGGCAGGTGTAAGGGTGCGTTCCATTTTACACCTCCCTTGTGATCTCTGTAGTGCAAATGAGAAAATGGACCAGAGGGGACTTGTTTATTTGTAAGTGCAAAAGTAAACAGTCCCCACCAGGCAATTAACACAATTGTGTAAAACAAGTTCCGTATACCGAATCATTCACTCACATTCTCCTATGTCAACCGTCTTATCGATCCTGATTTCAAACATCCATCCACCCACTCACTCATCCACCCTACTACTCTATAATTTCACTAACAGTTTCCTCTAGCCACCCATTCATTTCTCACAATTCTACCCTTCAACTGTCAAAGATATAAACAACAGCTCCGCACGCAAAACATAATTAAATACATGCTTTCATTTGTCATAAAGAGACACACATATCTGCATTGCCAACACCTTTGTTTACGCACACTGGTACAACCCTGGACAGGATTGTGTGTGTGAGTATTATTGTGAGTGTTTGTATGTATCTTGGTGTGTGTTGTTTCCTTGACTAACACTATGAGAAGCTATGTGGTGCCACCGTTTTTATCCGCAGCTGGGTCGGTATCGGTCAAATATGTTCGATAGCAAGATTAATGTGCTTCACTGAATGTGTGAGAAACTGAATAAGACAGATTAACATTGGACAGACGGGAAAACAAGGAATCAATAGCTCGAAGGCAGACATTGAAATACATTAAGAAATGACAAGGCATCATCAACAATCCCGGAGACCATTTGAACATGTAAAATGCAGCAAGTCACTTGGCATTTCCTTTCCATTAAAGCTGGACACTAATGGAGCAGGAACGCATCTTTTTTCACAGTGGCAACAATTGTGTGTTCTAATACAGTGAGTGCCAGACCTAATATGGACCGGGTGATGGTCGTGCAGGCTCGACATGATTGGTGGGGCATACCTGCCTCTGTCCCTCACTTCCTCTGCCTCCGTTCTAGCACTACAGCCATTATGGTCACATGCCAAGCACGGCTAGTTGTACCGCCTACCTGCACTTCAAAATGTCCAATGTTGTTTGTCCTTAATCTATGTATGTCCACTTATGTATTGCCCCTGTTGACTCTTCCATTTACTCCTTAAACAACCTGGTCAGAATGTCCCTCAAACACACCCCATTGTAAGAAGCTCACTGTTTCCCTTCAAATCAGATTTCTTATCTATTGTACGTTCTTTTGTGACCAAAAGGGAATTGTTCCTCCTGTATATTAATAAATAAAATCAATACATCTTTATGTTTGAACAATGGAAAGGCAAGCTGTTTTTGCGTGTAGACTTGAGATGGCAATTCAACTTCCTTCTTTACTGTGTGTTAGAGAAGGCAAGATGGAGCATGAATTGCATCGTTTGTCCTTTTGTAGTGCTTTTTCACTGTCAAGAATACCATCTTTGTGTGCTGCCTATGTTTCACTGCTTGCTTTACTGTTAATAAAGGTGATTTTGTCACTTTCTCCGAACTGTGTTGTTCACAGCTGTTTCCATTGTGCTGATTTCTTTTCTGATAGTTATTTTTCATTTCTTAAAGGTTAGCACAAAAAATGTTTGCAAGTCAGCATTTTATGGGAGAAGGGCACTTTCATGTTGCTAATGCTGCATCTGCCATTTCTTTCTTCCAGTACCTCTTCCTTGTTCTGGCCTCTGTTAAGTCTCGTATTATTTTTCTAGCCATTCTCTCTGTGTATACTTCTGCTCGTTTCAATGGTTTAAGTTCTTGATTTGTGTGACGGATTGCCAGCTGTGAGTTTGTAAAACCCTGGCTTTTATTAAATACTAACATGATTTAGGAAATTCTGTTTCTGAAAGCAGAGCCCGCTAATCAGACCCCTCCTTTGATAAAGCACCATAATGAAAGCATATTGCTTACATGCACGCTTTCTGCACCAGTCTCCTGACAACTGCAGCACCTGTTATCAAGTGGTACAGGGCAGGTTCAAAGGTCACATGTGCATTTCTGACAGCTGCTATGGCCCAAAGTCATTGCAGCCAGAGATGACATTTAAATATCTGCATCTCTGATTCAAAGTATCATAATTATTGAACACAATTGACAGTCTATACCAACACGAAGATTGCTCACCCTAAGTTGACGATTAAAGAACTAGAGATCGCTTATACTCCTCAGTATAAATATCTCGGAATCAAAATTGACAATAAGATTATCCTTCTTGTAAACAAACGCATATTACTATAGCTGCGCAGATCACTGCTATGGTGCATCGTTTCACCATTGATTATGAGGGATATACTATCTGGGCTGCCGGTCAGCTCTAAGCCCAGGTATTGGCCCCTATGATGACCCATGGACTGGAATCACTACTATCCATTGATTTAAGGTTGTTACAGGTCATAGAGGGCACATTTTGGAGGAGAATCCTAGGTCTCCCGGACTGTATCCCAATGGCTATAATTAGGTTGGAATTAGGCCTTGTGTCATTTAAATCAATTCTTAATGTTGTTATTATTACTGATGAAATCTATGATTGAATTTGTTTTATAATTATGTAATCTGAAAGGTTTACTATTAAACTGAAACACATTAAATACAAATTATTATTCAATTATTATAATTATTGCCTTATCAACCTGGTGGCAGGGTAATATCTAAATATAAGCCACACTTGGTTATGGCATGCTGACTGATAATGCAACACAATTATTAAAGCCACACACGTGTGATATCATACAAGTGTCAGCGCTCTGAGGCCAGACCAGCTATGTGAGTGTAATGTGTATTAATGGTGGCCTGGCTGTCTCCACTTTAACAAGTGGGACAATAGTCTGGATGCTGACTTCCTTTGATTCTCTGGGGGGCAGGGTAACACTTCCTACCATAGATGGCATATCTCACCAGGAGCTCTACTCGGAATCTTACTGCAAAGGAGCACTCACATGTCAAAGGCCAGCCTCACACCAGAGTGCTGCACTACTGAGAGCCTTTAAAGTCACCGGACCTGGTATAGGGGCAGTGTTAGAGTAGCCAGAGAGGGAAATGTTTACATGATAAAGGGGTCCATGATCTTGCTTTTCTGTCAAGGCTCTTTCCTCTCCTATCTCCTCCATTTCCTACCGGATTAGGCACTCTGGGAATGATGCAAAACGGGAAGGGTCACTTGTTACAGAAACAGGGCTTGGACCTCTTAAAGCAGACATACCTCAGTCCAATCCCCAGAGGCAGTTTTGTACTTTCAGGAAGTTAAGAAAAAATCTTTGCATCTCCACTGGGATGGCAGCCCATTCAAACGTCATCCACAAGAAGTGAAGATGGAAGGCATCCAATGTAGAGGGGCACTTTGTCACTTAAACATCCACAGGGAACAGTGTTGGCTACTGGTGTTTGGACCAAGGCCTGTTCCTCGGCTAGCTGCAGTGGAACCAGGATCATCACTCAAGGTGAAAGATTCCCTATAGGTGCAAGGAGGTGAAGGATCCCCTATTTGTGCTAGCCAAACTCTCTGGAGTGGTAGTGAAGAATATAATGACATACCTTGTCTTGGCGACCCTGGATTGGAACTCCAAGCAACCAGAAGACCAGCTAGAATCTTGTTCCCTCAACTTTGAACTGCATTGAAACCATATTTGATGACAGTCGATAAAACAGAGCCTCGGTGAAGCTTTTGGCACACTTGCATCTTCAAATTGCTCACCTGCATCTTCGAACCAGTTTGAGTCTACCTTACATTTACCTTACATCAGTAGCCCTCTTCAACCCGTCAGGCGAAATATTGGTGCTCAGCTGAAGATTCATTCAACTAGTTTAGCCACTACTCATCCCTTTACTCCTGCACAGCAGCATCCATTTCATCACAACTTCACGCAGGATTTATATTGCTTATGCATGGTTTTGTGTATTTTATTAGCACACAATCACTACACACACTGTCACATAATGGCAGCTGTGCTTACCTTCTCTGAAAATGCCTGTATTCATCCCCATAGTTTATACGACAGGTGAACCCAAACTTTGTTTTTCATGAGGGGTTTGTTTTGCAATTGGGTTAATGTAACTGTGAGGAGACAAAGGGAACACAAACTGCCTCCTACGGCTGCAGTGTGTGCAAACAGACATACATCACTCAGTCTCTAGAGACCATGTCGGAAAAACCGCAGAAGTTGTGGGTACACAAACAACTTCTTTAACCAAAAAACCCCAGGCCTTTTTTTTTTTTATAAAAAAGGGAAGAGTTCATGTGAATCATAGGAGGCTGCAGGGTACATGGATTTTTTATTAACCTGTCTTCATTAGGTTTCTATTCATCAAGGTATAAAAAGTGACTCACTCTTTGAGACACCATTTCACATAAAAGACAAATGTAACATATAACATCTAAATCAGGACATATACTTATATACATACAATTTTTAAAATGTATCACAACATAGTGTGGGTAAAGTGCCACTTGAAACACATACTTTTCAATCACTCAAAGTTCTGACAGCTTTCGGGAATTAGTGTTTTTTAAAATGTTTTCTCTTAACCTATCTTCTCTCAGGGGTCCTAATGGGCAGTGGATGAAGCTGCTAGATAATCGTGTCAACGCGGTGCGTTTCAGCCCCTATGGCATAAGATAGACTGCATCCATCCGTGGTCTTCTCCTTTAGTGGTGCCGGGCCTTCACAGGACGGGGAGTTAATTGTCCAAAGGGTTTCGATAGTCTTTAGCCCATGTGATACTTCTCTTCTTTCTAAAGTTAAAATAAATAAAAGCCGTTTAGAACTAGGCCAAAGGTTTATGGTTTTTTCAAAATGCTCTTTCAAGTAGAGCATATCCGACATGAGGTTTCAAAAAGCACACATCACTCACCTATTTATGGTGAGTGACGCAGGGACAGAGGGGAAAGTCACTTGTTGATTATAGTTGACTGTGGTGGCCTGTGTGATACAATGAACACAGGACATATTTTTAGCCTCAAAATGCAAAAGGAAAAGATAAAAAACCTGGCCCTAGGTGACTCGTATTTTCGGAGTTTGAGCAGACCGAGGCTAAGTACGATCGAGAGAGCAGTAAGCAGTTGAGAGGATTGGGAACAAAGGAGCCTTGCCACCCACGATTAAGTACAATAAATCATGTTTTGGCTGCCCCCGTCCTCTCCCCATACTTACTGCGAATAGAAAATAAGACTGAATTGAGCGGTCCTAACATGCTGCCCTATCCCGTCAAGTAAGCAGACCTGACAAATACCTCAGGATGATTAATCATACCAGCCTGCTACATAGCAAAAATAAAACCTTCCAGCCTTCCAAAAGAGGTAATTCCAGCATGTACATAATTTGTTGCCAACAGTCATTAGCTACTCCTTTAGCATTTTGAGGCTAAAGATATGTCCTGTGTTCATTATAATCAACAAGTGACTTTCCCCTCTGTCCCTGTGTCACCTAGATATGTCAGTAAAGGAAAAAAGAGGGAGCCAGACATGTGATGTCATCAGTGATGTCATCAATGACATTTGTGATGTCATCTATGATGTCCTGGGTGTTAGTCTTAGCAGTGCACGGTAGTGGCGCAAGTTATGGTTGCTTAGCTTACCATAACAGACATATTTTAGGGGGGGTTTCGTTTTTACTTGGAACCATAACGTCCCTTTAACAAAGTTTTTTTTACCGAATTTCATAGGTTTTTAGTAGCGCAACTTAACCACAAAGTCCCATTAACAAAGTTTTTTTTACTGAATATAGATATAGACAATGTAAATTGGATAAATGTTTCCTAGGATTCCCTTAGTTTTTATACATATAACATAGAACATACTGAACCCCCTACCTGCGCTTGTGGGTCTGATGTTTGCGGACCATGCGTATGTTCGCAGATGGACTCGGTAAACATCAACACTATCCAAAAACTCAGGGGGTATCTTACATTGTTGTATCATGCATTAAAAATACTGAACATGTTAAAAAAGCAGCACATACATACATTACATTCAATAATAAATAAGAAGTGGAAACTGTATATGTAAGGCACCAACTGTCCAATTACATAACATATGCAACATAATGCAATGTACCAAAACAAAATAAAAATGCCTCCAACAGAATTACCTCACGCAAGCTGTACAGCAAAAGTCAGCAGCACAGCTACACAGCAGTAACAGCAAAACTAGAAACTAGTGAGTACACTACATTTATTTTATATATTTTTAAACGTTCTGTATTAGGTACAGTAAAAATAATATATATTTTTTACACAGAAATGTCTAGTACTTTGGAATGCCTGGAAGAAAATTGTCGTTGTGATGAAATGAGTGAAAACAGTGATACTAATGGTAGACACTACACTTCTCTATATAAACCAATTATTACCCATTACTTTACGTGTACTTACCAAACTTTTTTTTTAAACACACCATACAGACATTACAAATAATACAAAAACAGAGACCTTAGAAAATCATCTGCAGCAAATGAAGCTAAAAATGGATCTATTAAAGGAATAATGCGCTCAGAAATATTATTGTCCCGGGGGTTCGGGCATGTGTTTCTAAGCATATGTTGATCGATCGTACAAAAATGTCCTATGCACCTTACCGTAGTTTTCCTCTTTTTTACACATGCAAAATCAGGCAGCAGGGCGTGTCCATCTTGTGTTAATCTTATCTGTTGCTGCATCGCCCAAGGTGGACTGCCCTGGCGGCACTAATTTATATACCCCGCCTCTGAGGCTGACATCACCAAACCTAGTGATATTCTCTGCCTATCTCCAGGACGTTATTGGGCAGCGTAGCCAAACGCACCCAGTCATCACCTACGTGATAACGTTAGTTGACGCAGAACCCGGAATACCAACACAAATCATCTCACAACACAGCATGTCCCAATTTTGAATTTAAAACCATACTTTTAAGGGAAATAGCAAAACTGTACATTTTTTAAAGTACTTTTATTTCACAATAAACGCTCCGAGAACATCCGGCGATTGCCATATTCAAGCAAATGGGTAATTTTTTTCTTCTTTCTCGATCCACAAATGTTTATCGTGAGTCACACATTGTTGCTTTTGGGTTTAAAAAGTGCATTGGACACACTGTGAATCGCAAGGCTTTGGCATCAGCTTGGCGCTAGGCCACCATAAACAATGTCAGGTTGCTCCTTATCACTGGTACCACGTAAGGGCATATCGGCCAGTGGCTATCATCCCAAAAAGAGTAATTGTTATCCAGCCATTCATGTGTATCGGCAACTGCCAGTTAAATACCCTGTCAGTTGGTATCTGGAATCGATGACAATCGCAGAAAGGCAGGAAGTAGCTGTTTAAAAACGATAACAGAAATGTGTCTCAGTAGCCGATCTTTAGTACAGTTTATCATTTTACCCATTAATTCAGCCCCATGTTAAAACTAATGATGAACATGGACGTGAAACAATGGGAACACAGAGAAAACAACGTGGAAAGTAGTCTTCAATTTACTTCAAAGGTTATTGCTATGCAGTATGTTCAGCTCGAAATGGGATGGGGATACTGACGCTACAATCAGGGACCAAGCTAATGGCAAGAACAACACATAGACGGAATTTTGATTACATATTAGCGTTGAATTACGCGTTTGTGGAACCTGGGAGAAGCCACTAGTGGACTACACGCATCTGGATTCTGGACTGCCCATGTGCCTGGGACAAAGGCAAATACACACACAGGTTGTATTTGTGTGTCATTGCAATATGACACAAACAACAACCGAGTACAAAGCAAGCCAGCAATAACGGTCGGCGAATGATAAATTGACTCGTTGGTTGATAACATTTTCAAAAGTTAAACTTACATAATATTTGGCATTTCCATTCTCTCGGCATAACGCAGACACTCCGTTCAGGTCAACAATTTTTCATAAAATGAAATTACATGTTGATTTGTCCAGTTTTGGAATGGTGAACCTTATCATATTTGACATTGTTACATCCCTCCCTCCTCTCAAGCATTCCTTTTCGAACACTGGTTTGAACTATAGTACTTCTAAAGTGCTAACTATGAGGGTATACAAAATACAGAAATGTTTACTATGCAATGCAATACTCATTATAAACTGCCTACACTAAAATGTGTTTTTTTCTTTTATCACATTAATTGAAAACAAAATGTCTGCTCCAACTATCCATGTCATGAAAAAACTGCAAAAAAAAGGGGGTTCCTGGGAGTCTCACTGCCAGGCATTAGTCCTGGGTACGAGATTCTTTAGCTCACTATCTTTCACAGAGGAGAAATATCCCAATCATATCAGTCTTTGTCCTGCCCAGGGGCAATCCAGCACCGGAATTCTAGGCAATTCTCTTCTAAACAAGAGTACCAACAGCAACCCCAGACACGTGTTTCAGTCTGGTTGGACCTCATTAGTAGTGTGGAGCTGTGCCTCTCTAAGAATAGTAAGAAAGGGGTCCACGTCCAGATTCCCCTAGTAACTTAGGGTGAGACCCAAAGTTACTTAAATATGCAAAATGCAAGGGGGGTACTGGGAGTCTCTCTGTCAGACATTAGTCCTGGGTGCGAGAGCCTTACCCAGACTCTTTAGCTCACTATCTTTCACAGAGGAGAAATATCCCAATCATATCAGTATTTCGGTGCTGGACTGCCCCAGGGCAGGACAAAGACTGATATGTTTGGGATATTTCTTCTCTGTGGAAGATAGTGAGATGAAGACTCTGGGTAAGTCTCTCGTAACCCAGACTAATGTCTAGCAGAGGGATCTACTACAATCTACTACTGCAGATTGACTTGCTTTTTCCGTTTTTTCTGCTCTTGCTGTTTTTCCATCATCTAACCTGATGGCATCCATGGTTGCTGCTGCTCCAGCTGGTGCTACTTCTGCCTCCGCACAACCCCCTCCCCATCCACCACCACCACCTCCCCAAGGGCCTACAGAGGGGAACAGGCGTGAGGATGCAGAGGAGATGGATGAAGAGGATGAAGAGGATGAGGTAGTGGAAGTCCCTACTACCAGCACTCGCCGTGAGTCTTGGGTGTGGCGGTTGTTTCCCACTCTTGGTGGAGTGCCAAAAGTACCTGTGAATAAGGTCACCTGCAATCAGTGCAACATGGTGCGGAGTCGTGGGAGGCCTGGTTCATACAGCTTTGGTATGACATCAATGAAGCGACACCTAAGGTCGCTCCACGGTGGAGCTATTCGCAAGGTTGTACCTTGTGATAAACGTAGTAGGTTGAGTTCCTCTACAGCATCCTCTGTTTCCGCTCCTGTCACCACAAAAGACACTCCTGTGGGACAGCGCATCCCTCCAGCTGCCTCACAGGCCATTCATGATGCTGTTGACCCTTACCTTTCGAGGGTCACAATATTGTGTATGTACTGTGATGCAGTACTCTTCAGGGGGAGAATCTTCAGAGTGCTTTCGAGACTGCGGTCAAGGAGCACAAGAAGGTCTGCCCACTACCTGAATAAGGCCCACCCTACATCTTCCTCTCCCCACCTGCCCTTTCTTATCCCTGTCGTTGATGTTCCTTCCTTCCCCTACTTTCCCCTCCTTTCCTTGTGTGTCCTGTTTAAAAAACAAACAAAATAATATAAAACAACAAAAACCCAAAAAAAGGCTCTTTTCCGAGCCGCCTTTCACAGTTTAAAAATAGAAGCGACAAATAAATAGTGCTGGGCCCTGTGTATGTTTTAGGAGTCCGCGGACAGTCCTCAGACATTTATTATTTGAGGGTGCAGCACTATCATAACCATTGCACGTTTCTATGGGAGGGAGTGGTGGCTCTGAAAAGAGCCTTTTGGTGGTGTTTTCCACTATTGTCCCATATTGCCCTAGGTACTAAACCAGAAAAAATAACTTTGGCATTTGGAAGGACGTTCATTACTGCTTGAACCAAGTGTTCCAAATTTGCCAACAAAGTAGGGGCACTGACATAGCCCAAATGCAAAGCACCACAGTGCAATACTACCACATGGGGACTGTTCATCCTACCAATATCTTCACAACCTTGTACAATTCCCTTCAAATTGCAACCAGGCACAGTGCTCCACACCACCTCCACTCCTTTAACATCAAAATTGTTTGCCACATTCCTGCATTGAGCATACTGCTGTAAGCCATGCACAAACATATCTCCAACCACCAACACCCTGACTTTCTCCACCTCTGCCGGCTTCACTACATACAGCCTCTTTCAACACAAATCCACAACCTCAACACCTGATTGGCTAATCCTTACAGTCCCCTTTCCATGCTGGATTTTCTGGAAAATCCTGGATGTAGCACACCCTGTCCGCGGACAGCCGTGGTGTCTGCAAAGCGCGTAACTCTTAGACAGCTCTTCTACCATTTCCACTTCATTCTCTGTGTCATTCCCTCATTGGATACAGCTAAGCAGTCACACAAGATTTCTACTTGCAGCTGCATGCATATCCACATGCATGAATACAAATTACAGTTATGCATATTTTATGCCCAGTACATGTACAACTCTTATAAATGCATATAAACAGAGTAACTGCCACTTAACCTGTATAACCTATAAAATGAACTTACTGTTATTTTTCCCATCTGCTATAATCAACTGTCACTTCCAAACCTGACTGCTATCGAAATTATTTTCTTACACACACAGCTATCTAAAAAAGTATAATTTAACATTAAAAGATTGAAGAAATAACAGTATAATTGTAGAAAAACACTTAGTAGTGTATTATAAAATTACACACAGCCAAGATAAGTCCATGCATCTTTATACACTCACACAGATATACACTATCATTAAAAAGCTCCCAGCTGAAATAACACCACTGCCTGTACATCACATCCTTCTGCTTTATGATCCACACCTTCGCAAATGCATACATTCTATGCTTTTCTATACAGTTTCAGCCATTTACCCTATGAAAATAGCAAAATAAGTATATGATTATTTCTTCTATCTCCTAACACAGCCTTAAGAAACCAAGTGAGTTTCATACGCTTAGTATTAAACTCATTTGCAAAGCATGTTGAACTAACAGATTGTAAGTAAACTATAAAGGCTGTACATAGTCAAAGGACACTTCATGCACACACTATGTTCAGTTATCAAACAACAATATACAAAAACATAAAAATCAACGTCTACATTAACAACAGTGCTATAAACACACAAAATTACTATCTTCTTTCTTTTACAATTGCAGTGTAGACCACTCCCCTGAAAAGCAGCAGCATCTGAAGTACAAACAACAACTCAGAAGAAACCTGCTCATTCCAAACAAAAAAAGTAAGTACAATACTACCATAATGTTCTAACTGTTACTCAAACACACTGTGGGGTTGATTCATGGAATTTGTGCACCAAAAAACGGGGATTTGTACGCCATTCTGCCCACAAATCCCCATTTGTTAAACAGGGATTTGCGGGCAGAATGGCACACAAATCCCTGTTTTAAGGAGCACATATTCCATAAATCAGCCTCTAGAATATTAGTGTTGCAGAATAAAGAACTGCTTTAATTCTATACCATTAGATTTAGTATTAGTGCATCCGCTGAAGTACCAAACCATGTGTGTGTGTGTTGCCGCAGAACTTTTTATAAAAGTAGCACAAAAACTGTAGACATAACATACAAATAGAAGACAATGAAGATTCCAAATGGTTTGAATTAGCTCTCTACCTTATAGCAGAAAACAAATACGAAATAAATGACCCCTTAAAACTTTGCAGTTACTGCACTGCAAAACTTGACAACAACCAAACTCCTTCAAGTGCTATCACAAATAACTTGGAATTATTCCCACTACCAAAACCCTTGCAACAACTCAGCATCATAATTCCAACAGTGCACCCATTTCAAGCAATAATATGCCTTTAACCAAAAACAGCAAAATGACCTCCCTCAGAATTAGTGAAAGGCATTTGTGGCAAAGTAGTTTATTTACCATTAGATCTGAAAGAAAGTGTACACACTCTGGGAGTGCAATCTTTAATCGTCTTAGTAAATGGTGTACCTACAAAAGACAAAAAAAATTGGCAACAACTCATAGACTTACATAAAGTTAGACAAGCCTGGCAATATCTAAAAGACAATAATGAATACTACAAAGAAATTAATATTGAAGAAAACCTGAGGGAAACCACTGACATAATTCAAGAGTCACCAGAAATTAGTCAATTTGAACTTTTAGATCCTGCTACAATATCCAATATTTTAGACCATTATACAATTCATCCATTACACTCTAAAGACACCATAGATGATGCACTAGAAATATAGCAAATGCGACAAACCAAAGGATCACGAATCAGCATATGGGAAAAAAGTATAAGAGCACATGCTTTTCCTCTACTCTTTCCTACTAGGAAAGGAGGAATGTACAATGATAGACCCACTCAGATAACAGCATCATAATACCGCTCATTATGAATGTATGCTGAAGATCCTAGATTAGAAGATCCTAGATAGAAAGGGAACTAGCAACTTTATGCTACGGAGTTGCACACACATTGAAATCAGGTACCCATTTTCAAAATATGTCAGCTACGCAATTACTACAGAAAGTGCAAGAAAAAGATGAGGTTCTACAATCAAGCAAAACAAATATGTTAGCATACATGCGTGGTACTAAAGATTACTGGTTCTGACGTCATGGAGATCTACGTTGTATGATAAGAAACTTTGGCCCACCCACTTGGTTTGTTACATTAAGTTGTGCATAATATGCATGGGAAGATTTACATGATTTCCTATGCATATCAAACAAAAACAAAACAAACATAGATATACTAACACCTGGAGAACTTTGCTCTCTAGATCCTTTATTTGTAATAAAACTGTTCCTCCCCTCGGAGAAGTGCAACACTTCTTTTGGAGAAAAGAATACCAAGCCAGAGGAGCACCACATATCCACATCCTTTTATGGATTAAAGATGCTCCTAAATTTGGTCAAGACAGTGATGCCACAGTTTTACAGTTTATCGAAAAAAATGTCACTTGTGAAATTCCTTCACAAACAACAAATAGTGATCTTCATGCACAAATTTTACAATTCAAAAGACACAAATGTGGGAAATATTGTCATCGCAAATACAAAAACAAAGGGAAATACTACACCAAATGCCGCTTTGGTTTCCCTAGACCAGTTACAGCAACAGGTCAAGTAAACAACTTCATGTCTTCAGTTAGACATAGGGGGTCAGTACGAGTTTGGAGGTAGCCTGCTACCTCCTAACCCATGTCCGGGTCCGTGGTGTCGGAATGGGGACTTACCGGGACATTCTGACCCTTGTGGACCTGGTAAGTCCCCATTCTGAAAACCCTTCTCTATTCCCATTCGAGCCCCCATAGGGCTTAATGGGAATGTGGAAGGAGCTAATAAAGGGGCCACAAATTGCGGGCCCAATATTAGCTCCCTGGTCCCTTAATGCGTCCCGCTAAGGGCGGCTGGTAAAACCAGCCGGTCCTAGTGGGACCCACTAAGGGACCTCGGAATGCGGCGGTAGGGGGGTTAATGGCACCGGCATCCTTACCGGTGCCGTTAACCCCGTACCGCTGTACTCGTAATGACCCCCATAGTGTTAAAGGTAAATCACCTAAGAACACATATTACATAAAAAGAACAGAAGAAGCAAAATATATCAATGATTACAATGCAATCATTGCCCTCTTATGGAATACAAACATAGATGTGCAGTACATTGCAGACAATTCCACTGCAGTTGCACGATATGTTACAGCCTACTTAACCAAAACAGAAAAAAAAACAGAGCTTCAAGACTTCTGGGATGATCTATCATCGGACAAAACACTGTCTCAGAAATTGTAGAGTTTAGGCATAAAAGTGCTCTCTCATAGAGAATGTGTCTGCTATGAAGCTGCAGACCGTTTAACCCGTACTGCCTTGTATGGAAAATCTGAAAATATAGTATGGCTAAGTCTTGGTCCTGCTAAATCTAGAAAAAGAGTTCTCGAATCATACGAGGACATAGAAACAATAGCCAAAAATGATCCCAACAGCCAAGATATTTTGAAGAACAATTTACTAGACATATACTACCCAAACAGGAGTACCAGTTTGGAAACCATGGGTCTATACTACATAGCCCAAAACTTCACATACAAAAATAATGTAAAACCAGATGAAAACAAAGGTAGATACAGAGTGACAAATTGTGAAGGCAGCTTAGTGAAACTTACCAAACCAAGCTTAATTAATCATGTCAAATTGTCATTAAAAACTCCTCAACATGAAGAACTATATTACATGTCCCTGCTCCAACTTTTTAAACCATGGAGAAAAGAAGGCGAGTTACTAGATATCTATGACTCCTACGAAGACGCTGCAGTATGATGTAATAGGCATCACCATAGAAGGGGAACCACATCTAATTTCATTGTATGCTGATAATATGTTGTTGTACTTACGCTATCCGGAAGAGAACCTCCAATACATATTAGAAGTGATGGAGCGATTTGGGAAGCTCTCTGGCATAGCTGTGTACCCCGGAAAGTCCTGTGTATTTCCACTGGGCAGGTACAGAGGGATCCCGTTAGAGCAGTTGCCGACCCTGCAGATACCATGGGAGGTCAACACATTCAGATATCTTGGGGTAGATGTATATCATACGGTAGAAGCAGAACATAAACACAATACGGAGAAAACAGTTAAGAAAATATAGAATAGTATGAAGTTTTGGGCGAAGCTCCCCTTGGCATTGATGGGACGGGGGGGCAATGCTTAAAATGGTGGTATTGCCCAGACTGTTGCACTGCCTCACGAACATCCCATACTTGATATCTAGAAGATTCTTTGCCAGGTTAGACAGCGTATGTAGAGAATTCCTATGGCACGTGTCGAGGAACAGTGTGGCCCTATGGAAGCTACAAAATTCATGTGAGAAAGGGGGCATACAACTACCAAACTACGAAACTTACTATATAGCAAGCCAACTACAATATGTAGCTAAATGGCTCTTCGAGGAGCTGACTTTAGAATCCAGATTGTTCTAAAAGGACTGCGCCCCATTCTTCTTAAGAGAGGTGATATGGTTGCCCAAGTCAGAGATGGAAGGACGCCCGAGGATGATGATGCTCGGGTGGGAGATATGGCAGAGAGCCTGTCAGTTAATGGAAAATCCGTCCCAATGCTCCCTGCAGATCCCACTGGTTGCTGTGGCGGGAAAATAAAGCAACTAAGACTAATGATTAGAATGCACTGGGAACCGGTGGGCATAGCAACAATGGGGGATGTCTGGCAGGAGGGGAATATACAGTATTTTGAGGGGCTGGTGGAGGAAACATGGTTACATGCGGGGCAGTATATTGCGTATCATGGGGTGGTGCAGCGAATCAAAGAGACCTGGTCTGAAGTGGTACTAGCAGAGGAACCGGACGCCACCATAGACACAATATATGACATAGCAGAGGGAGGACATGAAATTTCCAGATTATATGAGATGATAATGACCAAAGTGGGGAAGGAGGTGGTGCAACTTAGACTGGACTGGGAAGAAGAAGTAGGGGCCCCGATGAGTGATGGGATGTGGAATTGAGCTCAAGGATATCATAAAAAAGTGTCAAGAAGTGCCAGGTTACAACACATACAATTATATATAACTCACAGGGCATATATGACACCCCAAAAAATAGCCAAATTCAAAAACGCAGGACATCAATCATACCCCAAATGTAATGAAGAAAATGCGGGAATTGGTGCACATGTTTTGGTCATGTCCAATAATAGAGAGATTCTGGGGAGAAATAGCACAGAAGATGGATGAAAAAGGGATCAAAATGGGGGTGGATACAGCATGGACTTGCCTGATAGGAGGGTTTCCCAGGCCGCGTAAACTTATTCATGTCAGCAAACTGAAAGATCTAGCGTATGTTCTAGCAAAGAGAAGAATTGCTATGGGATGGAAGGCATGTTAAAAACCAAGAATGGAGACGGGGTGGAAAGATCTACAAAAATGGGCAGAGGCAGAAACTACGGTGTGGCAGGAAGCGTGTAAAGGTGGGGGGGAGGAAGAGTCTGGAACCTTACTAGGTTGGAGGCAACTGATAGCTGAATTATTTGGGCCCACGCATGAAGAGTCATGCGACCGAGATTCAACAAATAACGTTGGAGAGGAATCCCTACTGCAGGATGTAGTAACGGAAAATGTGGGGGAGTAGGCTCAGTGGGGGGGGGAATGGGTGAAACAGTGGATTTGGACGCAGAAATGTATATTTGATTATTATTTGCACTGTAAGTTTGGTATGTATTGTTTGTTGAAATAAAATTAATAAAATAGTTTTTTAAAAAACTGTACACAGTACAAAAGAATGTTGCACAATGAACAGCAAAAAACAGAAAAGATATGTCCAGAGCAAAGTATGTTTAGAAAAAATGTATCAAAATTTATTCAAAGTGATACAAAAATTGAAAACTAGTGAATAAATCACAAAAAATTATTATACACTGATCATTTTAACATAGCAAAACAGCAGCAACAATATGCCGAAAACTTAATCTAAAACTTCATCCCTCATACTCAACATACTCGTCGGTCAAGTGGCACAGCGAGTAGAGCGCTCCCTTTGACATCCGTGCAGAGCCTGCTAACACAGGTTCGAATCCCGGCAGGGCCAAACTCAACCTTTCATCCTTCCGAGGTCGATAAATGAGCACCACACACCGTGGGTAATAATAGGCAGCGCTCAGATACCTGAGGGTTTGTAGCGCTATATAAATGCCAAATTATTATTATTATTATTATTATTATTATTATTATACATGGTGCATTCATACACACACAACTCATCATACCGTGGCATACATCCAAAGTACTAAAGGACACAAAAACATGCTAAGAAACAATGGGGAAGAGGAATTCATAACTAGTCCCCATATTGACACACATTATTGCGATGTTTACAAACAATAGAAATAATTCACAAACAATCTATTGTCAGGGTGGATAGGAAGAACAGATGCAAAGATCACATCCCTGTAGAATGTATCTCTCGACCGGTTTCGACGTGTAGTGGTGGTTAACTGAAAGTCTTCAGCAGGAGGTGGGTGTTACCATTCTGATGAAAACCTAGCTGCTGCAACAACATATGCAACACGAAGAAGAACTCCAGGCCCAACTAGATAGGACACTCCCGACAGTAGTCAACCTTCTGTAACAGGAAGCCAAGAACCACTGGGACGGCCACTAATAGCAAATGAGGCAGAATTAGCTATGACAGAAGTAGAAAACACCATGTGTCACCATGAAGAAGATACAGAAGACTTAACTGTACTGAAATCAAAATTGAACAATGGGCAGCGTAGCATTTTTCAAGAAGTAACAAAAGAAATTGCATATGGTGTACAACATGAAAATAAAGAATATACCTGCAAAAATTACAAACCTATACTACTATACGTCAGTGGTCAAGCTGGTTCAGGCAAAACATTCTTAATCAAAATCATCAACAAGTTCCTTCAACAATTGACAAACAACAAACTGTCAGCTGTTGTAACTGTCCCCACAGGTTTAGCTGCCTACAACATAGGCGGTGTCACTTTTCACACCGATTAATACTCCTTCCAGTAGAACACCAAAACAAATTAGAATATTACAAACATTCTACAGAAGCTGCAATGAAACTACGCAGAGTTTTAAAACAAATGAAAATGCTACTAATAGATCAAGTGAGCATGGTCTCCAATCTAATGTTGGCTTTGATTCACCTCAGATTACAAGAAGTACTCAAAAACAAACTACGAAGAGCTCTTTGGAGGAAAACACATTATTGTTTTCGGAGATCGTCTTCAATTGACACCAGTTAAAGGTGAACCTATTTTTAAAACCTTAGGGCACAAACTCTGCCCCAAAACTATTGGCAGCATGGGAACTGTCAAACTTTGGCAACATTTCCAAAACCGCGAATTAACAGAAAACATGGGCTAGTCTGCAGACCTCACATACGCCAACATTTTAAAAAGTATTAGAGTTGATGTACTATCTCAAGAAGCACAATCAATAATAAGATCCCGGCACATCCATGCACTGTATGACCATAACTCATGTGCTACTGATGTCACAGAAAAATTAGCACACAAAAATGTCAATTGTATGTCCTTGATGCCAACTCTTGCAAGCTGTTCAAAATTCAATGAAACGATGTTGAAAAAAGAAATGCAACCAATAATTGAAATTTGCTCCACAGACAAACTGGGCATACATGGTATGACACCACCCATGTGTCAACAAGCCACAACAAGACTAAATACCTTAGAAAACTATTTCTCCAACACAGCTGGTTTGGAGAAAATATTAAAATGATCTTTAAACTGTAGAGTAATACTTTAACGTAACCTTGACGTAGGAGCAAGGACTAGTTAATGGAGCACTTGGTACAGTTGTTGGCTTTCAAACATACCCACGTGACAACAACAATCAGTTTGTCAATATTCTCTTTGACAAACTATCAGAAGTAAAAAGGATAGGAGGATAGGATAGGATAGGATAGGAGGATAGGACGCTCAAGAGCTCGATTCCTTCTTTTCAAAGACATGTATATACGCAGAGAACAATTTTCTCTAACTCTAGCATACGCATCCACCATTCACAAATCACAAGGTCTTACCCAGGATAAAGCATTGATAGATATTGGGAACACAGTCTTTAAAGAAGGCATGAGCTACGTAGCACTATCACGCTTACGTACACTTCACAGTCTATTTTGAATCAACTTTGATGCAAGTAAAGTAAATGCTGATATTCCTTGCATTTTAGAATACAATAGACTACGTCAAGTGGCACAGCGAGTAGAGCGCTCGCTTTGACATCAGTGCAGAGCCTGCGAACGCAGGTTCGAATCCCGGCAGCGCCAAACTCAGCGTTTCATCCTTCCGAGGTCGATAAATGAGCACCACACACCGTGGGTAATAATAAGCAGCGCTCAGATACCTGAGGGTTCGTAGCGCTATATAAATGCCAAATTATTATTTATTATTATTATTACGTTCACTGTACACCCCCATCTAAAAACCTATCCTGTTCCACAAAAAGCAAAATGTTGTAAAAGAAAACTACTTCAAACAGAAATGCAACAGGATCTTACTGCAAATCCTCCAAAGAGAGTAAAAGAAGCTAATACTTCATCAATTACTACAACCAAAGAAAAATCTACTACTCAAAGTAACTCAGGTACTTCTTCAAAGAAGCAACACACACTCTGAAGAAATGACTTGGACACAGAACTATCAGGTTCATTCAAATTTTCAAATATAACTGGTGTAAATTGCTACGCAAATGTAGCAATAAATATTCTATTCCAATTGCCACCAATTATTGACATTTACTTACACAATACAGACCAATTGTTTTTGCAAATGTTAGTCCTTCATAGAAATGCAACAAACAATCCTGACAACACATACAGTGTTCATGGAATAAGGCAAGAATTGGACTACTGTGCTGGAAAGGTGAAATTTATTTTAAACTCACAAGAAGATCCACAAGAATTTCTAATATACTTACTACAAGTACTGGAAAACAAAAACATACCTATAAATGAAATCTTCCAGATTTCATACATGTGGAAACATACATGATCTCTCTGCAACCATGTGACAGGAACAAATCCCTCATGAACGCTTTGTGTATGTATCCATACCTAACTGTGAACTATTCCATTTCAGCAACTAGTACAAAATGAAAACCATGGCAGATTATGTACTACCTGCAATTCAGATAATCGATCCACCTTACAAATACAAACACATAGAAAATACGTAATACTAATGCTTTTACGTTACAATGCAGATGGTACCAAAAACAACTGCAAGCTGACTGGATTCACACATGGTCAAGAATTACTTGGTAAGAAAACCTTCACAACAATCGGTATAATCTACCACACAGGAGCCACAACCAATGCAGGTCACTACACTGCATATATAAAAAAAATTGTGGATGGTTTATAATGTAATGATAGTGCCATTACTCTAAAGCAGAGATTACCAGCAAATCTTATAAACACTTATTTAATATTCTTAAAACCAAAATTTAATAACTAATCTGTGCATAAACATTAATGAAACTTCAATTAGAAAACTATAAACAGTTAGAATATGCCAACAGGTATCTAACTGCCCCAAGATTCTGCAACAACCAAACAGATAAATCAATACCATTAAAATATAAGAAGAAATAAACAGTTAGAATACGCCAACAGGTATCTAACTGCCCCAAAAATCTGCAACAACCCAACAGATAGATGAGTAACTTGAAAATACAAATAAAAAACTATAACCGGTTAGAATACGCCAACAGGTATCTAACTGCCCCAAAAAATCTTCAACAAGCCAACAGATAGAACATTAGCCAGAAACAACACATAAACACTGAAAACAAAGAAAGAAATATATTGTACCATGACAAAAAAAATTTTTTTTTAATTAAGCATGGATTTTTTTTTCCACAGACCCATGGGGGTAATTCATGGAATAAATGTGCGCCGAAATTAGTGGCGCAAGCTGGCGCAAGTGTGAAAAAGCCGGCGCACGTGTGCGAATCGCACGTGTGCTATTCATGGAAGGCCCTACACGTGCATTTCCCGGGATGTGTGCCAAATCCGTGCGTGGCGCACACTGGCGCACATGTCACTTCCACATCCCGAACACCGTGCGCGATGTGCACAGCGAAAGTGCACAACATCAGCGCACACTTCAAAAAGGGGGCGGAACACGGGGCGGAACACGAAGAATGGGGAAAAACGCGTGAAAATTAGGGCGTAACTGGGGAAGTACTGCTGGGAAGTACACGGAACGCCCACATGCAAGCGAACTACACGTATTCATGGATTCAGATAGGGAAAACCTGTGCATGTCAAAACACACGCACATGCACAATTAGGTCCGCCACACAAAAGGAGGCAGAAGCGCCCTCACGCAGCATAAATGTGCGCACAAACTACAAACAAGCATATACAGCTACGATGAATGTCCCGTTCTTCACAGCAGCGATCGTGGGACACCACAGGGGGAGGAGAATAGCCAGGCCCCGCATTTTATTGCCCACGACCAGCATTTTTGGGATGCCTGATGACCAGGTCTATGGCAGGTATAGGTTTCCACCTCACCAGGTCTATGACAGGTATAGGTTTCCACCTCATATTATCCTAGAGCTGGTCAGGGAGTGGGAGGATGAACTCACATCACCCACCATGTGCTCCCAAGCATTGAGTCCCTTGGAGAAGGGGCTCAATGTACTGCATGTTTTGGCCACTGGGTAATTTCAGCGTACAATTGCCAGAGTGGGGGGTGTCTCATAGCCCACGCAGTCACGCTGACTACACCAGGTGTTGGCAATCATCACTGCGTGCCCCTCAGTCCACTGGCACATATACCTGTCCAGAACACCTGCAGAAAGGCAGGCCGTGGTCCTGGACTTCTACAGGGTGGCACAGTTCCCCAAAGTGCTTGGTGCCATAGATTGTACCCATGTGGCCCTACGTCCACCAAGGGCCACTGAGCACATCTATCAAAACCGCAAGCACTGGCATTCCATCAACGTGCAGCTGGTATGCAATGCCAAGGGAATCATTACCTCTGTATATGCAAACTGTACTGGGTCCACCCATGATAGTTTCATATTCAGAAAGTCCGCCCTGAGCCGGGCCCTGGAAGCTGGGAAGCATGGCGACACATGGCTCCTACGTGAGTACAAATGCCTATGCACATGCATGCAGGTCACACACAGACAAATACACAAGCCCAACTAATGACAACCGTTATCACCTTACCAGGGGACAGTACCTACTCTCTGAGCACCTACATGATGACGCCCATACGGAACCCCACCACACCACCCCAGGTAAAATACAAAGCAGCCCATATTGCAACCAGGGCCATATCGGAGCACACATTCGGAGGGCTCAAGTCACGCTTCCACTCCCTTGACCGCTCTGGCGGGCAGCTACTATATGCACCCCCAGTAGTGTGCAGGATCATTGTGGCAGCATGTGTCCTGTACAACATTGCAACACAGCATGGCGTACCGGTGGACATGGTGGTGCCCCCACATCTCCAACCACATGCACGGTCGCTGCGCATGGGAGGGGAAAGGGCATGTGGCGAGGCAGCCCGTACCCAGCTTGTGGCCACATTTTTCACCTAAACTCCAACCCCTGCGGAGTGCACACAGGCCTGGCACATACCAGGTCACAATCGATGAAGAGAAAGGGACAGTTAACTGTCACTACCTTACCACCCTGAGAATGTGTCCACGGAAGTGCCACATTGTGTGCATCCCTAGCTAATTAAACACAACCAATCCCATGTGACCAAAGTGAACACCGGCAAGGCGCCCCCCCTTGCTAAACAGGGCATGAAAGTACTGGTATGCCACCCAAAACCTCCCAACATGCCTGAACCCCGTCTGCCACACCATACCATGGTATGCAATGGCAAAACATCAAACCATATGCACAACACATGACACAATAGTCATGAAGTGTCACGTGAGAAATGTAAATGGGCACCAGACAATTCCACCTGACATGGAATCTGATGAAATGACTGACCAAAACCTCACACGATGAAAACGGTGGCACAAATGCATGCCACCAGTGGTGCAACCAACAAAAGTCAGAATACCTGTTGCCATGCACATTGTGCAATTGCAAATTGGCATTTCAAACACTGCTCGCTGGACAGCACAGTGAGTGTGCATTGGGGAAAACCCTTCAGCATCATCTGAAAAAATGGCATTCAACCAAATAGTACCCTGTCATGCATGTACATGATCAATGACTCAGATGTGAACATGGATTGTCGTGACACAGCATGCCTGAGAAGGCAATCTGGGTGCACGTGTGTGCATGGTGTCAATGTAGTTGGGGGGGCGTTGCCTAAGTGTATTTGTCAGTAGGGACATGCATCAAATACATGCATGTGAAATGAAGTGATTGCCAGTGTCCTGTGCACAGCACATGTGAACATTGCACTCAAGGCAAGGCCCCCTGTGTGTTAAACCACACCCATCCCCTGACACCTCAAAATAAAGCACAACATTACATCAGCCATTGACCAGCAGAACATATCATGTATAGAGTACCCCACATCGACAATGGCAGACAGTGACCCATCACTGAATCATAGAAATTCATAATGCCACCTACACACACATTTCATAAAAGCTCATCAATGAGGGAGGTAACACGGGAGAAGAACAGTACATTCCTACATGTCCTTCAAACAGTCTACAATGTGATAATGAACTGTGAAATCAAAGTACATGTTACAAGTGCCTGGAACAATAAGGAAGAGTGTAGGGAGGGAATGTTGGATGACAAAACTAGCATCAACATTCCTATGCCTGACGGCAATAGTCGCATTGCAGGAGTCACATAAGGAGGTGAGTGAGGGAAGAGGAGGGAAGAGGTGAGGAGAGTAATAAAACAAGTGACAAACTCTGGTAGGTCGATAAAGAATCTAGATAGTGCTTGGGAGGGGGAGAAGAAACACGAAGGGAATGGGGGAACAGCCGATCTGTAATCAGTGGTGGAGGGACTAATGATAAAAGTAAGTAGCAAAATAATACTAAAAAAGTTGAAGGTGGGGTGCGGAAGGACGGAGGCAGAAGAGCAAATGTCTGCAAAGAGCAAGCGCCTAAGTATCACCTTGGCTGATGGCAATTGGGGTAGTGGTGAAAAATGACAGGCTGAGTAAAAGGAGGATGGTAAAGGCAGGTGGAGAGGGAGAAGGAGGAGAGAAGGGAGGAGGAGGCCAAGGTCAAAATGCATAATGGGGAAGATGGGCAAAGAAAGCACACACAGGGGACAGAGGGAAACCAGACGGTGCAGAAGAGTAGGGGATGTGATGATGGAGGGGGGAGACAGAGGGACACTGGCAGGGGCATGGGAGACAGGGGGGTAATCAAGTGACTCAGAAGGCTGGTGGACAGGTCTAGACAGGGCCTCCTTTGTGGGCTTTTGGTAACGGTGGCAGGCTCAAGCACCATGGTTGGCCGGATTGTCACAAAGGCCAAGTGCAACCAATGGGAGGGGGAGCAGGTCCAGGACACAAACATGACAATCAAATCTAGAGCAATTCGGTCATACCTCAAATGGCACATCAAAACACCAGCCAGGGCTGCAAGATTGGTAAAGTGGTGCTAGCAAGGAAGGGGTGGTTGTTGAAATGCGTGGTGACATGGGTATCTCAGCGTGCAGCCTTCATGTGGCATATCAAAATCACTGTGGGGAAACTTTCCCAATTCAACATTTTCAGCATATGGACCCCTACCACCATCAGTTTGTCGTACACAGCCAAAGGGTGCATGGTACCACCTACAGCAGGAAGTGCATTAACAAAGACAGTCAATACATAAACATCTTAAGCGACATGATGAAAAGCACACTCAGCATAAAACTCACCAAAGTGAAGTGCAGACATGCATTTGAGAAACCATCCGGAATAGCCACTAGGGGTGTACACACAAGTAGGACTGCAGGCTGGCTACAGATGTGACGGAAGCCCAATGCCCATGTGTGATATGCTGTTACACCGAGCCATTCTTGCGCGCCCATGGAAAGGGGAAGCAGGAGTAGCATATGTGTCAGGACCCCAAGCAAAACACATACACAAGACAAGCCTGAATGGGCCCAGCTGGAAAACACAGTGGATGCCTTCCAATGCCACAAAGCACCATACTGTCACATGTATGCACAATAGACAAAAGAAAATGCAAAAAAAAGAAATCTGCAGAAAATAAAAACAAAATCAAACAATAATTTCAAATTAAAAATCAAATGAATAATTTAAAAAATAAATAAAAAAAAGATAATTTCTTGTAAAAAATAAATATAGAAATATAAAGCAAAATAATAATAAAAACATTCATAGAAAGTGAGTCAAGTGACAGTTGGCAGGTACACGTTCTGCCGGACCTTTTTTCACCTGGATGTGCTTTTTTGGGATTTGCTTTGACGGATTTGTGCAGTCTGCTGAATGCGCTGGGAACGCTGCATCAAAGGCATCAAAGGTGTGTGGTTTACTTTAACACTGCTTTGTACCCTGGGAATTCTGCGAGCTCCGCCTTTCAGCCAGCTGCCACTGACTCATAAGCTCCTTCACAAGCGAAGCGGAGCGAAGCGGAGTCAAGTGACAGTTGGCAGTTAGCAGTTAGCAGACGCAGTGTGGTACAGAACTCCCAGCAAGACTGTTGGTTCAGGTGACTATCTTCCATCTAGCCGCCTGCTGTCCTGTCTGTATACCTGCCCTCCTACTCAAAATCTCCATAACCCAGCTTCGAACTAATATAAACCTGGAATTGCTTCAACTGTAAGTAAGTTTACATAGACCATTGCCGTATAAAAACAACACCGAATGAACAGTGGGCTTGGGTGATCATTTCTTCCAAAGGAGCAGCAATAGCGCCAGAGAGACTGTAAGGCCCCTGCTCTTTGATCTCCGGAAAATCTGCATGCCAATTGACATCATTTTTTTTTTTTTTTTCCATACAAAACACTGTCACTGGCGTGAGCAGGAGACAGAGGGGCGTTGCCCTTTGAGCTCGCACACGGTACCTTTACATAAATTACTTCCATTAATTTCAAACGGTAACAAGTTAATCCACAAAAGACACACACACAGGGAGATACGCAGGCTGCTAGCCCGGTTCCCCGTGCCTACCACCGTGCTGACTGGGGTACTACACGGAGCATAGGAGTGGGTCGGACTTGCTAAGAAGAGACGGAAGCTGCAAGCCGCGCCAACGAACACTGCTTTCTCTGCGGTCACTGTCACTACTCCCCCTGCTGCTGATTGTGGGAGTTAGTGAGAGTGTGAGAGAGATAGATTGTGAGCGAATAAGCGATTAAGTCAGAAAGTGGAAACGCTACACCAAGTTACACCATACAGAAGGGGTTCTGTATTTGGAGAAATTAACATTTTTTTTTTTTGTTTTTTTTTGCCTTCAAAAGCTAGAGGTGAATAGCGTTCACCTTATATCTCCAGCAAAGAAAGGAGGAACTGGGGGGTGTGGTACCTCCAACACTACCAGCATCTGAGAAGAAAGTGAGTGGAAGGAGGGGGTCAGCACTGTGGGACTTGGTCCTTTGATCCTGCAGGTGAATGCGCGCCCCCCACATACTTCAACATTAAGGCTGTGACTGTGTACTACTACAACAGGAGACTGCAGGCTTTTGGCCTTTGATCCTGTTGGGTAGTTGGGTAACTGGTTATCACGAAAACCACCTAGTTGGTGTGTGCAACCTACTGTGCACAGATTGCACCTATGAATAGTGCATAGTGAAGCTTACTATACTAACCAAATTCAGACACAAACACTCTGAGTGGGAAAGTTTCAGTCAAAATCTCCACGACTAGGCGGCAAAGACCTCTACTAATGGCGACTGGAACAAGATTTGCAACCAGACTCAAAAGTACAACAGATACTACGGCTGAAATGAATTCCCTTGGATCTAATCACCCTGATGAAACTACAGTGGGTGATAATGTAACAATAAAAGGAGACATAGTACAATCAGTGAACATAATGGAGGACAATACTCAGAAAAGCAACAGTAACGATGAGAGGAATAAGGATACGCTCCATGCAAACAAGGAGCAAATAGTGCCTAAACAGCCCCCAAGCCCCAAAAATAAGACTCAGATAGAAACAGGTGATCCGCAAATATCACAAAAGGAAAAAGCGATTGCGGCAAAAAAAAATTGGGAGCTGGTTTACACAAAGGCAAAGCTGCGCGAAGACATTGGACAAAGGAGTATTCAGCAAAAAAATACCAGGCAAGCTCGCTTATCAATGGATATCACAGAAATTGAGGACTTGATGATGAATCAGGTAAAAAGAAATGAGGTGTTCAGTATGCAGAAAAATATAAAGGGAGAGGCGACATGGCTAGCTTCAACACCACGCATTTCCATGCCTGATGTGATGACAAAGGAGTATCACACTGCTAATACAGCATATAAGAGTGGACAACCAGGAGAGAGATCCCTGCCAACAGATCATATATCGAACAACAAGAGCTTCTGTCAATGTCAAGCAAAGGGATCTCTGACAAATACACCAGAATCAATACCCACAACCATGCTAGACTTACAAAACCTGCTGTTAGCCGTAACCTCACAGGCAATGACACCGTTCATGAAGCTACTAGAAAGTAACCGTGACGCACAAAAAGATCAAGCTACACTGCTGGCGCTGATCCACTCAAAGCAGATTTTTGTGGAATCCTTTTTAAACACGTTAAATAATCGCTTGAACCAAGAGGCTGAAACAAGTGCCCAATGGCAGTCCAGGCTATTTGAAATAGCAAGAAGAGAGCAGGAAGAGAAGGCAACACTGACAGCAGGTATGATGGAATTCTTAGTAAAGGGGCAGCAGCCGCCTAAAGTAAGACAGCAAAATGAAATTGGACATAACGAATCCGTGCCACAGTATAGTGGGCACGCCCACTCTGGAAATGTGCAGGGGAGTACCGACATGTTAACAGTGGAATCTATACAACGAAGTGAGAAAGTGAGTGATACTAACCAGGCACTGACCTCCGTACCTGAGAAGCCAATGGAAATTTTTTCCATATTTGGTAACAATAAGGATAGCACAAATATCCCACAAATAGTTCAGAAAAAAAATACCAAATCAACCAAGAAAAAGAAAACAAATGGGTCTAGAGCATTTTTACGGAATTTGACAACACCGAAAGCGAACAAAAACTTTCAAAAAGGAGAGAAAAAAAAAGAGGCAATATCAAGTAGGGTAGTCTACCCACAAAAATCCAACATGACTGAAAATAGTCAAAGAGATATCAGTAAGAAGGTTGATGTGATGTCTGAATCAGATAACGACCAACTACGAAGAGAGGTACAGAGTCAAGTTGAACTGTTAAACCTGTCTACGTACTCCATCGAAGAGCAAGAGAATAACTGGGATCCGCAAATTTCTTTTACTGATCAGTCACTAATCCTTGTTGACTGTTATGAAGAAGGTTACACCATAGAGTCCAGCTATATTGATCTTAGCTGTGAAGACATTTCTGATTCAGAGCTGGAGACGTCTAAACTTAGTGTGGAATCAATTTCAGAAAATGAAGATTCGATGTCACAGTACTCAGAGAGGAGGCAAAGAAATAATGAATTAGAAAGTAGTGAAGCATTAGGTAACGGATCAAAACTGCGGCAACCTCTATTTATCAACCCTAAGGTTATTCCGCAAAATATTTCACTAAAAATCATCCAAGTGGAAAGTGAAAACTACCAACAATATCTGATCCTAAACACAACAAATACTTTGAGATTGATACACGCAATTCCTCCACTTAGATGGGTCAATACAGGACATTTAAAAGTGGTGGAATTCATGGATGAAAACAAATCAGATGTGATCCGTATACACTTGCATAATACAGAAGACTGTGAAAAGATCATGAATGAAGCACACCTCTTTTTGAAATTGGGATTCTTATGTACGGTCGAAACAGCAAGCTTGAGGATGCCAACATGGGAACCGTACCAATACATGAAGAGTTTGATAAAACAGAAGAGAGGAAAAAATGATGGTGCCCATTATCCGGGGAGCTACACAAAAAGCAGAATGATAACCTCAGCAGAAAGAGTGATTAATAGATACACAAGAGTAAATGTGAACAATACGCCATTTTGGAGAGAGGAGGAAACTTCACAAACAACGATGTCAGCAATGAGAAAAAAACAGTCATAACCATCAATTAAGAGACTCAAAACGACTCTGAATCTGTGTACTTGGAACACCAGAGGGTTTTCGCACCTCTTTCGCTTAAATACGGAGGATCTATGCAAATATACCTTTATATGTTTACAGGAAACATGGATTGATATTATGCCTTGTTGTGACGGGTATACAGTGATCATGAACCCGGCTATATCCCGTAAAAAAGGTCGTCCATCAGCTGGACTTTTAACTTTGATAAAAATGGAAGAAAACATCCGAGTGGTAGATTCTACAATCATCTCACCATGGATACAACTAACGATATTAGAATTTTGGACTGACAAGAAGAACCAAGAAAACATGATGAAAGTGACGGTGCAAAGATTGGCAATATTCAATATTTATTGGAATCAGGCGGCAATTCAAATGGAAGATTTTATCGATACATTATTCTCCGCCATAGACAAAGTAATGCTGGAATCACACGAGACTGAGATGATCTTATGTGGAGACCTCAATATACATCTATTTGACCAAGAAGGGCTAAATATCGAGAAAACGCAACTCTCAGCGAGAGCAAAATTATGGATCAAAGAAACAACAAGGCGACAGCTCCATTGCACTAATCAATTGAACGACAAGTTAAGAAATGCAACATGGTTGAATGGAAAAGTGTCAGCAACACTGGACTACATTTATATGTCACCAAACTTAATCTCCAAAGTGACAGCCCAAGATAATATAACCTCGGATCATAGTGACCATCACATTGTCAGTATAACATGGAAAGCACCATATTGTGAAAGCAATAGAATTCAACTACCTCCGATGGAAACAAATTCTGCAGTCACCCGCCTGCGCATCAATGAGAATCAAATGAAGCAATTAGTAAGTACCTACACCAACTCTAGGGTCATGGGCATGGGAAAGATAAATTACGAATGGATACTATCACCGTTTTTACATAAGAATCACAACCAAGTTTCTGTAAAGAAGTGCCACACACATGCTTATAATGCACAAGTAGTAAACAAAAAAAAAGAATTAAGGAAAGCAATCACAGAAATAAAAAGAAAGAAAGAGGTTAATCCCTGGCTCGCAATCAGACAAGTAAAACAAAGATACAGAAATTGGATAAAGAATGCGAATGCTTTGCTCCTACAACAAGATGCAGAAGCAATCCTAGCGCTTTTGAAAGCAAATAATACGCGAGGATTATGGAATCTATTGAACCCTCAAATGGATAGGCAACATAAACTAATCCAAGGGATCTCAGAATTTACATGGACTAACCACTTCAAGTCAATCTATAAATCTACAGTGAGAAGGCATTCCATCAATAGGGAGCAAAATGAAATGTCTGTGTGGACAAATGCTTGGGCAGAGGAGGATATCCTGATAATCATTAAGAAGCTCAACTCCTCAATGGCCCCCGGCCCAGATGGTCTAAGTAACATGCTCATAAAGAAACATCCAGAGGAGTGGGCAAAATTCTGCGTTCATCTATTCTCTGCGATTGAAAATGAGAAACAAATACCCGATACTTGGACAACTGCAATCTTGATACCAATTTATAAAGCAGGTGACAGGCAATTACCCACAAACTACAGACCAATCGCACTTTTGGATCCGATTGGGAAGATCTTTGCAATGCTCCTATTAAACAAACTTAATATATGGATCAAGGAAAATAACCAATTTGACATCAGGCAGACGGGATTTACAAAGAGTACGGGTACGCAGGTAAATCTCATGATCCTGAATTTACTGAAACATGAGGCATTGATCAACAACCATTCCACATATGCAGCATTTATAGACCTGCACATGGCCTTTGATTTGGTAAATAGGAGAACATTGTGGAAAAAACTTATGAAGTGGAAGTGTCCTCTAACAATAGTGGAACCCATTAAGCAACTATATACGAATACCACCTTAAGAATCAGACTATCACAACAGGGTCAATTATCGGCTCCCATTGAAGCGGGAAATGGTCTGAAACAGGGCTGTCCTCTTGCAGCAACACTATTTAAGCTGTATACGATGGATCTGCCCGATCCACCTCGTTTTCAGAAGGCCAACCCACCAAAATTGAATAATCAGCAGATCAATCATGTGATGTATGCTGATGACATTGTCATCTTAGACAAAACAGAATTAGGGCTACAAAGAAGCCTTCTGGAGTTGGAAACGTATATGGTGGAAAATGGGTTAGAGATTAACACCGTCAAAACCAGAATCATGCCACTTGTTGCAAAAAAGGGTCAAAAACGAAAGCAACAGTCCTTTCAATTCTATATGAACGAACAAAAGTTGACATCGGTAACAGAAATCAAATATCTGGGTATTCTAGTGAATCAATCAGAAGTTGAGACTCCATGGATCAAACATCTAAGAACAAAAACAGCGTCTCTGGCGAGACAAGGATTATTTATACACAGAAAATTCGGAAAATACTCCTTAAAACCAATCCTCATATTTTACCGACAAAAAGTAACTGCAATATTGAGTTACGGGAGTGAGGCCATGATACATTTCCACCAAGCAATATGGGATGTGTTAGAAGCCATGTTTTGGAGGAAAATACTTGGGTTATCAAGCACATTTCCAATTAAAAGAATCAGACATGAGATTGCGATACAATCACTAAAATCCATAGTCGAGTGGAAGAAGATCGATCTCTATAGAAAGATGATTAATGAGGACAAAATACCAGCATACAAATTGTTTGAACAGATTCCTAACACAGTAGCTAACACGGCATTGGAGAAATGGAAGAACGTCATGATTGATGTGATGGCGACCAATGGTATTACAACTGAGATGCTTGTGTACCGACCCCAATGCGCTAAACAAAGAATACAGCGAAATGATTGGATTTCCACCATAGCAGACAAAGCACGTTATCAAATGAACTTGAATTGCGAACTGGACAACCGCACACTTAATGAATTACCGGCTTATTTGCAGCAATTTCCGGACAGAAAGATCAGGGATCAATTCATTAGATTCCGATTGAATCAATTACCAACGCGGGAACTTATGGCAAATAATCGGCTTATGATGAAAGAGGCAGCATTTTGTCGATTTTGCAAGAACAAACAGATGTCTGAAACTATTCATCATATCATTATGATTTGCCCTGCATTGACTGAAAAAAGAAACTGGTTTCGAGAGATGATATCGACTTCTGGAATTGAACTCGACAACCAGGACAGGTGGAATCTAATACTGTCAGGAAATAATAGGAACCTTACTACGGTCATAATTCAATTTTGGAACCATATTACTATGGTGGAAAGCATATAAATTGTCAACAGGAACTCATAGTAGTATTCAAAGTCACAAGGAAAATGAAACAAGATAGTTCGGTAACTGTGAACAATGAAAGAATGAGTTTCTTTTTTTTTTTCCGTTTCTTGCTTAATATTCGAATTTTCTTTTGCTCTTTTTATCATATTTGGTTCTTCTTCTTTTAAGGAATTGTATGAGTGTATAGATAAATGAAAAGTTTTGAATAAAACTATAACATGTTTAAAAAAAAATATATATAATTTATTGTGAAAAAACAACTAAATAAAGTAAAATGAAAAACAAAAAATGGAAAATATGAAAATGAAAAAAATACTTACCCAAAACCATACAATTTGGATGAAAAATTAAAAATATTTGCAGAAAAAAAACTGCTGGTAAAAAAAATCTAAAATGGCCATATATGACCCAGGGGGTGGGGGCACCCAGGAGGGGGTAGGTACAGGGTGCACCTCAACACCCACATGTGTAGATGTTGAGATTAAAAAAAAAAACTCACTGGGCTCAGCGCCTGCACGGCTCGACCTATGTGGGAGATAGATTGTCATCGTCACCCTCTGGATGAAAATCAGAAGGCAGACATGGCTCAGTTGACTCACCACACCTAGCTGCGCCTTGCCCCTCAATGGCAGCAAACATGCGGGTCTTGTAAGCCAGGTCCTGGCTGGCAAGGAGACTGAGATCAGCATGCATTACCTCACGTGTCACATGTGCTTCCTCCTGCAAAGACTGACGTGTGAGACGGAGTTCTGCCTGCATGGCCTCACATGACAAACAGAGCAACTGCCGGCTTGCATGGAGTTCAGCTGAGATGGTTCTTTCAAGCTGTAACATCCTGTCTTCTGTCCGCCTACTCTCGGCCATCATGAGCTCTGCCAGAGCAGATCGGAGGGGTTGGTGTTCCGCCATCAGGGCCTCACGGTGTGCCTCTGCTTGAACATTAAGTGCTTCACGCAGAGCCACCATTTCAGCCCGGCGCGCCGTGTCAGACGCCACCATGCCAAGCCTGAATGAGCGGCACGTGGACTGTGTAGCCCGCTGCTGGAGCAACATTTGCCTTACAGAGGGAAGGATGCAATGGGCCACACTTTCCATACCTTGAGCAATCATCTCAACTGCTGCCCCCTGTTGCTGTACTATGGCAATCATGGAACGCTCCCACTCAGTTGACCCCAGTGGCACATGGCCACCGTGTTGCCGGACACCACACCTGCTGGGCCCAAGGAGCCATGGTCCTTGCTGGGTTTTCCCTCTGTCGACCCGATGCCCCAGGAACATGGCCAACTGGTGTTGAGTGTGACTCAACACCACCCGTAACCACCACAGGCAGACATTCCGACCCTGCCTGGCTCCCTACTGCAGATGTCGCGGACAGAAGATCATCCAACACAGGATCACTTACCGGCGATGACACGTCATGATGCAGATCCGGCTCAACGTAGTGGTCAGAGGATACATCAGAGCCTGACTCAGAGCCAGCTCTGGACACGATGGCCTGGAGCACCTGTGGGTTCTCGTGGGCTGCCACCCCACGACCACCACTGGTGCCTGGTTGGTCATGTCAACTGACCACCGTGTCTGGGATGACATCTTCATCCTCTGCCACCAGTGCGTCATCACCTGCAATATGAAGAAAGGAAACAAGGACACGCATGTCAGTAGCATATACCACACACATACAGTTCACAACATTGACAGCCAAATAATGAAACAGCCATGTCACAGGAAACTCAATCCCCAACATGCATCCAGTGGCGTTGCAATGCAAGGCTATCCCAAAAGCAGAAAAGGATGTGTGCAAAATGTGAAGGCAACACATGTATTGCATGTTGCATATCACCTGCATCACACACAACCACTAGCAGGCATATATCCAATGCCAAAATGAGAGATGGGAACAAAGACATGGCACCTAGCATAAACATGTGTGAACACACAAATAGACACAGCTAGAAATCTAACCAAACACACAATGATACATGTAACAAGCATGTTCATGTTCAGCAACCAACTACCATCAACTATGCACAGTACATGTGTCACAGGAGGCACATACGCTAGTGCCTTTCCATACAGTGAAAGGAGGGACATGGGTACATACATGTCAGGTCAACATCACACAGCAGCATTGTGTTTGCATGTTGAAGGGCTTAACTTGGCACAGGAGTGGGCGTGTGCAGTGCAGTGCATGTGCAGCCCCTCAATTTACAACATCAACACGTATGTAGTCATGACAGTATTCAAACATGATGGCAGTGTAACAGCAATTGCAGCCATCATGTGCAAATGGCATGCACCATGTAGCATGGTTTCCGTGAAACACCCACCCTCTGGGCAATAGCAGGGAGGCACTGCATGGCAATGACATGTTCCACACAGAACTGTGCCTTGCCAGACACTGTAGGCATGCGTTTATTGCATTTCGTCATTCAAATGTCACTACAGCCGATGAGAAGTGGGCATGATGGAGGAGAGGTGAGGAACCATCCATAGTACATCCATGCATGTAAAAGACAACACCAGTTGAAAAGAGACAGTGGGCCTGTAACAGGTGGAGCCATGTGCATGATACAGATGTGCACAGCCTAAAGTTGTGTGTGATGACACACAGACCTACAGTGAGCATGACATGGCTGTCCAAATGAGATGACACTTGGATCATCCTGGACAAATACTACAATGAGCAGGTGGTCAAGGACACCTAGGGGCATACATGGAATGCACATGGAACATGATTGTGCTCATATGTGCATGGGGAGTCACTGTCATTAGCACAGTCAGAGTGAGACACACTGCACCAAGGACAAAGGAGGTTTATGACATGATATGACATCTCATCAAGATTGCACTCGTACACAAGTGGCTCAGAGTGTAAACAAGCAAAGGGAGGGGAACAAGGGAGAAAAGGAATTCAAAACAACGACCACACTGGGCACAGTGACATTGAGAACACGCAAGTGCATGGAGAAGGGATAAAGGGTTGAAGACCCAGGAAGGGGGAGAAGGGGAACGTGCCAAACAGAGGAGACCAAAGAAGGAAAATGAAGTCCAATGATAGAATAGCCATTCAAAAGGTGGTAGTGCTGCCAGCAAGTGGCAAGTGCAAGATGATTTGGATAGGGCAAATCTGATAAATGCAGGCAAAGAGTGGGGGACTGTATGGGTACACACACTGGACGCATTGATATGGGAGTCCTGTAGGCAGTGAAGCAGGGAGGCAAAGTGAGCAGGTACCTGGCCCAATGGACAGAGTATGTGCAGGGGCACAGTGCCAATAGAGGAAACTGTTTAGCTGGGGAGAAGAGGGGCTAATGCAGGAGCAAGTAGGAAGGTGTTGAGGTGCTTCCGGAAGCAAAGATGTTTCTCCTCAAGTTTCAACATGGCCAGTTGGCTGTTCCAAAGGAAGCTCCCAGCTGTAGACACAGATCTGCTCCTTGCTTATTTATTCAATTAACAACTGAACTGGAGGGAGTGTGAGGTAGAGGAGCAAAGGACTCAAAAGGGGAGGAATTGGTAGATGGATTGTTGAAGGTATTTTGTACCCAGTCCCAAATACTCCTTGTGCACAATGCAGAGGGTCTGAAGTATCATCCTTGCATCCACTGGTAGCCAATGAAGGGATTACAGAGCTGGAAAGATAGGATCCCAGGGCTTGAGGCCGAGGACAATTCTTGCAGTCCTGTACTGGATTAGTGGTAGAGGGCGGAGTGTGGAGGCAGGTTGAATATTGGAAGGGACTGTCACAGTACTCCAACCTTGAGTAACCCAGAGCTTGAGAGACTGTGAGCATGTAGGTGAATGATAGGAAAGGCACAGTACGCTTGAGGAGGTGAAGCAAGAAGTTAATCCATCTCAAGATACGTCAGAAATGTGTGTGGAAAAGGAATGTGTTGAGTCAAAGGTGACCCTGAGGTTGTTGGCCTTGCAGGTGGAGGTAGGAGGAGGGCCAAGTGGGGCTGGCAAGAGATTGAGGGGAAAGGATGATGAAGGTGTATCGATGAGGAGGATGTCAGTCTTGCTGGCATTCAGACAGAGACTGTTAGTAGTACACCAAAAGCAAATGGCAATGAGGCTATCAGAAATAAGGGAGGGATAAGAGGTGGCCAAGGGCAGCCAGGAAATCAGTTGGTTGTCATCAGCATAGCACTGGAAGTCGTACAAGAAACTGATAATGCAGTAGTCAAGAGCTGACAAGTGCTCTTTGTAAATTAAGGCTGAGAGGTCAGACCCCTGGTGAACAACACAGGTGGAGAGGGAGATTGAAGAAAGGAAAGCGCCAACTTGTAGCTGGGTGGGTCACACATACCAAACACACAGGTCATTGAGTTACACGCATCAATACTCACCAGATGATGCATCATAATCCATCTTCTCTCCCACTCCACGGATTTGTTCTTCCGGGATGAACTCTGAAGCGATCTCCTCCTGCTGAGTGAGTTCATCCTCCTCTGGTGGTGGCCCACCACCAGTCACCAGAGACATCGAGTAATTAGAGGTACGCTTGTGCTTAGCACTGCGTCTGAGGTCATTCCAGCGCTTGTAGCAGTCCTGAGCTGTGCGCACCTGGAATCCCATGAATGTCACACAATCCACAACATGCTGCCAGTGGACCCAACGCTGGTGATGCGTTGTATGGCATTGTGGGCCCACAAGCATATCGCGTTGGTGTTCCGACACATAGTCCACAAGGAAGTCCAGTTCCTGCTTGCAGAAAGGCTTCTTCCTTGATGTGCCGAATGCCGGAGCCGTGTCTGGGGTCCCAGCCTCTTGTGCAGCAGCACTCTTCCTCCTTTTGGGCGGTGTTACTGACCCTGAGTGGGCAATGTGGCCCTGATCAGTAGGGGCAGTGGCGCTGGTGGACTGGACCAAGGCAGTGGGTGTTGGTATGAGGACAGAAGGTCTGGCTTGGGTCTGACTCACTGCCTGGGTGGTGTTGCCTGCATCTGCACATGCAGTTACCACCACCAGGCTGCTTGGGGCAGCAGATGTCATAACTGCCCCAGATACGTGTGCCACAGTCACAGCTACAGTGGACACACATGACCCCAACCTCCGGAAAAGATGGAAATCATCCTGGGAGTCCTCGTCAAACAATGCAACATGCGCTGCCTGACCCAGAGCCTGGGTGGAGGTGCGTACAGCTGCACCTGCAGCTACCACCTGTGCTGAGGGAAACGCCTGCGCGTGTTACATCACAGACGCGCTTATGCGCTAAGGGCCTTTCCTCAAATTACACGCTGACGTGCTGTTTTTTCACGTGCCAAATCACTCCGTATCAAGCTGGCCACCTGACAACACACGGATGACCACGCTCCTGCCCAGAAGGCCATTTTCCTGCCCCCCCCGAGCCCTGAGCAGACTCCCACCTGCCATCTGCTGCTGCCTGCCTGCCTGCTGGCCATGTGCCCTGCCATTTGGTGCCTGCACATCAGCCATCTGCAGGGGTCCAGTTGCTGTGACCACCCCTGCTAGAACAGAAGACACCCGACTGAGGTTCCATCGCTCCACAGCCCAGCACCAGGTCCCAGTTGCCCACCCACACCTGCCTGGGGGGTACAATGTCGGGGGAAACACCATCAGACACCACTGGCAACTGCCAGCCAGAGAGGCAGAGGGCTGCTAGCTTCACAGAAGGAGAGATTGGCATCCTGGTGGAGCAATTCCTGGTGCATTATGATGCCCTCTACGGAAGAAGACGCGCCGACAAGGATGGCCGGGATAGGATCTGGCTGGACATCGTAGTTGCCATCAATGCAGTGAGGGTGGCAACTAGCAACATACAACATGTCCGTAAGCGCTGGTAGTAATTCAGGTTCAGGGCCCTCAGGAAGGCCCGGTGCCTCTTGGAAGCAGCGCATGCAGTGAGGCGCCGGGTCAACCTTACCACCAACGACATGAGGGTCCTGGAACACATTAACCCAGCACTTCACCGCCAGGTCCTCGAGAGGGAGACCGGTCCGGAGTCGAGCGCTAAGTGTCCATGCGTACTTGTTGGACACAGTGCATGTTGAGGTGTGCCAGGAGTGTGCAGCTTGGACATATGTATGAAAAGGTCCAGGTATGGATGTGCATGTGCAGGGACATGACCGTGCTGCATGTCAGTCCTGTCATGAGTGATGCACATCAATGGTGTATGTGTTTCAAAGCATGATACGCAACTGCATGTGGAGATGCACACATGTTGGTATTTCTGTGTATGTACTATGGCATGGTTGGGGTGTGACACATGGATGCTGGTTACACCTTCATGTATGTGCACGGCATACATGTGCATGTGTGGGTTGCAGGTGTGCAACAGTGATACAACATGGATGCATGTGACACAGACATGTATGAACCCGATTGGCAGATGTGACATAGATGCCGATGATTGCACTGTGACAGGTAGTGGAGATGTATAGATGCATCCGTCTCTCCCCATGTTGCTTGTGACGTCATGCCAAACTTCGTATGTTCATGCTGGTGTGTGTGTATGGATGCTGCTGCCTGCTGCACGATTCCTGTCAATTTCTGCATGTGTGTGGGTTCAAATGATATGAGTGTTGGGGAGTGTGATGGCATCTGTGAAGTTTGACACTGCCACTCATGTGCAACTGTCACGTGTGTATCCGACCATTGTACAGTGCCCTGATGCCTGTGTTCTGTCTCTCCCTGTCTGCAGCGTCGACTGATGAAGAGGGCGGAGACGGTGCTGTGGAGCACAGAGGCAGGGATCCCACCGCCAGCCAGAGACTCAAGGCCCAGCTCTCCTCCCACATTGTCATCTCTTCCGGGAGTGAGGAGTCTGGTGCCGCGTCCATGGCCGCAGCTGCCGAGGGAAGGTCCAAGAGGCGGAGGTTGGAGGTGGACTTCTCAGCAGCAGTAGGGGCAACTGAGGTACCACATGGGCCTATGGAGGAAGATGGCACGGAGTCATCCAGGTTGGTGGGGAGTTTGGTTGAGGAGGAGGCTGTGGAAGGCCCACGCACGGGGCCTGGAGGGGGACATTCCACTGGTGCTAGTGGTGCAGTCCAGGGGCAGGGACAGGAGGCATCACAGGCCGCCGCGGAGGTGCCTGTGTGGAATCCTGTCCCTGATCCTGTGACTGTATCATCCCGCACCAGCAGGGATGCCTTCGTCCAGACCCGTTTTCAGGGAGGGGATGCGTAAACAACAACTGGCCTTCCTCTCCCTGCGGACATGGCAATCAGTGACCGGATTGAGCCTGTCCTAGCTGGGGTGGCGATGCGTCAACGTGGTATTCTTGATGACATGCAGAGTTCTCGTGTGGACAATGCATGCCATTTCGAATACCTCATTGACCACGTCAACCTACTAGGATGGGTCACCGGCGCTGGGTTCCTCCGTGTGCTGAATCTTCTAGCTACCCCCTCCTCAACTGAACCCCCTATGCACCAGTTTTCCTACGTGCCATCTTCCTGCCCAAGTATCAACTGGGCACCCTGTGGAGCTGCCCCTGACCCAGTGGCCAGGCTGGTGGAGGACACATCCCTGCCACAGTCGGGAGACGGAGGTCCAGCAGGGGTGGCCACCCCAACAACTGGACCCCAGCAAGAGGAGGATGTGCAGGCATCGACAAGCAGGGCACATGCACGGCAACAGCAGGCTCAGGGTGGGAGCAATGATGACTCGGGGCCTTCAACATCACAGGGGCAGGAATCGGCCGGAGGGCAAGAGGACCCTGGATTGGGAGTGTCTTCTGTGTGGCAGCGATTGGACCAGCGGATAAATGTGGAGCGGCGGCGGGCGGAGGAGGCAGGGCTCACTATGGTCAGGGCGGAGAAGTCCATGCGCAGGGCATTGAGGAAGGCTGAGTGCCTCGAGGCAACTCACAGGGAGTTGGAGGACGCCATGACTGCATCCCTGCGGGACATCGAGGCCAGGGAAGAGGCCTGCCTCCGGGACATCGACGTGGAGTTTGAGGATGCCCTGGCCCGGAACATCAACAAGTGAGCCATTGGACTTGCCCGCTGCCTTTGTACATAGTTCTTTGGTGTTAGGTTTCCTTAGTTTTTTCATTTTTTTGGAGTTAATGGACTTTGCTCCACTTCATGCATATAGTTTTTTATTCATAGGACTTTTTGGTAGGTTTCATTTGTTTTGGGGATCAAGGACCCTTTGGACTTGGATTGTATATAGTTGAAGACTTGTACATTCTTTCTTTTTTGACATTTTCCAAGGATCAATGGTTTTCTTTTTTTTTGATTATTTTTTTCATATTGACATTGGCGATGGACCACTTTTCTTTTTTCATGCCATGGATTTTGTTTTTCATTGGATTTTCTGTTTTTTTGGTAATATCTGTCTTTGTTTATTAATTTTCAAGTTTGATTTTCTTTATGTATTTCATTATGTTTTTAATAAATTTATTCTAACTTTATGATTGGTGTTGTGTACTATCATTGGTTTTGTGCATGTCTCAATGAACATTGCCTCAGTCATGTGTTGCCACTGTGTGGCTCTGTTGTACATTTATGCATGGGCATGGTGGTTCTTTCAAGACTGTCATGGCATGGGTAATTTGGAAGTGGGTGCAGTGGATGGTGCATGTGTGTACTGGGGGCAAGGGGGATTTGGGTTGGCATTAGGGACATGGGTCTGTTTTGTTAGGACATGTTGTTTGGTGGGCCATGTGTCGGGGCCTGCTGGCAGGTGCCTGTCAATGGGGGTGGATGGGGTTCTGGGGGGACATGAGTCGGGGCCTGCTGGCAGTTGCCTGTCAATGGGGGTGGGTGGGGGGTGTGGTGGGACATGAGTCTATTTGCGCCATGACTGCCACCAATAACGGGTCCGGCACCGGTATAGTTCAATGGGGACTTACCAGTGTAGTCCGACCTTTGCGGGACCAGTAAGTCCCCATTAAAAATGCCATTCCCCATTCCCATTGAGCCCCCATAGGGCTCAATGGGAATGGGGAGGGCGCAAATAATGGGCTCACGAATGTCAAACCCGTTATTTGCCCCCTGGTCCCTTAGCGGGTCCCGTCCATAACGACTGATCAGACCTGTCGTTACTGGCAGGACCCACTAAGGGACCTTGTAGTAGGGCGGTAACGGATTACCGGCACCGGTCTCCTTACCGGTACCCGGTATCCCTTACCGCCCACCTTATAATGACCCCCATGGTTTCCAAAGTGTTACTCCTGTTCGGGTAGTATGTGTCTAGTAAATTGTTTTTCAAAATTTCTTGGCTGTTAGGATCATTTTTGGCTATTGTTTCTATGTCGTCGTATGATTTGAGAACTCTTTTTCTAGATTTAGCAGGACCAAGACTTAGCCATACTATATTTTCATATTTTCCATACAAAGCAGTACCGGTTAAATGATCTGCAGCTTCATAGGAGCCACATTCTCTATGAGGGAGCATTTTTATGCCTAAGCTGTACAATTTCTGAGATAGTGTTTTGTCCGATGATAGGTCATTCCAGTGGTCTTCAAGCTTTGTTTTTTCTGCTTTTGTTAAGTAGGCTGTAACATATTGTGCAACTGCAGTGGAAATGTCTGCATTGTACTTCACATCTACGTTTGCATTCCATAAGAGGGCAATGATTTCATTGTAATCATTGATATATTTTGATTTTTCTGTTCTTTTTATGTAATACGTGTTCTTAGGTGATTTACCTTTAACACTATGTCTAACTGAAGACATGAAGTTCTTCACTTCACCTGTTTCTGTAACTGATCTAGGGAAACCAAAGCGACATTTGGTGTAGTATTTCCCTATGTTTTTGTATTTGCGACGACAATATTTGCCACATTTGTGTCTTTGAAATTGTAAAATTTGTGCATGAAGATCACTATTTGTTATTTCCGATGGAATTTCACAAGTGAGATATTTTTTGATAAACTGTAAAACAGTGGCATCACTGTCTTGACCAAATTTAGGAGCATCTTTAATCCATAAACGCATGTGGATATGTGGTGCTCCTCTGGCTTGGTATTCTTTTCTCCAAAAGATGTGTTGCACTTCTCCGAGGGGAGGAATAGATTTATTACAAATAAAGTGTAGCATAGCAATGAAACGATGATGGAAATATCTTGAAGCATTAACAGGATCTAGAGAGCAAAGTTCTCCCTGTGTTAGTATATCTATGTTTGTTTTATTTTTGTTTGATATGCATAGGAAATCATGTAAATCTTCCCATACATATTCTGCACAACTTAATGTAACAAACCAAGTGGGTGGGCCAAGGTTTCTTATCATACAACGTACATCTCCGTGACATCGGAACCAGTACTCTTTCGTACCACACATGCTTGCTAACAGATTTGTAATGCTTGATTGTAAAACCTCATATTTTTCTTGCACTTTTTGTATTAATTGCATAGCTGGCATATTTTGAAAGTGGGTTCCTGATTTCAATATGTGTGCAACTCCGTAACATAGAGTTGCTAGTTCACTTTCAAAGAGTAGGTGGAATATGTATTCCACATTTTGTCTAAATCTGGGATCTTCACAATACATTCGTAATGAGTGGTATTCTGATGCTGTTATCTGAGTGGGTCTATCATCGTACCTTCCTCCTTTGCCAGTAGGAAAGAGTAGAGGAAAAGCATGTGCTTCTATACTTTTTTCCCATATGCTGATTGGTGATCCTTTGGTTTGCTGCATTTGGTATGTTTCTAGTGCATCATCTATGGTGTCATTAGAGTGTAATGGATGAATTGTATAATGGTCTAAAATATTGGATACTGTAGCAGGATCTAGAAGTTCAAATTGACCAGTTTCTGGTGACTCTGGAATTATTTCAGTTGTTTCCCTTAAGTTTTCTTCAATATTTATTTCTTTGTAGTATTCATTATTGTTTTTTAGATATTGCAAGTCTTGTCTAACTTTATGTAAGTCTACGAGTTGTTGCCAATTTATTTTGTCTTTTGTTGGTACACCATTTACTAAGACCATTGAAGATTGCTCTATTGGACGTTGCACTCCCAGAGTGTGCACACTTTCTTTCACATCTAAATAAATTACTTTGCCACAAATGACTTTCACCAATGCAGAGGGAGGTAATTGTGGTGTTTTTGGTTGAAGGCGTATTATTGCTTGAAATGGGTGCACTGTTTGAATTATAATGCTCTCATATAAATTGAGTTGTTGCAGGGGTTTTGGTAGTGGGAATAATTCCAAGTTATTTGTGATAGCATGTGACGGATTTTGGTTGTTGTCAAGTTTTGTAGCGCAGTAACTGCAAACTGTTAAGGGGTCAGTTATTTTGTGTTTGTTTACTGCTATAAGGTAGAGAGCTTTTGCGGTACCGTAATTGCTGCCTTCCCCATTCCCATTGAGCCCTATGGGGCAAAAATGGGAATGGGGAAGGGCCATGGTGAAATGGGGAAATACCGTCCCGCCAACCTTGGAATGGGGCGGTATTTCCCCATTTCATCATGGCAGACTCTTTACAACACCGGCACCACCCATGGTGCTAATAGCGCCATGGTTTAGAGCCGGTGTTGTAATGAGGGCCACTGTCTCTGACTCATAAAGCTCTCAACAACGCTGCCCCTAGCTACCTGACAGATAACCTTCAGAGAAGAACTTCTTCTAGACCTACTAGAGCCGACAACACTAACTGCCTGGCTATACCTAGATATAGGCTCACCGCTGTTGGTGGTAATAGCTTCCCTGTAAAGGCGGCAAAAACCTGGAATTCACTTCCACTAGACTTGCGAACTGAACAAACATACCTACTCTTTAGGAAAAAATGTCATAAAACACATTATCTTGTCTGACCCATAATCTCCCAACGCTTCTGTCCATGCGGATTTAATTATTTTTCCCACTCATCCCCTCTCTGTCCAAACAAATTAGCCCCTGCCACCACCTGTAACGCAAGTGGAATCTTGCTCACCTACAAATCTTGTATCCTAAGGAGTACTACCTCCATAATTTGCATATTTGACCATTGCATATTGCTGTAATCTTAGTTATCACACTCTTACAGCCCCTTAGAGTACAGTCTTATGCAACTTGTATACCAGTACATGATATATTACTGTAGTCTATAGATGTTATATGTTTGCCTTTGCATTATTTTTGTACATACCTGTTTACTGCATAACTATGTAAGCCTTGCATTGTCTTTCTGTCGTGCCCTATTACCTCTGGGTATGGTGCATGTAATAAGTGAATAAACAAACAAACAAACAAACAAACTTCAGTGGATGTACTTTTACATTTTAGTATTTCTTTTTTGTATGTGGGTAGTAGAAGGTTGCCATGTGCAGACTTGTTGCTAGTCTATTGTAAAGCTATTGCATTTTGTAAGTGGATTTCACTTCCAAAATATTTTCTCTGGATATGGTTGATTTCTTTGAGTAGGTCTTTGGGTGTACCATGTAGAAGAGTGTTATTTAAATTGGCTAGTGCTAAAGCAGGTCTTTTAGCATAGTACAGTTTATAGACTAGATTTCTTATAGTTGAACAATGTGTTGATATCATTTTGGTATGATGGAAGGTGCTTTTGCAAATAGGTATAGAAAGAAATTTTGGAAAAGTTCATCAAATGCGCCAACCTTAGTAAAAAAAATCATATACAAAGGTGAGTCTTTTTTTCAGTGTTAACCACTTCTTTTATTCTTCACAATAGTTTAGAGGATGAAAAAACAAATAAAGTTGTTGTTGTGAGGTGTTTCAAGCACAAATCCTTAGTACAAAGTAATGTAAGGTGTTTACTCCACACCTTATATTTGAAACTCTCTTAGGCACAAATCCTTGATTTTGGTGTCACTCTCAAATCCTTGATACAAATCAATATGAGATGTTCCAAGCACAAATCCTTAGTACAGAGTAATGTAAGGTGTTTACTCCACACTTTATGTTTGAAACTCTTTTAGGCACAAATCCTTGATTTTAGTGTCACTCTCTGAAACTCTTTTAGGCACAAATCCTTGATTTTAGTGTCACTCTCAACACGTGTTTCCCCATTGATATTTAACAATGGTTCATCAGGAGAGGAAAATATGTCTAAAAGCAAAAATAAAACCATCATTATATTCATTGTTGAACTAATCCATGCCCCTTATGGGAAAATATAAAAATTAATATTTCAGTAGACTCACCCTGGTTTAAGTAATTCCAAATGAATGGTCAGTTCACTATTCACTTTCTAAACGGTAAACATTTTAAAGATGCCTTCTGTTCCAATATATGGGTTTTAAGTTAGTCCAATCAGGCTAAAGGGAAGGGTGAAAAAAAGAAAACTTTTAACTTTGGTCTCTTGGAGAAAGAATCCAAATACAAGTAATAGTTTTGCTGTCTGCATATTTTGCAAATAGGTACCGAAATGCAGGCTAATGAATGTCCTTGTAGTCCTGTGTATTTGCGCACTGGACAGGTATTCATATTTTGCAGCACTTTCGTTTTGATTTTGTCTTTGCCTTTCACATACTGAATGAGGAACCGGCGTAAAGATTCAAAAGATTTTTTGGGAATGTTACACATTGACGTGCATGGCCATTTGTATGGCCAATTGTATACTGGACGTTCTGGCTCAGTCGATTGGAGAGGTAATTCTGAGTTTTCTGGGGATATTTTTGTAAGCAGTATTTCTTGTTCCATTATGGTATTATTCATTTTTTCATAACCTTGTCCACTTCTACGTATGGCAATTGTGTTTGTTTGGGTTTGTTTGTATGCTTCTTCATTAAAATATGGTTCTGTGCTCGTGGTGTGACTCCATTCACCTCCACAGATATTTAAGAAGTTATTTTTGTTGACTTTCCGTTTATTGAGAAAAAACATTTCTTGTAATTTAGTAGTTAGTTTTGTTAGTGCTTTCATTCTGTTTAACACTAAAATGAATAACTTTCTTTTGAGAAGGATTGCACTGTCTATCAAAACTTCTAAGATTAATTTTCTACATTAGGTTTGAAGGGTTGTGGATGATTTGTCTCTTGTTTTTGAAGGACTCTATGGCGGCACATTTTTGCTAAAATACTTTTTTTGGTATGGTTACTTGCTAGTATATCAAGATTTATAGGAGCAGTTTTAGCAGTAGTGGTAGCCAAATTCTTGTTAATCATTTTCTGTTTTGTTTTACATTTTGTTAGAGGAGGCAACATTTCTGTACTGGAAGCTTGTTTTGTTTCGCTAAATGACTGTATTAGATGTTTTGTTTGAACTTTTTGTACACACTCTAGTAGAGATGGAAGCTTATTTTGGACACTTTTATTGAGATTTGCTCTAGTTCTGCATTACTTTCTACGGACTTGCTTTTTGGTAGGCATTCTTTGGGGTCTGTTGAAAAAAAAAAGAATGTATGGGTTGGGCCGTTCTGCAATGTATGTGTGCTGTGTGCATGATTGTCTGAGTATGATGGGAAAGATGTATGTGGTGGCATGTGATTGTGCATTGGGCAGCTACAATTAGTTGGGAAGGCTATTCTTCTATTTGTGTGTTACTAAACTGCGGTTCAGATGAGAGTAGAAAGTGAGCTAGTGGTGAGGAGAAGCATTAATAGTAAACCTAATGGTATAAAATTAAAACAGTTCTTTGTTTTGTAATACTAACATTCTAGGGGTTGAGTATGTTATTTGTGTTCCAAAAAAAATTGTGGGCCATTCTGCCTGCTAATCCCTGTTTAATACATGGGGATTTGTGGCCAGAATGGTTCAGAAATCTCTGGTTTTTTTTGGTGCGCAAATTACATGAATGAGGAGGAACAGTAAGAATATTAAGGTAGTATTGTACTTACTCTTTTTTTTTTTGAATGAGCAGGTTTCTTCGGATATGTTGTTTGTAGTTCAGATGCTGCTGATTTTCAGGAGAGTGGTCTTCACTGCAATTGTAAAAGAAAGAAGTTAGTAATTTTGTGAGTTTATAGCACTGATGTTAATGTAGACACTGATTTTTATGTTTTTGTAGTAGTATTCTTGTTTGATATCTGAACATAGTGTATGCATGCATTTCATTTGACTATGTGCAGCCTTTATATTTTATTTACAATATGTTAGTTCAACATGCTTTGCAAATGAGTAGAATTTTAAGTGTATGACATTCACTTGGTTTTTTAAAGGTGTGTTGTAGATAGCAGACAGGTTTGGAAGTGACAGTTGATTATAGTAGATGGGAAAAATTTCAAGATCATTTTATAGGTTATGCAGGTTTAGTGGCATTACTCTGTTCATATGCATTCATAAGAGTTGTACATGTACATACATTCCAACATTTTGTAGCAGCTGGGAGGGCGATTTCCCATTAGAATGCATTAGGATTAGAATTATTTTACGAGGGTGGCAGTACAAACCAGCAACATTTTTGCTAATGAAATCGGGAGTCTTCCGCCTAAATCGGGAGGGTTGGCATGTATGCATGTACTGTGAATACAATATTGGGAACATTTATTTTTCCCATAGGATTGCATTGGGACTAGCATTAATTTAGGTGGGAGATAGTAAAAAATAGTGTGATTTTTCAATGAAAAATCAGGAGTCTCGCGCCTAAATCGGGAGGGTTGGCATGTATGTATAGGTTATGCGGGAGATAGTAAAAAATAGTGCGATTTTTCAATGAAAAATCGGGAGTCTCGCACCTAAATCGGGAGGGTTGGCATGTATGTATAGGTTATGCAGGTTTAGTGGCATTACTTTGTTTATATGGATTCATAAGAGTTGTACATGTACTGTGAATAAAATATGCATACCTGTGGTTTGTATTCATGCATGTGGATATGAATGCAGCTGTAAGTAGAAATCCTGGAGACTTGTAGAGTAGTATTTGTTGTAGGTGCTTTCCAATGATATGAGACTTGTACTCAGAGTGATCAATAGTACATTTGAAGTGCGGAGCTCTGATGATGGAGTAAGATGTAGAGGTCTTGGATGTGATTGGTGGATGGTTGTGTGACTGCTTAGCTGTATTCAATGAGGGAATGGCACCAAGAGTGATGTCGAAAGGGTAGAAGGGCTGGTAAGGGTTACGCACTGCGCGGACACCGTGGCTGTTTGCAGATAGGGCGGGCCACATCTGGGGTTTTCCAGCAAATCCAGTATGGAAAGTGGACTGTAGGGATCAGCCAATCAGATGTTGATGTTGTGAATTTGTGTAGAAAGAGACTGTGTGTAGTGAAGATGGCAGAGGTGGAGAAAGTCAGGGTGTTGGTGCTCGGAGATATCTTTGTGCATGATTTACAGCAGTATGCTCAATGTAGGCATGTGGCAAACAATTTCGATGTTAAAGGAGTGGAGGTGGTGTGGAGCGCTGTACCTGATTGCAATGTAGAGCGAATTCTACAAGTTTGTGAAGCTATGGGCCGGATGAACAGTCTCAATCTGGTAGTTTTGTACTATGGTGCTTTCCATTTGGGCTACGTCAGTGCCCCTACTTTGTTGACAGTTGGTTCAAGCTGTAATGAGCATCCTTCCAAATGCGAAAGTAATTTTTTCTGGATTACTACCTAGGGCAATATGGGACAATAGTTCTGTTTTTTTGTCCTCAGCAAAAATTGCTAGGTGTGCAGTCAACCGAGGCAGTCAACCGAGGCATGTCTGCTTTCATGCTTAGAGCTGGTATGTTTTCCTGTAATAATGAGAATATTGATTCAAGTAATGCTGTTTATTTTGAAGAAGATTGCATTTCCTTATCTTTTTTGGGAAATGCCGTGCTGTTTTGGAATGTAAGGGTTGCTTTGGAGAAGATTATGTGAAGATTTTAGCACTAAAGTAAGAACCCTTGTCAACGATAGGCATTCTGCATGGAGGTTCATGTAGCCTATCCGTCATACGAATAGTATCTGCAAGGTCCCCTGATGAAGAGTTTTCGTTAGAGTTTTCGTTAGGTTCAATCAAAGCATAACCATTACAACTTGTGGTAAATTTCTTTTTTAGGATGTTATCAACCACAATGCCCAAAGTATGTTCCGAGACCCCTTCAAGGCCATGACCTGCACCTTTTGTAACTGCTTCTGGTTCTGGGTTACAGGTCTGCCCACGTTCTTCATTTATATGTCGAGAGTCTGCCTTTCTGGACTCGCATAATAATTGAGCCACAGAGTCGGTCAGATTGTCATCATGCAAGATGTTTTTAGTACCCTTCGGCAAGACACCCAAGTTTTCACTCAGCTTCTGTTTTTTTAGTATATTTTCAACCAAGCAGCAGACCTCTTGCCCGGTAAGACCCTTCTGGGTCTGCACACATTCTTCATTTATAGGTCAAGGATCTATATTCACAGACCCGCAAGATGATTGAACCAAGGTGATATTCAGTTTATCATCATGCAGAATATTTTTAGAGACTTTCGGCAAAGCTACCATATTTTCACTCAGCCTCTGTTTTTTTAGGATGTTTTCAACCATGCAGCAAACATCTTGCTCTGTAAGACCATTCGGGGGGGGCTCGCATCCGACCACCTTGGATTCATTCACAGTGACTTGCTCGACCATAGGAATCTGAGTACCAGTTCTTACTTGAATATTCAAGGTTTCACTGACTACAGGCCCAGATTCAGCGTGTAACTGCAAATCCTCAACACAAACCACATTATCATTCATCAGGTGAGGGGGTACACAGGGTGACATGAGACCAGTTGAGGACGGTGTATTGGGGCGTGACTGCATTTCTGGATTTTTAAAGATATCATAAATGTCAGTCACGCCTCTTTCCATGCGCCTAAGGTTTTTATCAATCCTGTCTGTCACCTTTTTGTGTTTTAGAGCATCTGATAATCTATTAGCTCCCTCAGTATATTCTTTCTCAGACTTATTTCCTATTTCAGTTATACCTTCACATGATATATGATTCCTTCTTGCAGCACTAGGCATTGAATTTGCACATATTTCTTTAATGTTACAAAGGTCATCACCAGCAAATCGCATGTCGAGATTTCTCATAAACTTGCGCGAACTGTTGTTTAAACCCTTAAGCTGAGAAAGATTTTTTTTCTTTTTAGATTTTTTCACTTGTTTTTTGGAAATTTCTGTTAACACAGGCTCATTCAACATATTCAGTCCTTTCTCACTATCTTCCTTACTATCTGAAGATATAATTACTTTGGACTGTTGTACAAGTACTTCTTCCTGATCCAGGATTGTATTATCAGAAATAAGTATGGGTACACTTCGGACTTCCTGGCACAGGATTGTATTATCAGCAATAAGTATAGGTGCACTTCTAGCGTCTTGAGTTCTTGCTGATAAACTACCTGTACACATATTTTGATACACCAAATCCACATTTGGAGTTTTTTTGTTGCATTTTTCCTCCCACTCATTCATTATACTAGAGCACAATTCGGGTAAGGCTCTTAGTGCAAGTACAATTTCATTCAGCAGTCTAGACTGCTTCTTGAGCTCAACAAACATAAGCCCATGCACACTAGTATGCTCATTGTCTGTATTTCCTTTAATATTGCTAGAATATTGATTAACCTCACCCTCTGTGATAGTTTCAAGATGTTGAGTGATTCCCATTAAGGATTGATCTGCTGTACTAAAAATAGGGGGAGTATTATCAAATAGCAGACTTGTATTTAAGTCGCATGGTAATATATTATCAGAAACCAGGATACTATCCCCTTCATACAAGCTTTGAGAGGAGACAGAAAAAACCATGTTACTCGTATCTGGAGCACTACCACAGACATTTGTGCACGGCTGACCGCTTTCAATTAGGTCATCATCTGTGTCTGACGCGCCAGGCAAGGATGTCACTACAGCCAATGCCATGCTTGCACGACGTGTCAGAATTTTAGGCACAAACATTGCTTTCTGGATTATTTTCCCTCTGTAGACAGACATTTAAGCTAGCGATAGGCACGTGAGCCCATCAGCGTTCTTACTGCTCTCTCTAACTCTTGCGCGCACTGTTAACTGGCGTAAGCTATTTCAAAGGCCAAAAGAAATACAATCAACAGAATAGAAACCACACACCTACCCCGCAGCCTGCACACCGCACGTCGTACAGTTAATAGTAAACAGTACTTCACGTACTTCCCACGGTGCGCAGGCTGGAGGGTTTAAGTAGGAGGAGACTGAGAGGAGGGGGCGTCGCAATCTACAGGAGGCGGAACCAACACCACGCCTTCAAAAGAGGGAAACAGAATGTAATGTTTAAACAATTAGATTTGGGCGAACATATCCCGTCTTATAAGTATGTGCACAGAGAACGTATAAAGTACACGTGAAATGCACGTACACGTGAAATACACATACACGTGAAATACACGTACACGTGAAGTCCACACGATTCACTCGTGTAGTAAACAGTCACCTTTTTCAGTGTCTGAAGGACAGGCAAACAGCGGTGTTCATGAAAAAGACGTCCTCCAGGCGAAAATCTCTGTAGCTTTCCTGCAGAGCAGTGGCCAGTAGAGAAAGGGCAATTCCGAATGCCAAGTCCAGACGGCGTCAGACGGCACAACAGGTAAACAGTACTTCACGTACTTCCCACGGTGCCACGGACATCCCCATTTTGATAATTACGGACATTCCGAACAGGCGCACTGTCTGCCGATATTTTAACTGCTTTTTAAAAAAAATAAGACACAAAGGATTTAATTAAAAGAAACATAATATTTTTTTTTTATTATATACATATACACAATTTATGAAAGAGAGGGGGAAGCAGAAATTGATACAAATATAGGGGGATTAGGGGTTTGGAGAGGATGGATGGAGGGGATGAAGGGATGGAAATCTCACCAAAACATTTTTCTTGGTGTTGAGGGTTTGGGGATAGTTGACTGGGACATGGAGAGGGGGAACAGGTACATGTGGGACAATGGTATTTGATTTTTTCTTTATGTGGTCCTCCAAAAACTGTTTCAAAACATTGAAATGTTCCTTGAGCATGTCCATTTTCTGTTCTATGCGTTGCAGAGTCTTTTCCAATGTGTGTTTTGGTGTATTATTTTCAATGTTTGTATGGTCTTTTAAAAATAAATATATATATATGTTAAGTACACATAAAGTCATGATTATTAATTTGCTTATATAGAGAAGTGTGTCTCTACATTTCAGACATTTCCTCACGTGGAAAATGTTCCTCAAGCCATTCCAAAGTACTGCACATTTCTGCGTGAAAAACAAAAATATATTAATTTTAGTGCATCTAATACAAAAAGTTTAGAAATATATAAGAAAAATGAAGTTTACTTACTAGTTTTGGTAAGTTGTATTCGTACTGTGATGTAGGTCTACTGTTGCTTCTAGCTCTGCAGTTTCTGTGAGGTAATTATGTTGGAGGCATATCTTTTTTGTTTTGGTATATTCCATTTTAATACATATGATATTTAAATGGATGGTTGATGTGTTAGATATATAGGTTCCACTTCTTATTTATTATTATATATAATGTGTTTATGTGCTGCTTTTTTAACTTGTGCAGTGTTTATATGCCATGATAGAACAATACAAGATACCCCCTGAGTTTTTGGGTAGTGTTTATGTTGTCTGCGTCCGTTCACAGACATACGCACAGTCCGCGGACATCAAAATCCCTAACAGGGGGTTCAGCATGTTCTATGTTACATGTATATGAAGTAATGGAATCCTAGTAAACATATATTAAATTCACTCTATGGAAATGTATATTCAGTAAAAAAAACTTTGATAAAGGGAGGTTATGGTTAAGTTGTGCTACTAAAAACCTTTGAAATTCAGTAAAAAAACATTGTTAAAGGGACATTAAGGTTCGAAGTAAAACCGAAAAACCCCTGAAATTCACCTGTTGTGGTAAGCTAAGCAACCATAACTCGTGCCACCACTGTGCACTGCTAAGACCAGGATATCAAAGATGACATCACAAATGTTATTTATGACATCACTGATGACATCACATGTCTGGCTCACTCTTTTTTCCTTTACTGATAGATCTAGGCCAGTAACAGTCAGGAAATAAGAATTCACTATACTATAGTACAAAGTACTATATTTGTACACTTGTACTTCAAATATGTTCTTACAGTAATTCACTTAGGGTCCACTCAAAGCATATGAAACATATGCAAAGGGGAAAACACAGACTTGGAAGACAGCAATGCTTTCTATGTATGAAGATGTTTAGTAGGATTATCAACACTGTCTTATATTTCTGTTGTTTTTTTATTACTGTACTTTCCCTGGATATGCTCATATTTGTACACATTGCACTTACACTACTTTCCTTAGGGTCTAGTCACAATATGTGATAGTTATACATAGGGAAGTAGTAGCTTTGAAGCTGAGCAATCATTTCTGTGCATGAAGATAATGCGTTAGATTATGAAGATTGTTGGGTAATACTGCTGTTTTTGTTTACTTCACTTTCCCTGTATATGCTCTAATTGTATGTGTTGTTTTCTGTGCTTTGTGTGCAGTAATGCAATAATGTAGTAAGTGGGATTGATTAGGTACTTACTAAATGTATCACAGTATGCAAGACTCTAATAAGAAAGCATTTATAATTTTAGTATTTAACATGGCAAGATTATTAATATTGCATCTCCATCATGTCTGCTGCACACTATGCCTATGTTACTACATGTGTACCTTAGTATATTGGAAAAAACTTCATAATACAATGCTATTTGGATTAATGCATTACTTAATGCACTATGTACATCATGATATTTATTCCACTGATCCTTGACACTTTTTTATTAACATTACATTAACAATCCCTTGTACAGACTTTAAATGAAAGGTAAATGCACATGTGATGTCATCAGTGATGTCATCAATGACATTTGTGATGTCATCTTTGATGTCCTGGGTGTTAGTCTTAGCAGTGCACGGTGGTGGCGCGAGTTATGGTTGCTTAGCTTACCATAACTGGCGAATTTCAGGGGTCTTTCGGTTTTACTTCGAACCTTAACGTCCCTTTAACTAAGTTTTTTTACTGAATTTCATAGGTTTTTAGTAGCGCAACTTAACCATAACGTCCCTTTAACAAACTTTTTTTACTGAATATATATATATATATATATATATATATATATATATATATATGTATGCTAGCTTAAGTAATCGGCTTCGCCTGGGATGTCCATTCTCAGATTTTCTTTCATATTCCACCGAAAAAGATGAACAAATATTGTTGTTTGCCACAAAGGAAAACGCGATACATATTAATTTCACTAATTAATTGAACATAACATTTTCATTTATCTCTGATTTAAATTTTCACATGAATTTCCTATTTTTATGCTTACTCTGAGAGTAAGCATACAGATAGGATATTCATGTGAGAATTAAATTTGGAGGTAAAAAGTTGGTGTTCAATTAATGAGTAGAATTAACATGTATCGAGTTTATTGCAAAACAAATCAATAAAAAGAAAAACACACTAACTTTCTTCGAAAATAATTTGAAAACCAAAAAAATGCAAGTCCAGTTTAGCACAGACAGCGTGATGATGAGCACTTTGTATAAATGACCTGTAGATAGTGCGCGGAACAGCACAAAACGTACTGCCGCAAAACTAAAAAAATAATTATCTCAGGAACGATATGACCTATCAAGCTAGAAATAGTTTCATTCATTTGGCACTAAAAGAATATTCCATGCAAGATTAATGGCGCCAGACCTCACCGTTCATGAGGAGTTACGTCCCCAAGATCAACACCATATACAAACTCACAAACAAACAAGACTTTGTTTTATATACATATATATATATATATATATATATATATATATCCTACACAAACTCTTGCTAGCGCGGTGCACACGCCTACTGTTAGCAGATGGCTTGGTTTGACCGCAAGACTGGCCAAAGTAAATTATTCGACACACATGTTCCCCTCTATGTACTGCTTAGGAGTTGTTAAACAGAAGCAAATGGGTCAACACAAAATTACAAGAGCAATCGGTCTTGTAAAGTGCAACAAAGGACTTTAATCTTATATTCTCATCAAATCTGCATATAAAACATGTTATTTAAAAGAACTAACATGGTCTTACTGAATGGTTTGTTATAGTCCTGCCATGTCAAATTGTGCCAAGCGTTCCATCCCTCCTTTGGGGACTTCTTCAGATGAAATTACAAATCTTTGTTAGGGGCTGTTTTTTATTTTTACATTCTACCAAGTTTACAAATCTTTGTTAGGGGCTGTTTTTTATTTTTACATTCTACCAAGTCACATGATATCTCCGGTCACGTGACTCATTATTGTCCGTCCCAATAGGCTAAGTTAACCTGGTGGCCATTTTGTAGTCTATTTTAAAAAGCACTAACTCCTGTTGTGCTTGTTCCTAATTAATATCATGCTTCAAATAAGCCAGCACTACTGTATTTAACCGTGTGACGTGGCATAATGAAAAAAAAAATGCTTTAGGATTGCAGTAGCATATAGCATCCTTCTATTATCATTGTTCAGCTCATGCCTCCTTAGGCTACACCCAATAAAGTGCATTGTGCTAAAATCATTTTCTGTTGAATTCAACGATTAATTTAGATTCTTATAGAATTTATGGAGTCTCCGTTCTCTATTGCCCTTCCTTTACAATTCAGGAACAAGCGATGATGCAAGATATTTTAGTAGCATTGCTTCACTGCAAAGGATAATTTTCATCTTTATGGAGAATGGCTCGATAATGTTGGAGGATACACATTTTTTGTTGGCAGATGGTCAATCCTATGTACATTTTTGCACAAGGACATCTAATCGCAAATACTACATAGCTAGTTAGGCAATTAATCTTATGTGTGATGCACCACTTGTTTTGATTTGTATTCCCATATTCCACCATAGTTTTCTGTTCCGCAAATGTACACATCTTACATTCTTTACATTTGTCAAAACGTTTTCTCGATATCACACTACCTAAACAATTAGTTAGTTGAATAACTGTCTTCAACATGCTGGGGGATATCAGGTCTTTTCAAGATTTGGCTTTAGAGAATGTCATTTGGGAGCTGTCCTAATACTCCTCTGAGATCATTATCAGTTTTCAAAATTGGCCAGTGTTTTTGGAGTATAGTCCTTATCTGTTTTGACTGTAGACTAAATTGTATAATACATCTATACAGATGGTGTCTATTTACTTTTCATTCACCTTTAAGAGTTTCACTCTATTGCATTTTGTGGAATTGTCAATATCTTTGGTAAAACATTGCCTGGAATATCTCCTTCCAGAAAACATGCTCCCATGTTGCAGGCTTCCTGTTCAAAGTCGTAATCCAAGAAGCAGTTTCTTTTAGCTCCGATCATTTCACCATAGGGGATACTCTTGGTCAGATTTTCTGGATGGTACTTTTCCCCAATTAGAATGGCATTATATGCAGTATTTTTCATATGTAATTTAATGCATATCTTGTTGTTCGATGTAAACAACTGCACATCCAAAAATACCTAACGGCTAGGACTACTGGAAAAAGTCAGCTTCAAATTCAATGTTTTGTTGTTAAGTTAGTGAAATATATTCAACTAGTGATTATTGTGTTCCTTTCCAAATTAGGAACAGATAATCTATATTTCTGTACCAAGAGTCTATTTGTCCCAGATATTCATCAAACCGATCTGACCACACACACTCCTGTTCCCACCATCCCATGTAAAGATTAACATAGGTGGGTGCTATGTAGGAACCCATTGCAGTCTCGCATTTTTGTCTATATAGCTTGCCTTCAAACAAAAACAGATTATGTACTAGACAAAATTCAAGGAGTGTTATTATGACCACATTGTGTTGCTTGAAACTTCTGGATCTTGAATTTAGAACATGTTCACAAGCTTTGAGGCCATTTTGGTGTAATTTCAAAGTATAGAGGGATACTACATCCATTGTGACCAGGATGTATTCTGGTTCCCATTCTATTGCCTGTTCCTTGCTGAGGTCTGTAGTATCCCTAACATATGAGTTAAGGTCTTTCATAAATGGTTGGAGAAAAATATCTTAATATTTTGAAACATTTTCCAGCAAAGAACCTCTTCAGGAAAATATTGGTCTCCCTGGTAGTGTTGGATGCGTATAAAGTTGTGTTCCTATTGTTTATAAAAGTGCAGATGTGTTGCCAAATAAACACAGGAATGGGACTCCTGTCACTTATACAAGCAAGATGTGTCCATTATATGAACAAATTCCTATACTATAGATGAAGAGGTCCCCTTTCTATCATGGAATGTCTGTGGTCTGAACAACCCTTTTAAGGCTAGAAAAGTACTAGCAGATATAAACCGCCATGGCCCCAAGGTAGTAATGCTACAGGAGACCCATGCCCAAGGGGCACTTAATAAGGAATTTGCATCTGGGGTGGGGGAACCAGCGAGGCTACACTGACTATTCAGGCTAGAGGTGTGATGACTTTGATACACGTTTAATTGTGCTTTCAGGAAGAAAAGTGAAGAAAAGTGAAGTATAGACCTGCTAGGGAGATATGCAATTTTTTGAGGGAAGGTCTCAGGCATAGATATACTATTGGTTAACACATACAGCCCCAATCTTGATGACCCCAAATTGTATGGGCAGATAATGGAGATCCTACCTGGGGGATGCCACTCCCTGATTATCGGGGGAGGCGACTTTAATACCATCCTGGACGGTGTTCTGGACCGATCAAGAGATACCCAACGTAACCTAACAAATACGGGGCATATGGTAAGACAAATGATGTTGCAAATGGAATCAGTGTATGTATGGAGAGATTGTAACCCTAAAACGCGTAAATATACTTATTACTCATCGATCCGGGATGCAAACTCTACGATTGATTACTGGTTGCTTTCCACGAGGCTGATGCCGCAGGTCTGAATGTGCATGATACACTCTAGAACTATTTCTGATCACTCACCAGTGTCATTATTGATGAAATGAGATGGCCCCGGTGTTCCCCGCCCGTCGTGGAGAATGCCACCCTCATGATGTAAATTTCCTAAAGGTACTACGAGATAAGATTGAGAAATTCTTCCAGAGAAAGAAGGGATCTGTACTTCATTACTCCACTGTCTGGGAAACATTCAAGGTATGGCTGAGGGGAAACATGATTTCAATGACTGCAAGTGGCATGAAAGCAACGAGAAAAGAACTGGGAATGCTGGAAATAGATTTTGGGCACTGCTAGTACTTATTAAAGGGAACTTATTGAAGTTTGAAGACCTGGCTGATAGAGAGGTCCAACTGATGAATCAACCCACCCAGGCACAGCGATATGGGGAAGCAGATAGACTTGGTTGCCTTCTGGCAGGTGTGATTCGCAAGGAAAAAGGGACATAACATATTTCTGTCATGGCCACAGGACCCAGAACACAAAAACCACACCATCTAGTGATGGGGGCAATGGGTCACTTGACTCACTTATGTGCTGACTCATTGGGTGGGGCTCCCTAGTCATGGTCTTCATGTGCTGACTCATCGGGTGTGGCAGGGTGTGGAAGGCAGGCTGAACCTGCTGGGTGTGACTTCAGAAGCTCAACTATATAAGCTGCTCCATCCTTAAGGCCGCTGCTTCACGTTACTGTGCTCACCGCTGCTTGGACCAGTTTACTTACCTTTGAAACCAGGCGTTCTCCTGCATACTCACCTCCAGGAAACCGGTGCTTCATTGCTTCATCTGCAGACTCATCTCCTGACATCCAGTGATCTTGTTCCCGACGCTGCAGCACCGCGCTCCGCATCCACAAACTCGGACCCTGTGAAGAAGAAGCCAGACAACAGGGTACATCCGTCCTAGGGCCTTGCCGCATTTGAACCCCGCACGCCCCCTAATTGACAGTTTACCAGCTACTGTAGCGCTGCAGCTTCGTTCCTCGTTCCCTCCGGCTGCTGCCTCGAGCTCTGCAGCTTCTGCCGGGCCGGCAACATCACCTTCAAGGGAAGAAAGCAAAAGAGCAAACATCAAAAGCGGAATGGACATCAATACAATAAATAAATAATTTCATCTTATTTTTATGTTTATATTTCAGGCTACCGTAGTGTCTTTGACCTCTTAAGACATGCTTTGTAAATATACTGCAATACTGTGACAACCAAACCAAGATTTACAGTAGATTTGGATAAAAGCATTGTTTCTGAATCTGAATGGATGCAGCTCGGGCAAATATCAACATTTAATGCATTCCATGAATTTGTAACGAGAGCCAATGAGAGTATTCCAAGATGAAATCTTACATCCAATGATTGGGATAATGGAGGAACAATGAAATCAAGGGTTCCTCATAACTGATAGATTTTTTGGTTGTAGGTGATATAATCGGTAGAAACAACATCAAGGGTGTTCCATAATTTAGTAAATGCACTAAACACCTTCCCCAACATATTTTAGGACTGGCACAATTATATAAGCAAACTCCAGCCCTAGAATATTTTTGGAAAGTGATGGATAGTGCCTTTAAAAAGAAATCGAGCCACCCTCGTTATTTCCAGCGCGTATGTCTCTGGAGACCGATTTTTTCACAGTCCAATATTCATGCCATAAAATAGACCTCTCAAAAGACTCTATAGCTTTTTTTTTACAATTTTGAGCAATGCACATTTTTTGCATCAGTTTTGTTCCAGGCTTGATTTTTTTTTAATGACTCCACAAATCCGCTAAACTCGGGTATGTTCATGATTTTACACCACCCTGGGATATAAAATCCATAAATGCTTCCTTGAATTTGACATGGGCAGGTGAACATTATGCTGCTCAATATAATACATCTGGTGTGTCTTTGGATTTAAAAATGTTAATATTAAGTTTTTAACTTGTTACTGAAAAATAATTTCAGTATGTATCAAGAAGTGTTTTATTTTAGTGGTTTGAGCAAAAACATACAGATGTTTGCACACATGTGTTAAACACCAGCAGTGCACAATTTAAACATTGTAGCATAGTTACATATTAATTAGATCCTTTAATAGGTAACAGAAACATATTTTCCAAGCAAGGAATTTCAAAAGCCTGTTATTTCTTTAATTGAGTGCTGCGTTTACAGGTGGAATTGTGCTGTGTGCTGGGTGAAGGGTCATGCATTATAGTAACATTCATAACATGAAATAAATATTTATTTCAAAGACTGCAGTGACACTGAATTATACTTCCCCCAACAATATAGACCTGACTCTGAATGATTTTGGAAAGTTTGCTGTGGTTTCGTCTAGGGTTTGTCAAAGTTATAGGAGGGTGACCTGGTCCGAAAGTGTGATTTCACAAATTTTGTGTTAATCCATTAAGCAGATTTTTTTTAAATGTCAAAAAGCAGGTCCAAAACAATCTGTGATATGTTGGATCCGTCCGCAGACTCAATTTCTGATTCAGTGTCTGAGGATAACTCTGGACCATTCATAAAGCTTAGTAATATTTGCAGATGTCATTCAAAGGTGCTGACCAACTGAGAAACATATGATACATCAAATATTTTGAAACAGGGACATGTTGGATTCACAATTTGAGGCTGTGGACAGCAGACACCTGTGCAGGAAAATCCCTAAAAAGTCACACTTACACTTACACTTGTGCTGATCATGGCAGGATCTCTGGGGAGATGAGGGTTGTTTAGAGTGGCAGAGAATGTTTGTTGTAAAGGTCAGAAAACTGGCATACATGTTCCATCAGCATGCGCAAAGAATCATTAAACCATAGGGGGAATACGTGTTTGGTCTGCTGACATCAAAGAGAATTCAAATAGACCCAACTCCACGACTGAAGTCTATTATAGAAGAAAAAATCAATAAAGCACTTGCAAGAGGGTGGATATGTAAACAGGAACATGAATTTTTACTCTCAGAAAAAAAACATTTATACCCCAGTTCTATATCTTACCTAAAATTCATAAATCATTATCTAACCCCCCTGGGCGCCCTATTGTATCCGGTCTAGGGTCTCTTTTAGAACCTTTGTCAAAATTTGCTGATGCCTACTTAAAACCTTATGTACGGGAAATGTACTCTTACATTCAGGACCCTACAGAGGTTATTACATTGATCGAGAATTACCTATTCAATGGCCAGACCCAAGTGTTGGTTGGCCTAGATATCGTATCGTTATACACCTCTATTCCACAAGATCTGACTTTAGATGTGCTTTTAACTAAAAGAACAGAAGGAGAGTGTCCTAATAGTTTCATCCTTTGGTGCGCTTCTATGGCCTTGAAAGAGAATTTCTTTTAGCTTTAATCAAGAATTGTTCCACCAAATCCAAGGGACAGCAATGGGATCATAGGTGGCCCCGTCGGCAGCTAACCTATTTGTTGAGTATTTTGAGAAGAATGTTATCTATGACCCCGCCAATCCATTTTTGTCCAAACTGCAGATTTGACGGAGGTTCATAGATGACATTCTGTTAATTTGGGATGGTAGTGCTTCAGAATTGGAAGCATTTCTGAGTTGGCTAAATGGACAGAATGAATTTCTGCAATTTACAGCTACAAGCAGCACAACTGAGATCAATTTCTTAGATTTAACCATCTGGGCTGACACCTCAGACAATATCTTAAAGGTTAAACCGTATCATAAAGCCACCAACCGGAATTCTTTGGTCCAATTTGATAGCTGTCACCCAAGACACACAAGAGAAAATCTCCCTGTGGGACAATTTTTTAGATTAAAGCGTAATAGTTCACACACTAACATGTTTGAACAAGAAGCAGCAGCTCTAGGTGAAAAACTGACAGCAAGAGGGTACCCCAAGAAAATAGTTAGGACAGCCTGGAAGCGCGCTAGGAATAATAACAGAGAAGCCCTTCTAGAATATAGAACAAAGGCTAAAACCAAAGACCAAATAGTTTTTGTGAGCACTTATAACCCCCTTTCCAACAAAGTGAATGCCATCATAAAACGCAACTGGCATATACTAAGTGGAGGCAATTGCCCTCTCAAACGCCCTTTATGTGCGTTTAAACGAGGCCAAAATATCAAAGATCTTGTAACTAAGAATGACATCTCCTCTAAACAAGTACAGAAAACACTCACCGAATCATGGGGTATGAGTAAACCCACAGGGCAGACTCCGTGTGGCTCATGTAGTTGCTGTTCCAGCACGAAACGCAGTAAAGAGGTCGATTTAGGCCTGAAGAAACCATGGCTCCAACATCAATTTACGAATTGTAATTCAAAAATGGTTATTTACGCTATTTGGTGTCCGTGCCGGAAAATCTATATAGGCATGACGGAAAGAAAAGTCAAGCTAAGAATCATAGAAAATAAAAGCTGTATACGCAACCGTAACATATCTGCACCAATGGTAGGCCATTTTTTATCGATGGAACACACACCTGAGTCATTCACGTGGAGTGTACTCCTACAGGTTCATTCAGGAGAACACACATCAGCCAACAAGAGTAAATTACTAAACCAGGAACAAAGGTTAATTTATCTTTGCAATTCGGTAGAAACTGGCCTTAACGAACTGATAGATTGGAAATCTTTATGAGCTACGTTATGCATAGGCATTAGACCTTGGAGTGAAGAAGCAACTGTTTTAAGTTTACAGATTACTATGGTTTTCTATGCAAAACTGCAGCAAGTCTTTCTCGCACAGACTACCTTCCTCATAGCGTCTCTTAATGTAAAATGAGGCGGCTATGCTGCAAGACTTAGATCATTTTAGTAAAACATGAAATAAACACTTGCAGTTTTCTTTTATAAAGACAGGAAAAAATGTGCACATTTCTTTTTTGAGGAATGACTCGTGGCTAACAGTTCATTAGCATAAATGTTGTATGTATTTATAAGAACGTAATAATATTATGCAACACAAGTACACATACATTGTCTCCTATTATTCAATACCATTGTTGAATTTGGAGACAGCTGGTTCTTTGATCTCGCCTGCACTAATGTGACCTATACTCGAATGGTCTGTTTTGACTCTCCAATGGAGGCACACAAGGCACACAAACACAATTCTCGGAATGCTTTCTATTGTTCGAGTATGCACAGCAGTCACGTGAGGTCCACTTCCGGCTGCTAGAGTCATAGCTCTCAACCATTTGTCTCGCAAAGGCGGGTGAAATCACCCGATTTTCTTTTTGGCGGGTGAGACGCCTATTGGAATGAATGGGCGTGCAGGAGGCTTGGCGGGTGAGTCAGCCCTTTGCAAGGCGGGTGACACCCGCCAAAAGCGGGTGAGTTGAGAGATATGCTAGAGTAGATCTCGCGGCCGGGAGTAAGAGAACGTTATCAAGATGGATCTGACCGCGGGGATGGAGTACGGTAGAGAATCTGTGAGCTTGTTTAAAAAACATCTTGCTAGAAAGATAAGAAGCTGCATTTTACGCGTTTCCGTCCGTACCGAGTGACAAAATATTGATTTTAACTGTGCGAGTCAGCACTACAGACCCGCGTGTGGGTACACATTAAAGGACAGAAGTACCTTTTAATTTGACCATCGTATACGCCGGTTTAAGTCCGTTTGTATGTAGTACCCGCACCGAGAGTGGTTAGTTCTTAAATACTGTATTGTGCCATTTTAGAAATAGTGCCTCTTTGACAACAAACGCGACTCCCTAGCAACAGTTCCTGGTGTCAGCAAATAGCTGTGTCACTTTTTGCTAAAGGTTAAGAGAGCGGTGGCTTTTGCATTGTTTTTGCATTGCAGTATGTTGGCAGAACCCCCAAAAAGCAGACACAACACCGATTGAGTTCATTTCAGAAACAGTACAAAACTGTTATTTGTTTATTTTAGTAAAACAGCCATATCCAGGAAACCTGATATAAGAGTCAGCCCAGAGGATTCCAGCTAAAACCTCAATTATTTGCAATATGCCCAATAGGGACCAATAGGAAGACCCCATCAAGGCCGTCCTCCGTCCTTACTTCTGCCCTTCTCAACATCCAGGTATGACAATTATACATTCTCTACACATTATGACCAGTGACCCTTTTCATTTACACTAATAAATGAGAAATGCCTGTATGAGTGCAGTCATAGAGATGTCTTGATCTAAATAGATAATGTTTGACACAACATAGGATGCCTTTGAACATTTTTCTGCGACCCGGTTGAATATCTGGACCAGTTCTGGATGTAACTATTCTTGAAAAGCAGAGTTAATTATTAGACTTTGAGCCCAATTTATGACGAATTGCGAATCTACCGTGTTAACACAATTACGGCGCAAATGTAGCATATAGCAGATATATGCGTAGGGACCCTGCGGCACCGATTTAACAGCATAGGCTTCAAGCAGAGTAATCTTAAGTATAAAAGAACACTGTCAAATGTGTCCCTTCTTTCCGTACCGAACACGGAACCTGTGTCATTTTTCTTTTTCTCCCCCCTAGTGAACCAGCGCTCTATTTATCAGAAGCGCGATCTACTTCACTTGCAATTCTACAAGTTTGAAGTGTGGTAAGCCTCGCCTAGTTAATGAAATACTTAGGTAGAGATGTGTGATTGAGTTGTCCTGTGATGTTGCACATCCTCGAGGGTCCACTATGAGTGTTTTCCTCATTTAAGAGGGGAGAGAGTGAGGTAGCAGGATCTCTTTGGTAATATTTTCAAATTTGCGTGAGGGGCACGGTCCTGGCCTCAGGTTTAAAAACAATCCCCAGTCCTCATTTGTCTTCTGGTCTGCTGACATCAACATGCTACAGAAGGCTCATGATGGACCACTTGTTGGGGATTTCTTCGATGTATATTGTTTACTAATTGTATGTCCGTTGAAACCTTTCTACATATACTTGTTTATTCCTTTTGAGCTTATACGATGTGCACAGGGTCATCAATATGAATTCCATGTCCATTGAAACATTGCTTTCTCCAACATATGAGAAGATGTAATACTTATCTGGTCTTGTAATTTGAGATGGGGTTGTGGTGCTGTTCCCACAATCCAATATGAGTAGCATGTGCCAATATGTTAATATGATGTTGATATTACTAGGTCATTTGAATGTTCTGGTTGCTTTAACAGGACAGCAAGTACCTGACTAACAATTGTAGTTTGTAGGTGTTAATTTAGAACAAATATCCATTCCAGGGTGGTGGTAAATAAGTATAGGTTGTGATTGGAAAAGGAAAGAGATTAGGGGATCTGAAAGTGTAAATTACAACTTTGTAGCTATGAAGTATGTTGAGCCAATTTTCAATGGTGTTTTTTATTCTGTGTTGTTAGATAAAATGAAGGCAGCGGAAAGTGGAATTACAGTGTGGCTGCCGAGCATGCCCTGTGTATATTTTTCTGGTCTTGTTGTTAGTGTGGGTTTTGTTTTAATTAGCCTCAGACAAGTGGGCCCAGGACCTGGCCGCAGGATCTCTTTTCGTTGACCTTGTTGATATAATATGAGGCGAATTAACATTTCAAAAAGAGACTGCATGATCACTAGGTGAATTAGGAACTTGAGTTGGTTTTCTGCTGTCGTTATTGTTATGCATCATGAGTAGCATTTGCAGATATATTTGTGGGTGCGTACTTATGAGTGTGGTGCAGGGAAGATGAAAGTGTAAATTAACAGATATGAAGTACATTTGTCCTATTTTCTGTTCTCTGGTTTGTTTTGTGGGTTAGTTATAATTTGACCTTAGACAGTAGCGGCCCAGGGGCGTAGTTGCAGGGCAAATGATGGGCCCTGCTTTCCTTGTCCTGCTGTTGGTGTGGGTTTAGTGAGACTGTGAAATTCGTGGTTGGAAGGTTTCACCAATTAATGCAATGCCCTAAGCTCTGGAATGCCCTCCCCAACTCGCTCAGAGCAGAACCATCGCTGTATCTCTTTCGCAAATCCCTCAAAACCACGCTTTTCAACTAACTCCTCCTTCCCTACACCCATTTCAGCTCGCACGCATCTGATACGAAAAGTGTTCGACACGAAATGCTTGCTGTAATGAAAATTGCTTTGTAACCATCTTCCTTCCATTGTAACCAGACTATTTATGTATTCATGTAACAGCGCCACGATGCCCCCGGGCTGACGTGCGCTTTAAATAAATCCGAATAAATAAATAAATAAATAAATTAAGGACACTGATGATTCTGTGATTGCTGTCTGTATACATATTGAAGTTGAAGTTACAGTGTTTTCTTACACTGATAATGGTGGAAGGTAAAATAATGTTCAGTATGACTGCAAAGAAAAGAGAACATAACTAGCTGCAGGACATGATGTGAAAAATATAGCACATCTTTGTTGAGTCTCAGTGTATGTATCATGTTTTCTACGACATTTATGTGTAGTACATTGCTGTTGTATTGACATATTTCTAAACATTTGGGTAATGGGAAAAATGCAAGGTGGATTGAACAAAAACGTATTTAACTTCTATAGCTAATACATTGTTTGAGATCTGTCAGTATGTGTTTTGTGGTGTAGTTATAGAGATTAACTACCTGGCAGTGTAATTTAAGTGTAATTTGTTGAAGAAATACGTTCTGTAAGTATTAGTTAATATTTTAGATATAGTGAATCATTGTTTTACTTAGTTTATTTAGTGCAATACTTTCGGGGTAATTCATAGAATTGAGCGCACAAGTGGCGCACGCGGCTGGCGAAGTGTGCGCGTGCGACAGTCTGCGCTAGCCGCGTGCGCCAAAATACATTTCCGCGCACAGCGTATTCATAGATTTCAACATCCATTACCAGCTGTGGCGCAGAGTGGCGCAGCGACCCTGCAGCAGTGCCAGTTATGGCCCCAACCCCTCCCTGTGCGCCATGCACAGCGCACAAATCCCATACATGGCGCACAGGCCAGTGGACCAGCATAAAGCCCCCAACCACGAAAATGCCTGTAAAACTCCCTGCACACCCCTCCGAATACATGTACACACCAGCGCGGGGAGTTTCACACGCGATTGGCCCTGTGCGAGCGGGGTACGTTTATTACTGGGGTTTGCGGGGCGTTTCACACGCGATTGGGCCTGTGCGAGCGGGGTACGTGTTTCACTGGGGTTTGCGGTGAGTTTCATACGCGATTGGCCCTGTGCGAGCGGGGAACGTGTATCACTGGGGTTCGCGGGGAGTTTCACACGCGATTGGGCCTGTGCGAGCGGGGTACGTGTATCACTGGGGTTCGCAGGGAGTTTCACATGCGATTGGGCCTGTGCGAGCGGGTTACGTGTTTCACTGGGGTTTGCGGTGAGTTTCATACGCGATTGGCCCTGTGCGAGCGGGGAACGTGTATCACTGGGGTTCGCGTGGAGTATCACACGCGATTGGGCCTGTGCGGGTGGGGTACGTGTATCACTGGGGTTCGCGCAGAGTTTCACACGCGATTGGCCCTGTGCGAGCGGGGTACGTGTATCACTTGGGTTCGCGGGGAGTTTTACACGCGATTGGGCCTGTGCGAGTGGGGTACATGTATCACTGGGGTTCGTGGGGAGTTTCACACACGTTTGGGCCTGTGCGAGTGGGGTACGTGTATTACTGGGGTTCACGGGGAGTTTCACACGCGATTGGGCCTGTGCGAGCGGGGTACGTGTATTACTGGGGTTCGCGGGGAGTTTCACATGCAATTGGGCCTGTGCGAGCGGGGTACGTGTATCACTGGGGTTCGCGTGGAGTTTCACATGCGATTGGGCCTGTGCGAGCGGGGTACGTGTATCTCTGGGGTTCGCGGGGAGTTTCACTTGCGATTGGGCCTGTGCGAGCGGGGTACGAGTATCACTGGGGTTCGCGGGGAGTTTCACACACGACTGGCCCTTTGCGAGTGGGGTACGTGTATCACTGGGGTTCGTGGGGAGTTTCACACGTGATTGGGCCTGTGCGAGCGGGGTATGTGTATTACTGGGGTTTGCGGGGAGTTTCACATGCGATTGGGCCTTTGCGAGCGGGGTACGTGTATCCAGTGGGGTGCGCGTGGAGTCCCACACGTGAATTGGCAGTGTGGGTCCTCCCAGGTGTTCCCTCTACCCCCTCCACGGCCCCTGCAGGTAGCCCACACCACAGGGGACTACCCTGCACCCCTGGTCATGTTCCACACGCAGCCCATCCACCATGGGCAGGCCCCCCAACCAGCCCACATGTCACCTTGCATTAATGATCACCGACTCATGTCCCCCAGGACCCCCACCCACACAGCAGTGACGGGCACCTGCCAGAAGGCCCAACTCATGTACCCCAGGACCCACACCCACCCAGCAGTGACGGGCACCTGCCAGCAGGCGCAGACTCATGTCCCCCAGCACCCCCACCCACCCAGCAGTGACAGGCACCTGCCAGCAGGCCTCGACTCATGTCCCCCAGGACCCCCACCCACCCAGCAGTGACCGGCACCTGCCAGCAGGCCCGACTCATGTCCCCCAGGACCCCCACCCAGCATTGACGGGCACCTGCCAACAGGCCTCGACTCATGTCCCCCAGGACCCCACCCACCCAGCAGTGAGGCTCAGGCCCGGCCTCATGTCCCCCCAACACGTCATCATGATCCACAATCATGTGCCTCATGGCCTCCCAAATCCCACCGCACGCCACCCCTGTGTAAAGACCCAACCAAGTATCCCATCCACCCCACATTGAAATGCTCATTACCTGATACAACCCAAATGGCAATAATGGGCATCAACACATGTCTGTCACAAACCCACAATGGGTTCTGGTGATTGTGAAAACCTACACCGTGACATGCATGAAACGAATGAGAGAATACCACACATCAAAGTAATAAAACAAAATGCATTGTACAGAAAAATAATGAAATTCAATGAAAACAAGAAAAAAATGTATCAAAAAAAGATGAAATGCAGCATGTCCAAAACACAAACAGAAAATCATGAAGTCTGAATCCAAATCAATCGAAATGCAAATGTGTCCAAAGTCTCCCGTCAACAAATCAAATCTAAAGGAAACTGAAACAGTAAAATCCATTGATCCATGCTGAGAAAAATAATAATAGATAAGTCCAGGGTTCAACTATATACGAAGAAGTAATCCAGGGTCCATGAGACCAACGAATGATATGAAACCTAGCCAAAAGACTTCCAAATGAAGAAATATATACAAAAAGGCGGGGTATAGTCCAAGCGCCCCAAATGAATGAAAAAGATAAAGGAAACCTAAAACTACAAACTATATGCAATGGCGGCGGGCTAGTCCAACGGCTCACTTCCCAATTTCCCGGGCCAGGGCATCATCGAACTCCTGCTCGATGTCCTGAAGGCAGTCCTCTTCCATGGCCCCGAGGGTTCGCAGGGACAATGACATGTTGACCTCCAACTCCCTGCAAATTGCCTCGAGGCACTCCGCATGGAGTTCTCCGCCCTGACCATTGTGAGCCGTGCCTCTTCCGCCCGTTGCCGCTCCGCATCTATGGCGTGGCCCAACCACTGCCACACGGAAGACACTCCTGCCCTCTGGCCGATGCCTGCCCCTCTGATGTCGATGTCGATGGCCCCGAGCCATCATGGCTCCCACCTTGTTGCTGCTGCTGCTGTGCCTGTGCCCCTGCTCTTGCTGCCTGCACGTCCTCCTCTGGCTGGGGTGCAGTTGTTGTGGTGGCCACCCCTGCTGGACGTCCGACTCCTGACTGCGGCAGGGATGTGTCCCCCACCAGCCTCGCCGCTGGGTCAGAGGCAACTCCACAGGGTACCCAGGTGATACATGGGTGGGAAGATGGCATGGAGGACGACTGGCGCGTAGGGTGTTCAGGTGAGGAGGGGGTCAGAACAAGGTCCAGCAAACGGAGGAATCCAGCCCTGGTGACCAGTCCCAGTAGGTCAACGCGGTCAATGACGCATTCGAGATGACGTGCAGTGTCTACACGAAAACACTGCAGGTCACCTTGCATGCCCCGTTGACTCAACACCATCCCACTCAGCACAGGCTCAACCCGGTCCTGGATAGCCACGTCCGCAGGGAGTGGAAGGCCAGTTGTTGTAAGCGGATCCCTTCTCTGAAACGGGTCTGGACGTAGGCATCCCTGCTGGTGCGGGATGATGCAGTCACAGGATCGGGGACAGGATTCCACACAGGCACCTCCGCGGGGGCCTTTGCTGCCTCCTGTCCCTGCCCCTGCACAGCACCACTAGCACCAGTAGAATCCCCACCTCCAGACCCCATGTGTGTCCCTTCCACGGCCTCCTCCTCCACCAAACCCCCCACCAACCTGGATGACTCTGTGCCATTTTCCTCCATCGGACCCTGTGGGGTCTCAGCTGCCCCTTCTGCTGCCGAGGAGTCCACCTCCAACCTCCGCCGCTTGGACCTACCCTTGGCAGCTGCGGCCTTGTATGCGGCACCAGACTCCTCACTCCCCGACAAGATGGCAACCTGGGAGGGGAGCCGGGCCTTGCGTCTCCGGCTGGTGGTGCAATCCCTGCCGCTTTGCTCCACAGCACCCTCTCCGCCCTCTTCTCCAGTTGACGCTGCAGACAGGGAGAGATAGAACACAGGCATCAGGGCACTGGACAATGGACTGATACACACATGACAGTTGTACATGAGTGTCAGTGTCAAACTTCAGACATGGCATCACACTCCCCAACACACATGTCATTTCAACTCACACACATGAGCAATTCAACAGCATTATTGCACCAGGCAGCACCATCCATACACAAACTACAGCACGAGCAGCCGAAGGTGAGCCTGATGTCACATGAAACACGGGGAGTGCACAACACATGCACACAGGCCACCACACTTACATGCATGTGTGCATCTCCACCAACTGTCGCGGTGATGACATCGCCATCCATGTCACATCTCCCATTCAGCCTTCTACATGTCAGTGTCACATGCATCCATGTTGCATCACAGTTGCACACTTGTCAAATACACACACATGCACATGTACACAGTGCAGATACATGCAGCTGGAACCACCATCCATGTGTGACACCACAACCATGCCAACATACATACACAGTAATTCAAACATGTGTTCTCCCACACCTGCATTTGGCCTGCATGCTTACCAACACATACACCATCCATGTGTCTCACACATGAGAGGACTCACATGTGTCAGCCTCACGCCCCTGTACATACACATCCATACATGGCCCTACAAAAACACATGTGAAACCTGCACACTACTGGCACACCACAACATGCACAGCGTCCAATCATGATGCATGTACACTTACCGCTCGACTACAGACGGGTCTGCCTCTCAAGGACCTGGACGTGGAGCGCTGGGCGTGTGTGTTCCAGGGCCCTCATTTGGTGGTCCGACAGGTGGCCCTGGCGCCCCTTGGCATCTGCTGCCTTCAAGAGGCGCTGGGCCTTATCGAGGGTCCTGGACCTGAAGTCATCCCAGCGCTTCCAGACATGTTTGATGTCGCAGACTGCCACCCCTTCCTTGTTGATGGCAGTCACGATGTCCATCCAGATCCTGGGTCGTCCTTCCAACGAGGGCATCATACTGCCCCAGGACTGGCTCCACCAGGACATCAACTTCCCTGGCACTGAAGCTGGTGGCCCTCTGCCTCTCTGGCTGGAGGTTGCCAGTGGTGTCAGATGGTGTTGTGCCCGACATGGCAACCCCAGAGGCAGGTGTGGGTGGGCAACAGGGTCCTGGGGCTGGGCTGTGAAGCGATGGTATCCCAGTCGGGAGACTTCAGTTCCAGCAGGGGTGGTCACAGCAACTGCACCCCTGGCTGACCTGCAGGCAGCACAGATGGCAGGTGGGAGTGTGCTCGGGGCTCTGGGGGGCAGGAAAATGGCCTTTTGGGCAGGAGCGTGGTCTTCCGTGTGTATTTGCGTGGCCAGCTTGATACGGAGTGATTTGTCACGTGAGAAAATTGCACATCAGCGTGTAATACGAGGAAAGGCCCTTAGCGCGCAAGCGCGTCAGTGGCGTTAGGCGCACAGGGATTGTCAACACCGGTGCATAGTGAATCAGTACGTGAGAAAACTGCAAGTCACCGTGCTATTGGAGGAAAGGGCCTTAGCGCGTAAGCACGAAAGTGACATTTCACGTGTGGCCTGGCTTAAAAGGTACGAGTATCACGCTATTTCCTTGTACGTGCTTTTTTGTGGAGAGCGAGCGGGTGTATCTTGTACATCTTGTCGGTTCACACGCGATTACTTCACAACGTTTCCAGTTCGTACTCCGTTTCCTCAGACTGCGTTCTTTTCTTCTTTTGGTGGGGGTGTTGCCTACACGCACACGTGCGTCTTTTTCACGTTCTTTTTCAAGGCAGGCAGTGAGTCGCGCACATATTTTCAAACTGTGGTTGCCCCCGTGTGTCGCGTACCCCTTCAGAGGTCATTGTAGGCTGCGTGTAACACGCGTATGCTTATTATTGTGTTTCTGGGTGCCACCGCGTACTGCGGGTTTATTTTTCCATGCACCAGGGGTTGCGTGCAGGTGTGCTTTTGTTTTTGGGGTGCCTGTGCGTTGCGTGACCCGTCATCTTCCCCCAGGGGTCACATGCAGCCTTGCTAGAGCACTAGGGTACGAATTCCATCTAGTACCCTACCCCTTTCACCCCAATTGCCCAGGACAATTGTTTACTGCAACTCCCATACCCACAACAACATCAGTGCCATGGTTGGGAGGCAACCAAGCAGTAAGGGAGGCATAGGTGGCCGACCTCCAAAAGGTGGGCATGGTGGGTGCAGTAGGGGATGTGGACAGGATTTGCAGGGTGCCCCTAGACCCCCGTGTGTGGAGGACCAATCAGGGACACCCATGCCCCCCCATGGTTGTGGGAAACGTAGCTGACACCATTCCAGCTCAGACCTTGTTGGATCGGCCCATTTTGGCACCTGAACGGGCACAGGATGATTCCCAGGCTGACTTCCAGGTCAGCAAGTCTAAGCTACGTGTGGCGGTGCAAGTTGCTGTCACCAGGCCACGTGGATCTGGGGCAGCAAAGTCATCTGCTGCCCCAAGTAGGCAGGATGGGGAGGCTGCAGGGGCAGCTGCAGCTCTATCCACCCCAGCTCTGAGTCTCCCAGCCGGGACAGTGTCGGTCCAGGTCCATCAAACCGACGTTGGCCCTGCCAACATCACCCTGCAGCCAATGCCTGCACCAATACCTATGGTCATTGTGCATTCGCACACTTCTAGTACCCAGTCCACCTGTGCTTCTGCTCCTACTGACCAGAGCGGCATAAGCCACTCAGGATCCGCACCACCTTTGAAAAAGAAGAAGGGTGCTCTGGCACTACAGGCAGAGACCCCAGACACGGCTACAAACTCCGGCACGTCAAGGAAGCCTAGCTTTAATGACGCCGGACTTGATGCACTTGTGGCCTATGTGTCGGCACATAGCCGCGTAATGGTGGTGACTGCAGGGTGCAAGACCACACCTGGTCAACGTAGGGCACACTGGCAGACCATCACAGACGACATTAGTGCCCTTGGATTTGTGAGGTGCACAGCTGATGATTGCTACAAGCGGTGGAATGACCTGAAACGCAGAGCAAAGATCAAGCTGGCCTCAAATCATGCCTCTACTCTGGTGACTGGCGGTGGTCCTCCACTAGAGGACAACCAACTCACTGAACATGAGTCTTTTGCTGGAACCTTCGTCACAGAGGAACAGATCCAAGGCGTGGGAGACCTACCAGATTACGACGCATTGTCCGGTGAGTGCCCATGCATGTGTGTGTAATCCATGTGTATGTTGTTTGGGTGACGGGTTCTGTTTGAGTGCCAGGTGAGGGTGTGTACTCCTGAGTGGTATGGGTCACCCATGTGCTTCCTCCAAAACATTCACCGGCCTTGGATTTGGGTATGACAGTATCCCTTCTGCCCACAGTAGCCAATTAGCACCACATTACTGCAGTTGCCCTTGAACTGTCATCTTGCAACAACATTGTTCTGAATTTTTCAGTGTTCATTCAGGCTGATTGTTTCAATTCTCCCATTTTTGCAACGCATTTTTCAGCCCTAATGCCACATTTGTGAAATGCTTCTGTCATTGATTACACCCCACATTGGCCCACATTTGTTGCCTTGTTATGTGAATGATTAGACCATTCAGGCTGATTGAGTATTGGCCTGCTCACATTAATTTTTGGGGCCTGTTTGAATGTGGAACATGATAGTTGTTTCCTGTCATGTTGAAGTGACCAACCATTGATGTGTACAGATGCCTGCGATCACTGTATTATTGTACACTGGATGTGTTGCAGTGTGTGGCACATGCGTATTTTGTCACACTATTTAGCATTTTTCATCTCATCATGTCCATCTCACATGGATGGGTGACAGTACTCATTCACTGACATATGGCTGTACTTGTCAAATGTACCATGGCTAGGCTCCATGCCGTCTGTGTGCTGGCATGTGTCATATGTGTATTGGGCATGCCCCTCACAGGCTAATGTGTGATGCCAGTGCTACCCAGCATGCAGCAAATGTGTTGCTTTTACATCTTGGTGTCCTCAGTGTCTGCTTTTTGCCTTCCCTTCCAACTCATTGACAGTGCATGCATGCCAGGGTTATTGTCATGTGGGACATGTGTAAATCATGTACTGGATCGCTGGCTTGTCAGGCCTATGTGTGTGCTATGGTGCTCATGCCTGTTTCCATTTGTTGTCTTTCATGTTTTTGCAGGTGATGACGCACTTGATGCTGTTGAGGTTGAGGAGATGGTGCAGACCCAGGAGGAATCTCAGGCACGACCGGGCACCAGTGGAGGACGTGGTGTGGTGGTGGGTGAAAACCCAATCTTATTGCAGACCCTACTGTCTAGGGGTGTCTCTGGTTGCACCTCCCCAGACCTCTATGATTCAGGTGCTGAATCGGATGATGAGACTTATGTGCTGTCGCAGGTGAGTGTTTCTGCCAAGGATTCTGTTCTGTCCAACCCACCTGCACCAGGGGTAGAACCCTCTATGGGCATGTCAGTGTTGGTAAGTCCGCCTTTGGCGGTTACAGATGTAGGGTCACACTCCACAACATCTGATCCTGTTCCTGGGCCAGCAGATCAGAGGGGTAATGCAGTCCTGCAGCCTCAGGCAGTGCCAGCACAGCAAGGTGCAGATCGCCTTGCCCCGAACAGGTGTGGTGCCCGCCAACGCGGTGGCCGTACGCCACCAGGCAATACTGTATGTGAAAACTTCATGTACGGTATGGCAGTCCAACAGGGAGCATCAGTTGAAATGATGGCTCAGGCAATGGAGAGGGTGGCCACTTCCATTCTCCCCCCTGAAAGGCAGATGGAGCAACAACAGCAGGCAACAAACTCCATTTTCCAATCACACAGGGAAGACATGTTGGCGTCCAACAGGGACCGACGGGCGGCACTGGAGACTCTGCGCGAAACCATATCTATAGAGTCACAGGGCCACAGGGAAGCCCTGAGGGTAGAACTCCATAACCTCAGGGAGACTCTGGATGAACTTGAGGCTTCCCGAAATTTTAGGGCAGAACAGCAGCTGGAGCAGCTCACACGTTCTCTCTCAGCTGAGCTCTAGGCAACTCGGGAGGAGATCCGGGCATCACGTGAGGCCATGCGTGCAGAAATGCAGGCAACCCGTCAGGTGCTGCATGGGGATCTCCATACTATCCTCCTCCAGAACAAGACCTTCCACACCCGCATGCTTGCTGCCATGGAGGACCATACCACGGCTTTGCGTGGGCTGCCTCCCATACCACCACCACCTCCTGATGCAGCAGCACAGGGTGAAGAGAGCGACAGCAGCAGTTCGCCCACAGTTGCGCAGCCGTGCAGGCCATGAGCCGATGGAGGTATTTTTTTTCTCGCAACATCAACGCAGGTGGGTGTTGGTGCGCACCCTGTCCTCGAACCTCCTGGGTAGCCCCCCCCTCGTCCCCACATGGCCATTTTTTGAAAAAGATTTTTTTTTTTTACAGTGTGTTGCCTTGTGTGGCTCCCGTGGGCATCCACTGTGTATTCCGGCTGGCACATGCAGGCTTGTCCTGTGTTTGGGTTAGATGCTTGGGTTCCTGACACACACACCCCTCCTGCTTCCCGTTTCCATGGGCTTGCAAAGGGTGTGACCAAGTCACAGTGACTTAAACAGTGACATTGGGCTCCCATGAGCTGTATGGGCAGTCTGTAGTCATGACTGTGTGGACATCCCTAGTGGGGATTGTTTTTGTATTGAACACTGCATGGTGTATTGATATGTGCTTGTGCATCCATATTTTCCTCCTTATTCACAGGTACCTTCTTCATGTCTTCACAATGCTGTCTCCTTTGCAGATGCAGTTCATGTTGTATGCAGTACACTGACACATTTGCCTGACAGCAAAACTCTGCAGTTGGAAGGGGTCGATGTGCTGGCTTATTCAGCTTGTAAGACTTGCACTACTTTGAGTTTGTACTGTCAGATTTTGGCAATGTTTCATGCTGTGTTGCTGTATTGTGTTGCTGATAAGTATTTGATCATGTGTGCTGTTTGTTATTGATTACTGGGAGCATATTGTCTGTGGCCTGTTTCCATTTGGGACAGTGCACTTTGTAACACTTGTGTCATGTGTTGTGCATTCCTTTGTTTGCTTTCACATTGCATGACATGCCATGGTGTGTTGGGTGGTGGAAATGGGGAGGGGTTGGGTGACATGGCGATATTTTCATGCTGTATTTTGCAAGGGGGTAGTCATTCATGCAGCATACATGTGTGTCTTTTTGTGACACAGCATTGGTTGTCTGTCGGTAGGTAGGGATACACAGAATGTAACACTTCCAGGTGACCAATCTCAGGCTGGTATGGTTCTGACAGTTGACTGTCCCTTATGTCATCATCATTAATCGTAAGCTGGAATGTGCTAGGGCTGTGTGCACTCCACAGGGGTGTGATTTTAGGTGGAGTAATTAGCCACCAGCTGCGTACGGGCTGCCTCACCACGTGCCCTTTCCCCTCCCATGCGCAGCGGGCGTGCATGTGGTTGGGGATGTGGGGGCACCACCATGTCCACTGGCAGGCCCCGGTGTGTTGCAACGTTGTGCAGGGCACATGCTGCCACTATGATTCTGCACACTACTGGGGGCGCGTATAGCAGCTGCCCACCAGAGCGGTCAAGGGAGCAAAAGCGTGACTTGAGCACTCCAAATGTGCGCTCCACTACGCCCCGGGTTGCAATATGGGCTGTGTTGTATCTTACCTTGGGTGGTGTGGTGGGGTTCCGAATTGGCGTCATCATGTGGGTGCTCAGAGGGTAGGCACTGTCCCCTGGGCAGGTGATGATGGGTATCATTAGTGGGGTTGTGACATTACTCAGTATCTGACATGCATGCATGTGCACAGGCATTTATACTCACCAAGCAGCCATGTATCGCCATGCCGCCCAGCTTCTAGGTCCCGGTTTAGGGTTGACATTCTGAAAATGAAACTGTCATGGGTGGACCCTGGATAGTTGGCATATACTGAGGTGATGATTCCCTTGGCATCACATACTACCTGCACGTTGATGGAATGCCAGTGCTTGCGGTTTCTATAGATGTGCTCAGTTGCCCTGGGAGGACGTAGAGCCACATGGGTGTAATCAATGGCACCTAGACTTTGGGGAAGTGTGCCACCCCGTAAAAATCCTGGACGGCAGCCTGCCTTTCTGCAGGTGTTCTGGGCAGGTATATGTGCCTGCGGACTGATGGGTGTGCAGTCATGATGGCCAACACCTGGTGTAGGCAGCGTGACTGCGTGGCCTGTGACACCCCCCCACTATGGCACTTGTCCGCTGAAATGAACCAGTGGCCAAGAAGTGCAGTACATTGAGCACCTTTTCCAAGGGGCTCAGTGCCTGGGAGCACAGGGTGGAGGGTGGGTGATGTGAGGTCATCCTCCCACTCACTCACCAGGTCGAGTATTATGTGAGGTGGAAACCTGTACCTCCCATACACCTGGTCATCAGGCATCCCACGCTTGCACTGCGATTTTCTCACTTGCGCTGCGATTCGCATGCTTTCGCACGCTTGCGCAGAGATTTTTGGTGCACATTAATTCCATGAATCAGCCTGTTTATGTTTTAAATATTTTCATGGGAAATTAAAAGATATTCAGTAACATCCTGGAAGTATTATATTCCCAATGAAAAATTTCTGGGTGTTTCTAATTCACCATGCCAATGATCGATTGGTAACACTAGATTCAATTCATTGTATGCACTACATTCTATAGCATCATCTAAGGTGTTTTGCATATATATCTGCAAATCCACAATTATCCATTTACAGTCTTATTGTTCTGCTCCACAATGCAAACAATGCACAGAATGAAGTGTATGAACTAATCCTACAGAAAAAGAACTCATGATTTGACCTCCTGTTGTCCAGGTACAACAACTTGTGTCCATGAGCATTGTCAGTCCTCTTTCCCACCATGGAGTGGTAAAGGCTTGGTAGAGTGCCCAAACGGCACAGGAAATACATCCATAAACATGTGTGCATTGGGTGAGGGGCATACTGGATCCCATCTTCTGTTTGTACGTAGATGTCTCCAATGTCTTCTGATTGGTTGCCTTCAAACAGCTTCAGGGATGTCTATCAACTGGATACAAGAATTCTCAATCAATCCTTGTCAGATCAAATATATGTTATTTAGTTATTTATTGTACATTTGCATGGCTCCTATACACAAGTGTTTCCAGGCGCCACAAGGCCAGTTTAGGGCAGGGGCATGGGAAAGAAGTAAAACAACATACAGTTATATTGGCCTTGTGACAATCCTACCGCGTAAGTGCAAGACAAGTTGGTAAGTGCAGAGGGAGGGGGAAGAGGGAGAAGTGCAGGAGTGGGGTGCCCAAAGGGATGGGGTGGCAAGTGCTGGTGGGGCTGAGGTGGCAAGTGCTATGGGAAAGAGAGGGGCAGGAGAAGATGAATGCAGTGGGCAGGAGGGACCAGGTTAGGGCTAGTCTGCGAAAGGGAGCCAGAGGGAAAGTGCTGGCAAGGGATGCTGGTGGACTTGTAGGGGGGTGGTCTGGAACCTGTGTGACTCTGAAGGGACCAAGCCCCATTCGCAGCAGCAGAGGGAATGTTAGCACGGGAGAGGGAAGGAAGAGGAGACAAGGAAATTATTGAGAAGATTCCAGAATTTAAAAGATCCGGCTCAAGTGTGAGGGGGGCAGGGATGCCGTTCCAGAAGGAGGAACCAGTCGAGGAAAGGGATCTACCTCCCACTCGCTGCTTGGAGAAACGTTCGACCTGCAGAGAGTTGGAGCCAGAGAATCGAAGGACTCTGGCAGGGAGATATTTAGGGAGGGAAAGATGGATGGAGAGAGGTCCCAGGCCCCAGACAGCCTGTGGATGATGCAAAGTGTCTTGAATTTGATCATTGCGGTCACTGGGAGCCAGTGGAGAGATTTTGGGGCTTGCAGTCCCTGGGCTTGAGGCCAAGTGTACATCTTGCAGTCCTATTCTGGATTATCTGAAGGGCACAAGGGGAGGAAAAAGGCAGATTGCAGAAGCGACTTTTGCAGTAGTCCAGCCTAGAGTGAACCAGGGCTCTGGAGATGTTGAGCTACTGGGGGAAGGTGGGGAAAGATAGAATGTCCCATAGGAGGTGGAGCTGAAACTTGGTCTGCTTGGCAAGGTCTGTTATGTGTGGATAGAAAGAGAGAGAGGAGGCTAAGATTATTCCAAGGTTTTTTGCATCCCAGGTGGGTGAGGGGAAGGGATCCAAGAGGCTGGCCAGAGAGTGGGGGATATAAAGAGCAGGCATCCCAATGAGAAGGATCTCCATCTTACTGGCATTAAGGCAGAGATCACTGGCAGAGCACCATGCCTGAATAGCAGTCATACAGTCAGGTATGACGGAGAATGGGGAGGAGGAAGAGGATGGCAGCTTGAAGGAGAGCTCTGTGTCATCTGCATAACACTGGACATTAGGAGAGAAGGTGGAGATCAGGTGAACCGGAGGGGCTGGGTAGATGTTGAAGAGCCATGGCAATAGGATAGAGCCATGAGGGACGCCACAGGTAGAGAGTGAGGTGGAGGAGAGAAAATGACCCATTTGCACTTGGGAGGCTCTGTTTGAAAGGAAGGCTTTCAGCCACGCCAGTGCCTTGTCCATAATGCCTAGGGTATCATGGAGATGGTTTATGTGGATGGAGTGTTTGACTGTGTCAAAGGCAGAAGAAAGATTGAGGAGGATCAGAACAGAGGGAGTGGTTAAGTGCAGGTTAGAGAGCAGGTCTTCATGGGTGTTCAGGAGAGGAGTTTATGTGCCTCTGGATGCCCTGAAACTGGACTGGTGGTCATGGAGGCAGCCAGCCATTTCGGTGTGGAGGGTCAGTTGGGGGATGACCAGCTCTCCAGGAGTTAGCCGAAGAAAGGGGTGATAGAGATAGGGTGCTAGTTAGCTGGGCAGGAAGGGTCATCAGATGATATTTGTAGGAGAGGGTACACAAGAGTGTGCTTACAGGGTTGTGGGAAAGAGCCAGTGACAAAGGAGTGTTTGCTGAGGACAGCCAAGGCTGGGGCGAGAGACGCAATGTTGCCCTTTATGGTTCTGGAGGATTAGGGGGCACCTGTTTCGAGGAGACTTTCATAGAGCGGACCACTCCTGAGATCTCGTCTGGTGCAATGGAAAGAAGGAGGTGAGCATGGGGAAAGGGGGGGGGCCAAGGGAGGCCAGAGAAGTGGAGGATATTGTGGGAACAGATGACAGAGAGGACAGGATGCCCAGAGTTTCGGAGAAGTGGGCAGCCAGTGCAGTGCCGAGGGACTGGGAGGGAGGAGGAGATGAGGAGACTGCAGTAGGATTGTCAAGTTCCTTGCAGATTTTAAAGAGCTCAGCCCTATTATTGGTTGATCCAAAGATGCCGACTTGGACTTGAGCCCTCTTCTTGGAGCAGATTGTGAGGCCTTTAGAGTAGGCGGCAGGCCAGTTTGTCAGAGGATGAAGTAGATGCCTGCCACTTCAGCTCTGCAGCTTTGCACTTGTGTTTCAGAGCTGCCAAGACGGAATCATACCAAGAGTTGCATTTGGAGGCAGGCTTCATGCATATCTTCTGACAGGGGCAAGGATGTCTAGGGTGTTAGAGATAGAGAGGTGGCGGTTAGCTAGAACAGAGTCACAAGGAAGGGGGTGAAGGAGGCATGAAGGAAATGGCAAATGCAGCAACTGACACATGCTTCATTGGTCAAACGACAGAGAAGGAGACTGGCAGTGCAGGCGGAGCATCATCAGGGGACCGGGGAGGTCAAGGTAAGAAGAGAGGAGTGAGTGGTCAGACCAGGAGAGATGGGTAGTGAGAGGGCTGGAGAGTGGGATGTCTATTGAGGTGAGAGCATCCAAGGAGTGTCCGGCAAACTGCGTTGGGCCAGCGGGAAGGATAGTGAGGGAAAAAGAGTCAAAGAAGCCATAAAAGAGTCCAGTAGAAACACCCGGAGAGTCGAGATGAATGTTAAAGTCCCCAAGGAAGATATGTTTAGGGGAGGTGGCAAGAAGAGAGGAAAAGTCTGCCCATTCTGAGATGAAGAGGGAGGTTGGCCCATGGAACCTGTAAATGGTAGCAAGAGTAAGAGAGAAGGAAGGTGTGACAGATAGACTGCAGACAAGGCTTTCAAAGGGTGAGTAGGTTTGAGTGGGGATGATGGAAGCTTGAACCTACTCAGGGAAGATAAGAGCAACTCTGCCGCCAGGCTGAGCGGGTTTGGGATTGGACAGGATCTTATAGCCCTCAGGGAGAAGAGTGTCAAAAGTAGTGAATGTGCTGGCCTTGAACCACATTTAGGTAAGAGCAAGGACGTCAAGGTCTTCAAGGAGGAGACCGGTGCCAGAGGAGTGTTTGATAGCAGAGCGAGAACTGAGGGTAGATAAGTGAAGCTGGTTGCCCCCTTTAAATGATTTGCAGGGGCACACTGGGGTGGGGATGAGGGAAGGAGGGGTGGCAGGAGAGGGAGCGATGAAGAGAGATGGCAGATGCCTGTCACGAAGGAGGAGGAGGAGGTTGGTTTGGGAGCCCTGGGCCATGATAGTGCCATTATGATAGACACTAATGGTGTATTTCGAAGATGTAAAGTGAGCCAAGAGCACTTCCCATCTGATGCCACCAGTAATGGGTGAGGAAGAAAAAGGGGAGAGGAAATGAAATCATATGGGGAGTCCATAAGTCAGAGGAAGGAACAGCAAAGATAATGTTGTTGATAGTCTCTCTGGAGGAGTATTGCTGTAGGTGTTAGCAATGGGCACCTGTGGTTGGAACTCAGGAGTGCCTTTTAAAATGTCTTCATTCCAGAATTCGTGAGAGGGGGAGGATAGATGATAGAAAAGTAATTAGTATTGATAGGAGAGAAGGAGAGCACCATGGGGGCAGAGACAAGAGCGGGGGAACCGGGTGATAGCACTTTGCCACAGTAGAATTTCACCAGGCAGCCAAGCAGACAAAATCAGTGAGCACACTAGAAATGCTCAGATACAAAGATCATTAAAAAATGTGAAAGCGCACCTAAATTCAAATTAGCCAGAAAGCACTAAAAAGGAGTACAAAATGCACAGTTGCAAAGAACACCAGAGAATCAAACTTGAATTTTAGAAATGTTTTTCTTTTCTTTTTTTGTTGAAGCAGGGCATTAAGAAAACAACAGAGAGCATACAGTAAGTGACACAACATGATGCATATTACAATTGGTGCAGAGATTGGAGGTTATAGTTAGGCAGGTGGGGAAAGGAGCAAGAAACAACCAATAGCAATTAGAGTGTGCAAGGGAGGTGCGTGGTCCAGGCCAATGTGATCCATGTTGCTTACCACAGCTGTTTCAAAGACAGATTTTGGTTATGGTCAAAGCATACAGTGGTCCCAGTATGAGCAAATCATTTTCAAACTGTTCCCAAGAGGTAAATGGCCAAGGAGTTCTGGCAGGGAGAGGTGCTCCCTCCAGCTCTGGACAGGGCTAACCAGTTTATTTCCAGAGGCCTTAGGAGAGGGTCTTGGGAGGGGGGCCAGCTACTGCCTGCCAGCTCCCACGATAGGCCCAGAGAATGAAGCCCGAACCATTCAGGCGGCAGGGAAGCGGCACACAGTGCACGAGAATGTTCTTGGCTGTAGTAGATGAGGGGGCAGCCATCTTGGAAAGGCCACAAGGATGCCATTGAAACAGGGGCCAGATGGCCTAATATGATGTTCAATGGGTTGCAATGCCACAAGGGCACAAAGGAAGCAGTAAGGTACCTCTAGGTGGTCTCTCTGACATCCGGAAAATAAATGAAAGAATTTTCTTGATTTTGTAAAGTGTGCCGCAGCGGCACAGAAAAAGCCCAAAATGTCAGGTAAATGATGTAGATACAGGATAGAAAGCAGGCTGTGGGGATCTGGTGCGTCAGAAGTGAAAGGAGACCTGCCGATCGCAGGATCCTTGTACTCTGGGAGTGTGTGCTGTGAATGAGTGGCTGCTGCAGTAAAAGCTGGTTTTCCAAACTTTTACAGCTTTACTCTATTGGGATATACAGCCATCACATGTAAGAAAACATCAAGTATGTAAACACAGCACAGTAAATCGTAGATACATATAAAAATGTAATATGTACAACCATTGTACATTTCTTCTGTATACAACAGTAATATCTTCCAAATCATGAACTGTACATTTCAAATGCTTGGTCATTTAGAACAATGGGGTCATTACGAGGATGCCGGTAAAACGGTGGTAATACCAGTCCGGCAGAAGTATCACCACAATAAAACCTTGCGTGGGCGTGTGCACCATCCTGCCGGTAAAGGTAATACTGCTGGACCTATATTGCCAGCAGCAATATGCATTTGCCAGAAATACCAACAAATAAATGGAGGCTTATTTACTGGTATTACCGTTGCCGGTATTATCATAGACAGTAATAACTGAAGCGGAAATAACATTGCCACTGGAATGGAAAGCGCAGCGGCCGACATCTTTCAAAACTCAGTCAACCCCAAACCTCTCATTTCCTGCTGGCATCTTTCTCCATAGTTGTGGCAACAGTATGGCACAATATAGAAACTCACGTTTACCAGACCTCTGTCTCCAGAAGCCAAAATTCACGGTGACTGAGCTAACTGCATTCTCAGATGCAGTGGTGGAGCATTCCGAAGAGCTATTCGGCAGCAGACGGAGGAAAACCTCGACCCAGAGGAAGACAGCCATATGAGCTAACATAATGGCAATTGTGACGGCAATGGGAACCATACCCCATTGTGCCAGGGACTGCCACAAGCTCTGGGACAACCTAAAGGCAAGGGTCTGAAGCTTCATAGCCAGACACCAGAGAAAGATCACCATCACACAGGAGGAGGCACAGAGGAACCCCTCCACCTCACTCCCAGGTAGGAGTCGGCCTGCTCCATCCTCGACATGGAGAGCATCGAGGGGATATGGAGCATCGATGTCGGAGCAGGGAACCACGGCAATGGCAGTAAGCACATTTGACACCATGTATATGTGAATGTAGTGTTCAAAAGCATACGCCCCCAGCAGAGTGGCACAACATGGGCATGGGAATGGTTCAACACATGGCTGTCACAGCAAATGGCCAGTGAGCACACACATGTGCCAAGGGAGGCCGGTAAACGTAGCAGTGCACATTCACTGTAGTCAAACTGTGCATGCCAACATATGGACACATGAGAAGCACCCATGTGTGCCAAGATAGTCCATGTCAGAAAGTGTAGCCCCACAACACCCACAACAACAAGCCACCTTGGCAGCCCAACAGGCAATGTGCACATGCATGCACCCTGTACACCCGCAGCAGACACTATCACCACCTAGTAGTAGTAGCAGACATTGAAGGGATAGCACCTAAGCTAACAACATGAAATGTGCATCTCTGAGGACACACACTGTTGCATGAGTATCAGTCCATGGACAGTGGCAATGCTGGAACCTCCACTGCAGGCACATCATCTCCCCCTACCCCAGCACAGACCAGATGCGTTAGCAACAGGAGCAAACAGCAGGGCAGAATGCTGATCCATCACGACCTCCGTCACCACCTACTACCACAGTGGAAACACAGGCAAGTTCTGAGAATGAAACAATCCCCATTGCAGTGCTTAGTGTCCCCTCCACCAGCCAGGCAGTTGACGCGGCTGTCGCTAAAGTCACCACTGATATGCCAAAGCCAGCACCTGTCACGGGACACAATGCTGAGGTCCCTGCTGTGTCTGGAAGATGCCAGGGTTCCACCACACCTTCCTCGCCATCACAGGCATTATAGCCACTGGTTCATCATGGCAGGGCCCAGGTGTACAACACAGATGGGGATGAGAAGAATCACAAGATGGGAAGTGCATCTCCATGCTTGAGCCCTGGCCCTCCACACAGCACACCATCTCTGCCTGTGCCCAGTGTGTCTTCCATATGTGCACGCCTGCATGCAATTCAAGAGTGGCAGGCTTCCAGCGAGGCTACGGCGAACCAGCTGCTGCAGTAGATATGGGCCATGGATGAGTGCATACAGGGTTGCAGCCACAGGATGGGCCAGTCACTTGGCCATGCCATCACCACCATGACTGCAATGGGACATAGGGTGCGAAGCACATTGAGGCTACATCTGCCTCCACGGAGATTGTTGGCAGGCAGACAAATATATAATCTATGGCTTATGCCCCTCCTCTGGCCCAATACCGCACAAGTAAGAAACGTTACTCAATGCAGCAAACACACAACCCTTATCCCAGGCAGGAGCAACTTGACAATTTAAGCTGAATATAGAAAAAGAAGTCAAAGGGCCTCATCATGAGTTGGACAGTATTCCAGCTGTAATACCACCCAACTGTAATAGAGTTAGCGCCCACCGCGCTAATACTGCACGCTAATACAGCCAACAGTAATACAGGCCACTAAATGGGATATTCACCTCCAGAAAAAGGCTGGAGGTAAAATATCCCCTTAGCACCAAATTTGTGATAGGGGCAGCACTTAAATGCGGCTGTAATACTGTCACCACCGCATTTAAGGGCTACAGCCCAACTCATGATGAGGCCCAAACTAACTTTGTAGCAGTAACAAGGGCATGCATTAGACTAAAAGCACATGTGCACTCCACATGAAGAGAACACACAATAGGCAATATATCCAATTTATATATGAAGAATATTAACATAATATCCACAGACATGAAGAACTCTAACGTAACTAATGTAAAAGCTAAATACAACATGAGTGATACACACATTTAGCTTGCTAACATTGAAACAAGATTGTTGAAAAGCTTTTTTAAAAATGGAAGCCACAGCACGTCTTTCAATGAGCACAGGCCTCATTGGGACATGCTGAATCCACAGAAATACAAATCCATGCAGGGATCATGCAGTAGCTGGCAACTAGTGCCAAGGTTAGAGTGAAATTAGTGAGGATAGGAATGACAGAGTGAAGGCACAAGATAGCAATTCCCAAGATGCAAGCAGTAAACTCCCAGATTAATTAAAGTTTTATAAGAGCACAACCATCTTTTTTTTAACCAGGTGCAGTATAACAGTAAGACAAAAAGACTCTATGAAGAGTAAGTCAAGAGTACCCCCCAGTGGTAATAGAAAACATGAAATACACATTAATATTAGCTACAAACTCAATATATGGGAGGTAAGTCTATTCCAATCACGGTTCCATTGCATGTGACCCATACTTGGATAACACTGGCCATTCAGAAGAATCAAACACAGATAGGACACCTGCAATAATCCCTACCCGTATGCACGGATACATGAGGTGCCAAACAAGGTCAAATATAAAGAGATTGCCGGGTCGCATGTCCTGAGAATGAGGGAGGGTAACTTCTTTAATTGAATGAAGGACAGTCAATGGACCTCTCCCCTCCTACTACCTCTCTGCCTCATATCATGATGCCCTGTCAAGGGTCCAGTGTTGGTGACATGTCGCCCATCCAGTAGTATGCCAACAAATCCCTTGTCATGAAAATGATGTAGTTTAATCTTTGTCAATATAGGGGTGGTTCCAGGTGAAGCGATCAGATATGTGTAACCCAATGAAAATGTTAACCCCTATAGGTTTTTGTAAACTGAGAATATGTTATGATGTAATTGATGAAGAGTTTGTAGTATTTAAACAATTGTTTCTAATTTTTATGACAAGAGAAAAGAATCGAATGCTTGTATGTTGTTGCTGCTTTATTTGGATGATTATAAAGCTGGATTTTGCCGCACAATTTGTTTTCTTCCTCATTTGAGTCTCATTGGATTGATTGCAGTTCCTCTGGGTCTGTTTGTGACTTTTTGGCCCATCTTAACAGATGGTAGCAGAGGACGGTCAGCAAAGTGTTGTCTGATTGTCGAGGGGTCACACATTGCCCCGAGGACTGCAGAGGTGAACTGTGGAGAATGGAATCACACATAACAGAGATGGGTCGATGTGAGCCCCATTTAAAGAAAAGTTCTCTCTGGTCACCACAGGCCTCCCCGTAGGGCATGGGGGGTCAGAGGCTGACAGGGGAGACTAGACCCCAAAGACCTTGAGTAGACCCGTAGATGTAACTATGACATAGGCATAGCTAAATGGGGACAGGGGATTTTTGTATATTGTGGGATTGGGAAGAAATAACAGAATAAGGAAAGACAAGTGTTAAGAAAGATCATGTGGTAAGCCTTGTTATGGGGGAGTAATAAAAAGAGGTGGCTCCCTCACAGAGAATGATAAAATAGCTTTATTTTATTGGTGCAATCATTACTGGTACCAGCTTTATATTGTAAGATAGTTTAGGTCTGGCCACAGTTTTTTTTCTGTGTATTCGTGGAAGAAGTGAAGTATGCAGTAATGGTGTGGACCGAGGAGTTTGGTCCGGTATGGGAGCAGCGAGGTGGGGCTGCTCGGAGAGTGAGTGCCATTTATGATACCACTCAGAAGGATTTAGAGATGCAGGAGGAGTGGTGTCAGAGAGAAACACAGAGGTGTTAAGTTGAGGGGAAATTTTGGTGGCAAAGTGTGTGTAAAGGATCATCTGAAAAGGTGAGTGAAAAATTGAAGTACAGATAATTGGTAAATTGAGTTCTGAAACTATTATCATGGGGTACAACCCCATTGTTTACTTATGTAAGTCATTGCCCCAATATAAGAGCAACATTATTAAGTACCACACACAATTAGTTATGGAAATGGCGGGCAAAATGTTTAGGCCCTGGCCAAAAGAAGGCACTAATTCAAAGACAGTACTGCAACACATGTGCACCTATTTACATGCTGCATATAAGGGAAAACAGTTACAGAATAGGTTAGGTATACTGAGACTATGGAAAATGTTTGGAGAAGACATAGTAGAGCAAAATATGAAAGAGTGGATGCTTAATCAGCATGACAAGTGGTGTATGACACCCACAACTACTCCTCTTTTCCAGAGTGAGGAGCATTCCTCAACCACCCAGGGATTATACCCATTACACATATTATAAGCAGCAGCAGGATATACTTATCCCTTATATGCACCTCTCGCATATAGTACTGAAAACATTATAAGTGGAGAAAAAACAAATAGATAAAGAATAGCATCCATACATGTAGAATATGGCGAATGTTGCGACTTGCAAGCCAGTTTAACAGAAGCAGAGGAAGAGATTCAGAGAGAGAGGGGCAGGCAAGACAACAGGAGTAAGACAGCAATAGTACCTAATGATTGTGTTGGAGGACAAATCATGCTTAAGTCAGACTAGAAGAACATCGATGATTCTAAAGAGAAGGCAAAGGAAGTTACAGAAAGGCAGAGAGAACGAAAAAAGGAATGATGAAGAAAGGGTGAGGGAAAAGGAATGAGAATATGGAAGAGAGAGGTAGAGGAGGCTAGAAGAAAGGGAAAGTAGGAAGAGAGGCAGAGGGATGCAGAAAGAAGTAGGGAGAGATGACAAAAAGACATTGATGACATCCTTAAGGGGTAATCACTCCCAGATAGAGAAATAGAAAGGACATGGGATGAAAGAAGAGAGAAATGGGCAAGTGAAGAAAGAGAAAGAGAGAGGAGATTAGAGAGATGCTGCAAGGAAGTTGATGACATTATGAGCAGACATGCAGTATCCAATAAAGAAGAAGATGGTTTTATGAGAAGGAGAACTTGCAGTCCAGACAGGAACAGAAAAGGTGACATTGGTACAATAGGAAGTTGGAGAACAGACACGCCAGAGGATGGCAGTGACATAATGGAAGAGGCAATGGCATGGACATATAGGAGACATCGCCTGTGATGACTAGATTTTGAGGATAGAGAGGACAAAGAGGACAAAGACAGCAAAGATACAATGTTTGAAGATGAAGAAGACAGGGAGAGCAAAGAGGAGGCAGCACAAGTCCCATCCACGTGTACACAGATAGGGAGAGAGGTAGCGCGGACAGAGATAGAGGAACCAGTGATAAGGACAGAACCTGTTCAACACACGGGATGCCCAATGGTGCACTCAAACAGTTTAGAAGAGAAAGCACCACATGGGAATAGGCTGACACATCTACCATGTCCTAACCATTACGCTAACCAGAGAGAAAGCATGATGGATGCGGTGACCAAGACAAAGGGTGCTGTCATGGTTGAATGGTGCACAGGGATAACATAATTCCTGTTATTAGAGAAAGAGGGTGGACTAGCACAATATATATTGTGGCCACAGACATATACAAAATAACTTGATTTACAAATTACCATCACTCACAGCAGGGGCAGGGAAGTAGATTTATGAGTTGGAAATCGTTGACACTAGCAGTTGGTGACATAAAAAGTCTGTTCGCTGCCATACTGCCATTTGGAAGCAGGAAGGGTATCCCAGAGTGACAGCCCAACACACAGGACATGACAGGGCACCTTTTAATAATTGAGGACAGAAGTTTGCAGGGCACTCAGAATACAATACCCAGACACATCAGATGTGGGTGCAATCATGACACAGAAAATGGGTCCTGATGAAGACCCTGCTGCTCATATGCAGAACATTGAAGAAAAATGTAAACTAAAGACTAGGGCACGGTGGGACAAAAATATAACCAGTTGTTATCACATTTTGAGTCAGGGACTTCCCGATGTCAAAGGTTTCCCCCCGGCTCACCTGAGTTCTCTTATTGTGGCGTTCCGCGGAGGACTCCTTCTCCCGGACGGACCGGGACTTGTATAAGTGCGCGCGAGTCGAGTCTGACTCCAGCGCGAGCGTTTAAAGTTCCAGGAAGTCGCGTGTTCCAGGACATCCAGGAAGAGGATCGAAGAAAGGTAAGAGATACTGGAAACAGGGGAAAAGGCAAAAAAGAATAAGGGAGTTGGCCAGAAACTTGGAAGGGTAACGCCGAGCAGCACACACACGTCGAGACACTACCTAGAGATAGCGTTGAGACGCGCGGAGGCGCGGGGGCGTGGCCCATTTATAGAATGTGCCGTATCCGACGTACAGGCTGGTACGGAACACGGCACTGGGCACGGCCATGTTGGAAGTATCAAGGAGCACACTCTCCGTCTGGACCAGGACCAGGAAGACCAGAAGGGGCTATGTCCATGGTTCATGACAGCATGCCTCCTCTGAAACCCCGTCCCACCAGGCTTGCCAGGGTGTATGAGATGGAATCTTCTCAGCAATCGAGGGGTGTTTAGGTTGGATAGTGGTTCCCATGTTCTCTCGCTAGGAGGATAGCCTTTCCACTCGACCAGGTATTGAAGCCGACCCCGTTTGTACCTGGAGTCACATATTCTGGATACTTCATATTCCAGCTGATTGTCCACAATCACAGGACTGGGTCTGCCGGTTTTCCGGATGGAGTGGATGTAGGGTTTGAGTAGAGAAGTGTGAAAAACTGGATGTATTCTCTTCCAGGAGTCTGGTAGCTTGAGCCGATAAGAAACAGGATTGATGATTTCTTTTATGGAAAATGGACCATAATATCGGGGGGCTAACTTGTTAGGGTGTAGATGTCGTGGTAATAGTTTCGAGGACAACCAGACCTGGTCACCAATAGAATAGGAGGGTGCTGGTCTTCTTTTGGAATCAGCATATCGCTTAGTGTGAATCTGGGCCTTTCCCAATTGTTCCTTGGCTTCCTTGTGGATGTTGAGGAGAGTTTCAATCCAGGAATCAAGTGAAGGTACTGGAGTTGGATGTGGTAGAACTGAAGGTAACACGGAGGGATGAAAACCTTGACTGGAATAGAAGGGGCTAACGTTGATCGCTGAGTGATCTGAATTGTTATAGGCAAATTCGGCCAAGGGTATAAGGAGAGACCAATCATCCTGTACCTTGGTTGCGAAACAACAAAGATATTGCTCCAGGGTTTGATTAACACATTCTGTGGCCCCGTTGGTCTGTGGGTGATATACAGATGAAAGAGCGCGTTGAATCCCTAGAACACGACAGAGATGTTTCCAGAATTGTGAAATATATTGCGGTCCTCGGTACGATATGATCTTGGAAGGGAGTCCATGAAGACGGAAAATGTGTTCTAGGAAAATTCCTGCGAGCTCTGAAGAGGAAGGAAGTTTATAGAGAGGCTTGAAATGTGCCATACGAGTAAACAAGTCTATGGTTACCATGATGGTCGTGTAACCCCGGGAAGGTGGTAATTCCACGATGAAGTCTGTAGCTATACATTCCCATGGTCTTGTTGGCAGTGTAGGTTGCAATAGAAGGCCCGCCGGTCTCTTATTGTCGTGCTTATTCTGACTGCAGACAGTACAGGTCTTGATGTACTCTTGTGCCTTGCATTTCATTTCCGGCCACCAAAACTGTCTTTGTATAAGACGGAGCGTGTTGGTTACACCACGATGTCCAGAATGAAAAGTATCATGGCAGAGAGTTATTATTTTATGTTGAAGTTTCGGTGTGGGAATGACCAAGGCATTGTCCTTGAATAAGTATCCTTCCTTGATTCTTAAGTTCCAGGGATTCTTCCTAGAGACGTCCTTCCAGAGGTCAGAGGACTGGGTTTTGGCTCGAATCTCTTCCAAGAGGTTTATCGCTTGAGCTATAAAGATTGTGTTGGGAAACATTGTAGGATAGGTCCTATCTTCAGTGGTTAAATAGTCAGGACGTCGGGACAAGGCGTCCGCAATCACATTTTGTGATCCAGGAACATGAGTGATTTGGAATTGGTACTGGGCGAAGAAGTAGGCCCAACGCGCCTGACGACTGTTCCTGCACTCCATAGATTAGAGAATTTGTAGATTTCGATGGTCCGTACGGACCTGGACTGGACATCTAGCACCCAGGAGTAAATGTCGCCATTCTGTGAAGGCTTGGCGGATTGCCAACAGCTCCTTTTCCAGGACGGAGTAATGGGTTTCGCTGGTTGTTAGGGTTCTAGAGAGGTAAGCCACTGGGTGGTCCATCTTGTCCTCAAGCACCTGTTTCAAGACTGCTCCTATGGCATGTTTGGAGGCATCCGTTTCCACTATGAAAAGGCGATCTAAGTCAGGCTGAGCCAGGACGGGGGCTTGCGTGAATCTTGTCTTCAAGCGTTGAAAAGCCTTCTCTTGCGAGGAAGACCAGATGAAGGGAACATCCTTCTTCAGCAGAGCAACGATCAGTTGGACGAGCTCAGAAAAGGTAGGAATGAACTTTCGATAAAAGTTAGCAAGTCCCAAGAAAGACTGAACCTGTTTCACCGATGTAGGAGCAGGCCAGGCCAGTATGGCCTTTACCTTTGAATGGTCCATTCCAACTCCTTCTGGGCTGAGGATGAATCCAAGGTAATGAACTGAAGTCACGTGAAAAAGACATTTCTCAGGTTTGACCAAGAGCTTGTTTTCACAGAGCCGTTGTAGTACCGCCATGACATGTTCTTCATGTTTCAAGGGATCCTTGGAATAAATCAAAATGTCGTCTAGATAGACAATGACAAAGAGAAAAAGCATGTCAGAAAACACGCTATCCATCAAACGTTGAAAAACTGCAGGGGCATTAGCTAATCCAAAGGGCATGACTAGATATTCAAAGTGACCAAAGGGTGTTCTAAAGGTGGTCTTCCATTCATCCCCTTCCCGGATACGGATTAAGTGATAGGCACCCCGGAGGTCCAACTTCGTGAATATTACGGCGCCTCTGACAGCTTCCAGGATATCTGAAATCAGAGGCAGAGGGTACCGATCTTTGAGGGTGCATTGATTTAGACCACGGTAGTCGAAGCAGGGTCTGAGTTCCTTGGAATCCTTCTTATGAACGAAGAACAATGAGGCACCCGCTGGAGATTTTGAGGGACTTATGGTGCCATTTTCCAAATTGATGTCCAGGTATTCTCGGAGGGCCTTTTTCTCAGGTTCTGAAAGGATAAACATTCTGCCAAAGGGAATTACTGCCGAGGGATCTGTCTCAATGGCACAATCTTCGGTTCTGTGAGGGGGTAAAGCCTGGACTATTGCAGTCGAAAAGACATCAGTATATCCTTGGTAGACCTCTGGGACTTGTACAATGTTGGAAACCATGAGTGAGGTTTTTTTGCTCTCCTGAATGTTCAATAGCTGGTGTTAAGGAGAAATCCAGGGATAAACAGTGGGACATACAAAACTCAGAGCCCAGAAACAATGACCCTGCTGTCCAATTAATGTGCGGATTATGTCTTTGAAGCCAGGGCATACCCAGAACCATAGGGTAATGGGCTCATTTGATGATGTCGAATGTAATCTGCTCTTGGTGGTGGTTTATGGAGAGACGGACCTCTTTTGTCTGAAGGGTTATGGGTCCTGAAGAGAGAGGTCTCCCATCAATTGCTTCTACCGGCTGTTTAAAGTTCCGTGACTCATATGGTATTTTATGTCTGATAACCCAGTCTTGATCAATGAAAATTCCCATAGCTCCACAGTCCACCAGGGCCAGTATGGGATAGGTCTTGTGCTTGGAGGGTGATAGAAAGGCCTGTAGCACCACCAGGTTATTCTGTCCAGGAGAGTTCAAGGATGTGATTGATGTGGAGCAGACATCTTTCTCCCGAAACCTCACTCCATCTAGGGCCGGGAGCTGGCGTTTCCCGAACGCCGTGGAGGGGCTAAAGGACATTCTCTAACAAGATGCTTGTCTGAGGCACAATACATACACAGGCCGGTGTGAATTCTTCTCATCCATTCTTGTGGAGTAATTGGCCCACGATGGTGCCTATTTGCATTGGTTCGGAGTCGTTATCAGGTGTTGAGACAGGATCGGATTTCACAGTCGACTCCGGAGGGGTTCGTTGAAAGGCAGTCTTAGCCTTTTTCCTTTCAGCCCTTCTTTCCTGGATACGAAAGTCTATTTGTAAGGCTAGATCTACCAAAGCCTGAAACGAACTGGGACGAGCCACTCTGGCTAATTCATCCTTGATATCGTCATTTAGACCCCTGCGAAATAAGGTGAAACTCGCTTCAGGGCCCCAATCAGCCTCCTTTACCAGCTGTTTGAATCTGGTAACGAACGTTAGCATATCCTGGGATCCTTGCCGAAAATCAAGTAGGCGTTCCTGGGCGCTGAACACTTGTTCGGGGCGGTCAAACATAGACTTGAGCGCCTGGATAAATGCATCATAATCGTCCAGGAGGACGTCTCCAGAGTTCACTAGGGGAGGGGCCCAAGGTAATGCATTCCCTGTAAGGTGGGAGATTATGAAGCCCACCTTGGCCCTGGAAGTTGAAAAATAATAGGGCTTGAATGTAAAATTCACCAAGCAGGAATCCAGAAATCCACGTAAGGATTTTGGCGAGCCATCGTATTTGTCTACCACTCCACCCAGTATCACGCTTTCCTTATTGGCAGAGTCACGTGACAGCACTAATTGTTTCAAGGCTGCGTTCTCTGCCTTTAAGTTCACTACCTCGGTTGTTAGCTCCTGCATGCCGCGCATGAGGTCCTGGACCACTTTCTCCATAGCGGTATCAGTGTTGATCGTTTGGCGTCTCGATCTGTCAAAGGTTTCCCCCCGGCTCACCTGAGTTCTCTTCTTGTGGCGTTCCGCGGAGGACTCCTTCTCCCGGCCGGACCGGGACTTGTATAAGTGCACGCGAGTCGAGTCTGACTCCAGCTTGAGCGTTCAAAGTTCCAGGAAGTCGCGTGTTCCAGGACGTCCAGGAAGAGGATCGAAGAAAGGTAAGAGATACTGGAAACAGGGGAAAAGGGAAGAAAGAATAAGGGAGTTGGCCAGGAACTTGGAAGGGTAACACCGAGCAGCACACACACGTCGAGACACTAACTAGAGATAGCGTTGAGATGCGCGGAGGCGCGGGGGCGTGGCCCATTTATAGAACATGCCGTGTCCGACGTACAGGCTAGTACGGAACACGACACTAGGCACGGCCATGTTGGAAGTATCAAGGAGCACACTCTCCGTCTGGACCAGGACTAGGAAGACCAGAAGGTGCTATGTCCATGGTTCATGACACCCGAGGGGGTGCAGAGTCAATTGAAGAAAATTGTAGGAATAGAGGCAAAATGCTGGGCCGAAATACAATTGTCTACTGTTCACCTTTTGTCAACAAAAAAACAGGACAGAAATGAAGTTGAGGAAAGAAAGATAGAGGAAGCGAAGTTAGTGCCAAAGAAACTATCAAAACATATGGTGGAAGGGGCTATGTTAACAAATGTGGGAGAAAATAATGCCGTGCAGGAGGCACAGCAAGTGCAACCAGGGCCAAATGGAAACTTTGCAGGAAGATGGGACTATAATTGTTACCCCCAGTGATGAGTGGTTGCACCCATAGGCAGAGGGTTTGGATTCCAAGCTCATCAAGGAGGAGGTTGTCATGGAGGGCCACCACAATTTGGATGGCCACCACAACAGTGTTGGACATGGAGGGAAAATGGGGCATATCTTACATGTGTACAGAAGTAGGGAAGGAATACAACAGAAATGGCAACCAGTAAAAATAAGAGGGGGGCCACCATACCCCCACCATATAGTGCAGAACCACCAACTTATTCTGGCCAAGATCAAATGCAGTATCAAGCACAGGAGACACAAATAGAGCAGATGCAACACGGGATTCTACCTCACACACAGCAAGCACCAAGGCAAACACAACAAGCTCCAATGCAAACACAGCAAGCACCAATGCAGGCACAGGCACCAGCACAACAGAATGAATTGACATAATGTAATGCAAACATATTGCTGCAGGCACCTTCACCTAGAACAGAGGGTGTGACAGTAGTGGGAGGGAATGATTTAACCGTTATGCAACTGAATATGTACCAACAATAGGACAGCCTACAGAAAGACCTGATGTGTCCCATCCTATTGATTACACCAGATCCACAAGAGGAACCAAGGGTTGTAGTGACTATAGGTGACAAAATATTACTTTTGTTAGAGAGGGAAAATACCCAATGCCGGCTATATCCATGGACTTACAAGGGTTTTCTGGGTCAACGACAAAGGTTCCTTTTACAGACAACTTACTCATAACCATAGGAGAATACAGCATAACTATGTCATTGATATATTCCCATAAGACACCAGTCAACATATTGGGGAGAGATTTGATGAGCAAACTAAACATGACATTATCATTAATGACAAGGGGGATAACATGTTCTACCCCTGGGATCCATTATGTGAATACACAAGAATTCATAACATCATTTTATGGGCAGAGAGCACCAAGAGGAGTGTCATTAAGCCTGTAAGGATTCCTTTATGGGGTACACATATTGGGTTTCATTCTAAGTTGGATGGTATCCCAGTGGTAAAAACGCCGGGATACAGCCTAATGCTAATAGCATTACCACAACTCGGTCCGGTGCAATTAGCGCCAGATCCCGAGTTGTTGGGGTGGGAAGTCCCCTTTCCCATTGGGTCAAATGGGCCCAATGGTAGATTTATGTGCTATTACCACGGTGCAAATAGCACCACGGTATTAGTGCTGCAAATGGGCGGTAACTCTTCAGATTTACCTCCATCTCAAAGATGGAGGTAAAGCTGGGCGACTTACCACCAAACTCATAGTGGGGCAGAGCAGTAATGTGGTGGTAATAGCATTATTGCTGCATTTTTACCGCTCCGCCCAACTTATGATGAGGCCCATTGTTAGCATGGCTCTCAAGAATACAGGATAAATGATTGAGAACAATCACTTAATTTTTGTTTCAACCAGAAGTACCCATGGATGCCTAAGAAGGGCAGATAATCACAATTGAGATAGAAGCAGCAATAGTAATTGAAGACCAAGTCATTTTGCATGGAATAGACAATGAAGGGGTAAATTGGCACGCAGTTATAGTGCTTGACGAGGCACATAGACTGAATGACTTGATAGATGAAAAATTGCTTACAGATGAAGACTCAGGTGACAAAGTAATGTTTAGCATCCGTCTTACATATCAGTTACAACTTGTGAACATTGAAATCCCTCAGAGGTTGTCATTAGCAAGCAAAGTACAATCCTTTCTTCATGAAGATTTGGCACACGTGCTGAGCACACTGTGGACCAGCAGTTTATATGACATTGGTCTATTAAAAAGGAGTAGGGGCAGTTAAAATTAAGCTAACGAAAGCAGCCTTTTTACCACAAGTAAAACAGTATTCCATGTCAAAGGAAGCTGATGAGGGTATCTATGAAACCATTGCCGCCTTGGTGTGACAGGGGAAATAAGAGCCTGTAGAATCAACATGCAACACTGCTGTGTACATGATCAAAAATGCAATAAGAGGATCATGGAGATTTATACAGGATATAAACCCCTTCATATTGCTGAGACATACTTTCCATTAGTGCCAGATTTAGCTGCAATATTATGTAACATCCCTTCTAAAGTGAAATATTTTATAGTGACTGATTTAAAGAATGCCTTCTTTTCAATTCCTTTGCATCCACATTCTCAGTATTTGACCGGGTTCACTTATCATGGGATTTGAATGCAACATTCCTGTTTACCACAGGGGTACTGTGAATCATTCTCTGTCTTCAAAAGGGTGCTTCAGATGATCTTAGGGAATGTACAACTTGACAGTGCAGTATCAAATATGTGGATGACATATTGGTGTGTAGCGCCACCGAGGTGTTAAACGGAAATCATATAGTGCCTCCTTTTGATTCATATTGGCCTAAGCCTAGTCGCTCTACGGGGAAAACCGCCTTGCAAAAGTTCCGACTTTGGATCGACTTCACCGCCATTTTAGAGTTATCTGCCATTTTGATTTCTGTTCGTATGATTCTCTGTTCTAAAATGGTGGACTGTGTTTTCAACTTGCAACCAAGCCTCCCGACCTTTGAGTTCTGTTAATGTTTAGGCTGTCCAAGAGCCGACTGTTTAGACTAGGTAATGAGGCCTTGTACTATACATTAACTGTTGTCCTAGCATTGTCTACGCTAACAAGCCTCATCCGTGAATACACATCTGGAACAATGCAAAGTAAACTCCAAGCGTGGACATAGGCCAAATTCGATTGAATGGAATTTGTAAAGGGAGTTTGTTGTAGGATTTGAGAACATACGTTGTCATTGTATCACTGTGGAAATACAAACATGTGTAATCCTTTGTAAAATATTATGTGAACCGAATGTGAACTAGGCACGAACTCTAGACCAAAGATTATTAACGTGAAGAGGGGTTTGACAATATTTCTCAAAACTGCATAAAAGTACAAATGTTAAGATGTCCAGCACTCTCCCTCCTCTCTTTGATGGGCTGGTACTCATTGCAGGGTGTTGAGAGCCAGATAGCTATCTGTATCTGTGTTTCTTGGTAAACTATACAGTTGATTAAAAGATCTGTGAATCTTTATAGTCCGTGTTTGGTATATTTCATTTGTGGTACTCAGCCTCAATATTTCTTTGCTTTTACAGAGGAAGAGTGCAGGAGAGACTCAGCGACATTAATGATATTACTGGCAGAAAAAGGGTAGAAAGTGGACAAAGAGATACACTATTGTCAGGAAGAGGTCCTATACATAGGCCAACTGATATCAAAAGAAGGGAGAAAAGTGACACCTGAAAGAGCAGAAGCAAAAATGAAAACATGCAGGCAAGAAATAGAGAAAAATTACAGCAATTCCTAGGCCTTTGTAATTCCGGTAGGGCATGAGTCTTTGACTACAGTACATATATCAGCCCACTTTGGAAAGTAATAGAAGAAGCGCAGAAGGACAGAAGTGAAATAACCTGGGCAGGTGAAATGACAGAAGCCTTTGAAGAGTTGAAGCTAGCAATAACTACAGCTCCAGTATTAGAGATCCCTAATTACAATGAGGACTTCTTTCTGTTTTCCCATTCAAACGGAGTAGTCATGATGGCTGTCCTCACATAGAAGACTACCAAGGGGCACAAACCATTAGCATTGTATAGTGGAATGCTAGATCCAGTAATGATAGGCCATTACACGTGTGAGCAAGCATTGGCTGCAGCAGTTTTTGCAATTGAGAAACTGCCAGTATAACTACATGTGGGCAGTTACATTATATATTGAGAATGCTCTATTTGCCATCCTTGAAAAGCCCAAAAGTATATTAACAACATTGAGAGCATATGGTTACGAAGTCATCATATCAAATCCCTTGATCTAAATTGTCAGGTGCTGAGTGGTAAACTCAGCCAGATGTATAGCAGAACCATTGAAAGAGGGAGATTATGTGCACAACTGCACCAACTACATTGAATATCATGATGAGGTACCCCATGACAAGGAAAACACCCTAGAAGGGGGGATAATTCTCTTCATTGACAGGTCAGCATCAATAGATTAGGGCATTGGCGAGAGGCATAGTGGAACAGCAGTGTGGAGGAAAGAGAGAATGAAAGCTTCAAATCAGTGAGGAATGCGAGATTGCCAGCATACTCTTCAGCACAAGCGGCAGAGTTGGTAGCATTGATCAAAGCACTTAAAGTGCATGGAGATGAGGTGGTAATGGTGTATTATGACTTCGCCTATGTAATGTCAACAGTAAACGCAGAACTGTCACGTTAGAAAAGTGGGGGATTACTGCGTGCAGAGAGCACACCAGTACAGCATGCACCATTACAAGACAGGCTCATAGACGCACTTGAACTTCCATCGGCTATCACAATGATGACGTGCATAGCACACACTATAGGTGCAGACTTGATTTATCACTGTAACAACACTGCTGACCTAGACTGAACCAAACAAACATATACTTGCACGCAGCATGGTGATGAAGGAGGGTTTTGATACGCTACGAATAAAACAAATTATCGAGTTAAAGGGGAGGGCACCACCAGGAGTTGTTCAAAAGATGGGGGTGCATTGTCCCCTGCAGATTCAATGTGGTGGCTTGAAAGCACAGATAAACCATTTATGCACCTAGGGCTGCTTACAGAAGCACTACAGCAGTTGCACTACCCATCGCATATAACAAGGGAATGTCTTTCAGTACTGATTTTGGTGGAATTGCTCCTCGCTTACTTGAGTTGTTTGATCTGTCTGAAATGCACTGCTAGCCACACCCTGAGAACGGTGAGAGGAGCAATACCCCATCCCACTGGACTATTTCAGCATTTGCATTTTGACAATGTGGATATGCCCCGAATTTGTAATGGCTGCAGGTATATGCTATTAGTCGTATGTCCCTTTTCCCAATGGATCAAAGCTGTTCCATGCAGATAGCCAGATGTCACATGTGCAGTGAAGTTCCTCATATGTGAGGTATTTCCAAGGTGGGTAGTGTACGATGTGCTACGTTCGGGCAACGGACGAAATTTTGTAAATCAATTATTTGAGCACATCACTATAATCTTGGGGATAAGGCACCGATTCTCATCCACCTATCACCCACAAGCACACTGCATTTGTGAGCACCTCAACAGCCAGTTTACGTAATCAACCAGGCTCTGTCCATCTCCTGGCTCCACATGAAATGGTGATGGGATGTCAAATGCAGACTCCCTTTCCTCTTTCCACACAGGCTCACACTGACACTGAATGTTCTGTTGTTGTGTTAGGGAAGGCAATGCATGATTATTTGACAGCTATGACAGAATCTCTTAAATGTATGCCTCAACAGGTGCATGTGCGGCAGGGGGTTTCTCAAAAACACAGATGAAAACCATGAAGAATCAGACGCAGACAAGTTGTAATGCCTCTTTTAGTATATTCTGGGGACAAGGTGCTTTGCTGACATTTTATTACGAAGTGACACAAGCCAAGGTTTCAAGGACCTTACATTGTGGAAGCTGTTACTCCATCAGCAATCAAGGTTGAGGGACGACACAAGCTGTATCTCGGTGACCCCAGACAAGATCAATGACAAGAGCCAGTCAGCGACAAGAAGAATACAAAATGCATCAAGTTTTTACATACAAGAACAGTTGGACCATCCTTTGATGACACTCATCTAAAATTACAGTGTGGCCAGTTTCAAGTAAAAAAGTGAAGGCTAGAAGATAAATCAAAAAAATACTTATTGCAAAATCTGCTTAAGCAGGGAATTATCCACAGACATTCAAATTGTAATAGTATGAGTACCGACTTATATTAAGCTTTACAGAAAGCAAAAGTAACATTTTTTAAACAATGCATCTGTCTGAATGGCTGGTGTAAAAATGACATAAATGGTTTTTCATTAAACATTTCCATTCGCCTATTCTAAACATGTGGTATGACATCAGATTGAGGTCTTTTTGGTTCACACAAATTGTGATTGGATGAGAAACATTAGATATATGTAGCTAATTGGATTGCAATTGCCATGCATTTATTTATTTATTTACATTTATAAAGCGTGCATACGCCCCTGGGGCATCGTGGCGCTGTTACAGTTGACTTGCATAGGACAAATAGGATGGTGGTATGGTACAGTTAGGCATTGATACAATCAGGCATTGGTAGTAACACTTACAAGGTAAGGCTCTGGCATGGCTGACCTCTTTCCTTTCCGGTCGACCCTCCCAGGTCCAAATGGGCTCCTTCCTCTCTGACATCTTTTTCTCCACCTGTGGTGTCCCCCAGGGATCCAACCTCTCTCCCTGGCTTTTCAACCAGTATCTGGCACTCCTTGCCCACCGCATCACCGCTCTCTGCCCCCACTTCCAGTGCTATGCGGACGATACCCAGCTCATTTTCAGGCTACCCTCGGCCTCCTCCTCTCCTTCCCTCATCTCTGACTGTCTGTCTGCTATCCAGGAATGGTGTGCCGCCAATGACCTCTGCCTTAACGCCAGTAAGACTGAGATTCTACTCATCGGCGCACCCACTCCCTCCTTCCCTGCAGCTCTCTGGCCGGCCTCCCTTGGCCCCCTTCCGGCCCCTACCTGCAAGGCTAAAAACCTCGGGGTCATCTTCGACTCCACACTCTCCTTCTCTCCTCATATATCTGACGTCTCTAAGAAGTCACACTACCAGCTGCACCTCCTCAGAGGTATTCTTCCCTTCCTCTCCTTCCCCCAGAAGCTCACTGTCTCCCGAGCCCTGGTTCTCTCAAGGCTGGACTACTGCAACAGCCTCTATCTTAATCTGCCTGCCTCCACTCTCCGCCCTCTGCAACTTATCCAGAACAGAACTGCGAGACTTGTCCTTGGCCTCAAGCCCAGGGACCGTATCTCTCCAGGACTGAAATCTCTTCACTGGCTCCCAGTGGCTGCGAGGATTAAGTTCAAAACCCTCTGCATTGTCCACAAGGCCTTCTGGGGCCTGGGGCCTAAATACCTTCAACTCTCTCTTCCTAAATATCTTCCTTCACGAGCCCTTCACTCATCCGTCTCCAACTCCCTCATGGTCAGCCGCTTCTCTAAGCAACGAGCTGGGGGTAGATCTCTCTCCGCAGCAGGGGCCTCCCTCTGGAACAGCCTTCCTGCCTCCCTGAAACTTGAGGAGAACCATCTCCGGTTCCGGAAGCACCTCAAAACCTTCCTCTTCGCTTCTGCCTTCTCTCTCCCTCTCCCCTGCTAAACCTTCTTAACTCCCCACTGAATTCTGCACTAAACCTGCATCTGGGCCACTCTCAGCGACCTCGGTCCAGGGCCCAGCCACTCTCCACTTGCACTGCCTCCCTGGCTCCCCCTGCACTGTGGGACTGTCACTGTATCCCTACAGCCCCCTTCCCAGCACTTCCCAGCACATGCTCTGCACTTACCTCGCACTTGCCACCAGCTGGCCCTTTTTATTTATCATTTATTATTTATTTTTTATTACGCTACTTACCTTGTACTGCACTTTCCCCCCACCTCCTCCCCCTGCACTTTCTCCTTTTTCCCCTTACCTCTGCACTTGCGCGATCTGAATGACACCTGGCCTAGTAGGATCGTTTGTCTGTCTTCCCCTTGTTTCCCTCCCTCCCTGCCTCGTCGCGCCTTGAAACACTTGTGTATAGGCGCGTTACAAATACCATATATCATATCATATAAGGTAGTGCAGGTGTACAGGGTTGATACACTAAAGACATATCACACTGGTCTGGTGTTAAACAAGTTACTGAGGTGGCTGAACAATGCTAAGGTCTTGGTTAGTTGAAGAGCTTTGTTTTGAGTGCTTCGTGGAAGGCAGTAATGGAGGTCTCATTCCTGAGGGATGGTGGTAGTGCATGCCAACTCTTGAGAGCTAAGACGGGGAAGCTAGAGCCTCCTGCTTTGGCTCTTCTGAAGGTTGGGATAGTCAGCTGGTTGCAGTGCTGGGATCTCTTGTGTCTGTTCGAAGTGGCCCTGTGAATGGTTTCAGAGAGGTAGGGGGGCACAGTGTGTGAGAGGCACGTGTGTGTGATGGAGAGGGTTTTGAAGAGAATACAGTCTTTGACAGGGAGCCTGTGGGCGTCCCGTCTGGCTTGGGATATTTGCTCTCTTTTGGGGATGCTTAAGGCTGCTCGGAGCGTTGTTTTGGGTGGTTTGCAGTTTGTTACTGTTTTTGGCAGAAGTGCCTAAGAGAAGGACGTTGCAATAGACCAACTTCGCTCCAATGGTGGCTCTGGCTATGGAGAGGCAGTTTTTGGAGGAGAGGTCGGGTTTGACTGTGTTTATAATCTTTGTTGTAAGCGCGGCTGAGATGGTATTGACTTGTCATGTCATGGAAAGCGTGGAGTCTAGGTATACCCCTAGTGTTTTAGTAGCAGCTGATGTGTAGATTTTGGTGTTGTCAATGATGAATGAATCGTATTGGTTGTCGAGTTTGTTAAGTATTTGTTTGGAGCCTACTAGTAGGATTTCTGTTTTGTCTCCAGAGACACAGTCCATTCGCCGCTATCCAGGCCTGGGTGAAGGTGTAGATTTTGTTGAGTGTGGCAGAGTCCTGTTTCTATGAGCCAGTGAGAAGTAGCACTGTGCATCATCCGCGTAGTTGGTATATGCCACGTCGGGATTGTAGAGGTTGTTGAAGAGTGGTAGTGTAAAGATGTTAAATAGTGTGGGCGAGGCCCATGATCCTTGTGGTACTCCACAGTGTATGGGGGTCACAGAGGCTTGATCTGAGAATATTGTCATCATTCTCCCTTGGTTGGGGCTTCCTGGCAGAAGTGTGCCGCTTCTCGCAGGTGTCTGAAGAGGGTTTGTTTGTTTGTTTATTTGTTTGGTAATGCGCACCAAGCCCTTGGGTAGACGGGCGCAAAAGAAACAAGAAAGCTTAAAACTTAGTTACAGTGCAAAGGTAGCAATACATAGAGCAGTGATTGCAATAGGAACAAGATACATTAAATACAAAGCAATGGTCTTGGTAAGTCAAGGAAGCATTATCATGAGTATCAGTATATGAACACATACATATACACATATTTATAAACAACCTTACATGTCTACGTTATCGTATATCCATGGTGCATACAAATATGACAAAGCAGACGACCATGCGTGCACAGTTAACCAAACTACAGTGTAGTTTGCTGGAAACAAAGGGTTGTGTAGGGGCTGGAGAGGTAGAGGTGTAGTTTGTCAGTTAGGTGTCATTGGTGTGTAGCCAATTGAGTATCTTATGTCTGAATTTATGGTAGGTTTGTTCTAGTCTGAGGTCAACTGGTAATTTGTTCCAACATTGTGCAGCTTTAACAAGGAAACTGGTTCCTCCTGCTGTCGAGCGTTTGAACCTAGGAACTTCCAACATAAATGAGTTGGTAGATCTCGTAGGGTGGGTAGCTGTTCTCCTTGTAATTGTATTCATTAGGTATGGAGGTGTTAGGTTATTCAGGCATTTGGAGGTGAGGGATGCTGTTTTGAGGAGAATTCTGTCAGTTATTTTCGGCAGGTTAACCTCTTTCCTGAATTTGGTAATATGCTCTCTGTAGGGGATGTTCAGTGCTTCCCTCAGGGCGTTATTCTGCGGTCTTTGAATTTTGTCTGTGATATATTTGTTGGCTCCTGAGTACAGGGCTTTACAGTAATCTAATCTTGACATAATAAGAGCATTGGCTAGTGTGGTGAATCATATTTGCCCTGTCCCTGACTTGCATACAGGGTTTAGCTGCCAGGGAATTTGACTCATTTATACAGCTGGTGCTAGTCCTAATATATTCAAACAGAGTATCTTAATTTGTGAATTCCTGACTTACCTTAGGTTCCTGGTGAATGCTATGTTAAAGAAGAAAAATAGTAATGTTATGGTGTGACATCACAGGTTATATTTACTAATACAACATTCATATGGAAGTGTCTGTATTTCCCTTTATTTTCTAAAAAGCGTGTACCAAATGATTTTGGATAACAATGTGTAAGAAAGAAAAGCAATTGCACATGCTTATTTGAATCCATAGATGGCAGTGTGGTACTGCACATTTGATCTCTATGAGCATATTTGGTTGTTCCCTTTTTTCTGCCAGAACATGGTTTTCAAAGTTCTCAGCCCGAGAATGCAATTCATGATCATTACTTCAAGAATTGGCTGTGTGTGTTTTGTTAAATTTGCGTCTTCTCAGCTTATCAGTGTACCCTGTCCTGTCCTTGTGTCTGGGATAACTTATTGACCATTAAACACCTGACGCTCTTCTGTCCTGATGTGATACATCAGCGACAAAATCATCTGGGTAAGTTCCTCATAGAAGCCAGCTCACTAACCCCTGATGAATGATGATCGCTGGTAATGTACAGAGACAAAACGTTGCTGGTATCCGCAATGGTGAACCTGCTGGATGAACTATTAAGAAATCGTGCTGAGAACACTGTTGGAATGATTTACACGACATTTGAAGAGGATAGCAACATGTAGGCTAAAGATGGACATAACTAAGAATGTAGCCACATGTTATCCATGTGTACATTTTAGAAATCTGATGACCTGAAAGGATCTATGATGATTTGCTTTTTTATGTGTCAAAAGTTCTGTAAGAAACTAAAGCATAATAACATTTTAAAATAAAATACATACCATTGTTTGAAGTTGCATTTATCGCTCATTGTTGGGAGCTATCCTTCTATGGGGAAGGGTTTGTATTAGTCCATCGTTTGTCAGGCTGCCAGTTACTTATAATGTTGCAACCTCGGGAATTAATTTGTCTGATATCATACTCTGAGAAAGAAATCTTTGTGTGTTGCATTCAGCTAAAGTGAAATAATACGTAACAAACTTTTCTAACTAAATTGGCATGGTGCTAATGGAGCTAAAGAACACATGATTATTTCTATGTGCAATGTATAATGTATATAATCTGTGTTTGTGTTTCCGTAAAAGCCTGCCTGATGTTTCATGCTCAGGAGTGGGGGGAGCTTTTCTCTCTGAGAAAGGCTGATTATATTTGAAGATTTCCTGTAATGTGCTTAGCTAATGTGAACTGGTGAAACTCCTGCATTCTACCATTCTGAAACTCTCTTCTATATTTCTTTAGCTATTTCAAACAGTGGCAGGTTTAGGTTAAAAGCACATGAGTGCTTGCCTAAAAAAGATTGGTTTGAGCTAAATGAATATGTAGTTTTCATTTTCTGCTGGGTTTCCGTGAAAGTGCCTGTCTCTAAATCGGTTTGTTCATGTGTTTTTCTCTTCTGTCTATCTATTTTTAAAGGGGATTCTGCAGGTGGTATTTTCGTATAGGTTTGATGTGCTGAATACGTGGGTCCATAATTGCTTATTCCCCTGAAAAAGCAACAACAGATGTTCCCCATAGCCATCCTGTTCTTCTTGTTCCTATCTTTTTTTTAAAAAAAACATACCCTTCTCTAAGAGTCTGGAATATTTGCTTGACAGCATTGTTATTTAATCTGAAAACATACATTATTCTAGACAGAAAATTGGTTTAACTTTAACAGGGTTCATTTCCTGTAAACATTTTCCTTTTAAAAGAAACAGAAGAGAGATTTCCACAGACAGGGAAAATGTTGTTCTATTAAATAAAATATTCTCTCTTAAAACGCAGGGGGAATCATGCCCTAGTTATCTAAAACAGGTAGACACATTTGCAATTATGATTATATTGACATATTTTACATTGTGTGGCCTCTGTTGTATTATTTTCATTGAAGTCAGAGAATTAATTACTTATAATGTAGCTAGACCAATAAACATGAGCATAACTACTGTGACAATGGCAAATGAAATGACACCAGAACAATTCCCTGTGGTGAGTACACATGTTAAACGTTTGAAAGGAAGTGTGCTAGATGACTGAAGCCACTGAAGCAAATATATTGATGATTCTACCCATGCTACCAAAAACCAGTGGTATAAACACATGACCAAAGTGGGGAGAGTGATGTCTAATGAGAGTTGTTTTGTATGTTACCTCTGCCTCTTTGCCATGAGTGCCGCCAGAATATTCATACCCACAGAAATACCTCCACATAGAGCACACTGCCTGACATATTTTTCACTCTGCACTACAAGAGGGCATTTTCACAGGAGGTGGGCCACCTTGCAGAGATGGATGGCAAGAAGAATATTCCCTTTTGAGGATAGCTTAATAAAACAAAAGTCCATGATGGATGACACTAGGACAAGAAATAAGGTGATGCAATATACACTGCAAAGGCCAAATAGAGGAGATGTTAAAATAAAGATCCATACTTTGTTAAAATGCATTAATTCAGCAGGGAATGAAGTGCCAGATTGCTGTGAAATATCCCTGCTACTAATATATGGAGATGTATATACCTCAGAAATCTGTGTCAAAGGGATGATGGGTTGTAAAACACAAGCACTTCTATCAGTGCCAGTAGAGGTTGTGCAGAATGCAAGCAATATATGCCTCAAGGAAAGGAATGAATATGTCATGATCACCACCAGGGTTCCTAGTCTAGATTCAGGAGTTCAGCCCAGGGGGATTCATTGTATAGATCAGCAAGTTATAGGTGGGCGTTGGCTTGGCTCACATGGCATGCACACCATTCACAGCATTAATTCCCCATAGACTTCCATAGGGATCAAATAGCATACCCATACCCTTTAGATGGCCGCCCTCTTGGTCATGAAGTTTCAGCAGTGATCTACACATTGGAACTTGAGGACTACATAAGCATCACTTCCGCAGTAACGCGTGCTTCGTGTTAGTTCCACTGACAGCGGTGTAACGCAACTGGCGCTTCTGCTCACAAAACCTGCGAAATCTAAGAGAAAGAAATATTAACAATTCTACAGCTTCACAGAATTATCTATAGACCACAGACAAGAATGACCTGATCAAAGATTTCTGCTGCCGCAGTTTTTTTCAGTTGAATAATTTTTTTGTCACATTTCCACTTCAGCCTCAGTTTGCAGCTGCAGCAACATTCTGCAGTATTCTTCATTTTCCGAAGACCTGCAAATAAAAGGTACAATAAGTTAAAACAACAAACTTTACAGAAGCATTAGTTCATATGTGGATACTTACCTAAAGCTTCATAGAGTTACATCTCAGCATTGAGAACTGCGCTTCGCAGTGTGAGGTAGAGGTTTTTCCTGACTAAAACAAACTCACGTTGTGCAGCGTTTTTCTTCCCAATTACGTGTGCATATTTACCTCAGTCAAATCGCCTTGTCAGGTTACGGAAGACCTCACCTTTTTTTCTGCGCTTCACCTATAGCGAACACTTCAACTTACCTCAGGAAGGGGATATATATTCTTTCCCTTGAAACTCAAAACTCTCCTGCCAAGTCCTTTTCTTCTGAGAATCTACAAAAGAAAAGAAGAATTAAGAAATCATTAAGAGTGATCTCTCCAACTTAGAAAGAACATTAATTCCACAGAGGCATCAGTTCTTTCCTTTTTAGTTCTGTCAAGAGACTCATTTATATATTAAGACACTTGTCTTCAGCGGTTTCCACAGTCAACAGCACTTTGTCTTCAGAACTTCATCATCAACGTGCCCCTTTGTGATAGCAGGATGGAGAGCTCCCTAAACTCAAAACAAAGGTGAGGAGTGTGGTTTTTTAGAATTAAGGGGAGGTATTATTAAAAGAGGAAGACAGATCTAGAGTTCTAGTATTTCTCACATTTTGTATAATTACAGCACCCCTTTGTTATTTATGTTTACATGATAAAGAGAAACTATTAAAGCAACAGTGTAGCAGTTCAGCAGGCATTGAGATCATTACGCTCCTGTGGAGTCCAGGTAACCGTTACAGAATATTCTAATTACCTACATGGCTAGAGGATGAAGCAGGTTCTCTACACATAGTACTCATGAAGAGAGCCACCTTATGCTTCAGAAAAATGGGCACATTAAAAGTAAAGGAAAATAAAGGGTGCAAACACATTTTGATGTGTCCGACATGAAAATAGGGACACTGTATTAATGGACCACTATTGGGTTCCAAAGCCTACATGCCCTCCAACTTGCAAAGGCCTTTTGCTCCCTGGTAGTGATATGTGCACACCAGCCTTACTAGTATCCCAAAGTGAGGTGAAGATTGGTGATTTCCCCAGGATGAACGCACAAATAAGGCATAGGAGGTCACTCACCCTTGAACGCACAAAATTGGATAACTATACCTTGGCAAAGATGGCAATGGAGAATGATGACATACAAGAGAAGCATACATTGTTCGGTAGGACATAGATGTTCTTTACATTCTTTTTTACCTCTGGGTCGCAGGCCAAACAGAATGCCAAATGGTTGCAAATAACCTGATGGAAACTGTTGCAGATCATAAATACGACTGTAAAAGGTTTTAACACCATACGGGAAGAGCTGAGAGCAATAAGGCTCATGGCCCTCCAGAACATATACATCCTTGATCTGATAATGACTATGGAGCGGGGCGTGTGCGCATAAAGTGGACCGTACATGTGTCCGCTTGTATGCAACCTCTTGTAGAGTCTGGGGATTGCTCAGTGGAGTAATTAGCCACGTAAACTTGGGGTAACCAGAGCCATTTACAAGGTTAAAGGATATAGGTGTCAATCATAATAATATATGGGTGCGCTGCCTGTAAAACAGCATCTCGTTAAACAGTCTATGCATGCATGTCACATGTTTTGTTGCACAACGCTATTTTACATTCCAGCCCTTGCATTTGGAGTCAAATACTCAGGGGGAGTGTCTTGACTGTCATGATATGTGTTGATACTGTTCATAGCCAAATCTCGTTTTCATGGACTGTGGCAGCATGGCATCGTGGGCGGTTAGGTCCTGTTAATTGCTCACATGCATGATTCCTGATGGGAGTCTCGGTTACATGTGCAGGTTGTCTGTGTGGATAGCATTATGGATTTATATACAAGGTGATCTGAGTATATGCCATGTCAACTGTCAGTGTAATGTCCTTCATTTGCACTTTAGCAGAATGTCCTTACATGTATGCCAAAAGTCTTCACACCTTTACATGCTGGACAACACATCAGTTCAATTGGTGTTTGTGGGCCATGCACCTAGTCGTTTGCCACCCCTTCAGGTCCCACAAAGTGTGTCTCGGGTGTCCAGGCTATTCAAAATTGCATAGAGTCGTTGGCACATCTACTCGCCTTGTGTAACACTGTACTGTGTGCTTTTACTTTGATTGTAACTCTGGGGTCACCCCCTGGAAATACTTTGGACACACCAAGGTGGTTCAGTCTCCCTGTTGGCAGCCCATAGAGGTTGTGGGATGTGTAATGTTGCATTGTGCTCCCAGTAATCCAGGGTGTGTAGATGGCCTGTTGTGGTAACATGCCTTGGCCATTTACTGCTGCTTCAGGAGTAATCTCCTACTCCTGTGGGTTGCAGTCTATCATGTTCTTGCTGTGTGGGTGGGTCCTGCATGTACAGGGACTTGTCAGTGATTGCAATCTCCATCTGTGTTACCCCCTCACATTGCATGTTACTTGTATTGCAAGGTTAGTATGATGGTACATGTACTCACCCTATTCACAGGTCTGTTGGCTTCTGTGCCCCTCCATATATGCCTGAAGTATGTTGGTCAGCAGGCCCAATGCATCATGGGTCGATCCTAGGAAGTGGGTAAAGCAGTGCGTGATGGTGAGGTCTGCCTCACAGATGATGTGGACATTGAGTGAGTGGAACTGCTTGCGGTTCCAGTAGACCTTCTGTGAAGCCTGGGGTGCCCCAAACTCTACATGGGTACAGTCCAGGGCTGCTAGCACATTCGGCATGAGTGTGAAGGCATAACATGGTGCCTTTGTGGCATTCACCTGTTCCAGGGTGGTGGCTAGGGGGATATGCCATGACACATGGTGCAGGAGTTGTTCCAGCACTTGACTGAGCACATTTGAGAATGTGGGTTGGGGATGCCATGTAGTGTGGCCACAGTGTGTTAGAATGTGCCCATCGCAAGGAAGTCCAGGACCGACACCAGCTTCCCCAGCAGTGGTATGACTGTCCTGATGTTGATCCTGGTTCCAATTTCCTCCTGGTTCAGGGTCGGCAGCTCAGCGATTGTCTCCCTGTCAAGCCTGTACATGGTGAGTATCTGGTTGCCAGTGAGGGTCCATGGTGAGGCCCAGACATGGGGTATGGACACTTGCCTTGCATGGCGTCTCCTCTTCACCATCCTCCTCCTCCTCCTTATTTACTCTGCTACATGTTCCCTCTGTTGGTCCTCCAGCCCCTGCAGCTCAATGTTCAGCTGAGCAGCTGCATGTCTATGTGCACACACACACACCAGTGTCAGCATGGTGGTATTGGGATGTGTGGTTGGGAAAGGTGTGGCCCGTTTGTACTCTTCATGAGTTCACTGGGTGCACCTGGGTGCATTGGGTGCACCTTTGGCTTCCTTTGCATCACCTGTATGTATTTCCCTCCTCTTTCAGGTAGAGATGTCTCTGCCTTGCTTTTACTGATACAAATGGCAAAATGTGCAGTATTTCAGCCATTTTCCATCTCGTAATGTGCCGGTAGTACAGGTGCTGGTTATACCATCGTCAGATATACCATTGGTGGACTTTGCACCGGAAATAGCAACAATAGTATTGCCGCCGACTTGTGATTCGCCGACACAGTAAATGTGGCAGTAAACAGAATTACCAACACCTTTACGATATATACCAGCATTCTCGTAATGACCTCAAAAGAAAATAAATAATTATTTTATTAAAAAGTAGTTGTATCTTTACTTCTAACATCAAAACAAAATAGGTGATGGCTGGAATGTTTATAATTAATCTTAACCTCTGGCATTGCTCTGAGCAACCCCCAGACCATCGTTCTTTGTCTGCTAAGCCATTACAAAAGGGGAAAGACCATGTGCAAATCATGCTTGGTCCCACCCTAAAGGCGGTGGTACAGCCCGAACTGCTTGGTCACATCATTCTGCGTGAGACCACTAGCATCCCCAAACATGTTTCAGCTTCGGTGGGCCTCATCAGTGAGGAGTAGCTCAATTCTCTATGCTCAACCAGCACAGAACCCATGTCTGGGCATTCCCTTCCCACTTGGGATGACTACAGCAAAACAAAAGACATGATGGCTGGAAGGTTTGAAATGAATCTTCATGGCTGGCATTGCTCTGGGCAACCCTCCAGACCATCATTCTTCACCTGCCAAGTCATTACAAAAGGGGAAAGACCATGTGCAAATCAGGTTTGGTCCCACGCCAAAAGGGGCAGTCCATCCTGAACTGCTTATTCACTTCCTTTCTGCATGAGACCACAAGCATCCCCAAACATGTTTCGGCCTTGTGTGACCTCATCAGTGAGGATTAGCTTGGGTCTGTAGGACCAGCTGGCACAGAACCAATGTCTGGGCATAACAAGTCCCACTTGGGTGACTACAGCAAAACAAAAGACATGATGGCTGGAAGGATTAGAATTAATCTTAACCTCTGGCATTCCTCTGGACAACCCTCCATACCATTATTCTTCACCTGACAAGACATTACAAAAGGGGAAAGACCATGTACAAATCAGACTTGGTCCTACTCCAAAAAGGGCAGTCACATTCCTTCTGCACAAGACCACAAGCATACGCAAACATGATTCAGCCTCATTGGGCCTCATCAGTGTGGAGAAGCTTGGATCTCTAGGCCCAGCAGGCACGGGACCCACGTCTGGACATACCGGTCCCATTCGGGGTGACTAAAGCAAAACAAAAGAGGTGATGGCTGGAAGTTTTAGAAATAATCTTAACCTCTGTCATTTCTCTGGGCAACTCTCCATACCATTGTTCTTCATCTGCCAAGCCATTGCAAAAGGGGAAAGACCATGTGCAAATCAGGCTTAGTCCCATATTTGTTTTTAAAGTATTTCTAACTAAAAGAAGGAAGGAGTCTTAATGGGAGTTACAAACAGAGAAGATTGGGAAAGCATAAAAGGCTTATGGTTAGGGGAAGTTGAGAAGAAATGTGTAGAGGTTTTAGAATGATATATACCATTAGTATCTGGATTGGGTGCGGAAGCCACTCAGGTTGCTCAGAGGGCAAGCTGAATCTAATGATCCAAACCTATGCTTTGAGCAAGCTGACAGCTGCTTGACAGCAGCCTGTCATTTCTTTCAGCCAGTTGCTATTGCACTGAGATGTCCCAGCACCCACCCCACTTCCCCCACCACCCACTTCCACCTGTATCTTCTAATCTGAACCCCCCCCACCCAGGTAGCCATACTGACGTTTTCTGCCAAGTTTGGTAACCAGTTCTCTGTGCTCCATCTCCAGACGATTATGGAAATGGAAGACAGGGTCAGTGCAGAACTTGTCTTACACTTCCATGACCTGCTCAGTTGCAATCTGCACACAAACTGTGGGTCTCAGTATAAAGAAAAAAGGAAGGGGTTGGTTGGTTGCATAGTGAATGCATATGGCTAATTGAGTGCCTCTAATGTGCGGTATGACATCCCCGCTGCTCGTGGTTGTTAAAGTTCTCTGTTCAGCTAGTAATTTTTTTCCCGATATGCGTGAAGCACTTGCTGTCTGTAGATTGGTTGCCTGACATTGTTTTGTGGTTTCTAAAGAATTGATTTATTTGCTTGGCTCCTGTTTACTTGGGTTGAGTGTTGTCACATGCTCATCTCTTTATGATTTTTGCTTTGATGTGAGGGGTGGAAGGGTCTTTAGTTTGTGCCGCCATCATGTGCGGGTTTGTTTTGGGTGGCAGGTGAGAACATTCTGAGGGTGATAGTCTCTGGGTGGTGTGACACTCAGGCCATGAAGTGTACCACCCAGTGATATGGAAGTTGAGGGACTCCCCCCGGTGGAAATGGAAGTGATTCTTGTGCACTTGGATTTAAAATGTTGACCTGTCAGTCTATGTAGAGTTGTTGGATTTTGATAATTAGGTGAAGTAAAAAAAAAATTGCATTTCATGTTTCTACCTCTTGCTTGAGTGTATGGGGAAATGTGCTGTGTTGAGCTTTCAACCTGCTTGGTCTTCTCTGCATGAATGGCCATGTCTTAAGAGTTCTAAATATATACTGTGGTGTGAGTACTAACTGCCTAAGTGATCTCAGTATGTCAGCTGGAGAGAGTTTGGCTAAATGAGACGGTGTGTCCACACATTTACCTTATATTACTCAAGTCATGTGTCCTGTGTATATTTGGGAATTAACTATCCTGTCCAGTAACCAAATAAAGAATTTTTCCTTTTGTACAAATGGCTCCTGGTCATCTTATTAACGACATATTATAAAACTTGGGTATGCAACAATAACTCACATTCTAACCATATACTTATCACACCGACACATATGACCATGCCAGATAAAGAATTAAAATTGTTTTCATACAAATTGGAAGAATCATGCTATAAGAACCAAGGATTAATGTAGAAGAAGTAGAGAAGGAACCATTTTTAGAGAGAGGTCAATCAGTTTTCTCCAGAAGTCCATGACATCTGAAACTCTTGTAACTCTTCCTCTTCTTCTTGGGTTGAATACATATAGTAATTGTTTCTCTATTCCAGCAACCAAATTATTTATTTGTGGAAGAGGGAAACAGACTGTGTCTGTATTCTGGCAACCAAATGATTTATTCATTATAGAGGAAACATGAAATGGAATATGTCATGCATCATGTCAAATTAAGTATGTCAACCTACTTTAGACAGCCTGTTCAAACCCTTAGTGATCAAGGACTGAGCAGATTATTGGAATAATCTTTGTTGTTATGTTATGTTGAAAAAAAAATATATATATATATATATTCACTGAAAAAACTTTGTTAAAGGGACGTTATGGTTTCAAGTAAAATCGAAAAAACCCAGAAATTTGCCAGTTATGGTAAGCTAAACAACCATAACTCACGCCACCACCGTGCACTGCTAAGAGTAACACCCAGGAGATCAAAGATCACATCACAAATGTCATTGATGACATCACATATCTGGGCCACTTGGTTTTGTTTATTGACATATATAGGCTAGGTGGGTTTGTTCACTGGCAGTCAGAATTATAAAATTGAAAAAGGTGCTATATATCTAGACGTTAACCTTGTCATCTGTTCGTAAGTACTTTCCTTAGTGTTTGGTCTCAGCTCATGATGCACATACATGGGGAAATGAGAAGGCCTCAAACACACAATTCATTTGTATACATGAAGATAAACTTTAATGTCATTAACATTTTCTGATTATGCAGTTTCTTTCTTCCTTGCATGTTCTTCTGATTTGTATGCATTGTGGTTCTTCATATGTATTGTTTGTACCAGCACAAGCGCTGTAAATCTTGAATTGTTAGCTAGTTATTACATGTTTAACATTACTCAAAACTCTAAGGTGGCATTTATTATTGTACTATCCAAAATTACAAGATTATAAATAGTGTAATTCTATGGTGCATGTTGCAGTCATTGCCTATGTTTATATATGATTAGGTTTCTGTATTAACGACAACACTGCAATGCAATGATATTAGATGAGTACATTCTTTTAATAGATTAAGTAGTTCATGATAGGTCTCCTGATCACCCCTGACATCTTGTTACCAACAATATAAACACAACTCCTTGTAGGGACTTTTCATCAAAAATATGTATTTCACATGTGATGTCATCAGTGATATTTGTGATGTCATCTTTGATGTCCTGGGTGTTAGTCTTAGCAGTGCACGGTGGTGGCATGAGTTATGGTTGTTTAGCTTACCATAACTGCCGAATTTCTGTTTTTTTTTTATTTTACTTGAAACCATAACGTCCCTTTAACAACGTTTTTTCTTTGAATTTTATAGGTTTTTATGAGTCCAACATAACCATAACGCCCCTTTAACAAAGTTTTTTTAAGTGAATTTCATAGGTTTTTATTAGTGCAACTTAACCATAACGTCCCTTTAACAAAGTTTTTTCTTTGAATTTCATAGGTTTTTATTAGTGCAACTTAACCAGAACGCCCCTTTAACAAAGTTTTTTTCAGTTAATTTCATAGGGTTTTATTAGTGCAACTTAACCGTAACGCCCCCTTAACAAAGTTTTTTTCAGTGCATGCAATTTTCCTATAACTTACTAATATCATACTTACCCAATATAGCAATATTTGTGTCCCATTTACAAAGTGTCACCTTAGTCAACTAGTTTTGCATCAGTAGACGTCTACAAACATCTGACTTCATAGTGGACCTTCCAGACAGTGCCACATGACCATACGTTGGCGCGCGGCAATATGACGTGTCCGAGAACCCGTCCACACTTCACGATAAGATCTCTGCTTCCCGGACAGTTCAGAACTGCATTTTCTACTGATCTAGGAACTTTCAACTTCAAACTTTCTTTTGCACAGCTTCAACACCTATTCCTACTCATTATCCATTAATTGATTGATATTTTATTTCTATCGCGCTCGTACACAAGTGTTTCAGAGTGCGAGAATCTAGTACAATCTAGTACACAGTACATATTTTTAGAAAAACTGCTATTTATCTTAAAATGGCATCAGCTAATGCCATCCCTCCTCCCCAAGAGCCACCACCACTGCTGTAATCAAAGAGCATGAGAAACACTGCCTTAGAAATAATACACGCTCAACATTTTCCCTTGTCCATCTATCCCTCCATATTAGTGTTTGGTTCCTCTTCCCTCATTTCCCTCCCCACCTTTCGTTCTCAGCTCTCCTTCCAAAATTCCCCAAAAAATACATCCAAAAACAACAAAAGACATTGGGCCTCATTACACGGAAGGCGGTAAGGGTTAACGGTCACCGTTAACCCTTACCGCCTTACTACGAGGTCCTTTTGCGGGTAGGTACTCTAACGCCTGCTGTTTAGCAGGCATTAAAAACCAACCCGCAAAGGGACCAGGGTGCTAATTATGATACCGCACTTTGCAGCACCGTAATTAGCGCCTTCCCCATTCCCATAGAGCCCTATGGGGCAAAAATGGGAAGGGGGAAGGGGGAATTACCGCCCCGCCAACCTTGGAATAGGGCGGTAATTCCCCTTTCCACCAAGGCGGTGCCGGTATTTTACCGGCATGGACCAAGGTGCTAATAGCACCTTGGTCCTCCGCCTACCGTGCAATGAGGCCCATAGTCCTTTAGGAACCACCTTTCACAGTTAAAAAATAGGACTAAAAAAACATGTATAGACTCCATCTACTTTATATTTCTAAGTAAAGTACATAGACTCAATAAGATTTTCCAACATTTCCATTTGCATTTTGTGTTATGCTAATGGGAATACTGTGGCGTTCATCCTCTGTTTCCAGGGACTGGAATGGCGGATACCAGCCCAGAAGCCCAAGTGGACTGGAATGGCGGATACCAGCCCAGAAGCCCAAGTTATCAGCCCAAGCGAAGCAAGGATGGATAACGAGGTCTCTGGACCATTATCCCCCCATTCCAGACCCTGAAATGGGGGATGAAGGCCATTAGCACCCTAGGTTCCCAAAGCGGGAACCTGGGGTGCTAAAAAGAGGATTTTTCTTCCTACACCGGGACGCCTCTGGCATCCCGGTGTAGGAAAGAGATGCATTTCCAAGATGGCCACCATGGAAAGGGAAGGCGAGGGTTCCATACAGAGCCCTTCTTCGCTTTGCATGGTAGCCTGCAGAAGGCAAAAAGAGAACCCTATGACCATATTATATGAGCACATTTTTCTTCCCTTTCAGATCTGCCCTAATTTCGAATAACTTTACCACAAAGCCAGTCTCAGGTGGACATGGCAACTTTAATCCTATGTTTTGTCCCTTGTGGTCACGGCCAGTAGCCAGATTGTCTGGATCATGACCTTATTCCATGACCCGGACAAATCTGGCCACTGCCTATGGCCACAGGCTATCCCTCAGTCACTAAAGGTATACCGCTATTTTTTGTAGCTATATTATGACACTTGTCAAATAACAAAACACTGGCACATTTGCAAACCATGCTTGTAGGTCCTTGCCAATGCTCCTTACACAAGTTTGCTGTAAATCCACCCATGTTTTATTTTTTCAAAGGTGTCAAATGTATGTACATACAATCGTCATATAACCTAGCCCCCACTTGACAAAATCCATTCAGACTTTACGAAAACATCTATATCTATATCTAGATCTATAAGCTTTTTGCAAACCTTTGTGTAGATTTGTCAAATGGCACCACATTTATAAGCCTTTACAATATCTTGGGACCCCCCCTCTAATTGTGCTCCCTCTTGACTGAACCCCACCAAACTTCGCAAAAACATGTATATCTTGATCTATTATCAGTTTGCCAAATGAAGTGTAGATTCGTCAAATGGCACCTCATTTATAAGCCTTCACATTATTTAAGGACCCCCCTCTAATTTTGACCCCTCTTCACAAAATACAACCAAACTTCGCAAAAACATTCATATCTAAATGTATTATCAGTTTCACAAATTAAGTGTAGATTCCTCAAATTACATCTCATTTATAAGCCTTTACATTATTTTGGGACCCCACCTCTAATTTTGCCCCCTCATGACAGAATCCTACCAAACTTTACATACTCACTCGGAATCAGGACAGACATATACATGCAAAATTTCATGCAGTTCCATTAAGTGACGCCAAAGTTATAAGCCATCCAAGAACTTCATTTAACTAACCCTGTAATGCTGAGGTGTCCACGAACTTTCCCAGGACTGTTCGCGAACATCCAAACTGTTCGCGGACTTTCACGGCAAAGACCAACCGTTTTTTTGCTTCTTACAGCCATATCCCATCCCATCCTCATCACCCCTCACCTCCCCAGAGATTATTTGATAAATTTGACAAGTACAATGCTGTGTTTTTGAAAATGTTTTTACCGCGATGTCTGCGGATAGCGGTGAAGTCCGCAAATCCAAGATGGTGGGCGTTTTCAAAGATCTGACACACTTCATTCTCTTCACCATCCAATCAGTGAACACATTGCATGTCTGCTAACATGACACAAGCCGATTAACCAATCAGTGTCCTGTCCGCGGAGCGAACAGGGAAGTGTGTCCGCGGAGCGGACATAGATATCACTAATTTTTTGTGACCTACTTTTTGGTCATTTTAAAAAAAACTGTCGGATGGATGTTCACAAAATTTACAAAAGCACACTTTTCGGACCAAGCCGCTGCTCCTGCTACAAATTTGGTGAAAATCCGTCCAGCGGTTTGGGCTGTAGGTGTGAGCAAAGTTTATTCCCCATTCAGTCTATGGGAAAAAAAGACATTTTGCAACCCCCCCTATCACTTTGCCCCCCCTGGACCAAACCTCACCAAACGTTGGAAAAAAAATCAGAGTGTGCCATATACTTTCTTTGCAAAATTTGGTGAGGATTCGTCTAGGGAGAGCAAAGTTATAAACCGCCCAAAAAAGTGCTCTTCCGATGGAATTGGCAATTTAACCATAACTACACAGCCACTACCGTGTAATATATATATATATATATATATAATATATATATTCAGTAAAAAAACGTTGTTAAGGGACATTATGGTTAAGTTGCGCTACTAAAAACCTATGAAATTCAGTGAAAAAACTTTGTTAAAGGGACGTTATGGTTCAAAGTAAAACCGAAAAACCCCTGAAATTCGGCAGTTATGGTAAGATAAGCAACCATAACTCGCGCCACCGTGCACTGCTAACACTAACACCCAGGACATCAAAGATGACATCACAAATGTCATTGATGACATCACTAATGACATCACATGTCTGGCTCTCCCTTTTTTCCCATTACTGACTTATCTAGGCCACATAGTTTTCTTCAGTAACAGTCAGGAAGTAAAAATTGAAAAGGTACTATATTTGTAGACTTAGGGTCAAGTCACATCATATGAAACATATATTTAGCGGAAGACACAGGCTTGAAAGAGAGCAATCCTTTCTGTGCATGAAGATAATCATTAGGGTTATCAGCACTTTCTCATAGTTTTATTTTTATTCCTCTACCTTCCCTGTATATGCTCATATTTGTATACATTGTACTCACTCTCCTTTCCTTTGGGTGCAGTCACATCATGTGATACACATACATATGGTAAGTAGCAGCTTTGAAACAGAGCAATAGTTTCTCTGCATAAAGACAATCAGTTAGGTTATGAACTCTTTCTGCTACTACGTCTGCTTTTTTGTTTACTTCACTGTCCCTGTATATACTCATATTTGTATGTGTTATTGTCTCTTTGTGTTTTGTCTGTAATAATTATGTATTAAGTGGGTTTTATTTTTCACAGTACGCAAAACTCTAATAAGAAAACAGTTATCATTTCACTATTCAACATTGCAAGATTATGAATATGGCACCTTCATCATTTATGCTGCACACACTGCCTATGTTTCTGCATGAGTAGCTTAGTATACTGGATAGAACTTCATAATAGAATGCTATTTATATCAATGCATTGCTTAATGCACTAATTAGCTCATGATATTATTCCTAATGATCCTTGACAGTTTTTGGTCAGCATCATAAGAATCCCTTGTACAGAGTTTTAATGAAATTAAATGCACATGTGATGTCATCAGTGATGTCATCAATGACATTTGTGATGTCATCTTTGATGTCCTGGGTCTTAGCGTTAGCGGTGCACGGTGGCGTGAGTTATGGTTGCTTATCTTACCATAACTGCCGAATTTCAGGGGTTTTTCGGTTTTACTTTGAACCATAACGTCCCTTTAACAAAGTTTTTTTCACTGAATTTCATAGGTTTTTAGTAGTGCAACTTAACCATAACGTCCCGTTAACAAAGTTTTTTTACTGAATTTCATAGGTTTTTAGTAGCGAAACTTAACCATAATATCCCTGACTTTAAATACATGTAACATAGAACATACTGAACCCCGAGCTAGTGATTTCGATGTCCACGGACTACCGCCATGTCCACGGACATATCGAAAATCTGAGCATGGTGAATGTAAATTTAAATGGTGTGCCCCATTTCCCCTTTGAGGTTGGCTCGGAAAAAAGCAGTTTTTTTTGGTTTTTTTGCAGATGCTTGACAGACACCTGGTATTTTGTATTTTTTCTTTTTTTTTTCTTACTTTACTCCTAAAATCTTCACATAACCTTCTCCAAAGCAACCCTTACATTCCAAAACAGCATGGCATTTCCCATAAAAGATATGGAAATGCCATCTTCTTTATAATAAACAGCATTACTGGAATCAATATTCTCATTATTACAGAAGAACATACCAGCTCTAAGCATGAAGGCACACATGCCTCGGTTGATTACACACCTAGCATTGTTTTGCTGAGGACAAAAAACTGAACTATTGTCCCATATTGCCCTAGGTAGTAATACAGAAAAAATTACTTTGGCATTTGGAAGGATGTTCATTACTGCTTGAACCAAGTGTTCCAAATCTGCCAACAAAGTAGGGGCACTAACATAGCCCAAATGGAAAGCACCATAGTGCAAAACTACCACATGGGGACTGTTCATCCTGCCCATATCTTCACAAACTCGTACAATTCCCTGTACATTGCAATCAGGCACAGTGCTCCACACCACCTCCACTCCTTTAACATCAAAATTCTTTGCAACATGCCTGCATTGAGCATACTGTTGTAAACCATGCACAAACATATCTCCAAGCACCAACACCCTGACTTTCTGCACTTCTGCCATCTTCACTACACACAGTCTCTTTCAACACAAATCCACAACCTCAACATCTGATTGGCTGATCCCTACAGTCTTCTTTCCATGCTGGATTTGCTGGAAAACCCTGGATGTAGCACGCCCTGTCCACGAAGAGCCGTTGTGTCCGCGGACTGCGTAACTCTTGGACAGCCCTTCTACCATTTCCACTTCACTCTCTGTGCCATTTCCTCATTGCATACAGCTAAGCAGTCACACAATACGGAGAACATCCTCAGAACACCCCCATTTTGTTTATTTTCGAACATTTCAGGACACCGCGAGTGTTCTTATAACCCATGCAACTTGCCAGCGAACAATACGGACAACGTCCTCAGAACACCCCCATTTTCTTTATGTACGAACATTTCAGGACACTGCAAGTGTTCTTCTGGCTCACTCTTTTTTCTTTTGCTGACATATCTAGGCCACATGGTTTTCTTCAGTAACAGTCAGAAACTAAAAATTGTATTTTATTTGTAGACGTATCCTACAAGTAGGTTCTTATAGTAATTCCCTTAGAGTCCAGTCACATCATATGAAACATGTACATAGGGGAAGACACAAGCTTTAAAGACAGCATTATTTTCATGCAAATAAATTATGATTTCTCTGTTTCAAAGCTGCTATTTACCCTATGTATATGTATATTGGTATGTGTTCTTGTCTCTTTGTGTTTTCTCTATAGTAATGCAATTATGTAATACATGGGTTTTATTAGCTACTTATTACATATTTCACAGTACACAAAAATCTATTAAGAAAACAATTATCATTTCATTATTCAACATATTAACATTACAAATATTATACCTTCATCTTGTACGCTGCACACAATGCTATGTTTCTGCATTAGTAGCTTAGTATACTAGATAGAACCCCATAATAGAATGCTATTCATATCAATGAATCGTTCAAAGCACTAATTAGCGTATGATATTTATTGCAATGATCCTTGACACTTTTTTCACAACATTATAATAAGAATCCCTTGTACACATATTTCGTGAAAAGTACATACACATGTGATGTCATCAGTGATGTCATCAATGACATTTGTGATGTCATCTTTGATGTCGTGGGTGTTAGTCTTAGCAGTGCACGGTGGTGGGGCGAGTTATGGTTGCTTAGCTTACCATAACTGCGAATTTCAGGGGTAAAAGTGTCCAAGATTATTGGAATAAATATCAAGAGCTAATTAGTACATTAAGCGATGCATTGATATAAATAGCATTATAATATGAAGTTCTATCCAATATACTAAGGTACTCATGCAGAAACATAGGCATTGTGTGCAGCATACATGATGAAAGTATAATATTCATAATGTTGATACGTTGAATAATGAAATGATAACTGTTTTCTTATTAGAGTTTTGTGTACTGTGAAATATGTAATAAGTAGCTAATAAAGCCCACGTATAATATAATTGCATTATTACAGACAAAACACAAAGACACAATAACACATACAAATATGGGTATATACAGGGAAAGTGAAGTAAGCAAAAAAGTAGTAGCAGAAATAATTCTTAACCTAACTGATTATCTTTATGCAAATAAATGATTGCTCTGTTTCAAAGCTGCTATTTACCCTATGTACATGTATTACATGATGTGACTGGACCCTAAGGAAAGTAGTGTGCGTACAATGTATACAAATATGAGCATATACAGGGAAAATACAGTAATAAAAAAAACAGACCTATCAGAAAGTGCTGATAACTCTACTGATTATCTTCATGCACAGAACGAATTGCTGTTTTTCAAGCTTGTCTTCCCATATGTATATTTTTCATATGATATGACTGGACCCTAAGGGAATTACTGTAAGAACATACTTGAAGGATAAGTCTACAAATATAGTACGTTTACACGTGGCCTACATAGGTCAGTAAAGGAAAAAAGAGGGAGAGAGACATGTGATGTAATCAGTGATGTCATCTTTGATGTCGTGGGTGTTAGTCTTAGCAGTGCACAGTGGTGGGGCGAGTTATGGTTGCTTATCTTACCATAACTGGTGAATTTCAGGGGTTTTTCGGTTTTACTTGGAACCATAACGTCCCTTTAACAAAGTTTTTTTCACTGAATTTCATAGGTTTTTAGTAGCACAACTTAACCATAAAGTCCCTTTAACAACATTTTTTCACTGAATTTCATAGGTTTTTAGAAGCACAACTTAACAATAATAACTCTGACGTTATGTACATGTAATATGGAACATACTGAACCCCCTCTACTGAATTTGATGTCCGCAAACTCTTTTAATGTCTTCGGACAACAGCACTACTATCCAAAAAGTCTGGGGGGGTATGTTTATATCATAACATATGAACATTTTACAAATTCACAAACCAGCACACATACACATTATATGTAGTAATAAATAAGAAGTGTAACCCATATTTATAACACACTAACCATTCATTTAAATACAATATTTTCTAAAATGGAATATACCAAAAGAAGAAAGATAGGCTTCCAACATGATTACCTCACAGAAACTCCACAACTAAGAGCAACAGCAGATCTACAGATCACTCAGAACACACCTTACCTGAAATAGTAAGTGTACTGCATTTTACTCATATATTTGTAAACTTTCTGTATTAGATACAAAAAAGAATGATATTATGTTTTTTTTTCTCACAGAAATGTCTAGTACCCTGGAGTGGCTAGAGGAGCATTTCCCATGTGATGAAATGTCAGAAGATAATGAATCTAATGGTACACACTTTACTATATAAACCAATTAATTAATATTATTTTATATAGATTTAACATATATATATATTTGTTTGTACAGACCATACTAAAATTGATAATACTAATGAAAAAGCTGAATTGGATAAGACTCTTCAGCACATAGAAGAAAAAATTGACCTACTCTTGGCAAATTTGAATAATTTAAAAAACTTTGTGGAGGATCACTTCAAACAAACAACTACATACCATTGTCCCACATGTACCTGTCCCCCCTCACCATATCCCAGTCAATTATCCCCAAACCCTCTCCATGAACCAAAACGTTTTGATGGGACTTCCATCCCTTCTTCACCTCATATACATCCTATTGAAACCCCTAATTCTCCTGTTTTTGTTTCAGTTTCTGCCTCACCTTCTCTGTCATAAATTTAACATACATGTAAAATAAAGTAAAATTATTATATTGTGTCCTAATTCATTTCTTGTTTTTTTTATTAAAAAAAAGCAATTCAGGTGTCTGCGGTCAGCGCGGGTGTCTGGAATGTCCGTGAAGAAACAAAAATGCAGGTGTCCTAAGAACGCTATACCTGTCCGTACTGTTCGCTAGCAAGTTGAAACTGTTCTAAGAACACACGCGGTGTCCTAAAATGTTCATAAAGAAACAAAATGGGAGTGCCCTTAGGACGCTCTGCCTGTCTGTATTGTTTGCAAGCATGTTGAAACTGTTCTAAGAACACACGCGGTGTCCTGAAATGTTCGTCAATGGACGAAATGTGGGTGTCCTGAGGACGCTGTCCGTATTGTTCGCTGGCAAGGTGAAAGTGTTCTTAGAACATATTATGTGTCCTGGGGTGTTCGTAAATAAACAAAATGGGTGTATCCTGAGGACGCTATGCCTGTCCGTATTGTTTGCAGGCAAGTTGAAACTGTTCTAAGAACACAGGCTGTGTCCTAAAATGTTCGTAAAGAAACAAAATGGGAGTGTCCTTAGGACGCTATGCCTGTCCGTATTGTTCGCAGGCAAGTTGAAACTGCTCTAACAACACACGCAGTGTCCTGAAATGTTTGTCAATGGACGAAATGTGGGTGCCCTGAGGGTGCTGTCCGTATTGTTTGCTGGCAAGATGAAAGTGTTCTTAGAACATATTACGTGTCCTGGGATGTTCGTAAATAAACAAAATGGGGGTGTCCTGAGGACGCTATGCCTGTCCGTATTGTTCGCAGGAAAGTTCAAACTGTTCTAAGAAAACAAGCTGTGTCCTAAAATGTTCATAAAGAAACAAAATGGGAGTGTCCTGAGGACGCCCTGCCTGTCCGCATTGTTCGCAGACAAGTTGAAACTGTTCTAAGAACACACGCAGTTTCCTGAAATGTTCGTCAATGGACGAAATGTGGGTGTCCTGGGGACGCTGTCCGTATTGTTCGCTGGCAAGATGAAAGTGTTCTTAGAACATATTATGTGTCCTGGGATGTTCGTAAATAAACAAAATGGGGGTGTCCTGAGAACGCTATGCCTGTCCGTACTGTTCGTAGGCAGGTTGAAACTGTTCTAAGAACACATCAAGTGTCCCGGAATGCTCGTAAATAAACAAAATGGGGGTGTCCTGAGGACGCTATGCCTGTCCGTATTGTTTGCAGGCAAGTTGAAACTGTTCTATGAACAAACACCTGTACATAACTGTTTGTTTCACTTGTGACACACTTTTAATCACTCCAGGCTCCGAACAGTGTCTGTAGAACACCAACGCGCATGCGCAAAATAGTTTCAGTGAATTTGGTGTCCTGCGGACCCCCGCTCCCTTCGCGGACATGTTCGTGAAGCTATCATGTGACCGTGCCCACGATCAGCAGATGTTCTGATTGCGAACACTGTTCGTGTCCCCGAACAATTTAAAACTACATTTTCAAGTAATCTACAATATTTTCCAACAAAAGCTCACCATAGAACAAGTCCCAAATAGTAATCCTGAGTTTCTACATACTTTTTGTGACTTTTTTTAACCCTTTTTTCTGTTCGATCTGTCCGTGGACAGCGCGCATGTCCACGAACCGCGCACAAGCACCCCTATAAAAGACCACGACCTAGAGCTCATTCTCGTTGTGTTTCTGGCTATCCTACAGAGCACAGCGAATTTTGCTGCCAATTTGCAGATTTCCATCGCAAACTTGATGGCATCCGTGGCTCCACTACTGCCACCTGGTGCTGCATCTGCCTCAGCACCACTCCCACCCCCTCCACCACCACCACCTCCCCAAAGGCCTGAAGAGGGGAACAGGAGTGAGGATGCACAGGAGGAAGAAAAGGATGATGAGAATGAGGTACTGGAAGTCCCTACTACCAGCACTCGGCGTGAGTTTTGGGTGTGGCAGTTATTTTCCATTCGTGGTAATGGTCCTAAGGTGCGTGCGAACCAAGTCACCTGCAATGAGTGCAAAATGGTACTCAGTCGCGGGAGGCATGGTTCATACAACTTTGTAACAACTACCATGACGCGACACCTAAAGTCATTCCACTCTGGGGCCATTCGCAAAGTTGTACCTTGCGAGGAGCATAGCAGGTTGACTTCCTCTACTTCATCCGCTGTTTCCGATCCTGTCACCACAAGGAACACTCCTGTGGGACAGCGTATTCCTCAAGCTGCCTCACAATCCATACGCAATGCTGATGACCCTTACCTTTTGAGGGTCACAGTTGTATGTATGTACTGCGACACAGTACTGTGCAGGGGGGAGAGACTTTGTAGTGCTTTTGAGGCTATCGTTTCAGAGCACGAAAAGGTCTGCTCACTACCCAAGTGAAACCCACTCTACATCTTCCTCTCTCAGCTCGCCCTTTCTTATCCCTGTGGTTGGTGTCCCCCCTTTACCCTCCTTTCCCCTCCTCTCCTAGTGTGTCTTGTATACAAAAAAAAAAATTAAAACAACACAAATAAAAAAAAGGCTCTTTTCAGAGCCGCCTTTTACAGTTCAAAAATAGAAGTGAAAATAAATGAAGCAGGACCCTGTGTATTTTTTAGAAGTCCGCGGACTGTTGGCAGCATTGGAAATGTCAACCTTTGGCAACATTTCCAATGCAGAGAATTAACAGAAAACATTTGGCAATCTGCAGTTCTCTTCTGCCAACATCTTAAAAAGTATTAGAGTTTGTATATTATCTCAAGAAGCACAAGCAATATTGAAAACCCGGCACATTCATGCACATTATGGCCATAATGCATGTGCTACGGATGTTATGGAACAATTAGCCCACAAAAATGTCAATTGTATGGCCTTAATGCCAACTCTTGCAAGCTGTTTCAAATTCAATGAAACAATGTTAAAAAAAGAAATGCAACCAATAATTGAAATAAGCGCCACAGACAAACTAGACATACATGGTATGACACTACCCATGTGTGAACATGCCACAACGAGACTAAATAGTTTAGAAAATTCAATCTCCAACACAGCTGGATTGGAAAAAATATTACAATTATCCTTAAATTGCAGAGTAATGCTTAAACTAATCTTTGATGTGGATCAAGGACAAGTTAATGGAGCACTGGGTACAGTTGTTGGCTTTCAAACATACCCACGTGACAACATTTAGTTGTCAATATTCTCTTTGACAAACTTTCAGAAGTAAAAAGGATAGGACGCTCAACAGCTTGATTCCTTCTCTCCAAAGACATGTATGTACGAAGAGAACAATTTTTTCTAACTCTTGCACACACAGTCACCATTCATAAATCACAAGGTCTTACCCTAGACAAGGCATTGATAGACATTGGTAACACAGTCTTTAAAGAAGGCATGAGCTACGTAGCACTATCACACTTACTTACACTTGAGGGCCTATTTCTAGTCAACCTTGATGCAAGTAAAGTAAACGCTGATATTCCTTCCATTTCAGAATACAATAGACTTCGTTCGCTATACACCCACCATCTAAAAACATATCCTATTCCACAAAAAGTAAAATGTTCTAAAAGAAAACTAAATCAAACAGAAATGCAACAGGATGTCACTGCAAATCCTCCAAAGAGAATAAAAGAAATTAATACTTCATCAAGTACCACAATCAAAAAAGAACCTATTAGGGAAAGTAAACCAGGTACTTCTTCAAAGAAGGAAGACAAACTTTAAAAAAAGCACTCAGATACAGAACTAGCTGGTCCATTTAAACTTTCAAATGTAAATGGTGTAAGTTGCTACGCAAATGTAGCAATGGATATTCTATTACAATTACCACCAGTAGTTGACACAATTTACTTACACAGTACAGACCAGGTGTGTTTGCAAATGTTAGTACTCCATAGAAATGCAACAAACAATCCTGACAACACGTATATTGTTTATAGAATAAGACAACAATTGGACTACTGTGCTGGAATGGTGAAATTCACTATAAACTCACAGGAACATCCACAAGAATTTCTAATGTACTTACTACAAGTACTGGAAAACAAAAACATACCTATAAATGAAATCTTCCAGATTTCATTCATGTGGAAACATACATGCACTCTGTGCAACAATGTGACACAAGAACAAATACACAATGAGCGCTTTGTGTATGTATCAATACCTAATTGTGAATCCATTCCATTTCAGCAACTTGTACAAAATGCAAACCATGGTAGATTATGTACTACCTGCAATTCGGATAATCGCTCCACCTTACTAATACAAACAGATAGTAAATATGTAATACTTATGCTTCTATGTTACAATGCAGATGGTACCAAAAACAATTGCAAGCTGACTGGATTCACACATGGTCAAGTATCACTTGGTAAGAAAACCTTCACAACAATAGGTATAATCTACCACACAGGAGCCACAACCAATGCAGTTCACTATACTGCATGTATAAAAAAGAGTTGTGGATGGTTCGAATGTAATGATAGTACCATTACTCTAAAGCAGAGATTACCTGCACATCTTAAAAAAGCTTATTTAATCTTCTTAAAACCAAAATGTATCAACTAAACTGTACTTAAATATTAACTAAACTTTTATTAGAAAACTATAAACTGTTACAATATGCCAACAGCTATTTAACTGCCCCAAGATTCTACAACAAATTTTACAATATCCGAACAGATAAATCAGTACCACTTCATTATAATTTCTTAAAACCAAAATGTATTAACTAAACTGTACTTAAACATTAACTAAACTTCTATTAGAAAACTATAAACTGTTACAATATGCCAACAGCTATTTAACTGCCCCAAGATTCTACAACAACTAAACAGATAAATGAATACCAATAAATTATATCAAATAATAAACAGTTAGAATAAGCCAACTGGTATCTAACTACCGCAAGATTTTCAATAATCAAACAGATAAATCAATAAAACTACATTATAACAAAAAATAGACAGAATACTCCAAATGGTGTCTAACTAACCCAAAATTTTACAATATCCAAATAGATAAATCAATACCACTTCATTATAACAAAAACTAGACTGTTAGAATATGTCAACAGGTATCTAACTGCTCCCAGAATCTGCAACAAGCCAATTTATAGAGCATTAGACCGAAACAACAAGTAAACACTGAAAACAAACAAACAAACAAATAGACTGTAGAATAACAAAAGAAGTTTTTTTTTAATCCAACATGGATTTTTTTTTTCTCCCACAGACCCAATGATTTTAGCAACAAACACAGAAACTGAGCAAATTGCACAGTACACTGGTTTGTAATCTACTAAATATGAGGGTAAAAAAAAAATGTTGATTATTCAATGTTATAAGTTGTTACAAAATACCAATACTAACATGATCTTTTCTTTTATCACAGAAAAAAACAAGAAATACATGTACTGTTTGGTTACTAAACCAAACAGTAAGTATATTATGATAAGTACAACCATCACAGCAAACCACACCCATAGTGACGTATAACTTTGCTGCCTATAAATTTGATCTTGTCCATGCACCCAAGACTATTCCCTGCCCACAACCACCACAGCATATCACACCCATAGTGGCTTATAACCTCATTGCTTATAAATTTGTTCTTGGATCCAAAAGTTATAAGCCACTATGGGTGTGATATGCTGCGGTGGTTGTGGAAAGGGCATAGAGTCTTGGGTGCATGGCCATCTGGCCATGCTCCCAAGACTCTATGCCCTGGCCACAACCACCGCAGCATATCACACCCATACAGTCAAACATTTTAACTATGCCTTATGGACACTTTTAATGTCCGCGGACATCATGAGTGTTCTTAGAACAGTTTCAAATTTGCTGCCTATAAATTTGATCTTGTCCATGCACCTAAGACTATACGCCCTGCCCACAACCACCACAGCATATCACACCCATAGTGGCTTATAACTTTGTTGCTTAGAAATGTGTTCTTGGATCCCAAAGTTATAAACCACTATGGGTGTGATATGCTGCGGTAGTTGTGGCCAGGGCATAGAGTCTTGGGAGCATGGCCATGTTCATGAGTGTCCTTAGAACAGTTTCAAATTGCCTACGAACAGTACGGACAGACATAGTGTCCTCATGACACCCTCATTTTGTTTATTTACAAACATCCCAGGACACATCATGTGTTCTAAGAACACTTTGAACGTGCTTGCGAACATGTGTTCTTACAACAATTTGAAATTGCTTGCAAACAGAACGGACAGGCATACCGTCCTCAGGACACCCCCATTTTATTTATTGATGAACATCCCAGGACACATGATGTGTTCTTAGAGCAAATTCAACTTGCCTGCGAACAAAACGAACAGGCTTACCGTCCTCAGAACACACCCATTTCATTTATTTTCGAACATTTCAGGACACTGCCAGTCTTCTTAGAACACTTTCAGCTTGCTTGCGAACAATACGGACAGGCGTAGTGTCCGTAGAACACCCCCATTTCGTTTATTTAGAACATTTTAGAAAATCAGCATTGTCCGCGGACAAAGCGAACACAACAGGGGGGTCTACCACCTAAATAAATAAAACATTTAACCCATCTCCTACTCCCCACCCTCCCCAAACACTTTCACACAACAACACACTCTACTGAATAGTATTTTTCAACAAAGCTTCACTGCGCTGTCCGCGGACATCCGCGAATCCAAGATGGCGGGCATTCCCGAAAATCTGACGTGCTTCACGCTCTACACCGTCCAATCAACGTACAGGTTGCATGTACGCGGACATGACGCAAGCTGGTTGGCCAATCAGGACACTGTCCGCGGAGCGAACAGGGAAGTGTGTCCGCGGACCGAACATAGATATCACTAATTTTTTTTTAACCTATTTTTTGCTCATTCTATAAAAAACTACTGGACCGTTTTTCACCAAATTTGCAAAAGCACGCTTTCGGGACCAAGCCGCTGCTCCTGGTCCAAATTTGGTGAAAATCCGTCCAGCAGTTTGGGCTATGGGAAAAAAGAAGTTTTGGGACCCCCTTATAACTTTGACCCCCCTGAACCAAACCTCACCAAATTTTGCAAGAAAATTCAGAGTGACCCATGTACGTTTTTTGCAGTTTGGTGAGGATTCGTTCAGGGAGAGCGAAGGTTTAAGCCACCCAAAAGGGCTCTTCCTATGGAAACAGCAACTTAACCATAACTACACAGCCACTAAAATGGCGGTGTTATATATATATATATTCTTGGTGTTGCTAAAACATGTCCAAATGCTCCAATTTCAATGCTGTCAGGACTATACTGCACTGATGATCCCAAGTAAGGTTGAAACCAGGTATGTAGTTGTTCTGATAGACTTGTCTGTTTTGGGTTTATTATGCTATGTATAAAGTAGCACTGCCCTCTTAGACAGTGACACTTTTCTGGAGAAAAAGGTTTGCATTTGGGCTCATTTGCATACTCACAATGCCTTGCTGTTGTGGCTCAGAACTGGAGGTGAACTTCCAGCGATGGCTACTAGGGTCGCTGTGGAGTGTGCGACTTGGCTACAATGGCTTTTCCTATTTTCACATTTCAGGGGAAAAGTTTATATATATATATATATATATATATATATAACGTTCTTGCTTTTGTTAAAACACGGCCAAATGCTCCAGCTTCAAAGCTGTCAGGACTATACAGCACTGATGATCTCTAATGAGGGTGAAACCAGGTATGTAGTTGTCCTGACAGCCTTTCAAAATGTCTGTCTTTGGTTGATTAAGCTATGTATAAAGTAGAACTGCCCTCTTGTGACTTGGCGCTAATCGATTTTCCTATTTAGGAAAAAACATTAGTTGCAGGGACATTAGGGTGAGCAAAACATTGTAACAAAACCTTTGAAATTCAAGGAAAAACTTTAGTTGCAGCAATGTTAATGTGAGAACTTAATGCAACAAAACCCCTTAAATTCAGCTAAACCTAACGTAACTTTGCGCGCCCTGTTGCACAACCTATGACCACACTGATGACATCACAGATCACATCACTGAGGACATCACTAATTACATGTTGTATGAGAACAATGATGACATTACAAATTGCATCAGTGATGCATACACTAAATGCATTGAATACAACTGATTCTATCAATAATGGAATTAGGCATAACATCATTTATAAGTTAGCTCATGCAAACTTTGATTACCTTCAAAACAATTTAGGCCTTGGACTTGGCGACGACAAAGGCTGGGGTCACTAGCCAGAACTAAAGGCCACAGCTAGTGGCTGGTTAGTGTTAAAAAATACCAATGTGCATGCTTAAAAGCCATGCCTGGTAGCCCATCACTGTTTTAAAATATACAGTGAGCAACGCTGGAAGCTGTAGTCGGTGTCCATGGCTAAAGGTCCAGGCTAGTGCCCATTGATCAGTTAGAATATACAGTCGGCATAGCCAAAGGCTGTGGCCACTGGCTAGTATTGTGTTGAAGACCATGGCTAGTGGCTGGTTAGTGTATTTAATATACAGCGGGCACGGCCGAATGCTATAGCTAGTGGCTTCGCTTATTGCATTTTATTATTGTGAAATATACAGTGGCTATGGCCAAAAGATTTACAAACTGCGCAAGGCCATGGCTAGTGGCCCCATTATATGTTAGAATAAATAGTGGGCACCACCAAAGATTGCGGTCACTGGCCAGTATTGTGCTAATGTCCATGGCTAGTGCCTGATTAGTATAATTATACACAATGTACACAGTTGAAAGCTGTATCCACTGGTAAATGCCAAAATCTATGGTTTGTAGCCTGTTAGTGTTTTAAAATATTCAGTAAACATGGGTGAAGATTGTGACCACTGTCCATAACTGGAGGCCATGACTAATACCCATTCATGTCTTAAAATATATTTGGCCATGCACACCGACCATGACTGAAGGCCATGCTTAATGTCAATTACTGTTCTAATGTAATTAGCGATGTCACCAGTGATCCCATCAGTGAGTATGATGGTACATGTACTCACCCATATCACAGGTCTGTTGGCTTCTGTGCCCCTCCATATATGCCTGAAGCATGCCGTTCTGCAGGCCCAATGCATCATGGGTCGATCCTAGGAAGTGGGTAAAGCAGTGCGTGATGGTGAGGTCTGCCTCACAGATGACGTGGACATTGAGCGAGTGGAACTGCTTGCGGTTCCAGTATACCTTCTGTGAAGCCTGGGGTGTTCCCAACTCTACATGGGTACAGTCCAGGGCTGCTAGCACATTCGGCATGAGTGAGAAGGCGTAACATGGTGCCTTTGTGGCATTCACCTGTTCCAGGGTGGTGGGTAGGGTGATATGCCATGACACATGGTGCAGGAGTTGTTCCAGCACCTGACTGAGCACATTTGAGAATGTGGGTTGGGGGATGCCATGTAGTGTGGCCACAGTGTGTTAGAATGCGCCCATCGCAAGGAAGTCCAGGACCGACACCAGATTCCCCAGCAGTGGTATGACTATCCTGATGTTGATCCTGGTTCCAATTTCCTCCTGGTTCAGGGTCGGCAGCTCAGCGATTGTCTCCCCGTCAAGCCTGTACATGGTGAGTATCTGGTTGCCAGTGAGGGTCCATGGTGAGGTCCAGACCTGGGGTATGGACGTTTGCCTTGCATGGCGTCTCCTCCTCACCATCCTCCTCCTTATTTACTCTGCTACATGTTCCCTCTGTTGGTCCTCCAGCCCCTGCATCTCAATGTTCAGCTGGAGCAGCTGCATGTCTATGTGCACACACACACACCAGTGTCAACATGGTGGTATTGGGATGTGTGGTTGGGAAAGGTGTGGCCCTTTTGTACTCTTGGTGAGTGCACCGGGTGCACCTGGGTGCATTGGGTGCACCTGTGGCTTCCTTTGCATCACCTGGATGTATTTCCCTCCTGCTTTCAGGTAGAGGTGTCTCTGCCTTGATTTCACTGATAGAAACGGCAAAATGTGCAGTATTGCAGCCATTTTTCATCTCGTAATGTGCCGGTAGTACAGGTGCTGGTTATACCGTCGTCATATATACCGTTGGTGGACTTTGCACCGGAAATAGCAACAATAGTATTGCCGCCGACTTGTGATTTGCCGACACAGTAAATGTGGCAGTAATCAGAATTACCAACACCTTTACGATATATACCAGCATTCTCGTAATGACCTCAAAAGAAAATAAATAATTATTTTATTAAAAAGTAGTTGTATTTTTACTTCTAACATCAAAACAAAAGAGGTGATGGCTGGAATGTTTATAATTAATCTTAACCTCTGGCATTGCTCTGAGCAACCCACAGACCATCGTTCTTTGTCTGCTAAGCCATTACAAAAGGGGAAAGACCATGTGCAAATCATGCTTGGTCCCACCCTAAAGGCGGTGGCACAGCCCGAACTGCTTGGTCACATCATTCTGCGTGAGACCACTAGCATCCCCAAACATGTTTCCGCTTTGTTGGGCCTCATCAGTGAGGAGTAGCTGGAATCTCTATGCTCAGCCAGCACAGAACCAATGTCTGGGCATACCCTTCCCACTTGGAGTGAATACAGCAAAACAAAAGACATGATGGCTGGAAGGTTTCAAATTAATCTTAATTGCTGGCATTGCTCTGGGCAACCCTCCAGACAATCATTCATTCTTCACCTGCCAAGCCATTACAAAAGGGGAAATACCGTGTGCAAATCAGGCTTGGTCCCACAGCAAAAGGGGCAGTCCATCCTGAACTACTTGGTCACTTCCTTTCTGCATTAGACCACAAACATCCCCAAACATGTTTCGGCCTTGTGTGACCTCATCAGTGAGGATTAGCTTGTCTAGGACCAGCAGGCACGGAACCAATGTCTGGGCATACCCGTCCCACTTGGGTGACTAGAGCAAAACAAAATATATGATGGCTGGAAGGATTAGAATTAATCTTAACCTCTGCCATTCCTCTGGGCAACCCTCCAGACCATTATTCTTCACCTGACAAGACATTACAAAATGGGAAAGACCATGTACAAATCAGACTTGGTCCCACTCCAAAAGGGGCAGTCACATTCCTTCTGCACAAGACCACAAGCATCCGCAAACATGATTCGGCCTTGTTGGGCCTCATCAGTGTGGAGAAGCTTGGGTCTCTAGGCCCAGCAGGCACGGGACCCACGTTTGGATATACCGGTCCCATTCGGGGTGACTATAGCAAAACAAAAGAGGTGATGGCTGGAAGTTTTAGAATTAATCTTAACCTCTGTCATTTCTCTGGGCAACACTCCATACCATTGTTCGTTGTCTGCCAAGCCATTGCAAAAGGGAAAGACATTGTGCAAATCAGGCTTAGTCCAATATTTGTTTTTAAAGTATTTCTAACTAAAAGAAGGAAAGAGTCTTAATGGGAGTTACAAACAGAGAAGATTGGGAAAGCATACAAGGCTCATGGTTAGGGGAAGTTGAGAAGAAATGTGTAGAAGTTTTAGAATGATATACACCATTAGTATCTGGATTAGGTGCGGAAGCCACTCAGGTTTGCAAAAAATGTATATGGGCCACTCTGAATTTTTTTCCAAAGTCTGGTAAGGATTCGTCAAGGGGGGCCAAAGTTATAGGGGGGGGTCCAAAATGTCTTTTTTTCCCATAGACTGAATGGGGCAAAAACTTTTTGCACGGCTACAGGTGAAACCACTGGACGGATTGTCATCAATTTTGCGGCATGGCCTTGTTCCCCAAAGCGTGCTTTTGTACATTTTGTGGGAAATCTTATTGTAGTTTCCTTTAAAATGACCAAAAGATAGCTCTCTAAGAATTAGTGATACCTATGTCCGCTCCACGGTCCCACTTTCCTGTTTGCTCAGTGGAGAATATTTCTATTGGCTAATCCATGGCATGCTGTACATAAAGATGTTGCGCTTTCACCGATTGGGTCTGCCGCAGCGTCAAGTGCGTAGCATACTTTTGATACGGCCGCCATGGTCACTTAGTTTTTGAGTTGTATGCCGAAATCACCGCAAACAAACCCTTATGGAACCTTGTGTCGAAAGGTAAGAATTACTTATAAGTGTCAATAGAAAGTGAAACAGTACTTTGTCTTGTTACCACTATAGTACCATGCACTGCAACTTGGTAGACAATGTACTACAATTCTTTACTGCGTCTTTGTAAGAAGCCAACACCAACATTACTGCGGTTAGACTGGCGTCCTATATTTTGGAATGTAAGGCAGCCACCTGCACGGTTTTGTAAAAGAGCGCATCTGCACTTGGTCGGGAGTAACGGTTCTCATGAGTGACTGCTGATATGTAGTAGCAAAAAGAGAATTTATTTGCGTTCGGAGTGAAGGTCAGTTCATCTCATTTCATTTTTTCGGTAGACACTCAGTATGGTCGCGCACGCACCAAACCTCATAAGGGTCAATTGTTTTTTAACCTTGACGTACAGGGAACAGAGACAGAAAGAATGTAGGGAGTCACAGTTTGTGAAACATTCCCTTTGATAACTTATGCTTCAAAAAGGTTTGTGAGGCACATGGAATATCAGTTCCCATTGAAGTCTTCTAGCAAAGAACTACTTTGTGACTGCGGAGGTCGAAATGGAGCCAATGCGTATCTTGTAAGCTTATTTTAGAGGCCTGTACACCAACCTGCCATTATTTACTTAGTCTGAAAAAAAATTAATATTTATTACTAGTAATGATTTTGAAAGTTTGTGTGCCGTTGAAATTTCATATTGCACGTTACCGCCCTTTTGGAAGTTTGTGTGCCGTTCAAAATTCATATCGCACATTAGCGCCGTCTGTACAATGTCACTACAATTTCCACTATTACCTACGACATTTATGTGACAATCATATTTTTTTAACTAATATACAGATTGTACATTGTCACCTTTTTTAAGGAGTCAATACATTTCCCGATATAAAAATAATTGTTTCTAGAAATGTAATGTGTTACCCTTTACATTTCTGCAAAGGCTTTGTATTTATGCCTTTTTTTGTCATTTTATCCTCAGCTACTTCCTTCCATACTGCGAATGTCATGGACTTCAGCTTCCGACTGACGGTTTCTTTAATCGTCAAGTGCAGCTTTTCGTCACCGGTTGTATGTGCGTCATCATTGAATTGGATGACTGCATCGGACCTCTATGTCCGTACGCGGTTGTAGCAGTAAGAAGCAACATACCATCCTTTGTGGTGTCATAGTCTGCAGCCATTCACGTCGCCTTGTAAATCACTGTGACAGGAATAGCCTTCTGTGTCAACAACGCATAATTTCAGTGTGGTTAAACAACAACGTCACCATTGCCCGTAACATTATAAGTAACATACTATAATTTCTGATGGACTATATCACAGCGATTGACGCCGTCTTCACAATGAATGTGAGAGGAAACCTACTACTGTGTCGCCACTGCATGCTGTGTATGTGTTAAACACTGTCAGGCCGATTCATGGAATAATTAGCGCGGCGCAAGTGGGCAAAAACGTGCGAATCGCAGTGGAATAGCGAAAATCGCAGTGCAAGTGCGAAAATCGCACGAAAAGCAGTGCACATCGATTCATGAAAGTCCGTGCGCGAGCAAACCAGCGGATGTGCGATAAAAAAGTGCGCGGCGCACGTTGGCGCACAGGCCATCTAACAGCGTGCGCCAGGTCACAACGAAAATCGCACAGGCCACAGCGAAATTCGCACATAGCGCGGCGCACGCAACAAAAGTAGGCGGAACACGGGCGTAACACTCGGAATGGGGAACAACTTGCCAAAACGTGGGCACCACAGGGGAAAGTACAGGGCACAAGTGCGCGGAACGCCCACACGCTCGCCTACAACACGTATTCATGGAATAGAATAGAGAAAAAAAAGCGCACGCTCAAACCAGCGCACAGGCACAAACATGACCGCCACAAGAAAGCAGGCGGTAGCGTCTCTGCGGCTGTAAGAAAAGTGCGCCAAAAGGTGCGCCAACAAATAGCACCTATATACTGCCATGATGAATGTCCTATACTGTGGCCCTCCAGGACAAATGACGTGCAAAGGGGTACCCACAAACACGGACACCCGCTGACAAAAAATACGTGTGCGTGTATACCGGGGTGCGCAGGAAGTCTCTCACGCGATTTCAGCAGGGTACGTGTATTACAGGGGTTCGCGTGAAGTTTTTCACGCGATCGGGCCTGGGGGAGCGTGCTACGTGTATTACAGGGGTTTGCGTGAAGTTTTTCACGCGATCGGGCCTGGGGGAGCGGGCTACGTGTATTACAGGGGTTCGCGTGACGTTTTTCACGCGATCGGGCCTGGGGGAGCGGGCTACGTGTATTTCAGGGGTTCGCGTGAAGTTTCTCACGCGAACGGGCCTGGGGGAGCGTGCTACGTGTATTTCAGGGGTTCGCGTGAAGTTTCTCACGCGATCGTGCCTGGGGGAGCGTGCTACGTGTATTACAGGGGTTCACGTGAAGTTTTTCACGCGATCGGGCCTGGGGGAGCGGGCTACGTGTATTACAGGGGTTCACGTGAAGTTTTTCACGCGATCGGGCCTGGGGGAGCGGGCTACGTGTATTTCAGGGGTTCGCGTGAAGTTTCTCACGCAATCGGGACTGGGGGAGCGGGGTACCACTCACTGTCTGCCTTGCGTGTAGAAGAACGCGTAGCCAACACCTGCTGTGAAGTAATAGCGTGTGAACCCCAACGGATGGAAAACACACGCACCGCACGAAAAGCACGTACAGAACATAAAGGCACGCGGGATCACCAAGCCCTGCCAGGGCAACGCCCGTGCGCAAAACGTCACAGACGCGCTTACGCTGTAAGGGCCTTTGGTCCAATGAAAACGCGTACGCGTGCTGACGCGCTTACGCGCTAAGGGCCTTTCCTCGATTTTCACGCTGACGTGCAGGATTTTCACGTGCCAAATCACTCCGTATCAAGCTGGCCACGCGAAAACACACGGAAGACCACGCTCCTGCCCAGAAGGCCGAATTACTGCCCCCCAGTGCCCCGAGCAGCCTCCCACGTGCCATCTGCTGCTGCTGCCTGCCTGCCTGCTGCCACCGTGCCCTGCCATTTGGTGCCTGCACATCAGCCATCTGCAGGTGTCCAGTTGCTGTGTCCACCCCTGCTGGAACAGAAGACTCCCGACTCGGATAACATCGCTCCACAGCCCAGCCCCAGGACCCAGTTGCCCACCCACTCCTGCCCCTGGGGTTGCCATGTCGGGCACATCAACATCTGGCACCAGTGGCAACCCCCAGCCAGAGGGGCAGAGGGGCACCAGCTTCACTGCCACCGAAGTTGGTGTCCTGGTGGAGCAAGTCCTGGGGCAGTATGATGCCCTCTTCGGATCGTCCCGCGCCAACAAGGAAGGACGGGACAGGATCTGGGCCGACTGTGTGGTTGCCATCAACGCGGAGGGGGTGGCAACCCGCACCATCCAGAAGGTCAAGAAGCGCTGGGAAGACTTGAGGTCCAGGACCCTAATGAAGGCCCGGCGCCTCGTGGAGGGGGGCCGGGGCCGCATGAGTTCCATCCAGTTGAGGGTCCTGGAACGCGCACACCCAGCGCTCCACGCCCAGGTCCTTGAGAGGGAGACCCGTCTGGAGTTGAGCGGTAAGTGGCCAAGCGTTGCTGTGTGAGACAGGGCATGTTGCAGTGTGCTGGTTGTCTGATACTTGCCTGCATGTGTGACATAGGCCATGTACGCATGTATGTGTGCAGGGACATCATGGGAATGCATGTGCGACCTGTAATGTGTGAACCGCACGGTTGTTGCATGTGTTTGAATGCAACATGGGGAGCCCTGTGCAGATTGCACACATGAGAGCATGGCAGTCTCTGTTCCTGGACATGGGTGGGGGCGAGGGATGGGTGCTGATGCCAGATACATATGTGGTATCCATGTCTGTGTGCCTGACCTGCGTGTCTGTGACTTGTGAGTGCCATGGATGCATGACACATGTCTGTGACAATGTACAGATTCACTGATGCAGCCTAGTCATCCTTGTATGCACTGTGATTGGGGTGTACGGGGCCAGGTGGATGTGACTGAGGTGAAGTGTGTGCATGTGATAGGCATGACCCATGATGCATGTGAGTCCCATTACATTGTATGATTCGAGAGTCCATTGGACATGCATTGAAATGTCCATGGCACGCACCATGACTGTCACTGTGTTTGTTTTGCCTGGACTGACACATGTGTTGTGGTGTGACATGATGGAAGTGTACTTTGACAGTGGCACTCATCTGCTATTGCTTCCTGTCTAGGGGACCATTGTACAGTACCCTGATGCTTGTGTTCTATGTCTCCCTCTACGCAGCGGCTAGTGAAGGAGAGGGCGGAGACGGCGCTGTGGAGCAAGGCGGCGGGGATGCCCCCACGGCTGCAGCGGAAGGGGTGGGTGAGCCCCCACAGGGGCCTGCTACGGCGGTAGACGGCGAGGAGCCATCCAGGTTGGTGGTTTCCACAGAGGAGGAGGAGGCCGCCACTGAGGCGCACATGGGGCCTGGTGGGGGCATCCCTGCTGGTGCAAGTGGTGCAGTCCAGGGGCAGGGGCAGGAGGCAGCACAGGTCACCGTGGAGGGGCCTGTGCATGTCGCTGTCCCTGAACCTGTGGGTGCACCACCTTGCACCAGCAGGGATGCCCCGTCCCAGGCCCGTCCGCAGGTAGAGGGGATGTCCATGTCATCTGACTCCCCTCCACCTGCGGACGAGGGGACACCTGGCCGTGTGGAGAAGGTCCTGATTGGGGTCGCGATGCGCACGGCTGTGATTCGTGATGCCGTGCGTGCTTCCCAGGAGGAGCACGCACGTCATCAGGAAGAGCACCGTGCCGACGTGGCCCAATTGGGATCGGCCATGTTCGGGGGTTTCCTGCATGTGTCGGCCAATCTGGCGGCCCTCTCCTCCTCTGTGGAGACTATACGCCAGTCGTTCTCCTTGCCGTCTACCGGCCCAGATGCCACCAGGGCCCCCTGTGGACCTGCCCTGACCAATGCAGCCAGCTCGGTGGGGATCCCATCCCTGCCACAGTCGGGAGTTAGAGGTCCAGCAGGGGTGGACAACACAGCAACTGGACCCCAGCAGATGGAGGATGTGACGGCATCATCGGGCAGGGCACGTGCACGACGGCGTCGGTGGTTTCCATCATCCTGGGTGCCGTCGTGCTGGCAGAGGCAGTGGCGTCGGAGGCAGCAGCAGGCTCGACGTGGGAGGCATCATGGCTCGGGGCCATCAAGATCAGAGGGGCAGGCATCGGCCGGAGGGCAGGAGAACCCTGGGATGGTAGTGTCTTCCGTGTGGGAGCAGTTGGTCCAGCGGATAGGTGCGGAGCTGCAGCGGGCGGAAGAGGAGCGGCTCACCATGGTCAGGGCGGAGTTCTCCATGCGTCGGGCGTTGAGGCGGGCTGAGTGCCTCGAGGAAGCTCGCAGGGAGTTTGAGGTGAACATGGGGTTATCCCTGCGAGACCTCGGGGCCAGGACAGAGTCCCGCCTCCAGGACATCGACATGGAGTTCGATGATGCCCTGGCCGGCAACATCACAGAGTGAGCCGCAGGACTTGCCCGCTGCCATTGTATATAGTTCTTTAGTTAGTTAGTGTTAGGTTTCCTTTATTTTATGAGATTTTTTTGGACCGCTCGGACAATGGCCACTTTTCTGTATATAGTTTTTTTATTAGGTAGTAGTAGGTTTCATTTATAGTGTTGGGCTCATGGACCCTGGAATATTCTTGTGTATAGTTGGATTTTTTAAAATACATTTTTTTGATTTACATTTGTGTTCACCATGAGGCAATGGTTTTTCCTTATTTTTTCTCACCATGATTTTGCTTTGGACAACATTAGTTTTTGGATTCCTTCGTTTTTTTGATTTTTACATTACTTATCGGACAAGGACAATTTATTTTGTTATCCCCATTGTTTTATGTTTGATTAGTTTACTTCATTTTCTTCGAGAATACATGTTTTTATAACTTTCTTTTGTGGTATTTTTTCATTGGTTTCATGCATGTCATGATATGGGTTTTGACATTCACTTGCACCCATTGTGTATGTGTGTGTGACGGACATGTGTTCATTTACATACTTGCCATTGGGGTTGTATCATGTATTTGCATTTGCTATGTGGGTGGATGCAATCCTTGGCTGGGTGTTTGTGCTGGGTATGCTGCCCATTACTGCCATGATTGTGTATCGTCAGGACCTGGGGGCAGGGGGACATGGTTGGGGGCCTGCTGGCAGGTGCCCCACAGTGCTGGGGGGTGGGGGTGGTGGGGAACATGAGTTGGACATGGGTGGGGGCCGGCTGGCAGGTGCCCCACAGTGCTGGGGGGTGGGGGTGGTGGGGAACATGAGTTGGACATGGGTGGGGGCCTGCTGGCAGGTGCCCCACAGTGCTGGGGGGTGGGAGTGGTGGGGAACATGAGTTGGACATGGGTGGGGGCCTGCTGGCAGGTGCCCCACAGTGCTGGGGGGTGGGGGTGGTGGGGAACATGAGTTGGACATGCTGGCAGGTGCCCCACAGTGCTGGGGGGTGGGGGTGGTGGGGAACATGAGTTGGACATGGGTGGGGGCCTGCTGGCAGGTGCCCCACAGTGCTGGGGGGTGGGGGTGGTGGGGAACATGAGTTGGACATGGGTGGGGGCCTGCTGGCAGGTGCCCCACAGTGCTGGGGGGTGGGGGTGGTGGGGAACATGAGTTGGACATGGGTGGGGGCCTGCTGGCAAGTGCCCCACAGTGCTGGGGGGTGGGGGTGGTGGGGAACATGAGTTGGACATGGGTGGGGGCCTGCTGGCAGGTGCCCCACAGTGCTGGGGGGTGGGGGTGGTGGGAGACATGAGTGGGGGCCTGGTGGAGGGTGCCCCTGCACTGCTTGGGGGTGGGGTGGTGGGAGACATGAGTGGGGGCCTGGTGGAGGGTGCCCATGCACTGCTGGGGGGTGGGGGTGCAGGGGGACATGAGTGGGGGCCTGGTGGAGGGTGCCCATGCACTGCTTGGGGGTGGGGTGGTGGGAGACATGAGTGGGGGCCTGGTGGAGGGTGCCCCTGGTGGCTGGGGGGTGGGGGTGGTGGGAGACATGAGTGGGGGCCTGGTGGAGGGTGCCCCTGGTGGCTGGGTGGTGGGGGTGGTGGGAGACATGAGTGGGGGCCTGGTGGAGGGTGCCCATGCACTGCTGGGGGGTGGGGGTACAGGGGGACATGAGTGGGGGCCTGGTGGAGGGTGCCCATGCACTGCTTGGGGGTGGGGTGGTGGGAGACATGAGTGGGGGCCTGGTAGAGGGTGCCCCTGGTGGCTGGGGGGTGGGGGTGGTGGGAGACATGAGTGGGGGCCTGGTGGAGGGTGCCCCTGGTGGCTGGGTGGTGGGGGTGGTGGGAGACATGAGTGGGGGCCTGGTGGAGGGTGCCCCTGCACTGCTTGGGGGTGGGGTGGTGGGAGACATGAGTGGGGGCCTGGTGGAGGGTGCCCATGCACTGCTTGGGGGTGGGGGTGCAGGGGGACATGAGTGGGGGCCTGGTGGAGGGTGCCCATGCACTGCTTGGGGGTGGGGTGGTGGGAGACATGAGTGGGGGCCTGGTGGAGGGTGCCCCTGGTGGCTGGGTGGTGGGGGTGGTGGGAGACATGAGTGGGGGCCTGGTGGAGGGTGCCCCTGCACTGCTTGGGGGTGGGGTGGTGGGAGACATGAGTGGGGGCCTGGTGGAGGGTGCCCCTGCACTGCTTGGGGGTGGGGTGGTGGGAGACATGAGTGGGGGCCTGGTGGAGGGTGCCCATGCACTGGTGGGGGTGCAGGGGGACATGAGTGGGGGCCTGGTGGAGGGTGCCCATGCACTGCTGGGGGTGGGGGTGCGGATGCAGGGGAACATGAGTGGAGGCCTGGTGGGAGCTGCCCATGGTGGATGGGCTGCCTGCGGGACATGAGCAGGGGTGCAGGGGAGTCCCCCGTGGTGTGGGCTGCCTGCAGGGGCCGTGGAGGTTGTGGAGCGTACACCTGGGAGGACCTACACGGCCAATTCACGTGTAGTACTCCCCAGAACCCCTGAAATACACATACCCTGCTGAAATCGTGTGTGGAACTTCCCGCGCACCCATGGAATACACGTACCCTGCTCGCACTGGGCCAATCGCGTGTGGGACTTCCCGCGCACCCCTGAAATACACGTACCCTGCTGGAATCGCGTGTGGAACTTCCCGCGCACCCCTGAAATACACGTACCCTGCTGGAATCGCGTGTGGAACTTCCCGCGCACCCCTGAAATACACGTACCCTGCTGGAATCGCGTGTGGAACTTCCTGCGCACCCCTGGAATACACGTACCCTGCTGAAATCGCGTGTGGAACTTCCCGCGCAACCCTGAAATACACGTACCCTGCTGAAATCGCGTGTGGAACTTCCCGCGCACACCTGAAATACACGTACCCTGCTGGAATCGCGTGTGGAACTTCCCGCGTACCCCTGAAATACACGTACCCTGCTGGAATCGCGTGTGGAACTTCCCACGCACCCCTGAAATACACGTACCCTGCTGGAATCGCGTGTGGAACTTCCCGCGCACCCCTGAAATACACGGTCCCTGCTGGAATCGCGTGTGGAACTTCCCGCGCACCCCTGGAATACACACACCCTCTTGAAATCGCGTGTGGAACTTCCTGCGTACCCCTGAAATACACGTAGCCTGCTGGAATCGCGTGTGGAACTTCCCGCGCACCCCTGAAATACACGTACCCTGCTGGAATCGCGTGTGGAACTTCCCGCGCACCCCTGAAATACACGTACCCTGCTGGAATCGCCTGTGGAACTTCCCGCGCACCCCTGGAATACACATACCCTCCTGAAATCGCGTGTGGAACTTCCCGCGCACCCCTGGGATACACGTACCCTGCTTGCACGGGGACAATCGCGTGTGGAACTTCCCGCGCACCCCTGGAATACACGTTCCCCGCTTGGCGTTTGCTGTTTGCCAGCCCGGTGAACTGGTCCAGGGTTAGCGCAGCCCTTTGCGATGATTTAGCGATTTTGATGGCTTTTCCTTGCGCGAGGGCGTTCTTGGGGGCGTTACTGGCGCTGCTGCAGGGTCGCTGCGATTCTCTGCGCCACGGCTGCTTTGGGAGCCTAAAATCCATGAATACGCTGTGCGCGGAAATCGGTTTTAGCGCACGTGCCTGGCACAGTCAATCGCACGCGGACACTCTGCACCAGCCGCTTGCGACACTTTTCTGCGAAATTCTATGAATTACCCTGTGTGGCGCCAATGCATGGTGACTGTGTGGGAAAACATCTACGTGACCGTCAAAACTAACATTTCAATTGTGCAGCAGAGACACAAATTTCCAAATTCTTTGCAACTGAGAACAGGGTGATAATTTAAGACTGCATTGTGAAATAAAAATCCCTTACTACTGCTCACATGTTAGTGTGCTTTTTAACCATTTCATGTTCCCCTTCATAATCTGCCATGCTACGTTGCAGGTTGTAGTATGTTCTTTCATAGGTGGCGTATCATGCTACGTAAGCCTTTATGGAATCATTTCTTTACGCTGCCAAGGTACGTTATCCAGAGCGCTATTGGACACCACTTGCTTTGGCAACATTAGGCTCAGGGCCATCAATTATGCTTTCGTGCCGTTAGGGTACTTTCTGAAACCCAGATTCCCCAATTACCGAGATCAGTTCTGCATGAAGACGCTATGTTGTCAGATTTGGTATCTTTCTATAAGTGGAAAAATGAGATCAGGTGCAGTGAAAGTGTTTGCTGTACAGAAACGTTTCAAAAGCAATGCTTCCTTATACCTTCTCAGTACACCTTTCTTCACCCATCTCACCTTGTGACACTTACACAAAAATGTGTGCACAGGTCAGTGGTAATGGTGTTGCTTGCAATATTTCTACCATTAGTGCACTTCGCTTCACAGGGTTTGTTGTGATTTTTTCTACACATTAGAACAGTAATTCTTTGCCTTCTGTACGCACATTTTTGCCAAACATATTCCCTGTATGTTACACACATTTATGGAAAGGTCTTTGCGCACAAACAAACACCTTTGTGTTTTACATGTGGTAGTGTTTTCACACTTCACAAGTGTTGTCATGTACATAACACAACAATGGTACGCCTTTCGTCTTTGAAGGGTACGCTGTAGGTATGCTTACTGACCATAATGTCGGGGCGGTACATACTGCCATTTACTGGTTGGCACAAAACACTACATTGCAGTCGCCATGTGCACCAGGCACTGGCTTTCTGTTAAAGGTGTTCCTGATAACCGCACATTTTAAAACAAATACAAATCTTCTTCGCCCACTACGATTACATGTTTAACTTTTTTTACTTTCTGGCAGCTGTAATGGAAAGCGGAAAAAGACTTTCTATGCAACGGCCGCCTTCCCTTTCCATGGTGGCCATCTTGGAATAGGATTTGTTGTCTTCAAACCAGAGGCGTTCCGGTTGAAGATAAAAAATCCTTTCTTTTGGTGCAATGGGTTAGTGGCGTAAAATCTGTATAGCTAATGGAATTCAGCGCCCATTCTTTTAGGGTACAATGGAGTTTGCTGATTCAAAGACTTCGGTATTATTATTGAAAGCTCGTTTTGCAGCACGCTTGACCATTTTCTTAGGCTATTCCTTTTGTCTTAGCTTGCTGGTTAGTAATTCAGCTTCTGCTTCATAATTGGCAGTGATGTGATGGCTTTTGTAATCAAGAAGATAGTTTTTGTCAGTGGGTTTTTGGTAGGGTTTTACTTTTAGAGTGCTGTTCCGATGAAAGATGGTTAAGTCAAGAAAATTGGTGGTTTGGTTGCTGACAGTCACTTAAAGGGACACCACATTACCTTTTTCATAACAAACAACACACAGAATAACAAGGCCATTACTTAAAAAACTAGCCATTAACACACCAGAAAATCACCATTGTCTACTCAGTCTCCAACGATACTCACGACTGTTCGATTCATGTGCCGAGCACAAAGTCCTTCAGATGAGCAGGTCTCCCCCTTCCTACTCATTGAGGGTATCGCCGGCCCCCCTCCCAGCTTGGCCTCTCCTCACTTTCAACCCCTTGGGCTAGGGAACCTGAGAACAGTCATAGCCTCCACCTTCATCAGATCCTTCTGCACACTCTCCTCCAGGGGAGACCTCCGGCCGGGTGCCTGCTCCCAGCTTCTTGAAGAAACTTGCATTCCTTGTGATGGTGGCATTACCATCTGATGCAGTCACAATTGAGCCCTTTACTGCAATCACGTCCATGGGGTTTGGTTGATATGGCAGAGACAGTTTCCCTTGGGGGTGCCAATTTCGCAGAATCACCTCATTCCGAGGGGCCAATGGGAATGGCCGAAGCCCTCTTATGGTATTCTCGCTTTCATTTCTGGACCTCTCTCCTCCTCCACTCATTCGTCATCAATCACCGCCTGCTCCCGGTCCCCAGTGTCTCGCAGGAGGACTCTGGGGCATTTCTTGAACATTTCTTCCACTGCAGCCACCCCCGTAGAACAGTGGTGGTTGCCCGATGTTCCATCATAAATTGATAGCGGGTGCTTTTGAGACACTGTCCATAGCCCTGAGTGACCTGGAACACCTTAGAAGGGTCCTTATGAACCGTTCCACCTCTCAATTGGCTCTCGACCAGACTGGCTCATTTTCAGATTGTGTATTCCATACTACCTCATGATTAGGCTGAAGGTTTCCAGAACCAGAAAATGAATGTCTCTCCAAGCAGACCCAATGTCTGCATGCACCGCCTCCCATGGTTGCGTTCTTTGAGGCATGGACTCGATGCAGGGTTTCTTCTGTGCCAGGGGATGCAGCCTGGCACCACACACAGCCCACCACAATCTCTTCGACCTTCCTCTCCAGGTCAGAAAACCACACTGTCAGCCTAAGATGTGCTTTGGGCTTTGCCATTGCCTGGTGGACATGGTGTGCCAGCTCATTCACCTGCTGGACCTTGCTAGAAGGTATGGTCAGCCTATCCCCTCGCAGTAGCTGCCCAGAGTCAGCGAATGCCAGTTCATCCCAGACCTTCCACAGCTGTTCCAATGCAGTCCGGGTCTCTTGGGTCCTCTTGCCCTCCAAGATTCACTTCCATTCCCCTTTCTACAATGCCACTGAGGGAAGGAGGAAGCAAGTATTTTCCTCTCAAGCCTTCTCCATCTCCAGCTTCAGAACAGGCATTGAGCTCGGAGTAGCGCACTCAACAATGATTTGCACATGCTCATCAGCCTCCTCCACATTGGTCTCTCGATCTGCCTCCTTTTCCTGGGGGTGTTGTGTCAAATAGTCAGCTGCATGGTTCACCCTGGGTCGGTACACCAGCGACACACCACACTCCAACAGTGCCAGGATCCACCGCTCTATCCAGGCCAGTGGTTTGGATGATGACACTGCCATGATAGGCAGCAGGGGCTTGTGATCTGTTATGACCGTCACCGGCCTGCCCAACATGTACATCCAAAAATGCTTGCACCACCACAGCACTGCAAGGGCCTCAAGATCAATCTTGGAGTATCTCTGCTCCGTCTCACACAGGGTGTGGCTCGCATATGCAATGAGCCTTACCAAAATCCCTTGGTGTTCCTCTGCGTCAGGACCACTCCCAGGCCAAACAGGCTGGCATCTACCACCCCCTCTGATGGGCCAGAGGGATGAAAGAACACCATCCTATCGTCGGTCATGAGGGCCATATTCACATCCTCAAAAGTTGGTTGCTCAAGTGGGCCCCACTGCCAGTTAGTCTCCTTTCTCGTGAGGCTCATCAGGGGCTCCGAATGAGTGGCAAGGCTCCTTATGAAGCACCCACAGTATGTTACCATGCCCAGAAAACTGCATAGCTCTGGCATATTCTCTGGGGGCATGGTATCCATGATATCCTTAAACTTGCAGAGATCAGGCGACACACCACCTTCTTTGTCTTGAGAAACTCACACTTTTCTTTGTGGAGCGTTAGGCCCAGTACCAGGATGAGTTTAAGTGTCTCGGCTAAACATGCCATGTGCCCCACCTCCAACCTTGCAAATTACCAGCATGTTGTTACTGATGTTTACGACACTGTTCATGTCTGCTAGGGCACCCCTGATGATGTTCTGGAACACCTCAGCAGCCAACAACACCCTGAAACTGAGGTGCTTGTATCTGTAGGTGGTGATGTACCTGGACTCTGGGTGCAGAACAACTTAGTGGTCACCAGCCCTCAAGTCCAGTTTGAAGAAGAACCTTGCACCATGCAGCTCAGCGATAATGTCATCAATAGTTGGAGTAAAGTGTCTCTCCCTCTTGATCGCCTTGTTGGGCTGTCCCATGTCAATGCATTTTCTGTCCAGATCAGGCTGTTTGGGCTTTCGTGCGATGACAATGGGCGACACCCAGGGTGTCGGGCCTTCCACCGTCTCGATGATGTCCAGATTCACAACATTGTCCAGCTCCTTGTCAACCAGGTCCCTTAGATGAAATGGGACTCTCTGATGTTTCAGAGCGACCAGTTACAGTCTCACTGGCTCCCTGACCATCTGACCAGTGCCGACAAACACCTCAGCAAATCTTCTGAGGACCTCTTGCACATTTCCCACATATACGCTGTAGTTGAAGCTCATGATTTCCGGCGCCTTCGCCTCAGCACAGCTCAGAAGGGTGTTGGTACTCACATCCGGCAAATATAACCTGGCACTGATCAGACTGCCGCCATGTTCCACCTGCAACACAAACTCCCCCACAAGTTGGTTGGGTTGATCACCCAAATGTGAAAGTGCACGAATTTAGACGCTGCAGTGACTGGGGGTCTTTCAAGGCATCTTGATACACTCTTGCCATGACTTTGACTCAGCCACCCTTATCCACCAGTGGTTAACCACCCACTCACTCCAAGCACTTGGGCTGTTTCCGGTCCTTCGCCTTCAGAACGCTCACACTGGAGGAGAAATAAATGGTCTCTTCATCCTCTTTATCTTCCATCTCCTGGCCTATTCCTTCCTCCTCCCGAGGGCCACATTTGGTGGGTCCAGCTGCCTGAAAAATCAAACACAGATGGGACCTCTCTGGACAACCACTGGAAAGGGAGCCCTGCACGTGCATGCATAGTGGTGTACAGTGGGGCATTCTGTGGGGTGCGGAACATCATACCTACACTTCAAACACAACTCTGGTCACCTATTCCTTCTCTCCCTCGGCTGCACAGCTGGCTGTCAGGCCCCTCTCACCCCTTGCCCACGACCTATGGCACTGACTTTGTCAATATTGAGCAAGCATATTGTGCGACCCGCAAAACAAATCCTCTTTTGGTCTAGCCCCCCTTGGGCAACCATGCACCAGTCTTAGAGAACTCTAGCCAACCCTAGACAATCTCCTATGGGGGGTGTGGATCACTATACTCCCCCTGCTTTCGTATCTCAGGGCCTATGTGCACTGTGTTACTGCTAGATTACTTCTAACAACATACTCCTATCATACTCCTATGGACACAATAACATAAGACACAAAGAAAACACATGAATCGATTCAATTATAACAATACAATACATGTATGTATGCACAGCAAAGCATGATACAAACAATACTAAGACTATTGCAAATATCTAATTTGCACCTTTTATGCTTCTGGTGCAAATCTACCATGCAGTGGATAACTATAAGCCTTACAGGCTTCTAATGCAAGCTATCAGTGTCTAATGCAATATACATATGGCAAGTGTCACATCAGCATTCCTCTCCATTCCACACCATACTTCACACTCACTCTCTAAGACAATTCCTGTCTGATTTCCCCTTCCCCAAACCCAAAGCTCTTTGTGCGAGTGTCTGTTCCAACCAATCAGTTTAGGCCATAAACCATACTTCCCATTTGCATGTGCATCTCTCCCCTCTCCAGCTCTGTCTGTGTCAAGTCTCTCCTCTATGCACAACTCTGCAACCATCCAGTCAGTGTCTGCCTCTCAAGATCTGGTCACTCGAACTGCCTCTGCCAAACTCTGCCAAGCTCTCAAACTCTCCCAAGCTGGTTTGCCAAGGCTGCATCACTGTCACACCAAAACACCTCTCTCTCATCGAACTCCATCAACATCTAGCACCAACTACAACCAACTCGAACGAACTCCATCAACATCTAAAAACTCCCCTCTCTTCACCTCTGGATATACTATTCCATGACACACTCAAATCCCTATGGTTACATTCGTTTTCTACTTAGAATGTCTCTTTCTCTGTCAGCAAATTCTATATTCAGGCAGTGCCTGAATGTCTGTGTTTGCGTGTTCTTTCACTTTGCGTTCTTGTCGTTTTCTGTGTCAATGTGACATTGGACATCATATCTCTATCATGGCCTATCTGTCTGCGGTGCCTGCCTCCTATTTCTCCATTCATACCCGTTCACTCCACTGTTGGCTTCACAAAATCCTCTTTCCTCCAGAGAACAGGCCATCTCTCCTCTCAAAAGCACACTCTCCCATTCCCCATGTGGCGCTGCCTCCCACCTTTTCTGTCTCCGCGAACACCAAGCCATGCTGATTAGGCCAGGCTGTCTCTCTACTAAGGCGAAGGCCGTATTATCTCCGTGCCTGCCATGCAACTGTTTACGAATACTTGTATGCAGTGTAATTCAAAACAATCTTTCCGCATTCTGTGGTGCTTCTCTGTCTCCATCAGAATGGATTCATAGGCCTCATGCTTTCAATAGTGCTTACTCTTTCTCTTGCAATGGTAAGCGCTATCTATATGCAGACTCATTCTAAGTGCACACTCAATGCGTGGTGTCTCTGCAATGCATACATGTGTACATGTAACTACAAAATATAACATGTGTTATTCTAAATGGCTCTACATGGTATTTCAAATATGATAGTGTGTCATTCTAAATGCAAATTGCAAATACATACAAAGTGGCAGTCTAATAATGTGGATAGTGTCTACTTCAGCAATGTATAATGGATAGCTTAAACAGGATGCAATAATGGAATGATTCCATAGCAAAGAGTAATGATTGGGTAATGGTTCTGTAACAAAGAGTAATAATGGGTAATCGTTCTGTTACAAAGAGTAATGATTCTCTAATGATAACAAATCCAGGCTCCTCATTTTATCAGATTCTATAATATAGCAGCATCCATCTTGGAGGCACCTGTTTCTGCCACCTCGTGCAAACGTCCGAGTTAAAGGATGCGGGGCAATAAAAGTTCTGTTTTGTGCAGTACTGACGTGTAGCTTGCCAGATTCACAAACCTGAATCAGTTGATTGCGAATCATGCCTTGCTCATTGTCCAATGCACAGGTTGCCGCCATGAGCTGGATATGGCCATGAAAAACATCCAAGTATTCGTCATCTTTCTGCTTTGTACTGCACATCACAAACCTCTCATAGTCCCTGTTGACAAGGGGCATGAAATGTGCATTTTTCGCCTCAGCGGAAGACTCGTCCACTGGCGGTAGCGACTGAAAAATCTGGTGTACCGCCGAACCAGCTGAATATAGGCAGGCCACCACTTTGCTTTCATTCTCAGTCTCACCTGTGGTCTTGAAATACATGTCCATATGCTCAATCCACGATTTTCCACTTGGGGCCTAGGGTGAATGGCATCCCTGAAAGATCAAATTTGGGCATTGGGGCTAGAGCACCCATTTTTTGCAGGATACTCACCCCCCCTTGAGCCTGCATGGCTCCGCCCAGAGCAACTCCTTCATTCAGGTCATCTGCCATGTTGGTGAGCACACAAGCCCCCGTTTTAACAAGGGGCCACAACCTACACCGGACCCGGAAGAAAAACTGAGCGCCAGCCAGCCAGCTCCTCCACCACAATGCGCAGAGGATCAGAGCCTCATGACAGGAAGATTTTTTTTTCCATATAGGGCACCTCGAAGCAGATATTGGGAGCACCACAGGGGGTGATCCCCATCACTTCTGCCCCTAGCAGCACTCCTCAGAGACAAACACAGTCCTAAAAATTGAATTGAGTACAAAAATCACATGCGTGGGAATTCCAAAAATTAAGCCAGGGGGTGCACAAGCACTCCCTAGGGGAGCCACAAACTCTGTGATTAATTAGACATCAAAGGTTGAAAAATGCTGCACGCGGTGGCTCCGCAGCCAGTGATTAATCTCCCCTTGAGCCGTAACTCAGATTTCAGTGCTGCCTAACCCAGCTGGTCTGTGCTGGAATCGACAACCTCCTCGTTGCCAATGTAAGAATGACCCCCTCTTGTGAGTCCTACTGCACTCTGAGCCCCCTCGGCCCCCACAGATTACACAAAGGACACTGCTTCCCGTGTGTGCTCTGACGAGCGCATGTGATGTGGCCCCATTTATTAAACGGCACAGGCGACAGAGTCGTGCCTCGTGTCTCACTTAAAGGGATACCACACATGTATGAATGAGTGTAGTGTGTATATCGTTGTGTGGTTGCATGTGTATCAGTCTAATATGTGTTCGGGGTTAGAGTTTTCATGTCCCATGCATGCTTTAAAATGTAAATACACAACGGCTTACATAACAGAACAAAGACAGCCATTTTTAGAAATAGGATGTGTTGTCAAAGATGGCCATCACTGGGGTAAAGAGTAAACATCTGAGCTCACCACAATGGCTGTGCCTCTGGCACCATGTCATCCTGAAACTCGGACACCCTTGGATATTCAAACCTCCTGCCCTCTGACCTATGCCTCAACACACCCCACCTCATTGATGCCTGCCATCGCCACACCTAGCGCCAACCACCCATTCCACTTCAATCTAGACTATGCCCACCCACACACAAACCTCACAGTTTCCTATCACTACCCACCCATTAACTCATCTTTGCCTCTCCCACCTAGAAACCCAACCATGCCCTTGCTTAAAACTCCCAGCTACTCACCTCACACTTAGTTTCCTCCCTATCTTTTCATACTCTTGCATACTCTTGCTGACCCCACCCTAGCCTACCATCCTCATATAAGCATACAACCAACCAGCTGACACATGCCTACACCCACCAGATTATATGCTCACCATGCCTACTGTCTTCCGCTCTAGTTCACCCCTGCTTCCTCCAACCCTAGCTGACCCCTGAAAGCAGAATGCATACATGAAAAGTGTCAAACATGTCTGCAAATCAGTGTTTCCTGATATGTAATCTTAGTTCAAAAAACTAGTAAAAATAATTTTACACACCACACTTATTAGACGACTATACACAAAGAGCCCGATTTTAAATATGGTGCAATGTTAAATAAAGGCAACCGAGGCATAATGCTTTTCCGTCCTGTTGTTGTAGGTGTACAATTAATGGATTCGTTTGGTATCTGTCTCGGTTTTGCAACTTGTCGAAATCAGGCACAATCCATAGGAATCCATCAGTAAACGCACCTACAAAGTATATTCTATCTCCACTGCCCTGTGAACGTTTAGCTTTGCATGCATGGGAACCAGTAACACCAACGGGCTGACGTTGGTAGTCCCTTGCATGCAAAGTAGATTTTGTGTACAATGACCCTGTATGCCTCTTAAGTAGTGTAAAGCAACATCTAAGTTAACAGCGAACAGGATTCCTATTGTAAAGGTATTGGATTAACAGAGTAGTATGACTCTCACCAATAGATGCAAGCAAGAAAGAAATAAAAAAGTCACTTTGAACAGCAAATACAGAGTACACTATACATGATAAAAAATAATATAGCAAAGCATTGTGTGCATTTTCAAAATAATATCTGAGCGCATAGTTGATTTAAAGTGTTTGATAGAGGGTCTCCAGCTGTGGTAATGCAATAATGCCCTGTTTGCTGATGATTTGAAAGCTCACAGCTTTTTATTGTGATATTTTAAATGTTGAGTGATGTTGATATGCTTTAGCTGAGAATAGCTTCCTGATCCGGGCATTGTTACATACAATGAACATGTATGAGATTATTTCGGAGGGATCCATTTCCAATCATGACCTGTCAATTGTCAATCTCCAGGGAAAAGTAAGGAGGAGGGAGAGGGTTACCAGACTCATTGCTCACTGTTCAAAAGTCCTTGGTGGTTTGCAGTGCAGTGTCCTCAATCTAAATCTTGCTTTCAGAAGGAGTCCTTCTGTGATGGATGGCAGAAATTCCGCATGTAAAACTCAAGGCAAAGATACATTCAAACAATGACTTTTTAAGCGTGTGCGTGAATTACTACAGTACTTTCATAGCTTTGGTGGGTTCTTTTGGGAGATAAAGGTCTGTTAGTGATTATTATTTGACTTTGCACAGTCCCCATGTGGTTTCATTAATAAGAGTCGCGAGCACAGCATTCCTGATTTATCAAGGTGGCATATGAATTTCAATTGGTAACCGGGCCATTTTTCTTTCTTATCACATCATGCAAGAAGCCCTTAACTTGACAATTCTGAAATGTACAGGGGGCTGGATGTAAAGACTTCCCTGAACGCCTGTGCTTTGAACTGGCTCGAATCCTCTGTTTTTTCTGAGTGAAATGGTCGAACACTCCCACTCATATTTCGTTTAAAACAGTTCCACTTCTTTGCATTGTTGATCTTTCCTGTTTTGTTTCTTCCTTTCGTTAATTTCTTTAATATTTTTGTTTTAATTGTTGCATATTTATGTATAGTTTGCACTTGGGCGGTTCGACCCTCGACTCCTGTTACCTTTGATTACACAATTTACGTTCTGATTTTTCAACCTGCTGGCTAATTTGTTGTGCTTTAATACTAAATGGCTACAAGTAAAACGTTGCAGATGAAAAAAACACATACCAGTGAGTTTAAAATAATATATATCAGTGACTTTGAAATAATATACTTTTTTTTCTGTTTTGTTAATGCTTATGGCTAATTCAAGTGCTTTGCATATAAATTACAAACATAGTAGTTACACAATTAAAAGCAATACAACTCAAACATACCGTTCTTCAAATTAAATGGCTCAAAGAGTAAAACGTCACCTATGCATATGACCATACTAATTCGTACCGTTAGGGGATACAAATTTCATTACTACTACGACATGGTCATAGTCACAATAATATGGGACTTTTCCCTATTCCTATATAAAATAATCAGCAGTCACTGATAAAAACCACAAAGAATGTTACATTTGCAGACAACTAAAAAAGACACTGTGGGCCCGATTCATGTAATTATGTGCGTGAAAAATAGGGAACTTGCGCGTTAAACTGTGTGCGTAATCCCGTCTGTCGATTCATGGAATTGACGTTGTGGGACTTTGCCAGGACTTGTGTGGAGTTCACGCAGCATCGGCACGGCTCTGCAAGCGGCCGAGTGCCTTGCACAAGATTCCACACAAGGGGTGGGCTTGGCCTGTGAAGGGGGTGGAGTGGGAGGCGGAACACGCAAAATGAGAAAACACAAGCCAGAAAGTGGGCATTACGAAGGACGAACCACAGGCAGTTCATAGCACAGCCAAAAATGCACACACGACAAAGCATATTCATGTATGTGACTACGCAGTCCCTCTCCTACGAAATGCCCATTCAGTGCCCTCAAAATCTCTGCAACCCGAAAGCTGGCATACGGACTTAGAGGAGGAATTGCAACTCTGGAGGTGAGTTTGCATGTCGGATTTAGGGGAGTGTGCACACAGACAGGGTTTTGATCGTACTTAGGGCTGCGCATATGCAGCGTAGCAGAGTGCAGGGACGTTTACGGGGGTTGACATGCAGTTTGATTGGAAAAAATAATCTGTTTCTGGGAAACAGCAGGCATGGTTTCAGGGTGATGGTTGCAGTTGTGGGGCACACTGTGCAGTGGTGCCGAGGTGGAGGCTTGGTTGAGGGGGAACCCACGCACTGTTCACGGGATGCATGAGTTCACGCGCCGGATCCCGCAAGTCTAGGTGAATGTGGCTGTTTTGTCATTGTGTGGGGGTGTGTCGGGGCGTTCCAGCCGTGACTTGCATATTGGCCTACTTTGCAGGAACAATTCCATGAATACGCTGGGTGCATACTTTTTCTATGCGTGCAGGCTCACGCAGAGTTGTTCTCGGCACGCAGGCAGACTTGGCGGGATCTATATGTGGATTCCCATGAATCAGGCCCTATGTGTATATAGAATAATCAACCCAACGGACAATCAAACATGTAAATTCAATCGGGTTTTCACGATTTCCCAAACATGGTGAACTGCAGCAAATATAATCAAGGGTTCAGCGGAATATATCATGGCCCAGAATTGGTCCATTTCATAACCCCCCTCTCCTGCACAAAATCTGCCATAGGCTTTGATGTAGTGGGCAATAAGCCGAGTGTACCCTGTTAAGATCTGCCTGCAGGACTCCATCATAGGGGTCGATTCATGGAATTCTTTGCATGGAAAATTGGGAATGTGCATGCCATTCTGCATGCAAAACCAGGATCGGCACATCTCTGTGAGTGGTTGAGTCCCTTGCGTGAGACGCCACGCATAGCAATGATTTTTTTTTGTAGGGAAAACTATTTCTAAAACAGAGTCAATAGCATCACAAAGCCTTTCAAATTGCAAGAATAGTTCGACTTTCTGGCAAAGCCTGAACACTGTAGGAGTAATTCCTATCCCTGGAAGACCCTCAACAATTGCAACAGTAGTGCAGCTTCCTGGCAAAGACTTACATATTTCATGGTTATTTCCAATCTGTGGTAAAGCCTTAAAAATACCAAGAGCATTTTGTCTCTCTCGCAAATCTTTAAATGTTGAAGGAGCTTGCTTGTGAAGTGAAGTCTTAAACATTTCTATAATAGTCCATCTCTACGTCAAAGTACTACAACAATACATTAGTAGCTGTGCTCTCTAGGAACATCTTACACATTGCAGGTGACATCTGATAGCAATGGCAAGGCCTAATCAAGGGGCAGAGTAGGCGCAGAACTCAGAAAATGAGGAAAAATAAGGGAAAAAGTGGGCATTACGGCAGATGTGCCGCAGGCAGTCCTGGCCATCCCCACAAATGCACACAACAAAGCAAATTCATGGATGTGTCTGCACAATATATCGCCTTCGAAATGCCCACGCAAATCCCTCCATCTCTCCTCCACTCAAAGGCCAGGGTAAGTACAGTTGTGCATAGGAATCGCATTGCGGGGGTGGTTTTGCATGTTGGATTTACAGGTGCGTGTATGCAGCCGGGGATCTCATCGGATTATGGGTGCATTCACCCAGTGTAGTGTGGAGCAGGAATGGTTTATGGGTGCTCCCACGCAGAATTTCCGAGTTTTAACCAAGTTACGATACATCGTACTGGGTGTGCTGGTAACAGTTACGGGGGACCTCACACAGGGTCCCCGAGATGCAGATACGCTTGCAGGGGACCCCACGTACTGTTTCAAGGGTGCATGTATTCGCAACAAGGGGAGCGTGCAAAGGTAGCTGTTCTGGCTGTTTTTGCTTTACGTGTGTGAGTGTCGGGGGCGTTCTGGCCACGACTTGCGCATACGGTTACTTTGCTCAGGAAAATTCCATGAATACATTGGACGCACATTTTTTATTCTGCGTGCAGGCTCACACGGTGTTGTTCTCAGTACAATGGACTTGCGGGATGAATGTGCTTTATTTTCCATGAATCGGACCCTTAACTTTGCAAATGCTACATATTCAAACGTTGATGATGACAAAACAAATACCCGTGAGATTCAAATAATATATATCAGTGACTTTGACATAATAACCAGTGAATTTGTACTGATGACATGCCACTGTAAAATCACTCCATTCATCTCTCCAGCAGAGGGATCAAACATCTCAAGGAATAAGGAGGAGAATATTGTATGATTGCAACCCTCATATGGTTCTATGCTCAGGTAATTGATGAAAACAAGTTATCATTAGAAGCAGTCAAGATCAAAAAGCTTAGCTAACTTCCATTATATTCTGATCACCAAGCATTCGTGCGTGACGATATTCAGTATTCTTAGATGGTATGCTGAAGTATATCACATTAGACATGTAACCACTGGTACAAATGTACCCACTTTCAAATCGAACTTCACACGTTGCATCTGACCTCGAGAATGACACTACATGTCTCCAAGCATGCTTAGTCTCCCAAATAACACCCTACTTAGCTCCTCAAAAGATTACAGGGGAGGTTGAGCAGGTATGGACTTTCTGAGTGCTTGACATTGCACTTGAGACTTGAGCCTGACTTTGAGTCTAGCAATGACGCTCGACTTGAATCAGGAACCTCCGATGCTTGCACTGGAATCTCAAGACGGAGTTTGAATCAGTCATTCGATATTACAAGCTTGCAAAAGAATGCCAATCAGAAGTGTTGCAGGTCTTTGAAAACCCTGCTTCATTGTTTCATTTCGTAGGGTTTTGCTGTGATGTTGGATAGTGGTTTAACCGAGTGTTGTCACACTGGAATTGTAGGAGTGAAGAGAGAACTGTTTACAGTAGTTTGTGGGAGTTGCGGCAGAGTTTTTGAAAGTTATAATTAGACGTGCTTTCTTGTACCTGTTTACCCTGTGCTGTACCCCCTATGGACATTTATTTGTTTTGTTCCTCTTTGTAAAACATTTACCTGTTTTTGTTTGTATTTATAGGGCTCCATTTGTCGTTGACTCTGTTTTAGAAATAGTTTTCCCTACAAAAAAAGTTAAACAAAACGTTATGTACCATTATTTTGTTCACCTCCCCTATGTTACCCCCTAAACCAACATTAGAAAAAATAAACCTGTCCTCTTTACTTCAGATTTTCTCACACAGAAAGAAAGGTAAACTTCTCTATGTTAATTTCCCGTTTGTGTGAGCCTGGAAACGTTTGGCTTCCTGACCATGTCTTAAGAGCAGTTTGGTCTAGGGCAAGCGCTTACATATTGCAGGTTTGTTTGTCTCAGTGGTGAAGCCATACAGATAACAGAAGATATCAGCAGTAGTTTCACTTTCTGGCAAAGTCTTGAACATTGCAGGATCATTTGTGTCACTAGCAAAGGATTAAAGATTGCAAGAGTTGTCCTGTGCTCTGGTGAAGCCTTAACCGTTGCCAGAGTAGTCATGATGTCTAACAATACCTTAAAGATTACAATGCTAGCTCCGCTCTCTGGCAACACCAGGACAATTACAGGAGAAGACACAATCTCATGTGAAGCCCTAGCCAGTTGATGATTGACCCTGCTCTTTTACACATCATTAAAATATACCCAAGTAATTCAGGTGTCTGGCTAAGCTTTACACATTGTTGAAGTATGTCTGCTACCTGGAAAAGCATTAACAATTGAAACTGTAGCCCCACTCTCTGGTGAAACCATTGACATTTCTGGAGTTGTTCTGCTCACTGATGCAGTTTACCAATTGCAGGAGCAGTTTCTGCTATTGAGGAGACTTTCAAATGCAGGTGTCTTCCAGCTGTTTGTTGAAGTGTTAAACATTGCAGGAATAATTATACTCTGTGGCAAAGCCTTCCACATTTTCTGGGCTATTCCCAGTCTATGGCAACACTGTACACATTTCACAAATAGTTCACCTCTCTGTCAAAAATATTATTCTTGCATCTGGAAAAACCTTGAGGATTTCCAGAGTAGGCTCTCTGGTAAAATGTTGAAAATTGCAGGAGTTGTCTAGATCCCTTGTGTAGTCTTAAAAGTTGGAGTATAATTGCTGCTCCCTGCAAAGGCTTAAAATAGTGGATGTAATAATTATATTGTGAAGCCTGACTTCTTGTTGTAGTAGTTCCCTCTACTGCAATAATCTGTGTTGATGCAGGACTGCAGGAAGTTTCCCACTCTCTGGGGAGAACTTAAACAATGCAAGGATCAGTACTGTTTTCTAGAGAAGCCATAAGAATTACAGGACTGCGTACCCTCTTTTGTGAAGCATCACAAATTACCGGAGTAGTCCTGGACATTGACCAATGTAAAAATATTTGACATAACTTCCCCACAAGCATGCTGGGCATTCTAGCCAGATCTACATTTAACATCAGACACCCATCTACCTCAATTCTGAAGAGCATCCGTCATGCCCCTCTATTAACAGTGCTAGCACTACTTTCAGTGTCAGACACAACGTCACCATTTTGAATAACAGCCACTCCACCTGTCTCTATCAGACTTGTACTGGACAGGATAACATGGCATCATCATGTGAATTGGTGGTATGAATAATGCCTTGCCCTATATATTGGATCAGACAAACTATGCCGTATTTATCTGGTATAAGTTGTTGGTTCATTTGAATAAATGTCAACTGATTAACATGTTCCTGAGGATTCGTCATGTCTGAATGTGTGAAACTATTTCCCCAAAGTTTCTTCAATCATGGATATCAACCTGACTTAGGTGTGCCTGGAATGATGCTGTCTTCGTTTGTTAGCTGAGTTTGCACAGGGAGGGGGATTTCTATGACCTTGCTAAGTCTACACTTACTGCAATTGTCACCCAAATCCACCCTTGTCAATCAGTATATCTGGTTTGCGTTCTCTTCTCCTGCACCCAACAACAACCATGGGGTAAAGCATTCAACGTGTTTTTCCTCTCCAGTTCCCAAAACAATCATGTGCTAACATTTGTGATTTGCATTCACCTCTTCAGTGCCAAATAGATGCATGTGTCATAGTGTGTGTGACTATTTTTCTCATCTCTTGCACAACATAAAAATTGTGCATTAAACTTTGAAATTCATACTCTCCTGCACCCCCAAAAACGTCTCAATGTCAGTATTTATGTTAGCCTCCTACACATCACAATATCATGCGGCAGTCTGTGTAACTTCTCCTTTCCTATATCCAAAGGAAACATGCTAGCTTGCTGATTTGCTTTCTTCTCTCCAGCTCACCGTTATGATCGCATGTCAACATGTGTGATCTAGCCTTTCCTCCTCTGGGAGAAATGACATAATGTGTCAGTGTGTGAGATTTACATTCTCCTCTCTTGTCCTCCAAAACCTGCGGTGCGTCAATACGTGTGATTTCTCATATGTTACACCCCTAAAAATCACATGTATAACTTGCTGTCTCTTCTTTTGTGTACAAAAACATTCAAGCGTCAGTGGGTAAGATTTGGTTTCTCATCGCCGAGCAAAATAAAGTTTTGTTTTTCCTTTTCGCCAAATGAAACATATATTGATGTCGGTAATTTCATCTTTCTTGTATTTGTATTTATTTATTTGTAAAGCACAGCCAAGTCCTGAGGCATCTTGGCGCTCATCGTACAAGTTGCACAAGCAAGTAGATACAGGAATAATATATAGTAATAGTCTATGATACATCAATTGTACATGACTATTATATAGTCATATGACATAAATTACAGCAAGTATTTACAGAATATTACAGATAAACAGGAGTCACAAGGCAAGCAATATATACACAACAGGAAATTATACTAACCTAGTGATAAAGTCTCGTGAGAGTCATTGTGACTGAGGTAGTGGAGCGGGTGGGTTGGGGTCTTGCTCGAGGAGCCAATCTTTGGTCTTAGTGTGAAATAGGGAGAAGTGGGGTTCCTTGCATGATTTTTTTTTTTCTCAGATTCTTGCAATCCTAAAATTAACATCAATGTGTGGGAATGTATTCATTCTTCCATGAATAAAAAATAAACAAATCACAAGTCTGTGTCAGATTTTTTTTTTCTTCTCTCCTGTTCAACTATAATCAAGTTTCAATGTGCATGTTTTTTCGTATTCTGCAGCAAATAAATCAGTGCATATTACATTAGTGTGAAACGTGTGCCATTTATTTTTCTTCTCTAGAATGAAAAGTCAAAGGGCATCATTTAGAAACATTTTTGTGCACTCTATGCTGGCCTGTCCTAATTTGCGCTGTGCAGGAGTGCTTTGGACGACACATAGCGCAACGTGTGAAAAGGGTCAGAGCAAAGTAGAAAATAGGTTGGGGTGGGACATGCAAAACCCTTATTGAAGGAGAACAATTAGAAAGAACCCTGGCTTGGGGAGGAAGGCAACATACAAACAACCAACACGCCCGTTAAGCACTAAGTAAACCCTATTCACAGAATATAGCACGCAATCTGTCAGACTCATGAGGAAACCGATCATACAGCCACCTTTAACTTGCATATGAAAAGTGAAATGCAACCCCAACTAGTTTAGGATTGTCGCAATGCCAGATCCTGCAATGTTAGCTCGTATCCCACTGCATGAAAACGGAATTACAAAGGAGGAGGTCCAGAATCTTCCTACCATGCACCCCACTATTTGGGATGCCAGAGGAGGAGGTGTATATAAGATACTGATACCCTCCACAAAGCCTGCTAGAACTTTTCAGGGAGTAGAAGAATGACCTGGCATCACCCTCCATATGCTCACAGGCTGTGCAACCGCTGGTCAAGGTGATAGCAGTCATACATTTCCTATCCACTTGTTCATTTCAGCACACCACTCCCATCAGTGGTGGCATATCACAGCCCACATAATCCAGGTGCCTCCACCAGGCATTGTGTTGCATCCTAGCATGTGTGCATAGGCACATATACTTGCCACGCACACTGCAGTCAAGGCAGAGAGTGTGTCAAGAATTCAACACAATTGCATACATTCCACGAGTCCTGGGAGCCATTGACTGCACACATATAGCACTCCAGCCCCCACAAAAGACTGAGCACATCCATCGCAATCGGAAACATTGCCATTCCATTATTGTGCAGGTAATCTGTGTTGCCAAGGGACACATCATGCATGTCAATGTCAATTACCTGCGATGCATGCATGACAGCTACATCTTCCGCCATTCCCCTATATACCAAACCGTTGCATCGTGAATCTTTGGAAACACCTGGCAGGTGTGTGTGTATCAACTATCGTGCATACACAAGCAGTAACATTACACATATTAACACAAATGATGATAATAAATGCTTACACAACCGTTTCCCATTTGCAGTGTACTGTGTCTACCCACTCTCACCATTCCTGTTGACACCCATCAGCATACCAGCCACCCCAGGTGAGGCAAGTTACAATATAGCACACATAGCTAATAAGGGCATAGTGTAGCACACACTCGGTGTGCTAAGGTCATGCTTCTGCTCATTTAGCCACCCAGGTGGCATATTGCTATATGCACCCCCTGTAGTTTGCAAGATTATCGTAGAATGTTGTGTCCTGTACAATATTGCCAAAATTCATGGTGTAGCAGTAGAGCTGCAGGAGGGACACCATCTGCATCCACAGGCACCCACCATTCTGTTAGAAGGCCAAAGGCCACAGGGATAGGTAATCAGGTTCTACACACATAATCCACCTTAACTGCAACACCTGTGGAGCACACATTGTAAAGTTACATCCCTGATGCCCTTCAATGAGGAAATCAGGCCAATCCAGCTTGCCCATAACAACACCCTGAAAAGCACCCTGTGCTTCCTTGAGTAGCAAACTGTGTGGTCCCTCAATACGAAAACTACAATGCCACCCCATCCACATCCATCACATCAAGTGCACAAACCATCTACCCAGTGTCCTTGTCACAGGCACAAAATACTAAGCAGAGTAAAGCCATCCCCTGGCACAATGTAACCATACAATATGCTCACCTGAGTGGCATGCACCAACTGCAAGGAAGGGCTCACCTGACTGCCATCTTCATGATGTCTCCTTCAGCACCATTGCTGCTGGACCTGCTCACCTCTACAAAACACAGGCCAAACATCATAATAGAATGAAGACATCCCCAGGCACAACGTCTCCTTGCATTCCCTTGAGTACCATGTACCAACTGCAGGAAAGCAATCACCTGAGAGACATTGTAAGAGGATTCAATTCAACACTACAGCTAAGTCAACGCCTAGTCTATAATACTGAATGAAAACCCTTATTGATATATCTTTAGGTCCAGTTCATGCGTTCTGGATGACTACCCCTATATAACACCCCTCTCTTGGAATCCCCCTGACCCCACTGAGCCAAGAAGTAGTTCTGTTTTGCAAGTTTAAAAGTTTTATTTGATAATTTAAACAATAGATATATATATGTCACACCTTGTAATAAATGAATAATTGAATATCACACTTAATCTGATATGATAAATATTAACAACGGAGAATCTGGCACTAACACGCTTCTCTATAATCAATAAGGAGTTGAGATGAAATGGATAAGGTAGCACACTGGTAAATAGGAACAAAAGTATAATGTGGTAGAGGATGTTTTATGTAAGCTCAGGTGGATGCAATATTCAATGAATGCAGTACAGAAAATACTCAATATGATTTCAACCAAACAATGTAATCACTTTTCTCTGGCAATCCCCTCCCCCCCTTGATGCAAGGCAAGGAAATGGAAGGAAAACACACAGTTCTCAGAAATGCAATCAAATGTGATTCAGTTCACCCCAGCAAGCTTAGACTACAGAAGTTTGAAAACACAGGCCCAAATTGCTTTGATATGTGCTGGCAATGAATTAAAAAATATGCTAAAATGCTTTTAATTCCCTTTTCAGAGGTTCAGGGTGAGTGGTATCTAGTTAATATTAGTCCAGGCTCACACTAGCAATGATGCAGGGATAGTTAGCAGGTTAAACGAATTTCTGGCAAATGGAAGGCAAGCAGCAGCAGTTTTACACGTGAAGAAATTTGCAAATCGCGTTAAATTCGCGGATGCGTCGAGCGCTATTACAGAGGAACCACAAGGACTATCTCTATCGTTTTGGGGTCCTAGGAAAGCCTAGGAACTCAGCTTCAAAATGAAAGTTACTGCAAGTCTCTAGCACAAACGGTTGCGGAGATATGAGCGATTGAATAAAGGTCGTTTTTCAGATTTTAAATTTTAAACGCACACTTTTTCAGCTTTAAAAATGATGGCAGGATAACACAATTGCTAAGCTGCAGTTCTACTTAGATAAAAAATGGATTGAATTATATTATTTTAACTAGGAGATTGGTTCTGCACAGTTTTCTAGGTACTCACACTATATTCTTGAGTGAAATGGGCCTCATCACGGATCTGGTCAGGGTTTTAAATTCGCCTCTGGTCTCTGCACTTCACAGTGATCTGGGTCAGCTCTCTCTGGTTCTCTGGTCTGGGTCTCTAGTTCTGGATAGATTGAAGTCTCTAGTTTGGCTCTCTGGAGGTTTGATGGAGGTAAAGTATGGATTTTTCCGGCAGAGCGTCCCGCTGCAGATGGAATTGAAGGTCCCTATCTGTCCTGTCTGTCTGATTTTATGTGTTTTAGAATGTGGGTGTGTTCTAGCATCACTGACCCTACCTCTCTCTCAGCTTCTAATTGGTCAAACTTCCATTTATCATTTGATTGGGGAATGAACTGTGAGTCAGAGTGATGTCATTTTACAGCCTGCAGAAAGTCCACTCCTCCTGTCAACTTACACACAAATCTAGATTTGAAACAAATACATATTTGCAGAGGTACATATTGTTTTAAAATCATATGCACCCATCATGCATTACAGGAGGTATCCCCTGTTCAAACTCTGCTCTTCCTGGGACCTTGCATTCAGAAATGGCACATATTTCACTTTTTAACTGATTTTGCAATTTCTGACATTGACCCAACTTTACATACATGTGCGCAGGGAGTTCGGACATTAACTGATGAAGTTTCCGATTTTTAACATGCATACATTTAGAGTTATCCCCACTTTTCCGCTGACACCCCCCTGAACATACCACCGGTTCTAAAAACCTCTTAAACTGTGGGCAGAAAAATCACAAGAATTATGGTATCATTTATAAAATGTTCACATGTCCGCTCTATGAGTTATTCATCTTTTTAAAGTTATGTTCTGGCTCCAAAGGGGTGTGGTTTACCCTCAGCACAAGGTTGAATTTCTGGTTTTTCCAGTTCTGCCAAGCCAGCTTGCTCTCACAGGCAGTGCCCCTCCCCTTTCCTCAGGAGGAAGCCACTTTTTACGACCATTTACGACTCCTGCCAATAAAACCTTTGCCTGAGCCAGGACAGGGCTTTGTTCACTTTCCTGCAGAGCACAGGTAATTCAATTATCAGATAGATGGCATATCCTTAGTGTGAGCAGCAAAAGGGCAGCTAGGCCTGGGAACACAGCTGTGACTCAAGTTTCACTCCTGATGGGGGTAGTTGCCAGGCAGAATTCAGTTCCTTAAGCCAGGTTTCAGATAAAATGTCACTTTTTGTTCCCCGGTTCCTGCATTCAAATAAAACTAAACATTTTTACATATGCAGCTAGAATGCTGATTCTAAGTGCAAAACTATGACATTTCAACAGTTACAAAGGCATGTGACACCAAACATAGGTCACTCATTTAATCTAAACATTTTCGATTTTAGTGTCTTTAAATCCAGTGCAACTTAAACTGCTGACTCCATAGCTCAGCCAGTTTTGTTATAAGCATTGTTCTGGGCTCTTCATTTCCCAGATTTTGTAGGCACACAACACTCCATTCTACCAAATGTCTGCTGGTGTCCAGTGAGTTTTTAGATGTGTTGCAATGTTTAAAATAGACAGTTTGAGCCTGCCTTCAGAGAAACACAGGGTGGTTTTAAACTGCCGGCTTTTGGATAGTGGTGAGTACTGGTACTGCACCCATTTTTGGGATTTAAGAAAATGAATTCCCAACAATTCTAGGTTGCATTTGGCAATCAGCATTGCCATTCCCAATGGTTTCAGACTACTGTGCGGGTAGTCCAATGGTGGTTTTAAAGCGCTTTGAAGCTAACCGGCGCTACTGTTTTTCCTTTGGCAACCCATTTCCCTCATGGCAACCCGGCCTTTCATTCTCGCACTGGTGGGTGGCAAGTGAGGCAACCATTTTGGTGTGCGCACAAACTGCGCAGCTTTCCTGGATTTCGGCGCACATGTGGGTTTTCCGCCATCTTGAATTTTCTAAGCCCACAGCACCAAATGTTGTGGCATGATAGCTTAAACGTGGGTCAGGACACCCAACAAGCCCCCCCCCACGCGACTGAACTTTGAATTTGAGTCGATGGGGAGTCGCGTGCCCAAGGGTTTTGACCCACGCACCGGTCTGTCCGCATAATCTTCTTCCTCTTCTGTAGATGGCATAGTTCAGCATCTTCTTCTCCATCCGGTACTGATCGATCGGTTCTCCTCGCCAGTCCTGATGGGAGTATTGGGCGGTCCACTGGGCCCATCGGATCTTCGTTCCCGGTCTCCGGATCGTCCTCCTTGGCCCGTCTTCAGGTTTTCTTTCTCCTAGGACGACAAAGGAAGAGCGGCAATACCTACTCATAGACGTTTTTCCACCACTGTTGAGATAGTGGGGCAGCATATGCATTTCATCATAACGAAACATTACATTCTTATTTTGAAAAAAAAACAGTATAACTAAGAGACAGTTTCATGCAAATCACAATATTTTAGAGACTAGATGTGGTATGTTTTATGGTTGGAACTGAATTAGTCTGAGACAGTACCCGCTAGTATTCCAGAGGATTCCTCCAGTTGTTGCAGAGTGTGCCTGGGATGGCAACATTTCAACTGGTTTATGTGGACCCATTTGTCTTCCCCCGCTGCCAAAGGGCCTTTGGGGATGTGGATTTTGTAGGCCACAGGGGAGATCTTGTCGATGATCTCCAAGGGTCCTTTCCATGTAGGCAAAAATTTGCGCTGCTTGGCCTGGTTCCTTTGGAAGTTGTATAGATAGACCCGGTCTCCCACCTGATATTCCTTCCTGGAAGTTTTCAGGTCATAGTGGGTCTTCATGCTATCAGCTGATCTTTCTAGATTCCGCTGAGCATAAGCAAAAGCATGTTGGAGGTGTTTCCTTAAATTCTCTACATACTCATGAGTAGTGGAGGCATTTATCAGTGTCTGCTCTTGGGTCCTATAGAGCAAATGCTGAGGAAGCACCATCTTGCGCCCAGTCATCAACTCAAATGGTGACATTTTGGTTGCAGATGAAGGGGTAGATCTGATGGCCATTAGGACCAGAGGTAATCGGATATCCCAACTGGCCCAGAATCTGCCACAAACTTCTTTAATATGCTCACAATTGTCCGGTTATATCTCTCTACTGCCCCAGAAGAAGCTGGTCTATAAGCAATATGCAGCTTTCTCTTGACCCCCAGTATCTCCCACATCTTTGTCATTACTTCACTGGTGAAGTGGCTACCTCTGTCTGACTCAATCCTTTGAGGTAGACCAAAACGGGAAAAGATGTGGTTAATCATCAAGGCAGCTGCCGTTTCTGCCTTGCAGTTTGGGGCTGGGAGACATTCCACCCACTTGGTAAACAAGCATGTCACAGTCAACATGTACTTATTCCCCCTAGCCGAGCGAATCACAGGGCCTACAAAGTCGATTTGTAAATCTGACCATGGCAGTGTCATTCCCCTCTTTTGTAAAGGCGCCCGGTGCGTGAGGGATGATGGCTGAAATTGTGCACACACAAGACACCCCTTCAAGTATTGGTCGAGGTCCTGCCCCATGTGTGGCCAGTATGCAACCTCTCTTAAGATTTCCAATGTTGTGTGAAACCCCCTATGACCGGCGGTGGCCGAATCATGGGTGTGACTTAACATCAGGCTTCGGAATGAGGTAGGAACCACCCACTGATCGTGGCCAGCTTTGGATTTCCTTACCAACAAACCGTCTTGGATCCGGAACATTTTTGGACATTTCATCAACACTCTTAGGTCCTCTTTCCCAATGTAATCGGTATCCGTCAGGGGAAAGTTCTCAGGGTCCTCAAGGTGCTGGTAAAACTTACCAATTATTGGATCCCCCTTCTGAGCTGTAATCAAATCAGCATCAGGGGTCTCCTTACTCCATTGTGCAATTGAAAGGTCGTTGTGAGCATTTGTCTGGGACCTAGTGATAGCAGTGACCTGGATTTCCCCCAACAGGGACTCAATCTCAATTGGATCCCCTTGGATGGCCCCGGTTTTGGCCAGCTGATCAGCTAAGTCATTTCCAGTTTTGTCTGGTCCCTCTACTTTGGAATGACCCTTGATCTTTTTCCAATAGATGGTCATCTCATTCGAGGTGACCAGATCATCAATGTTTTGGATCAACTTCCCATGTTTCAAGGGTTTGTTGTTAGCACATAACATGCCTCTGGTTTTCCAATTAACCAGGTGCTCCACGAACCCGTTCCGTACATAATCCGAATCTGTGATTATGACCAGTTCGTGGAGTTGATGCTGGACAGCAGTGAGGATGGCCTGATGCACAGCCATCAATTCTGCCACCTGACTACTTCGGGGACCAATTTTGTATCCAGCGGAGGGTTCTGGGGACTCATTCACCCATGCATTCCCTACGCCAGCCACCAGTTCTTTCTCCCTGTTGTTGTCAACATGGTAAGAGCATCCATCCACATACACAGTGGGCATTCCCTCACACTTGTCTTCTTCAAAGACTTTGTGGGGGGAATTAAGGTATGCCTCCATGTTGTCCTTTATTTTTAGACTTTCGTCCTCGAGACAGTTTTCTCTGGCACAATCATGCAAGTCAGCCAGACCTTGCGCGAGGAGACTCTTCTTGTTTTGGCCATATCGGACCTCCACAGGAAAGCCTTGCATTGACAGAATCCAGGAAGTAATTCGGGAATTACTCACATTTCCGGCCCGGATTCTGTCACTTTGGAGATATTGCCGAGGCTGGTGTGGAGTCTCCACTATGATGTGTTCCCCCTGGATAAACGGGCGGTAATTCTTCAATGCCCACAACGTTGCCAGGAGTGCCTTCTCACAATCGTTGAATTTTTCCTCCACAGAGGATAAAGTTTTGCTCGCATAGGAGATTACTTTATTGACCTTGTCATGCTTTTGATATAATACTGCCGTCAAGCACGTATTAGAGAACCCTGTCTCCAGGAAGAACTCCTTGTTTCTGACCGGGTAAGCTAGGCAAGGCGCTTGTGAGAGGCTTCTTTTGAGTTGTTTTACTGCCTCGGCTTGTTCTGGACCCCATTCCCACTTGACCCCCCCCTTCAGGAGATGAATCAGGGGTCTGGTGATCTCTGCGTAGCCCTCAATGAACTTTCTGCTGTAATTAGTCAGTCCAAGGAGGCTCCTTAGTTCCCGCAGAGTTGTGGGGTCTTTCAGTTTCTGAAGTGCTTCCACTTTCTTTTCCTGGGGACAAAGACCCTGAGGAGTAATCTCATGCCCCAAGAAGTTAACACGGGTTTTACACCACTGTGCTTTCTGAAAGGAAAGTTTTGCTCCGGCGGCCCTCAACTGTGTCAGAACATAACGGATCTCCGCTATGTGTTCCTCAACAGTTGAGCTTTTGATGAGGACATCATCTACATAAGCCAGGTTACCCCTTGCACCCAAGTCGGGCATGGCCTTGTGTAGAAAAATGTTGAATTCATTGCCGGAGTTGAGGTATCCGAAGGGAGTCCGGGTCCATGTGTACTGCTGGCCCCCAAAGGTAAAAGCCAGCTTGTATTGGTCCTCCCTACTGACAGGCACGGTCCAGTATCCATTGGTCAGGTCTATTGCAGTGAATACCTGTGACCCCTGAATCTGGGCCAGACCTTGGTCAATGTAGGGCAGAGGCCATCGGGAAGTATGGACCTGTTTGTTGAGCTCCCTGAGGTCGGCGCAGAGTCTCCACTGGCCGTTTGGCTTCAATATTCCCAGCACCGGATTATTGAAGGTGCTGTGGACTGGACGGATTATTCCCCGGGACTCAAGGTTCTTAATTATTTCAGTAAGGGACTCCATTGATGCGAGAGGCAAGCGATATTGCTTCACAAACACAGGAGTCATGCCAGGGTCCGTGGGGATTGTTGTTGTGTGGATGTCAGTGCGACCACAGTCATATGAGTCTACCGCAAAGAGATCTTGGAAATCCAAGAAAACTTGTTTCAACTTTTACTTTTGTTCCAGAGTCACACAGGCATCAGCTAGGTTGACTCTCTCTTCCACCATCTGCCTGAAGCCTGGAAAGACTTCTGGTTTGGCTATCTCCGCGGCCTCCTCCAGCTGGGTGGAGAAGTCCCTGGTCAGAGTGCTGATTTGGACTGGAGGCTTCAGGTGGGAAAGGCAGCCCTCATGGACCTGGAAAATCACCTCATCCCTCCTGAAGTCACAAGTCACATCTTCCTTACCATAGGGGCAAGAAGTGTACACCAGGAAGTTCCCCCCATGCCGGGTAAAAATCCTGTCTGGTGTTGTATTGTCATCACTGTCACTGTCAAAACAGTCCTTGGGGATTGGTCCTAACAGTTCATTTACTAAGTCGATGGAAAAATGTCGGTCATCAACCGCCATTCCAATAATGGTGCCTGCGGCTAGAGTAATACTCTTTAAGTCGCTGTTATCCACCTCTATTGGAATGGTGTCATGTTCTATGTTGACTAATGGTGTTGGGTTTACCCCCAACCCTTGCTGTTGGAGAGAAGCATTTAGATGTATGTAAGCATCAGGGTTTTTCAACTCTTGTCCCCTTTTAACTTTCACTTCCAGGGAGAATTGTCGGGTCCTTTCTGGGATGGTGACTTCCTCTTTAACCTGAATTTCAACTGCATAAGGTAGAAATTGAGCTGACCTAAATGCTTTTTCTGGATCATCAAAGCCCATGGGATTATCCGCTAATCGGGACCAAGCTTTGAAGTTTATTAGGTCCAAACTAATGGCAAAGCGATTGAGAATGTCACTGCCTAAGTAAAAGGCGGCAGGGACGTCTCGCACGACCCAACAATTGTGGACTATGCTCTTGTTGCCAATGGAGATTTTGAGCATACACCTGCTTGGCAGGAGATGTTTGGAATTAGGTGCTTCCAGGTCCATCTCCCATTTGTCTATCAGTTTGAAGGTGGGAATGGCTGGATCTTTTGGAAGTTGGCGAAACATGGCTTCGCTGATGAAGCTCTTACCGTTGTTCACACACACTCGAGCGAGAACAGAGTCCTTCCCATCATTTAACTGAACAGGGATGAACAACTGCTCTCCAATTTGCTGAATATCAGCCAGGCTTTGAGCTGATTTCACATCTTTCTGGACTATAGGAGTGGGAGTTTCAGATTGTGGATTGGTATAGAATTGCAGAGTGTTTCCTTCCAGCGTGGAATACCACTTTAGACTGGAAGGAAGGTTGATTTTCAGAAATAGAGAGGACCCCCCATCACCAGTCTGTTGTCCTACTGCTATGACTGTCACGTCTGGAATTTGGTTATTCTGGAAGTGAAATTCTACTTGGTCAGATTTTTGTTCAACCATGTGGCAGGTGCCGTTTAAACTAACATGGTTGACACTCTGTTTTAATTTTATTGGTCGGCTAGTCTGGGTCCAGAGGACCCTGTTTACGCAATCTATTAGGGGTGACAACCTTCTCAGGAGGTCGTTCCCTAGTAAACAAGGGGTGCCCTCTGGGGTCACAACTATGACCGGGTGTTTCAACTTATGTCGCCCAATTTTAATGTCCAAGTCTGCAGTCCCCTCAACGGGAATTTCCTTCCCGTCAAAGTTCTGTAGTTGTCCCGGAAGAGAGGTGAGAGGAATTTGGTAATTCTCTCCCCTTCCTGCATTCAGTTCGTCAAAGGCCCTTCTGGACAGAAGGGTAGCTTGAGATCCAGTGTCCACCAGTGCCGAGATTGTACCCTGCCCCTGTACTTGTACCGGGGCATAATATCTTCCCTCCTTCTCCTCAAGGGGGCACAGATAATGTACATTTTTGGACAACTGGTGGGCTAATTTTCTGGTTTTGGACATCGCTAGCGAAGAGATTTGGGCAGAATTCTGTGGAGAGCCTTGGGAATCTGAAAGAAAAATTTGGCAACTGGAGATCAGAGCCATTGTGGGTTCCCCTGGTTCCGGTTCTGGGCCGCCCCCCCCTTTTTGGAGGCAGTCACCAGGATGGGTTTGAACCAGGGGATTTTCTTGCTGTTGGTTCTGGGATGAGATGGTGGGCGGCGGTAGCTCAGTCTCCACATCTCCCCAGTCTGGATTTGCATCCCTAGGGACCCATTTTTCTTTGGGAGGAGTTCCCCCCTCTCTGAAGGAGAAGATCCTTTTCCCAGGATCCTCTGAGGATCCCTCTCCCTCAAATTGGAAGATCTGTACCTCCTCCTCAAACTGAGTCTGTTTGGGTCTTTTGTTTCTCCTACCCCCCCTCTGCTCCTTAGGAGGCAGACTTTCAGGGGCAAGAGATTTTGTTTCCGGTTCCTGGGTTTCCAGGGGCTGTTTACAAGTGAGGAAGGAAGCTTCCTCCAAGGCTTTACACCCCCCTTCCCTTTGTGCCTCCTCCCTGGGAACCGGTGAGTTATCGGGGTGCTGCCCCCGTCATTGTTCTGGAGCACCAGGTCCAGAGTTGGGTACGTTCTGCGCCGGCATGCCGATCTGAGGGTTCTGCTGAGCCCTCAGTATGTGACCCATATCCCGCGTCATGTTTTCAACCTGGCGCTCTAACTGGGAAACCCGCTCAGGCTGATACGGGACCCTGTTTTCTCCCCTGAACTGATCCCGGGAAGGGTAGCTGTCCCTTCTTTGGTAGTACCCCTGGTTGGGAAGATTTGGGTACCCCTCCACCCTTGGCCTCCCCTCTCCCGGATTCAGTGGTCTGGGCTCAGGGAATTGGGGAAAGAAGGATGGATGATTTTGGGGTTGGAAGTCGGGTGGATATCTGGGGAAAAAGTTCTGCCCAGGGTTTGGTAAATTTCTGCCCTCCTGTGGGAAGTTTGGAGGGAAGTTCCCTGGGTTAGGTGCTTGGCTGGATTCCCCCCCCTTGGGCTGGAGGAGTCCACACATAACCCAGGATGGGTCTGTTACCTTTGTAGCGAGGACTTACATAGTCAGGAGAGTGAGGGACCCCATTTGTGGGGCTGCCTCCCTGGCTCCCTGTCTGTGACTGACCCGAGGACCTCCTGGGCCTAGCATTATTAGGTGCAGGTGGGTTTTTAGGCCCCCCCATCTCCAAATCCAAAACGGGGGTGACCTTTACCTCTGCCACCTTGGCAGCAGCAGGGGTGCTGTTGGCTTTGGGGTTTTTCTGGGCATTACTTTTGCTATCTATCGGTTTCTGCACCTCATAGATCCGGGTAGCCTGTTCAATGACCCAATCTAAGGATCTTTTCTCATGAAAATCCCTCACGAGCTGGGTCATGATGTATTTGGGCAAGGCATGGAAAAACGTATTTATGAACTCTCTACTATCTGTGCGCACCTTTCTTGTGGTCTGTGCAAAAGCACGCTTTAACTCCTGCACAAATTCTTGTGGGGCCTGATCCTCCCCACATTGCAAATTGTAGGCTGCCTTGCGAGCCTCTTGAGGATTTCTGTGAACAGAAAAATGTTTCAGGATGGCCGCCTTATAGGTGGACCATCTTAAATGATTTTGGTCCTCCAGCCCCGCAAAGAAACTGGAGTATTCCGGGGAGAAGGTCCACTTTACATATTGAATACAGCTTTGGCTGTCCTTCAAATGGAAAGTCTCCATCATTTGTTCAAACAACTCTAAGTGCTCCCAAACAGAATACTTAGCGTTCTTATGGTAAGGCGTAATGACGCTCCTGATCGCCTTAATCTGCTTTAAGGGGTCCTTAAGCAAGGCCCTTTTTGCCTTATTGGCCTTTTTGGTTCGGGTAACCCTTGTCCATTCATCCTCGGACTCAGAGGCACTGCTCCCAGAGGTTCCCGTCTGATCTTCCAGGTTTTCCCGGATTCTGCGAGCCTGGGAATGGCTGGCAGAATGTGGGGACCTGGTCTCCTGTGTCCTGCGCAGTTCAGAGGAGTCTTCAGATTCCTCCTTGCTGCCAGGATTTGATGGGTACCCCCTCCACTGACCTAACTGGGCAGAGGTTTTCAGGATGCCCTTAATGGGCCTACTCTCCTGGGGTTCCCCACTGAACTGTACTGTACTTGGGTGCCCATACCCGGATGCCCACCCCTCCATTCCTGAGTGGTACTGGCCTATGAGCCCCATACTCTTAGCTGGATAGTAATCTGCCATCCCTGTGGCCCTGTGCTCATGTGCGCCAGGGGACATGGGGGTGGCAGAGTCCAGGGACTGAGAGGTATGAGAGCCTCTGGTACTAGGGCTCCTGAGGTTATGCTCCGGAGTTTCCATTTCCCAGCGAACCTCATCTCTATCCGCCCCTGCTCCCTGTTGCAATGCAAGAGCCTGCATTTGTGCCTTCAGTTCCTCTGTTAAGGCCTTACTCGACTCTATCAGTTTCTCCTGCATCGCTACCTGTTGCTAGAGCATATCATTGTGTTGACAGAGGGCCTCATTCTCCCTCTGTGCTTCCTGGTTGGTCCTGGAGAACTGGGCCAGTCTTTGCTGCAGGAGGTTTACCTCCTGGGCAATGTCCCTATTGGCCTGCTCCTTTCTTGCTAGAGCATCTTCCACCCTTCTGGTGTGCTCTACCAAGTTCTGGTTTTCTTTTTGGAGATCACCCCGCCCCTGGAGGGCCAGGTGATTTTCTTCCATTTTTCTTTTTAAATGGCAGACTTCCTGGCCTTAGGCGTCTCTTTCCTGACTAAGAGCCTGCATTTGTGCCGCCAGGTCGTCCCTTTGCCTTTGGAAGGCACCAGCTTTCTGGCGCTCCTGATCAAACTCTGCCTGGGTATCCAGGTCTTTCAGGATCAGTTTATTGCTCTCCTCTTTCTCTCTGTCTAGTTGGATTTGCAGGGTGGCTACCTGCTCTGTGCATGCCCTGTTGAAATTGATCTGTTGCTCCAGCTTTTTCTGGTTCTGCAGTAAGGAGTCCAAACTGTCTTGGTGCTCCTTCTGCAGGGCCAGAAATCGGGTATCCTGGTCTGTCTTTTCCTGTTGTAGGATGCCCATATCCTCTTTTATTTTAATGATATATTGCCTACTATCATTTTCTGCCTCCTGGCTCCTCTGCAGCCTCTGCTCAGAAGAGTCCAGATCAGATTGGGCCTTCTGTAATGCCATCTGTTGCCTATTTGCCAGATTTTGGCTTTCAGCACATCTATCCTGCATGTCTCCCATATATAGGTACAGGTATGCTGCTATCCTGGCAATCTTATTGTGTTCCTCTTTGGCTTTAGGAGCCATATATAGTTCACTCAGGGCCACATGTAAGGGACCCTGATCTCTATATATATCTGACCCTGTTTCAGTGACCTGTTGTGTGATGGCCTGCAACCACACATCCTGGCCCTGTTCGGTCCATTCACCTCTCACAAATAGCTTATGCAAGAGGTGCTCTCTGGCTATTTTCATGTCTACTAAGGTCGTCATTCTAGAGATTGGTCTCTGTCCTGACTTACAGAAGTTTGTATTTTATTTTTGCAGAACAGAACTTTTCTTGGAGTGTCCCTTTTAAGGAATGCTTCACAGCGTAATGCAGCGTGGTGATCCGACCGGATGTATGTATCCCGTCAGTTCACACACTGTATTAAGCTGCACAAATGGTAAATCTAACCCAACGTCTCGGCTCGAGCCCCCAATTTGTAAGAGGATTCAATTCAACACTACAGCTAAGTCAACGCCTAGTCTATAATACTGAATGAAAACCCTTATTGATATATCTTTAGGTCCAGTTCATGCGTTCTGGATGACTACCCCTATATAACACCCCTCTCTTGGAATCCCCCTGACCCCACTGAGCCAAGAAGTAGTTCTGTTTTGCAAGTTTAAAAGGTTTATTTGATAATTTAAACAATAGATATATATATGTCACACCTTGTAATAAATTAATAATTGAATATCACACTTAATCTGATATGATAAATATTAACAACGGAGAATCTGGCACTAACACGCTTCTCTATAATCAATAAGGAGTTGAGATGAAATGGATAAGGTAGCACACTGGTAAATAGGAACAAAAGTATAATGTGGTAGAGGATGCTTTATGTAAGCTCAGGTGGATGCAATATTCAATGAATGCAGTACAGAAAATACTCAATATGATTTCAACCAAACAATGTAATCACTTTTCTCTGGCAATCCCCTCCCCCCCTTGATGCAAGGCAAGGAAATGGAAGGAAAACACACAGTTCTCAGAAATGCAATCAAATGTGATTCAGTTCACCCCAGCAAGCTTAGACTACAGAAGTTTGAAAACACAGGCCCAAATTGCTTTGATATGTGCTGGCAATGAATCAAAAAATATGCTAAAATGCTTTTAATTCCCTTTTCAGAGGTTCAGGGTGAGTGGTATCTAGTTAATATTAGTCCAGGCTCACACTAGCAATGATGCAGGGATAGTTAGCAGGTTAAACGAATTTCTGGCAAATGGAAGGCAAGCAGCAGCAGTTTTACACGTGAAGAAATTTGCAAATCGCGGTAAATTCGCGGATGCGTCGAGCGCTATTACAGAGGAACCACAAGGACTATCTCTATCGTTATGGGGTCCTAGGAGAGCCTAGGATCTCAGCTTCAAAATGAAAGTTACTGCAAGTCTCTAGCACAAACGGTTGCGGAGATATGAGCGATTGAATAAAGGTCGTTTTTCAGATTTGAAATTTTAAACGCACACTTTTTCAGCTTTAAAAATGATGGCAGGATAACACAATTGCTAAGCTGCAGTTCTACTTAGATAAAAAATGGATTGAATTATATTATTTTAACTAGGAGATTGGTTCTGCACAGTTTTCTAGGTACTCACACTATATTCTTGAGTGAAATGGGCCTCATCACGGATCTGGTCAGGGTTTTAAATTCGCCTCTGGTCTCTGCACTTCACAGTGATCTGGGTCAGCTCTCTCTGGTTCTCTGGTCTGGGTCTCTAGTTCTGGATAGATTGAAGTCTCTAGTTTGGCTCTCTGGAGGTTTGATGGAGGTAAAGTATGGATTTTTCCGGCAGAGCGTCCCGCTGCAGATGGAATTGAAGGTCCCTATCTGTCCTGTCTGTCTGATTTTATGTGTTTTAGAATGTGGGTGTGTTCTAGCATCACTGACCCTACCTCTCTCTCAGCTTCTAATTGGTGAAACTTCCATTTATCATTTGATTGGGGAATGAACTGTGAGTCAGAGTGATGTCATTTTACAGCCTGCAGAAAGTCCACTCCTCCTGTCAACTTACACACAAATCTAGATTTGAAACAAATACATATTTGCAGAGGTACATATTGTTTTAAAATCATATGCACCCATCATGCATTACAGGAGGTATCCCCTGTTCAAACTCTGCTCTTCCTGGGAGCTTGCATTCAGAAATGGCACATATTTCACTTTTTAACTGATTTTGCAATTTCTGACATTGACCCAACTTTACATACATGTGCGCAGGGAGTACGGACATTAACTGATGAAGTTTCAGATTTTTAACATGCATACATTTAGAGTTATCCCCACTTTTCCGCTGACACCCCCCTGAACATACCACCGGTTCTAAAAACCTCTTAAACTGTGGGCAGAAAAATCACAAGAATTATGGTATCATTTATAAAATTTTCACATGTCCGCTCTATGAGTTATTCATCTTTTTAAAGTTATGTTCTGGCTCCAAAGGGGTGTGGTTTACCCTCAGCACAAGGTTGAATTTCTGGTTTTTCCAGTTCTGCCAAGCCAGCTTGCTCTCACAGGCAGTGCCCCTCCCCTTTCCTCAGGAGGAAGCCACTTTTTACGACCATTTACGACTCCTGCCAATAAAACCTTTGCCTGAGCCAGGACAGGGCTTTGTTCACTTTCCTGCAGAGCACAGGTAATTCAATTATCAGATAGATGGCATATCCTTAGTGTGAGCAGCAAAAGGGCAGCTAGGCCTGGGAACACAGCTGTGACTCAAGTTTCACTCCTGATGGGGGTAGTTGCCAGGCAGAATTCAGTTCCTTAAGCCAGGTTTCAGATAAAATGTCACTTTTTGTTCCCCGGTTCCTGCATTCAAATAAAACTAAACATTTTTACATATGCAGCTAGCATGCTGATTCTAAGTGCAAAACTATGACATTTCAACAGTTACAAAGGCATGTGACACCAAACATAGGTCACTCATTTAATCTAAACATTTTCGATTTTAGTGTCTTTAAATCCAGTGCAACTTAAACTGCTGACTCCATAGCTCAGCCAGTTTTGTTATAAGCATTGTTCTGGGCTCTTCATTTCCCAGATTTTGTAGGCACACAACACTCCATTCTACCAAATGTCTGCTGGTGTCCAGTGAGTTTTTAGATGTGTTGCAATGTTTAAAATAGACAGTTTGAGCCTGCCTTCAGAGAAACACAGGGTGGTTTTAAACTGCCGGCTTTTGGATAGTGGTGAGTACTGGTACTGCACCCATTTTTGGGATTAAGAAAATGAATTCCCAACAATTCTAGGTTGCATTTGGCAATCAGCATTGCCATTCCCAATGGTTTCAGACTACTGTGCGGGTAGTCCAATGGTGGTTTTAAAGCGCTTTGAAGCTAACCGGCGCTACTGTTTTTCCTTTGGCAACCCATTTCCCTCATGGCAACCCGGCCTTTCATTCTCGCACTGGTGGGTGGCAAGTGAGGCAACCATTTTGGTGTGCGCACAAACTGCGCAGCTTTCCTGGATTTCGGCGCACATGTGGGTTTTCCGCCATCTTGAATTTTCTAAGCCCACAGCACCAAATGTTGTGGCATGATAGCTTAAACGTGGGTCAGGACACCCAACAACATCTTTGTTAGGGCTTGGTAAATCTACTTATCCGCTTGCATAGACCTGCAGTGCATGAAAGAAAGAAAACGGGACTGGCTCTAGCACAAACGGTTGCGGAGATATGAGCGATTGAATAAAGGTCGTTTTTCAGATTTGAAATTTTAAACGCACACTTTTTCAGCTTTAAAAATGATGGCAGGATAACACAATTGCTAAGCTGCAGTTCTACTTAGATAAAAAATAGATTGAATTATATTATTTTAACTAGGAGATTGGTTCTGCACAGTTTTCTAGGTACTCACACTATATTCTTGAGTGAAATGGGCCTCATCACGGATCTGGTCAGGGTTTTAAATTCGCCTCTGGTCTCTGCACTTCACAGTGATCTGGGTCAGCTCTCTCTGGTTCTCTGGTCTGGGTCTCTAGTTCTGGATAGATTGAAGTCTCTAGTTTGGCTCTCTGGAGGTTTGATGGAGGTAAAGTATGGATTTTTCCGGCAGAGCGTCCCGCTGCAGATGGAATTGAAGGTCCCTATCTGTCCTGTCTGTCTGCTTTTATGTGTTTTAGAATGTGGGTGTGTTCTAGCATCACTGACCCTACCTCTCTCTCAGCTTCTAATTGGTCAAACTTCCATTTATCATTTGATTGGGGAATGAACTGTGAGTCAGAGTGATGTCATTTTACAGCCTGCAGAAAGTCCACTCCTCCTGTCAACTTACACACAAATCTAGATTTGAAACAAATACATATTTGCAGAGGTACATATTGTTTTAAAATCATATGCACCCATCATGCATTACAGGAGGTATCCCCTGTTCAAACTCTGCTCTTCCTGGGAGCTTGCATTCAGAAATGGCACATATTTCACTTTTTAACTGATTTTGCAATTTCTGACATTGACCCAACTTTACATACATGTGCGCAGGGAGTACGGACATTAACTGATGAAGTTTCAGATTTTTAACATGCATACATTTAGAGTTATCCCCACTTTTCCGCTGACACCCCCCTGAACATACCACCGGTTCTAAAAACCTCTTAAACTGTGGGCAGAAAAATCACAAGAATTATGGTATCATTTATAAAATTTTCACATGTCCGCTCTATGAGTTATTCATCTTTTTAAAGTTATGTTCTGGCTCCAAAGGGGTGTGGTTTACCCTCAGCACAAGGTTGAATTTCTGGTTTTTCCAGTTCTGCCAAGCCAGCTTGCTCTCACAGGCAGTGCCCCTCCCCTTTCCTCAGGAGGAAGCCACTTTTTACGACCATTTACGACTCCTGCCAATAAAACCTTTGCCTGAGCCAGGACAGGGCTTTGTTCACTTTCCTGCAGAGCACAGGTAATTCAATTATCAGATAGATGGCATATCCTTAGTGTGAGCAGCAAAAGGGCAGCTAGGCCTGGGAACACAGCTGTGACTCAAGTTTCACTCCTGATGGGGGTAGTTGCCAGGCAGAATTCAGTTCCTTAAGCCAGGTTTCAGATAAAATGTCACTTTTTGTTCCCCGGTTCCTGCATTCAAATAAAACTAAACATTTTTACATATGCAGCTAGAATGCTGATTCTAAGTGCAAAACTATGACATTTCAACAGTTACAAAGGCATGTGACACCAAACATAGGTCACTCATTTAATCTAAACATTTTCGATTTTATTGTCTTTAAATCCAGTGCAACTTAAACTGCTGACTCCATAGCTCAGCCAGTTTTGTTATAAGCATTGTTCTGGGCTCTTCATTTCCCAGATTTTGTAGGCACACAACACTCCATTCTACCAAATGTCTGCTGGTGTCCAGTGAGTTTTTAGATGTGTTGCAATGTTTAAAATAGACAGTTTGAGCCTGCCTTCAGAGAAACACAGGGTGGTTTTAAACTGCCGGCTTTTGGATAGTGGTGAGTACTGGTACTGCACCCATTTTTGGGATTTAAGAAAATGAATTCCCAACAATTCTAGGTTGCATTTGGCAATCAGCATTGCCATTCCCAATGGTTTCAGACTACTGTGCGGGTAGTCCAATGGTGGTTTTAAAGCGCTTTGAAGCTAACCGGCGCTACTGTTTTTCCTTTGGCAACCCATTTCCCTCATGGCAACCCGGCCTTTCATTCTCGCACTGGTGGGTGGCAAGTGAGGCAACCATTTTGGTGTGCGCACAAACTGCGCAGCTTTCCTGGATTTCGGCGCACATGTGGGTTTTCCGCCATCTTGAATTTTCTAAGCCCACAGCACCAAATGTTGTGGCATGATAGCTTAAACGTGGGTCAGGACACCCAACAACATCTTTGTTAGGGCTTGGTAAATCTACTTATCCGCTTGCATAGACCTGCAGTGCATGAAAGAAAGAAAACAGGACTGGCTTGCAGTGTACTGCATGGAAAAGATAAACTTGACAGATGTGGTCTACCCAGTGGCACCCAATGGTGGGGTGGCACCCCGAGCTGTCTAGGCCTGCCACTCTTTCCAGCCTCCCACGGGCTGGGTCTGGCCACTCTGTCGCTGGCTGGGCCAAGGCCAATCTGGTCAGATATGCTGACCAGAGAGAGAGAAGATCACTCTCTGCCCAGCCTGCACCCCTGCAGGTCAACCCAGGGTGGGTGGGAGTTTGTGGTGTGCCCTGGGTGCAGCACGAGGGGGAAAGATGGAGGCCCTTACGGATCCACCACTGCAGCAGTGCCTTAGACAAAACCTTTGCTCAGAGGATGACTTCCAATAAAGAGGAGCGAAGTAGCTGCTCTGCTACTTAAATAAACCTGACCCAGAATCGGGTAGTCTATGAATGATTTTTTACCACATTCCTCATGAATATATGGTGCACTATGGACAAGAAAGGTGTCCCCTTTCTGTCCACACTTGAGTCACAAGGTGAGTGGCTCTGTGCACTGGCCCAGAGGCTGTATATCCTAGCCCAATTGAGGCTATACAGTGCTGCTGTATCATTATGGTTTATGGTGGAGTCTGACTTGGGGGCGTTCAGTCATAATTCCACAGATGGCACCTTTGCCCATTGGCTCCTCAGGCAAGCAAATTCACGAAATGTCTGAACCTAAGGTTATTCTTGTACTGAGCAGGATTACTATTGCAACAACACATCATCAGTAGGGTACAACAAACGTGTCACACAGTGGTCAAAACACAGCTCATGTTCCCAATTAGTGGGTGAACAAGCCAACACTTGATGAATTCTGCTTCTAAATGATAGAATAGCTGACACGGAAGGATGAACATGTAATGTCACAATGAACGCTTGCCTGCCACAAGACAGTTATCCCAGTGATAATTTCCTGACACCACATGCTTGAAACCCAAAAAGTCAGAAGGATACAGAAAATCATGATTCAGGAAGTTTTTGCCCTTCTGCTCAGTGGGAGGTTCCAGTCCTTAGTGAGCTCACCTTAGGTCACCTGTGTTATCATTTGATAGGTGTACTGCCCCAGTCAAATTCCCCACCTGCTACTGGACCCAGAGCAGATCATGTCTGACTGAAGATGGGTGCTTGGAGCCAGAAGCAACAGCCCCACATGGCTTGCCCTTCCTGCCTCACTGGGTAAGTGAAAAAATTATAATAGTAGTAGTATTTCACTGGCGGACCGAGGGCCTCCTGCATGTCCTACACCTCTCATGTCTCTTCACAGTGGCAGATTACATAGAGGATCAACCGGGTATTCTGCCCCCGCTGATTCTGCCAGGCCTGCTCCCTTGGCTGTGGTTGTGTTATATACTAGGTAGGGACAGTGGAAATGTGGGAGGCAGCTGCTGTATGGAAGGAGGTGTCCAATGACGGGATGTTTGTGGCAACATAGGGATTTCTACCGATGATGAGTGAGTCACCTGCCAAGCATGCAAGGGCACTTTTTTCGGCGTTGAGAAGGATACGTGGGTGAGAAGAGATTTTGAAAAACAGAATGCCGTACCAGTGGACCGGGTGGGCATCTACAAGATTGGATGTTATAACGCTTTGAAGCCCTTGTGATAAGTTGACAAGGTTGTGGTCTATTTATGAAAACACCCACACGGTACCGGTTAATAAAGTTTTAATTTTTAAAATACCAGGTCTGGACGTATAAGCTGCAATAGTGGTGGTGGTTTTCACTACTTCAATATTGAGTGCTAATTAACCAAATGCTGGTGATCCCCTGAAGAACTTCTGATGGAATATGTATAATTAAATACAGAACGAAACATTTTGGGCTGAAAGGACACTGTATTGTTAAACAGCGGATTGAATTTACTATTAAGTTGTGTTAGAACCCTGATGGCATATAGGGATTTGTTTAATTGGTCTCAGATATGGGGAGATAAAGAGATTAGAAATACCTTGCTCACTTTATCGGCCAGACAACATTGGTTGAGGTTTTTTGCACTGTAGAGTTTATGGCAACTTGTCAAAGTAGTTTTATGCATAATATGTGTTTTTATGTAGTTTGTGACATTTTGTAATGTGTTTTAAATGATAATTGTGATATGAATTGATATGTATTTTTATGTGTTTTATTGAATTGTGCACATTGTGTTGAATAAAAATGCAATAAAATGTAACAGAATTTTACATTATATGGATAAGAATACTGGACAGTTCTTTATTTGTTCAATTAACTGTGTGTTTAATGTCTAGCCTATAAGGAAAAAATACAGAGACTAGAGAGTTTTGTAGTATTTATTCGTCTATGGTGTTTTCTTAGGGGATAAACTCTTGGGCCATTAAACTTCCCTAGTCCTTTTGTGTGGTGTTGAATCTTGTTCATCCATTCACGCATGAACTTCATTGAATTTCTTCACTATGGCATTCAGAGCACTGGGCAGAAATCACATTGTGTCGACACCCGCAGCAAGCCTTCGTGAAGCTTTTGTTCAATTAAACCATCTGATTCACTTGCTCTTAGTCAGCTGTTGGGACACGGCCGAGGCCGAATGCCAATGCCTCTATGTTAGACAGCACAAGCAAAATTTTTGCTTCACTTTTGTTGGGAAAACTCCAGAAATGGGTTGATCAGGCCAACATACTGTGCAAATTTCAATGCGGCTTTAGAACGGGGTATTCCACTACCCACAATTTATTGGTAGTGGATTACATGTGTAGTAGGGCCCTTCAAGGTGGGCAACCCCCCCCTCTACGCTCTCTTTGTGGACTTTAAAGCCGCATTTGATTCCATCCCACGAGAAAAACTGGACAAAGCTACGAAAATTAGGTTGTCCAGTGGATCTTCTGTACTACCTTAGGTTATTACATCAGAACACTAAAGTGAAAGTAAAATTAGACCAGGATGGTCATGTGACGGAGGAAGTACTACAGAACAGAGGGGTGAAGCAGGGATGCGTGACTGCTCCACTTGTATACAATCTATATGTGCACGACATCCCTTTGAAAATAGCTGCTGCAAAAAATTGTCCCCCCAGCATAGGTAAAACCCCCTGTTTGGTTCTCGCATATGCGGATGATATAGTCATATTTGATCATACTATTAGTGGATTGCGACGCTCGGCAATAGCCCTATGGGAATATTCATTACATAATGGGCTCACTATTAATGCGGAGAAGACACAAGTGATGAGATATACTAGTAAAAGATCGTCACGTGTACTGCTTCGCATTGATAGTGTTGAAATCTCATATGCCCCGGTTTATAAATATCTCGGGATAGAACTAGAACCCAAGGGTGACTATACTACATGCAAATGCCATCGGACAACAAGAGCAGCGCAAATTACTGCCCTTGTTAAAAGTTTCACAATTAAACAGGGAGGTTTTACTCTATGGGGAATCAGACATCTTTATATCCAGGTTTTTTCCCCCATGATAGTCTATAGCCTTGAATCCTTGATTAAAATGGATTTAGATTGGCTACAAATTGTGGAGGGAAAATTTTGGCGAAGAATCCTGGGACTACCGACTTGCATACCCATGTCGCTATTGAGATTAGAGCTGGGGCTTACATCATTAAAAGCATTGGTACTGAAAAAGAGGATGGGTCTATATCTAAAAATGGTTTACGGAAAGGGTAATGCTCTACTAATGTCATTTCCGCTGAAAAGTAATACTGTGGGTCCCATTAAAGAATTTAAAGATCAAATGGAACAATTACTCAAGGACATTTGCTGGAGTCATCGTGAAGGTTCATATACTGAAGCGATGCAATCTCTGATGGGGAGAAGGTTAGAGCTGTGGGACTGGCTTGAAAATTTTGACCATCTACGTAAGCTAAAAAGATATAGTTTTGTGCAAAATAGATTATATACATATAAGAAACCACAGATATATCTTATGCTATGCCCATCCCTTAGGCTCAGGAGATTTATACTGTTATTAAGAATTGATTATCTTCCTATAAGAATGAACACAGGGGTGATAGATAAGTTACCTAAAGATTTACGCTACTGCCGTCTCTGTAGGAATGTGGAAAATCTCGAGACAGCTAAGCATGTACTCACGGAATGTTTGGCAATGATAGATGATATAACTACGTATCTGGGAAAACATGTATACAACTTGGAAACCATAAGGGACACGTTATTCTGGAATCACTGTATCAATACTAACAGTATAAGATTGGTAAAAGCACTTTATACTATCTGGCTTCGGGTTGAAGTTAAGCTGGGCATATCTATATAATGCCTGCGGGGAACTGGTCAGGTTGCGCTCCTATATGGAAACTGTGATATCGCTAAGTGTATCATAAAAGGGTGGACTATACCTATGGCCATGAGGCAAAATGATTAGTACTTTTAGTATATATGGTAGACGATGAATTATAGAGATAGTGAATGAATTATTATAATTTTTTATTATCATTTGAAGTAGAATTTTAATTCATATATATATTGTATTGTATTGGAATTTTATTCTAGGTATGGTTTTAGTGTATTGTTGAATATGTGTAAAGTTTATTATTTAAACTATGTCACATTAAAATCGAAATCGAAATGCCAAACCACAGAAGGGAAACAGAGAGAGGTGACTGCCACTGCTTGGGAGAACAGCAGGAAGGGCCTGCTCATGTCCAGAGTCAGTTGTTCCCATGATTCCCTCCTCCACTTTGGCCTTCAAAGTTCTTGTTTCAACAATTTCTACTACCTCCAAGACCTGTGCCTATGGTCGCTCCACCCAGGCACTCGCCACTGGCTTCTTACCAAATAAAAATTTGAGAATAGGTTGAGATAATTTTGGACCCAAGACCTGTAATCATTCGCTTACCAGATACAACTGGGGCATCTGAGTGCCAGCTATCCTGAGGGAAACTTTGGAGGGAACAAGCTACTAGATGGTTTGATTAGATCAGTCTTTTGTCCCTGTACCCAGGTCAGATGACTGATGTGCATGTCTGGACCGCTACGGACCTCCACCAGAGTTCCTTCTGACTTTCGCCTGCCCAGGCATAGTTCACCAACTCCTATCACACACACTCATGCTCCGCCTCCCAGACAGTGTGTGAAAGACGGACCTGTGTCCTCTCTAGCTTCCACAGTTGGGATTTGGCCAAGACCATTGAAGTTTTTAACAGACGGGTTCAAGCCGCTCAGCCCCAAAAAGCTGCCTGCTGTCTTTTGTGGCAGCGTGATGGGACTTTCCACAGTGTCAGAGGCAGGCCGCTCCGCAGCCGACCCACCGGTGCAATCCTCTAATCCCCTTACCTTGAACTCCTACTTCACTTTCATAGGGACAAAGAGGAAGGCTGGAGGCTGAAGAAGGGGGTCAGGATGGCCAGCTAGTCTTCAAACACCAGCTTGGCTGCACAGGGCTGAGCTTCAGGTACCTAGACATGAGGGAAGTTCACCTGCTGCACCACCCTGCCTGGCCATCGCTTACCCATGTCGTGGATGGTTGGAACCTCAAAGCCTGCCCACCAGGTAGGCCTGGCTGGCCATGGCTCAGAGCAAACCGAGTGGTCTGAGCCCCCTTCCACCTGGGGCGGAATCTTTCAAGAACAGCAAGGTTTGCCTTGGCCCCAGGCTGCCCACACTGGGGACTTCCCTTTTGACCTGGGGTCATCCGCCAATACCCACCCACATGTGGGTCGGAGACAGGAGTGCCTTGGCGGCATGGGCTGGTTTGGAGAGAAGGGGAGCACTTGGGGTTAGGGATGTCCCGGCAGGTTAAACCAACCCTGCCGGACATCCCTGTCCATCTTCTGGGTCATGGACCCTTCCAGTGGAAGGCATACCACTCCCCAGTTCCTGGTCCCCCATGTGCCCTGGCAATGGACCACTCCACTGACTGGACCATAATTTGTGGGGTGGCCCGGCCTGTGGGTATGCATGTCTGGGATGCAACTGAGGTCAGCCCTTGGCTCTCCCTCTGGCTGCTCCATCATTAAAGATCATTTTGCAGGTTCACCTACAGAAATCCTGTTATGACTAGTCACTCTTGATAGTTTGATCATGTTTTCTGCGATCCGCCAGGGCCATGGATGACCCCGGTGGGGCTGATCCGAAGACCACACTAAAACATTGAATCAGTAGTTGCGGCGGGTGGTGTGTATTGTGCCGCTAGAGGTGAAAATCTTCAACTGTCATAGTTCCAATCATAAACGATACTGACTAGCAATCTGGCAGAGATGACCCCATGACTCGCAGTACAGCTTCAGAGAAACCAAAGTCATTGTGTTCCGGGTGGAGTATGGTTGCAAAGCTGAAACTTAAAGGAATTGATGGAAGGGCACCACCAGGAATGGAGCTGGTGGCGTAATCTGACTCAACACAGGAATCTTCTCCCAACCCGGACACAGTAAGGATTGACAGATTGATAGCTCTTTTGTGATTCTGTGGGTGGTGGTGCATGGCCGTTCTTAGTTGGTGGAGAGATGTGTCTGATGAGACTCCCCCATGCCAACTAGTCACGTGACCCCTAGTGGTAAGCGGTCAACTTGTTAGAGAGACAAGTGGCATTCGGCCACACAAGGTCAACCAATAACATGTCTTTGAAGCCTTTAAATGTCCGGTGATGCATGCTCACTAAACTGAACGGATCAGTGTGTGTCTAACTCACTGAGCCCTGTTCGTGACAGGGATTGTGTTAGGCGGAACATATGCAGTACCCTTTGGGAACACCACACACAATTAAGTCTACAAGTGACAGTACAAATTGACCTTTGGTACAAGCCTGTACTACACAGTAAAGTGGTAGCGATGGCTGAGCAGCCAGAATTATCTCAAGAGTAAAGTGAGCAGTATCAGAAGTTACACAAAGGACAGCAGTTACTATGGTTCAAGCAAACACTGACTCATGGTTTCTGAGTAAAAGAATATGCATTTATTTACACATCGTTTGTAAAACAGATCACTAAAGTAAAGCAGCAGAAAATCGCAATCTTAATATACTGCACAACACCCAATGAATTCTGGACAAGTTAAGCTTGAAATGAAGTGTGAGCAAAATAGCACTCCAGTAATTTAAAAAGGAGGGAAAGACAAGGTTATTCACAACTAAGCAGCACCAACCAGTAATTAGGCAGGGCAATCTAGAAAAGGCTTACTACAATGAGGATTCAAATCAGTAGGCCTGGGCCAAAGTCTATTGTTCAGAGTCTTTGCAGAGGATCACACAGTTCAGAGTAGTTTGTGGTTAAGTCTTTGCCAAGAGTTTGAAACGAAGTTGGTCGGAAGAAAAGTTAATTGAAAGAGTAGAGACGGGCAAGCCATTGGATTGGCGAAAGATTTAAAACACTTTCACCGCGGTCGACGAAACGAAGAACTGGGTTTGCACAGTACCTTAAAAGAAGAAGAATGCTGTAACTGAGGCAGAAGTTCCTAGAAGATCCTGCAGGCTCACGGTTCCTGAAGTGACTATCGGACTGACACGAAGAAGTAAGACTGGAGGCTCCTGCACTGCCCAGGGAAGAAACCAGCAGCAGAACAAAGCAACAAATAAAAGGTGCGCTCCTTAAAACCCAAGCAGGGTCCGGTCCTCCTGGCTATCCGGTTCACTGTAGATGCGCACAGCAAATTCAACCAGAAGAAGGAGGCCTGACTTGGAGTTTGATGAACTGGTTGGTCCCACCAGCTCAAGGAAAGAAGATTCCTTGCAGATTTTCTCTGTCGTCGAAGTTTGGAGATTCAGACCCGCAGCAGGGCTTCACCAGGAGGTTCAGTCGTACTAGTGGTCCTCTTCCTTCAGCTTCTCTTCGGTTCTCTCGATCCAGTGGCGACTCTGCCTTTCAGTCCCAGAGACCTGCTTTTTATGCAGTTTTCTCCCATTCTCACAGCTTGGCTGCTTCCCCTCATCCTTCTCCTCAGTTGCCCCAGAATCCGTGTGAGTAGCCCTGTTGGCAAACCACAAGTCAGCCTTAGCTAACTTCTTGGGATCTATCTCCCTAGAATCAGCCAAGTGCTGTCTGAGCTCAAGAGAGCAGGCATCATAAATTGACTCCAAGATAACAAGATTCCTTATACCTTCATAAGTGTTTACTCTGTAACCCTCAACCCAACCATCTAAGTTTTTCAAACATTCACATACAGAAGTTCCTGGCAGATCCTGCAGGCTCACGGTTCCTGAAGTGACTGTCGGACTGACACGAAGAAGTAAGACTGGAGGGTCCTGCACTGCCCAGGGAAGAAACCAGCAGCAGAACAAAGCAACAAAAGGTGCGCTCCTTAAGACCCAAGCAGGGTCCGGTCCTCCTGGCTATCCGGTTCACTGTAGATGCGGACAGCAAATTCAACCAGAAAAGGGAGGCCTGACTTGGAGTTTGGTGAACTGGTTGGTTCCACCAGCTCAAGGGAAGAAGATTCCTTGCAGATCTTCTCTGTTGTCGAAGTTTGGAGATTCGGACCCACAGCAGGGCTTCACCAGGAGGTTCAGTCGTACTAGTGGTCCTCTTCCTTCAGCTTCTCTTCGGTTCTCTCGATCCAGTGGCGACTCTGCCTTTCAGTCCCAGAGACCTGCTTTTTATGCAGGTTTCCCCCATTCACACAGCTTGGCTGTCAATCCCACAGCAGGGTGGCTGTCCTGGCGGGACAGTCACCACAGCCAATCATACACAGTGCGACATGGGTCTCCAAGGAGACCCTGTGCAGGCAGTCTCAAACCCCTCCCTCACATCCTGTCCCCCTGATGCATTCAGGCCCTAAGGAGGGCTTCTGTGCAGAGGACAAAGGAACCAAACCTGGTTTGGCACGCAGAGTAAAACACAAGAAAGACCTTTACAAAAATAAATGGTGAATAAACCCAGTCGGAACCAAAATAAAATAAAAGGGGTCCAGCAAATTTAAATTTGAGGCTACTAACTTAGCCTAAAACAGTACCAAGGCTTTTTACATAGATCGCGGCAGGTAAAAAAGGGTAGATACCACTTCCACCAGTCAAATCTTTAAAGAAAGGGGAACTAAATAATGTTCCATGAGAGACAGACAAAAAGAGATAACTATTAACCCTTTCCAGTACTCTATGTAAGATCGTCTGTACTGGGTCTGTGAATTTAAAAACACTAATAACGTCAATGGCAACTTTACATGTTCCGGGGACCACTAGTCAGCCCCAGAAAATTGGATTTAGATTGGGAAGTCTGGAAAAGACAGCCCTGTGTTAGTGCACTAAAGGTGCTGTATGACACACATTAAAGGATGATGCCTATGGAGTAGGTGAGACTCCATAGTCTATGAACACACAAAATGTAAAACTCATAGCAAAACACATGTAAGAGTGGGAAAAAAGGCTCACACTCTTTCCAGGTGAAAAAAAATAAATCCCAGAAATCCAGCAAAGCTGCTGAGGGACTCATTAGGTAAGGGAAATTAGCCATTCTGGAGAATTCTCCCTAACACTCGCCCTCCCCCCCCCCAATACGAAGGGACAGGAGGATTGAATCCACTCCTGGATGAATCTCTTCACTCTAGTCGGTTATAAACATCCTAGAGAGACCATCGGCATTTTGGTGGTGACATCCTGACTTGTGCTCAATGGTGAAATCAAACCCTTGCAGGTAGATTGACCATTTTAGTAGTTTTGTTTTTTCCTCTTTCATTTGCATTAACCATCTCAAGGGTTGGTGGTCTGTCTGAATCACAAAAGTAGATCCATACAAGTATGGTCTAAACTTGTTCAGAGAACCACACAATGGCAAAACATTCATACTCTATGGTCGCCCACCTTGTTTCTGGTTCCTTCAGTTTCCGACAGATGAAGCAAATGGGGTGCTCCGTACCTTTCTCATCCAGTTGACTAAAGACTGCACCTATACCTGTATTGGAGGCATCTGTCTGCACAATGAAGGGTTGGTGATAATCAGGAGCTCTTAGGACTGGAGCTTGACAAAGGGCTTTCTTCAGGTTTTCAAAGGCTTGAGTGCACTCCTCATTCCATCTAACCTTTTTGGGGAATTTTGTAGAGGAAACTACATTCAAAGGAGAAGCTATGGTCCCATAGTTCTCAATGAAATTCCTGTAGTACGCAGTGATTCCTAGGAAGGCTCTCACTTGGGTTTGAGTAGTAGGGCTAGCCCAGTTTTGTACAGCTTGTACTTTGCTAGGCAATTACTTTATTTCACCTCCTACTACCTCATGACCAAGGTAGACCACTTTGCTCTGACCATTTTGACATTTGTTTGCCTTTATGGTCAGATGAGCCTGCTCAAGAACCTGCAAAACATATCCTAAGTGATCAATATGTTCTTTCCAAGTAGGGCTGAACACTGCACCATCATCCAAGTATGCCATGACAAAGACCTCCATCCCATTCAGAACCTGATTGACCATCCTTTGGAATGTAGCAGGTGCATTCTTTAATCCTAAAGGCATAACCTTAAACTGGTAGAGGCCTGCTGGGCTTGAAAATGCAGTTTTCTCCTTGGCATGGTATGTCAGGGCTATTTGCCAATAGCCTGCTATCAGATCAAATATACTGAGGTACTTGGCTACACCAAGTTTATCCAACAGTTCATCTGTCCTGGGTAAAGGATGGGCATCAATCTTAGTGACTGCATTTAGAGCTCTATAGTCCACTCAGTATCTCAACTCCTTGGATCCTGCCTTTGGTACTAGAACAACTGGACTAGACCATGGACTTGTAGATGGCTCTATAACCCCGAGACCAAGCATCTTGTTGACCTCTTCCTTTATGTGGGATCTTACATGCTCTGACATTCTGTAACCTCTGCTTTCATAGGGAGACAGTCACCAGTGAGAATATCATGATAGCCCCAAGGGGTCAAGCCTGTTGAAAGTGAAAACAGGGAGGCAAACTGATTTAACAGAAACTTGCACTCATCCTGTTGTTTAGATGTCAGATTAGAAGAGAGATTAACTCCTTCTATGTTCTCATCTAAAGGTTGGCATCTGAGAAGGTCAGGTAGAGGTTCACTCTCCTTCTCCTCTTGAGGGCAAGCTTGAAGCAAAGCTCCCACTTCTGGTCTCGAGACATATGCCTTCAAACGGTTGGTGTGAAAGACTCTGGGAGCCTCCTTAGGTCTGCCTAAATCCACCAGATATTTCACCTCTCCATGTTTGCCCACAACCTTGAAGGGTCCTATCCATTTGTCCTGCAAGGCCCTCTGCCTTGTTGTCACCATAAATAGTACAAGCTGGTCTTGAGTAAACTCAACCATGCTGGCCTTCTGGTCATGTCAATGTTTAACCAGAGCCTGACCTGCTTTTAAGTTATCACTAACTTCTGCCATCATGTGTGATATTCTCCTCCGGAGACCTATCACATAGTCAGTCACTCTGACTGGCTTGGGGGAAGGAGCACTCTCCAACCCCTCTGTAATCAGGGCCAATGGGCCTCTGACTGGATGGCCATAGAGAAGTTCAAAGGGACTGTATCCAATTCCCTCCTGAGGGACTTCTCTATGAGCAAAGAGAAGACATGACAGTAGAAGGTCCAGTTTTCATTTAAGGTGTTCTTCTAAAACACCTATCATGCTCTTCATAGTACGATTAAACCTCTCTACCAGTCCATTTGCCTGTGGATGGTAGGCTGTGGAGAACTTGTAAGGGACACCACAGTTTTTCCACATGGCTTGGATGTAGTGGTACATAAAATTGGATCCCCTGTCTGATATCACTTCTTTAGGAAACCCTACTCTGGTAAAAATACCAAGTAGAGCCTTAACCACAGCCTGAGCCGTAACAGTCCTCATAGGTATTGCTTCGTGATACCTAGTAGCATGGTCTACTACAACCAGGATAAACCTGTTTCCTGAAAATGTGAGAGGGTCAAGGGGACCAACAATGTTGATGCCCACCCTCTCAAAAGGAACTCCCACCACTGGAGCCATTCTTGGCTCCACTCTTGCCAGAGGTTTGGCAAGTGTGACAGCTCCTACAGAATTTGCAACTTCTGGACCCATTTTAGGCCAGTAGAAGTGTAGGGAGAGCCTTTCCTTGGTCTTTTTGAAACTCAAATGACCAGCCAAAGGTATCTCGTGGGCCAACTGTAGGAACTGGAGTCTGTTTTCTAGGGGCACTACAAGTCTTTTGCAGTCCCCAGGGATAGCCGTAGTGGGTTCACTGTAGAAGAAGCCATCTTCCCAGTGCAACCTATGCTTCCCATGCTCTTGCACATCAAGCTGAGAAGCTGCCTGTAGGTGAAGACCTTCGAGAGTAGGACACTCTCTTTGTCCTCTGCTGAAGTCTGCCCTGTTGGGTCCACCTTCTGCCAGTAAGGACTGTAGCTCAGGATGGTCAACAGGGTCCAGATATCCAACTAAAGTTATTTCTTCTTCCAGATCTGCCTCTTGAGAGACTAGATCAACCACACAGGGTTGTACCTCACACTCAGCCTCAGCAGGTGGAGGAGTCACAGGTGTGACTTTGGACAATCTTGGGGATGTCCTGCTTGGAAGCACGGGAGTGCTATCTGCTTTCTCCTTGGAGGTCTTGGGTTTCCCCTTTGCCTCTTTCTTTCCTGAAATAACAGTTAGTAAGTTCTGTGGACTGGGAGTAATATTTTCTTCTACCAACTCCTCTGGAGAGCCTCTCAAGGTCCTCTCCCTTGCAGGCCTGGTGAGCTACTGTTTCCTTTTACTGGGAGGCCTGGGGCTACTGGACACAACTCCAAGAGTTTTCAGGTCATTACACAACAGGACTCTCGCAGGAACTTCACTCTGCACGCTAACAAGTATTTTGAAAGTCATATAATTACACTGGATGAGAGCTGGTAACTGGGGAAGCATTTGCCCAGGGCTTCCTGCTAACTTTGTTAGGCGTTTGGGTGCCTTAGCAACATCCTCCACATTGAAAAATGTTTAATCAACCACAGTTATGCTGGCTCCATTGTCTCTGATGGCAGGGGTCTCCTGGCCATTCACAAGAACACTATCTTTATAATACTCTTTAGTATTATCTGGGATGGAATTATAGACATCTAAATTCTGTTGTTACCACAAGCCCAGGGACACTAAAGAAACACTAGCTGAGACTCTCATGGATTCATCAGCCAGCAGGTGAAAGTTTCCAATTGCCAAAGGTACTTCTTCCTCTGGGGAGAAGGCTAAGGAGACAGCGTGGACCCCTGAAGGTTTACCCTTACGTCTGGGATCCCCTTTCATATGGTCAGTTGACCCACAAACATACCATTTCCCAAATATTCTGATGAATGGGGGCTTATTCTGACCTCCATCTGGTTTGGGTCCAGATGGTACACTAGCCTGATTCGGTTTCCCTTGTGGTTTACCCTTATGTTGCTGTTTGTGGCCCTCTTTTGGATTGGAGGTATTAGAATTCTCCTTGTTATCTTTCTTTGGCTGCTTCCCCTCATCCTTCTCCTGAGTTGCCCCAGAATCCTTATGAGTAGCCCTGTTGGCAAACCACAAGTCAGCAGCCTTAGCTAACTTCTTGGAATCTATCTCCCTAGAATCAGCAAAGTGCTGTCTGAGCTCAAGAGAGCAGGCATCATAAATTGACTCCAAGATAACAAGATTCCTCATACCTTCATAAGTGTTTACTCTGCAACCCTTAACCCAACCATCTAAGTTTTTCAAACATTCACATACCCAGATAGCCCAAGGGGTACCATCATGCTTTTTCAGGGTCCTAAACCTCTTTAGGTACTGGGAAGGGGTCTTCCCGAATCTAGCAATTAAAACTAGCTTCACACACTCATATTCCATCCTATCCACCTCCCCCAACTCCATCACAACATCAGATGCAACAGTGGGTAGCCTAGAGAAGAGCCAAAGAAGCAACTGATTCCCTGTAATATCTTGGATCCCATGGTTATATTCAAACATTGCCAACCAATCCAAAATATCAAGCTTAGCCTCATACATACCAACAATTTATTTAGGCATATGGGGTCTCTTAGGACTGGAAGACCTAGAAGACTCAAGGAGAGAAGCATTTTCCAAAGACACATTTTTCATTTCTAAGGCATGATTCAGCTCCATTTCTCTGAGCTTAAGTTATTGATGCTTTTGTTCAGTGTGGGCATGTAAACGTTTAAATTCCAATTCAAGCCTCATCTTTTCTAGAGCAATGAATTCAGGACTGAGTGTAGGACCTGGTGGGTCCCAGTGGACAAAGGTTGAGGTTGCTGAGCAGGTAGAGGAGCAGTAAGGCCTACATTGTGAGACACATCTGCCTCATCTAAGTCATCAATAATAGACACATTATCATCCTCATAATGTTCCACATTTGCTGGAGGGTTAGGTATTTCAGACCAACTCTCCAGACTTTGTTTCTCTAACAACCTTTCAATGAATTCTGACTTTTTGCCTTTAACAGAGAGATTCATATCTCTAAACTGATTTTTCAGATAATCAACAGAGTAACCAAGGAGGGTTTCCTGACTGTAGCTTTCCATATTAGACATGATTAAAATGGCTTTTTAGCCTTGTGGTTAGTTGATCCAAGGTAATAGTAGCACTCTAAGTGTAATCATTATACTTGATCCTCACTGCTGTACACCAATGTTAGGCAGAATCATATGCAGTACCCTTTGGGAACATCACTAACAATTAAGACTACAAGTGACAGTAAACATTCACCTTTGGTACAAGTCTCTACTACACAATAAAGTGGTAGCGATGGCTGAGCAGCCAGACTTATCTCAAGAGTAAAGTGAGCAGTATCCGAAGTTACACAAAGGACAACAGTTACTATTGTTCAAGCAAACACTGACTCAAGGTTTCTGAGTAAAAGAATATACATTTGTTTACATATCATTTGTAACACAGATCACTAAAGTAAAGCAGCAGAAAATCACAATCATAATATACTACACACCACCCAATGAATTCTGGACAAGTTAAGCTCAAAATGAAGTGTGAGCAAAATGGCACTCCAGTAATTTAAAAAGGAGGGAAAGACAAGTTTAATCACATTTAAGCAGCACCAACAGGTAAGTAGGCAGGGAAATCTAGAAAAGGCTTACTACAATGAGGATTCAAATCAATAGGCCTGGGCCAATGTCTATTGTTCAGAGTCTTTGCAGAGGATCACACAGTTCAAAGTAGTTTGCAGTTAAGTCTTTGCCAAGAGTTTGAAATGAAGTTGGCCGGAAGAAAAGTTACTTGAAAGAGTAGAGAAGGACAAGCCCTCAGATTGGCGAAAGATTTAACACACTTTCACCGCGGTCAGACGAAACGAACAACCGGGTTTGCACAGTACCTTAAAAGAAGAAGAATGCTGTAACTGAGGCAGAAGTTCGTGGCATATCCTGCAGGCTCACAGTTCCTGAAGCGACTGTCGGACTGACATGAAGAAGGAAGACTGGAGGGTCCTGCACTGCCCAGGGACGAAACCAGCAGCAGAGCAAAGCAACACATAAAAGATGCGCTCCTTAAAACCCAAGCAGGGTCCGGTCCTTCTGGCTATCCGGTTCACTGTAGCTGCACACAGCAAATCGACCAGAAGAGGGTGGCCTGACTTGGAGTTTGGCGAACTAGTTGGTCCCACCAGCTCATGGGAAGAAGATTCCTTGCAGAACTTCTCTGTCGTCGAAGTTTGGAGATTTGGACCTGCAGCTTCACCGGGAGGTTCAGTCGTAGCAGTGGTCCTCTTCCTTCAGCTTCTCTTCAGTTCTCTTGATCCAGTGGCGACTCTGGCTTTCAGTGCCAGCGTCCTGCTTTTATGCAGTTTTCCCCCATTCACACAGCCTGGTTGTCAATCACACAGCATGGTGGCTGTCCTGGTGGGACAATCACCACAGCCAATCATACAGAGTGTGACATGGGTCTCCAAGGAGACCCTGTGCAGGGAGTCTCAAACCTCTCCCTCACATCCTGTCCCCCTCAGACATTCAGGCACCAAAGGAGGGCTTCTGTGCAGAAGCCTGCCAAAGGACGGTGAACAAAAGAACCAAACCTTGTAAAACATGAGAAAGGCATTTACAAAAAGAAATGGTGAATAAACCAAGCCGGAACTGAAATTAATTAAAGGGGTCCAGCGGATTTAAGTTTGAGGCTACTAACTTAGCCTAAAACAGTACCTAGGCTATTTACATAGACCGCGGGAGGGAAAAAAGGGTAGATACCACTGCCACCAGCCAAATCTTTAAGAAAGGGGAACAAAATAATGCTCCATGAGAGACAGACAAAAAAGGATAACTATTAACCCTTTCCAATACTCTATGTAAGATAGTTTGTACTGGGTCTGTGAATTTAAAACAACTAATAAAGTCAATTGCAACTTTACATATTCTGGGGACAGTAATCAGCCCCAGAAAATGGTGTTTAGAGTGGGAAGTCTGAAAAAGACAACCCTGCCTCACTGCACTAAAGGTTCTGTGTCACACACAGTAAAAGATGATGCCTATGGAGTAGGTGAGACTCCATAGTATATGAACACAAACAATTAAAAACACACAGCAAAACAAATGTAAGAATGGGAAAAAAGGCTCACACTCTTACCAGGTGAAAAAAGAAATCCCAGAAATCCAGCAAAGCTGCTGAGGGACTCAGTAGTTAAGGGAAATTTGCCATTTTGGAGAATTCTCCCTAACTGATTGGGGATTTCAATTATTTCCCATGTGCAAGGAATTCACAGTAAGTGCGGGTCATAAACTCAAATTGATTAAGTCCCTGCCCTTTGTACACACTGTTGGAGATATTTATGACGCAACAATCAACACAGGGAATTCTTTCCGTCCCCAATCAAAAGCGCCACACCTATCCTGGGAGGATAGATCAATGGCAACGTGCGCGCCTTGGAAGCAAGACAACACAAACCAACACAGGTTTGATCCCCGGGTCCGTGCTAAGAAACCTCTGGGTATTTAAACGCATTATATATATGCAACTAAGACAACAACAAAAAAATATATAATTCTGTAACAGCGCCTTGATGCCCCAGGACTGTTTGAGCGCTTTACAAATGCAAATAAATACATTTTTAAAAATAATATTCCTTTTATGTTCAATATAGTCCTGTCTGTGATTCATGTATAACCACATTGATCCCCGACCCTTTAACAATAGGTAATGCAAGAATCAGGCCAGCAAATAGAATGCATATATATTTATTAATTGAACAAACAAAATGTATATTTACACAACATTACACGAAACACCCTTTGCTCAGTGGCACCAAAACAAAGCTTGAATACCAAGAACTCACTTTTTGGGAATATACCTTAAAAAAAGATGTAATATCAAACCACATGTGCTTTTTCACTTTTGAGTCTCATGTAAATAAAACACCGACCAGATAAACAGTTCAGTCCTTCTAATGCGCGCACGCATCCCTTAATGCAAACAATGATGCAGCACCTTAAAACTTGACACGATCATAGGCTTGGCAATCCTTTCCGTAGGGTTTGACTTAAATCACATGCAGCACTTTGCAATGGTAAAAGAAACTTTGACAGGCACAACACTATTTAATCTCCCTGTGCAATTTTCAATGCTAGCAGTGTTATAGCAAAGCAAACTTGCCAGAACAAAACATGTATGATTTATATAATCCTTCTTCCTTCAACACTATGCCATGAAGAATCTCCTTTCTATCAGGAGTCACTTTCCCACTCTCAGCAGGTAGTATGTTTTTCATTCGCAGACCTCACTTTATTTAATTTTGGCAAAACACTTTTCTGCCCCAACACAAACACCCAGATATTCAGTTTACATTCAGCTTCCCTGTGCATTTAAGGCAAGGTCTGAGGAATGGTGAAAAGTGAGGAATTTCGTTTTGACAAGTACACCCCTTCCCTTTAGGGAATTTTGGGGTTGACAATGATAAATAGGAGTACCCAATTACTTTAACAGACTATATTTATATCCACACTGGAGACAATGTTGTTGATTTTCGAATTCCAAGAAAATCATTCTGTGTCCGTTGGCTATGGAGGAATTAATGGAATTACTACTTGGTAAGAAAATGTTAGTGATCTACTTTGTCTGCTCAACTGATCAATAATGGGAAGATATCAAATCAAACAGATCCATACATGACTTGTTCAGGTCACTTACATAGAATCTATATGGCTTCAGTGCTCAGGAAAAGACACTGCCTCAGAGCTCCTGAATCAACTCATAGGGAAAGGACAGGTATCTGGTCAGATGTCCTCTCCAGGTTCAGTCATGGATACCTCCAGCATCAATACTCTTGATTTGTCTCTCCTTGTATGGGTCCAAGCATCTGTCTATCCCTGGTTTTCCACCTCCCGGACAATCTTGGTTCAGTAATTTTCAGTAGTCTCCCTCATATGATGTCAGACAGCTCTCCCTGGTTTCCTCCAATTCCTGTTTCCAATAAACCCATAATCACACCCCAGATTATTAAAATAAGAACGCACCAGCCTGTTGTGACTCCCCTTGCAACAATTGGTTCATGAAGTTACAAGACATTATCCCTGTGAATTTATGACTTCACCCATCTGACATAGCATTTTCACAGTTCCAAATATACAGTGGAAAAAACAACAACATGGCAACATTATTTAATTTACAAATAAGAATCCTATAATATACATTTTTGGATTTGTCTGATCATGTCAGGTGTAATGAAATGTGGCTTATTTCGGCATGAGGTTGTAGGTTTGAATGGCATATTTGTGTAATTTATTCAACAAAATCAACAAATATAATAGTTATCAACATGAGGTTTTCTATACAGATATATAATTCAATACGCGACTAGCTCCCCGAATCTCTGCTCGGTGCCATATTCTGTGAAGTTATAATCACATTTCAGGTTGTAACTCTTGTTCCAAAGGGTGGATCTATATGAGCGTTGTCACTACAGACAGGTCTCTTCATATGTTTTCCAATGGTATCTGACTCATTATTGTACATGTCATGGTTCCAAATGTAATGAACAAAGTATGATCTACCATGTAGACCTATGGCAATTTCTAGGCATAATATTATATCCACAGATTAGCACAACAAACTTCACATGTGATTTGGCCATCTGCTTCCTTTGTTGACACAGCTGTTGCAATAAAAGTAATTTACAGTCTTTCTACCAGAACTAATGGATTATCTGTTGCTTATCTTTAACAGCAGAGAGGATTGCTCCACCTCCAAGGTCAAAGGAAATCCCTCGGGGGACATGTCTGCTATTATTATCTCTGAGCAGAGACCACAAATGTCGATTTTATTTTCAAGGATTTCTCAGCTTTCAACCCATTATGAGCTGCCTTCATGTACAACATTGTTGGCACCAACCCACCAACCCACCATGTATTCCTTCACAATGGAAGAAATGTCCCAATAATTGTGGGCAGGTCCCTGTTTGAGCGCTCTAAACAGGCTCAAGCCAATTCTTCTGAACATAAACTAGTGATTTAGTTTAAAGGCCTGTTTGTTTCCATTATGTGGTGCCTTTCAATATGTTGCAATCTCTTTACATGTGAAAAGCATGCTCATAAATGATTACATTATGTCATAATAGTCCAACTTTAAATTATAGTTTAAATTAAACTGGCACAGTTACTGGAGTTTTACTGGTAAACAAGCTGCAGAATGATTTCATTTCCATTTGCCATGGCAGCTTTCTCTTGGTGAAAAGTGCCTTTCATTTTTATGTATTTATTTATTTGTAGTTTTTATAAAGTACTATTGCCCATAGGCCTCAGAGCTCACAATGTAATGAACGTAGGCCTAATTTCTTTTCAGTGTTGTTGTCCGCACACCTGGCATAATTAATTTTAGACTTCCTGTTTCTGAATGCACTGTTGGTGTATTTGGCAGTGTTGACATTCCCATGCTGGCCTTTCAGTCTGCCAGTCAAATGTGTGCTTTCAAATTCCAGGACAGTATTTCTGCATTTTCAGGCCTGAGTCATCCAAATGCAGTTTCCTTGTTTTGCATTTGAACCCCGCAGCAACGCCTGTCACTACTACCAATTGGATGTTTTAGTGAGGTCTGCAGATCGGCCCTCAAACTTAACTATCTCTAGGAATAAAATGTCATAACAAGGTTTCTGTAGGTGAACCTCCAGAAGGATCATTAAAGGCCTAGCAGCCAGAACGAGAGAGCTGTGTGTCCAACCGAGGTTGCATCCAAGACGTGAACACCCATAGGCTGGGCTTCAATTGGTAATATGGTCTGGCCAGCAGAGTGGTCCGTGGCTGGGGTGCTTTGGGGACCACGGAGAGGGATCCCTTCCACCGGATAGGTCAGTGACCATGAAGATGAACGGGGATGTCCAGGAGTGTTGGGTTAACCTGTCACTGCGACATCCCCAACTACTCACGATAGAGGAATCCCCCAATTGCTTACTCATCGAGCTGGCCCTGGGGGCAACCTGATCAGAATAAAAGTCCTGAGTGGGGGCCGTCGGGAGCTGAGGGACATCTAGCTGTTCTTGACGGATGTCTCCCCAGGCAGAATGAGGCCATGCCGGGCATGCTCTGAGTCATGGCGCAGTCAGACCTATTCAATGGGTGGCAGTTGAGGTTCTGCCCCCTACCGCTATGTGTGAGCAATGGCCATGCTCACCAGCACAGCAGGTGACCTTCCCCCAGGTACGTGGAGCTCAGCATTGTGCATCCCGGCTGGTGTTTGAAGACTCTACAGTTCCCTCCCGACCCCCGATGACACTTCCTGCAATCCTCACTACCCCCATGAAAGGGGAGTAGGAGATCACAGTTGGGGGATGAGCAGATCGGCCAGGTGGGCCAGCGACGGAGCAGCCTGCTTCTGTCACTTTGGCAAGCCCCATCACACTGCCAAAAAACATGGCAGGCTTCCTTTCTTGGGCTGAGCACCTGGACCCTGTTTGTTAAAAACATTGATGTTCTTGGCCATCTAAGTTGGGAAGCCTTCCGGGGCACTGGTCGGTCACACACACACTCTGTCTCGGAACTGGAGCATGAGCATGTGTGATAGGCCTCATAAGATGGACTGCTATTCCTCGGTAGGGTGAAGCCAGAGGGAACTCTTGTGGAGGTCTGTAGAGGTCCTGTCATGCAAATTGGTCAACCGACCAGGGTATAGGGGCAAAAGACAAATTGAACCATGTAGTAGCTAATTGCCTCTGAAGTTTCCCTCAGGATAGCTTGCACTCGGATACCCCATTTTTATATGGTAAAGCAAATGACTAGAGTTCTTGGGGCGAAAACAATCTCAACCTATTCTCAAACTTTAAATAGGTAAGAAGCCTGGTTCGATGGCATGGAGCTAGGCATCGAATGCCAGTGCCCAGTATGGTCATTTTGGTAAGCAGTACCGGTGCTCCAGGATTAACCGAACTCCGGAATAAGGCACTCAATGACGATTCTCATGAGGCCCAGTAAAGGTGTTGGTTGATATAGAAAGCAGAACGGTGGCGATGGAAGTCGAAATCTGTTAAGGAGTGTGTAAAAATGAACCTGTTGATTCAACTAGTCCTGGCAATGGATAGCACTAGAGTGTCACGCCATACCCAGCCATCATTGGCACTGAGAGCCACAGTGGCTAAGCTGTGACGAGTAGGAGGGCAGCTAGCAAGCTAGCCTAGAGTGATTGCCCAGGGGCAGATGTTGGCGGTAGTAGCAATCATTGGAACAGGACCTTTGAAGGCCAAACTGGAGGAGTGTACCATGTGAACAGCTGTTGGACATGGATCAGTGGTCCTAATAGATAGTCATGCGCTGTTCTCAAGGGATTGCCAATGGTCTCCGTTGCCCTCCGTTGATCAAAAGGGAGGCAAGTTAAGATTCCCAAACCCAGAGTGGTTGAGTTGGGCACCCTCACCACTTCCATTGTGGTAATGCAAATATTCTCAGAGAAGCAGGCAGGAGCCCCGGGGAGAGTTCTATTTTCTTTGTGTAGGGCAGGGCCCCCTGGAATGGGCTTCATGCTCGAGAGGTGCCTGTGCCTTGGAGAAAGTTGTGGTTGTGGTGGTGCCTGGTTTGCTCTCACTGTTCCTTGAATATCCAGGAGAGATGGTGTAAATATCACATGGGCCATTCCCATATCTGCTGCAGGTCTCCAACGTGAACAGCCTCTGGCATGTTGAACAATGTAAGTAAGGGAAGTCAGCAAGTCAGATCGATTAAACCTTGCAATAAAGTCACTGTCCCTGCCTACTATATAGCGAAACCATAGCCAAGGGACCAGACTTGACAGAATCAGTGGAGAAAGAGACCATGTTGTGCTGGACTGTAGTCTGGCACTGTGAAGGGACCAGAGAGGTGTAGGATACGGGGGAAAGTGGCAGATGGGGAGTTTGACTAGGGTAGTACACTTCTCAAATGATAACGCAGTTGTCCTAAGGTGAGCTCAGGGAGGATAGAAACCTCCCGAGGTGCAGAAGGGCAAAAACTTACCGGATCTCGATTTTATGCATGAATACATACCATACAAGTAGGGCCTCATGATCCTTCTGACTTTTTGGGTTTCAAACAGGAGGTGTCAGGAAATTATCCCAGGGTTATCTGCCTTGTGCTGGCCAATTGTTCATAGCGATGTCACATTTTGATCCTTCCATTTCGGCTCTTCCTATCTTTGTGATGCAGAATTCATCAACCCTTGTATTGTTCACCCACTAATAGGGAACATCAGCTGCATTTGGACCGTCGTATGACAGGTTAGTGTAACACTACTGATGATGTGTTCTTGCAAGAGTAATCATGCTCAGTACAAGAGTTATTTGGTGTATGTGCTTGGCTGAGGAACTAATGGGGCAAAGCTACCATCTGTAGGAATATGAATGAACGGGGGATGGGAAGCAGGTGCAATTGGATCTAGGTCACCTGGTCTAAGCACCACCCACCTTCTTAGCCCTGCCTCTTCCTTCCTGCTCTTAACTATTAGATCAAGGGCGTCTCTCGCCCGGGGGTCTGCAGTGAAGGGCAGATGAAGAAAAGGGCAATTCCTGTTTGGTCTGTACGGACCAGGATGACCCAGGGCCCAACCCCCTGCTCAGATAGCAGGTAAGCATGCACCAACATGTGTTACCCCCTCTGTCCCCACAGGCCATCACCACCCCCTCTGGTCCCCCTGTGATGTTCCCTTGTGCCCCCCCTTCTCGCACACAGGTGTTGCCTGTTTTGCTTGATTCTTCTACCCTGCTCCCCCTCAACCTCCTCCAGCCTACTTCTGCAGGAGTCTGTCCTGATACATTCTGGTTTCACCATCACTGTCTTGTGGCCAATGCTGGATTTGACTTTTATGGACTTCATTCATACACGGTGCGTCACTCTTTCTCAACTCTCATGCTGGACTTCCATTGCATCTTGTACTCATGGTGGCCCCGAATCATGCTGTTCCCATCTTCATCTTGTATCCTGGCTTGCAACATTATGTGTTACTACTGACTTCTGCAATTGTATTCGCTCTTCACTCTGTCTGTTCTCTCCTCCTTTCCCGTCTCCCTTTTCCTATCTCCTCCCCTTACTTTCTTCTATGCACTTACTCTATCAGAATTGTCCCTGGACCTAATATGATAGCAACCTTGTCTGTTTCCTCCACCCTCCCATTACTGTTCTTTTTTCCTCCCCACCCCCCGTCCAGCACTATCTTTAATGTCGTCAGGCCTAGAATGATAGTCACTTGTTTTGTTCTTCCCCTCCCTTTCTGCACCCCTCTCACTCGCGTTTTGTTTTTCTCCGGCTCTACCAGAAATGTTGTCAGGCCTAGTATGGTAGTCGCCTGTCTGTTTCCATTTCCTTCCCACTCTCCCCCTCCCTTCCTTATCTATGTCTTAGCTCTTGCTCTATCTGAAATGTCGTCAGGCCGAGTATGATAGTTAATTTCACATCCTTACTGTTCATGGCCTGTAAGAATGTCATTGTATTTTCCCTTGTTCCCTCCCTTGCCTTGAAGCGCTTTGAAACGCATTGTGTATAGGCGATATATAAATAAACTATCATATCATATCATAACGCCTCTTTGTCAGAATCCCCCTAAACTGTAACGGTACCACAGTGCTGTGTAACTTCAGCTGGCCTATGATAGCTGGCCTCTGGTCTAGTGAGTAGAGCCGCTCGCCTCGGGACTTGAGTGTTGAAAGGAGGGGGACACCTCTCTCCCATAGTGCACTGCATGATTGCGAGAAACGTGTTGCAAAATCAATCATAGATGACCACATTCTGGGTCAGGGTTTTATAACTAGAAGAGCAGCTACCGCACTGCAATCTATTGAAAGTCATCCTCTGAGCCAAGGTTTTTTCAAAGGTGCTGCTGCAGTGGCAGTGCTGCAAGGGTCTTCATCTTTCTTCCTCCTACTGCACCACAGAGTGCATGGTAAACTCACAGCCATTCTGGGTGCACACACAGTGGTATGGGCTGGGCACTCTTCTCCTTTTCCGGTCAGCTTAGCAGACCAGATGGTCTTGGCTCAGCCGGTGGCAGAGTGGTAGGACCCAGCCTGTGGGAGGAAGGGAAGAGAGGATGGGCCTTGGTTGCGGATGGCAGCGAAAGCCCCGGCCCCAGGGCACAGAGGTGCCAGCTTAAGCCCTGGCACCATTGTATGGAAGTGGTGACTTAAGCCCGGACCCCAGGGTGTGGAGGTGGCAGTTTAAGACCTGTACCCTGGATGTTGGCCTTAAGGCAGGCCCAACCTCATGGCCACCTAGCCATCTTGGCGGGGCGGACCATCCCGGGCCATCTGGTCCATCGGCTAGGCCAGACTAGCCATCTGGCTGGGATGGTCATGCCAAATGGACTGAGTCACTGATGCCCTGCTGTCTCCTTCATCGTCTTTGGCCAAGCTCCATAATAGTTGGTGGAAAGTGATTCCCTTAGGAACGTACATGCGCCACAGGAGCAGGATGGGATCATCCATGCTTGTACCAGGACCCCAGAGCAGATGGGTACCAACGGGCCTGGCTTTAGAGCGGTCCAATAGGAGCCCCAGGGAGGTGCCACTGGTAAATCAGCTAGGTGGTCAGGGGCTACAACCTTCTCTCCTTGGGAAAAACTCTAAGGTGTCCCAAACAGAGCCCCAGGTGTCTAAGGGTGCTGCCCTGGCAATTGGGCACCAGTTTCTGATGTAGGGCAGCAGCCCCCTAGCTCTGCAGCAGTGCTTAGGGGGGACCTGGCCTCTAGGGGGCAAAGCTCTAAGGCATTGAGGGCAGTGCCTGAGGTAGGCGGGGGTACTACCCCACCCTTGGGTGCTGCTGGGTAGATCATAGCTGAAAAGTTTCCCTTTTCCATGCTGTCACCTTATGTCAGTCCTGTTCTTTTTTTTCATGCACTGCAGGTCTATGCGAGCGACAAAGAGATTTTGCAAGCACTGATGAAGATGACAATCAGGTGACAACTGTCTTGCATTTGGCACATGCCATGCAACTGAACACATGGTATGGTGACTTTTGACATTCTTTTATTGTGATATGGTTAATACAAACCTTACACAAACATATATGCAATATAATTACTTACAGTTACATATCTTACTAAACTACATCGCCATCAACAGTATAATTCATAAACGATGTTTACAATCTCGTAGGTATCTTACTCAGGTAGCTAGTACTACCACCATGCACATCCGTGTGCTCCTTCTACTATACTACACTCTAGCCCCACGGGTTGCCCCAGTACCCACCTACCCACTACAACAACGGTCCCCCTCTGGGCTAAAGCATCCGATCAGCCACCTAATAGTCTGGCCTGCCTGAACCTACTCCACCAGGCACTGCCGACTGTGACTATGACTTCTATAATGAGCCCTGTAGCAACCACCACAGGTTTACGCTACTCCAGTTACCATATTAACCAGTACTTTAATGACCCAGCTCTGTGGCTGGAACACTTCGCCAGGAATCCCACACCTAAGCAACCTTGCCCCTGCTTTCTTAGAAACAAGAGACTAGGCACTAGATTCCGCCTACGACACTCCCGCAACAACGCCACTAAGCAAACTTCACATACAACACCTGGCTCACCCCCATCTACCGCTACATGCAATTCCACTACCACAGGGGTGAAACTGCCTGTGTTCAAGAGCGCCCTTATCAACGCTAGATCTCTCACAGCACACGCATTAGACATTGCTGACCTCATCACCACCTCTGACCTTGACTTCATCGCTATATCCGAAACTTGGCTACATGCCGCATCTGGCCCCTCACTATCCTTGGCTTTACCGCCTGACTACGGCATCACGCGATGTGACCGTACCACTGCCCCAACCAGAGGCGGTGGCGTGGCTTTCATCCACAAAAACTCTCTTGACCTAAGAGTGGTATCCGACTCCAAACTCGAATCAGCCGAGTCACTGTCAGTCAAACTATCACTAAAGCCTAACCAAACGGCCACCCTCCACCTTATCTACAGGCCCCCAGGTCCGGCACCGACCTTTGTCGGTGAAATATCCACCCTCCTCCTTGACAAAACTGAAAATAACTCACAAACTATCATCCTAGGCAACCTTAACTTACGTCTTGGAGACCCAAAAGATCCTGTGGCAATAGATCTGGAGAATGTTCTAACTGACCTTGGCCTCACCGTGTACATTCAAGAACCTACCCATATCAAAGGCAGGACCCTTGACTGGTTAGCCGGCTCTAACTGCATTATCAAGGTTCTCGACAATACCCCTTGCTTATGGTCTGATCATTACATCATAACCTTTAATATTGAAGCAACCCCACGAGCCCCGACACTGATAGCCCCAGCACTCCTTACTAAAAGTAAAAAGGACATAACTAAGGAGAAACTCCTCCCTTTGCTACTCCCTTCCCTCAATGCGGCCACTAACACCTGCTCTGATCCCACCTCCCTAGCAGACACCTATAACCAAACTATGCTCCCGGCCATAGACTCTATAGCACCCACCAAACTTAGGAAGGCTAAACCACGAGCACATCTTAATTCATGGTTCACCCCACAGTTAAGAATGCTCTGTAAAGCTAAATGCTGTGCTGAAAATTGCTGGAAAAGCCACCTCTCTGATGAGCATAAAGATGGTTTCCTTCTTGCCTCACTTAGCTATAAAGATGCTATCATCATTGCAAAAAAAGAGTGTCTCAACAATCGTATTCTGCAAGCTGATTCGAATACAAAGGAACTCTTCAGAATCCTAAAAGAGCTAGAAACTCCAGTCTCCCCCCCCAGACACTTGCTCGAAAGATAGTAAATGGTGTGCTAACATTCAAGCTGCCTTACTGAATAAAATCTCTACGCTACAATCTAAAATTAAAAACAAGCAGGACAGTCTGAAGCTTGACAACCGCTCACTCTCCCCTGCTAGGGCGCTCCTGCTAGACACTGCTAACACCAAACCATTCGCCTTTTCACCGCTCACCGTTACCGAGGTAGAAAATATCATCCTGAGAATTAAACCATCCAACTGCCAAGGTGACCCTTGCCCAGCCCCCATCTTTAAGGACTCTGCACATGATTTGGCCCGATTCATCACTGCCTTCATCAACTCCTCCTTTAAAACAGGTATTGTCCCGGACAACCTCAAGGACGCTTGGGTGATCCCACTGCTCAAAAAGCCTTCCCCAGACCCAGGCATACCTACTAACTACCGCCCTATCACCACGCTACCGTTTTTGCTTAAGATTTTAGACCGCGCAGCATACCTTCAGACCCAAGACTACTTGGAATCTAACAATCTGCTAGGTCTACGACAATCCGGATTTCGTCCTAGACATGGTGCGGAAACTGCTTTAATATACCTAAAAACCCAAATTGAAGTATTGAAAGACAAGGGTAAACTAGCAATGTTACTACTCCTCGACCTCTCTGCCGCATTTGATTTGGTCAACCACCAGATCCTATGCAGGCACCTCCACTCTGCTGCCAACTTCTCGTCCTCTGCTGCGGCCTGGATCAAATCCTTTTTGAGCAATAGATCCATGAGGGTCTTTGCCCCATCTGCAGCCGTGGACCCCTCCCCAATTCACTACGGCGTACCTCAGGGATCTTGCGTGTCACCTACACTCTATAACATTTTCACGAAACCACTCTTTGATGTGCTTGACTATCTGGGTGTCTCCTACACTAACTATGCGGATGACACCCAGATCCTCATTCCCATCACAGGTGATTATCTAGCTGACACCAAGGCCCTTAACAACGTCTACTTGGTCATCCAAGCCTGGATGGCCCAACACCAATTATGCCTAAATGACGACAAGACGGAGCTCCTCATCCTGGGCACCTCACAAGGCCTGAGCAAACTAGAGCCGTCCTATCAGTCATTTACCATAGACGGTAATACCATACGTGTCTCGAAAGATACCAAAACATTAGGTTTTTACCTTGACACCACCCTATCCTTATCTCGACAAATAAATGCAGTCAGATCTGCCTCTGCACACACGTGCAAACCTATTGCAGCCTGCAGACCGTTCCTTACCACCCCTAACAGTGTCACACTTGCTAGAACTCTCATTATGGCCAAAATTGATTATTGTAGTGCTCTTTACTTGGGTACTAGCCAAGAGAACCTGAATAAACTCCAAACAACCCAGAAAAATGCCATTCGAGCTGCCCTAAACATCCCCCGTAACCACCACATTTCAGACCCAGAACCAACCTAAAGTAGCTACCTGTCAAGCAGAGAATTTCACTAAAAACACTTGCCCTCATGCACAAATGCTTGGCTAACAAGGCCCCTATCTACCTCTGCAGTCGGCTGTCTCGCCACTCGACCTCCCGACCTCTAAGAACAGCCCAGACCCACTGTCTATCGATCCCTAGATTTAAACTTCAAAAAGCGGGGTGCACCAGCTTCCCTGTCCTAGCCTCTAAGCTATGGAACTCCCTCCACCATTACAATCAGAGCTGAAGACTCACTCAACACATTCAAGTCCAAAACCAAATCTTGGCTTTTTGACCAGCTCTAAGACATGCTCTGCCCCCTTGTCCTACGTGCTCTGGCCTGCTGACCTCCGCTACTATTAACTGTACACCCTTTGGGTATATCTACTGGTAAGCCTAGCGGCACTGTAATTACTGTAATGTATGTAGATAGAAACACTGTTAGTATGTTGTTAATGTAATTTTTATGTCTATATATATGTATTATGGTAACTTTGTACAAATTGCGCCCTGTTGCCTCCGGGCTTGATGGTTTGCGCGTTATAAATAAAACAAATACAAAAATACAAATACAAATTACCTAAAATCATTATACAAATACATGTTTAATTTGTTAAACACAAAATATTTAAGTAACAAAATTACCATAAACTCCTAAAGGGCAATCAGTGCACACATTCTTAAAACAATCATATTACCCATTAACTTCTACATGGTTTAACATCTTAGTTTTCTGCCTATACCAAACATGTTACACTAGAATAGAATCCCCTTTCATGTATACGCTTAACAAGCATTGGGTTAATCATGATATGTCACCTATTTTAGAAAATATCACATTTAAAAATCCAACAAGAGCAGCAATAAATGCTAAATGTGACACAGACATTACTTGTTCCCATACATTCTGAGAAATAACCACTGATGTAGAGTGGACAGATCTTCCCAAATATAATATTCTATAATTCACTAAAGAAGGGCAGTCATTCAACAAGTGACATAATGACTTGAGATTATCTGGCACATAAGTATGTCTCTTGGTAGCGCTATCCTAGGGGCCAAGACTACTAAGGCTAAGAGGCAATTCAACCTAAATCTCATAAACCAAATTCTTATACCTTTCACAGGGAACTTCATTAGCTATGGCCTCAGAGTAATAGTTCTAGAAGGGATAGTCACATACTCTTTGTAGAGCTGCCATTTGGAGAATGATTCCAGTGATTCTATGTAATCACCTTCTCTAAGTTTTTTCTTCAACTCCATCTTAGAGCAGTCTTCCTCAATACCGATGCCAACTAAAAAGCCTTTAGAAGCCACCATAAAACCATTTAGTGAGCCACTCCCATTATATTGCTAAGTATCTCCCAAATAGTCAAACAATGATTCACCTTTCCATTCTTTAATCATAAAAAAAAACAATTTACTCCATTTATACTTCATCCACCATGTGTTCATGGTACCTAATATCTCTGAAAAGTACTGAAGGGGGAAGACCCAACACAGACCTCCAACGTTTACCCTCCAATATGTCTAACCATTTCATGGATCCGCCTTTTTAATGTGACCAGTTCTAACCGATACAAGACAGACAAATTCACTTTCATTTTGTAAAAATTGAATGGCAGGTGCATAAAAAACAGCAGTACTTGATCAGAATGGCCTTCATGATTGATGTATATGCCACTGTTTATCCGTAACAAGATTAAAGTCTACCCTATTTGAAAAGATAATACCTAAATACACAAAGTTATCAACAAACATTCTTAATTTGTCTGCATTTATTTCCAAATTATTATCTCTGATATATGCTCCCACTAGATGTAAACACCTTTGCAGACCAATTGGCGACTGGTCCAGTAAAATAAAATCATCTGCGTGTTCCATCCAGCCAATACTCAAGTTGCCTAATTTTGTTGGATAAAGCAGGGAAGTCGTAAGAATAGTCTGTACATCCAAGATACAGAGGTTGAAAAGGGTGGGCGCAAGAACACACCCTTGTCTTAAACTCTTCTCAACCTATATAGATCTAGATAGATCACCCTCCGAGTTCAATCAAACTCTGATACTGTTGTCTGAATGAAAGAGAAGTAGCATGTTTAGAAGCCTTGGGTCAATAACCCACGTGACCAACTTGGACCAAACTCTAGATCTATCCACCCTATCAAAAGCGTTAGAAAGGTCCAAACTTGTCTAGAACAAAGAGTGCTTCATGCCTTTTCTAGCCTTAGTCAAACAGAAAGAATATGTCTGCCATTCACTGTGGTCCCCGTGCCTTTCCTAAATCATTTTTGGAACATGCTCAATCTATCAGATGTCTCTATTCACTTTACCATATCTTGTAATATGAACACTGCCATAACTTTGCATGCAGTGTCCATAAGTGAGGTATGTCTATAGTTTAAGGGTAACATCCTATTATCCCTTTTAAAAATCGAGATCACATTGGCCTCTGCCATTTTTTCAGGAAGACCATGTGCACAATAATTTGTCTGGATAGAATATATAGAATCTTAGCCCATTGTACAATAGTGTCCATACAGTCAAGTTGGATACCCCATCCAGGCCACAATCCCTCAAGCTTTTCAACCTACTGAGAGCTATTTCTAAATCTTCCAATTTAAAGATCAACTTCCACTAAGGCAATACATCCCTTATAACTACCAATCTTCTACCATCTATATATGAGAAGAGAGAAGTGTTGCACCCAGGAGGTCTCTGAAAAACAATTGGCTTGAAGAAAGCTCTGTTCTTCCCCTCGATTATTTAAGAGACGCCAAATTCCCCTACCATCATTCTTTACCAGTAGTTTCAACATCTTTTGGATTACCCTAATATATTTCTGTATTTTATAAAATTTTAACAAATTCCTGTAGCCTTTCTCAGTCCTCCTGCCTCCCACACTTCTCTCTTTGCTAGATAATACAGGGTAATTCCCGATTTTTCAGGTATCCTGTTGCATAGTTAGTTTATGATGTCTGATTACATGATCAAAGATAGATGGTGAGTTCCCAGCAAAATGAGGGGGTATGGACCAAGGCCGTGAAGCCAGCGGTGCGGGCTGCACTCCGAAACCACCCCTTAGGGTGTATAAGTTCAATGTAGTTCGAACTAAAAATAACAAATTTCCATTGGTTTACTGCAAAGTGTGATAGTTTAATGTTAGATTCTTTAATCGTGAATTTTGCATCTCGTTAACTGTACATCTTAAGAACAGCAGATGTGCTGGGTGAGCTATAAAAACATTAGTTTTGGCCAATGCATTTCGGAACCTTGTTCCTTCGTCAGGGCCAGCTCATTCTCAAATGCATCTGATCCGAATGCAAAATGATAAGCAATCGAATCTGTAATGTAATCCACAAACATATACGCAAGATTAATTGATTAAATATGCATCAATCGCAAAACATATTCACATGAATAATACAGGTTGATGAAACCATTAAAGCATACAGTATTGCATTTTCAATTTATGGATGTGTTCGGCATGCCGATAGTGAGTCCATCATGCCCCAGTTACCAATGTAAATACACAAGTCGAGTCACACAATTCCAAAGAGTCAACCGGGGTGCCAACGTACGCCGGGAAAAGGGGATATTGTTTACAGAATAATTAATGTTTAGGGGATGTATCACATAACCATAGCAAAGAAGTAAAATAGAAAGTATAAATTACATACGTGTCATCCCATATTTAATGCGTGATAACAGGTGGCGGGATCACATTAAGAAAAGGAAAGAAAAACGGTAGAAAAAATCACCAACAGACTGCCACAAATCTTACTGCTTGTCAACTTTCAGTGTCATTGAAATCGACCTGTACTAACCTTGCTATGGTGGCAGAATGGACTGTGAATCGTAAGACGACGCTTTGAAGCTTGAGGCTTGTTGAAAGGCGTTCGGTGAACGTCTACTGATTCTTATCTAGGGGAGACATGCTTCGCGATCAGTTATGTAACAATATGATGTTGCTAAAGCGCTTATAATGTCTAGGGCTCACTAGCACACGACCGTGCAGTACGACGCGTCTTACCTGAATGTTCAGATGTGGAAAATCGGCAGAACGCGGCTAAGGACGCGTTCTCGGTTACTATGGTGCTTTTTCACGAAGCTTCTTACACGTCGCCGAGCTACGTGAAAAGAGCCACAGAGTTCTGTGAAAAGCCGGCGGCCATCTTACTGCGGCTGCTAGCTTCCATCATACATGTGCCCTAACGGGTATACTATAAAGGATGAAATGTCTAATTGAAATTACTCAACTAAGGATGAAATATCTAATTGAAAAGTGATACTTGGGGGTGTAGTGGTGGTAAAAAATGTGGCAAAATACGGATAATATGAAAAAATGTTGTGTTATAAAAATTAAAATGATAAAAATATATTGTAAGAAATGTACAGTTAATAAAAAAGTTAAATTAATGAAATAATGAAAGACATAACTAGGCAAAGAACATGCCCGAGAAGACGAATTCTACTGAGACCGATAACCACAATGAGGGCCGGCCTTAGTCTGACTGGTCTGGTTTCGTACGGTACACTATTCCTGAAGCTCAGGCTGATTTACCATTACTGTTATTACTATGTTAAGATTGGAGTAAAGCTAAGGGCAACGCTAGATTCAAGGGGTCTCGGTTGCCATATAGCAAGTCACTCTAGGGTGCAGGTTCATTTAAGGAACACACAGAAAAGAAAGGGAGAACAGAATAAAAGTAAGAGGAAAAAAGGAAAAAGGAAAAAGAAAAACAAATTGTTAAACAGACATCTTATATAATTGTGCAAAACGTCACTACTATTCCTTATGATTTACATCAGTCGCGGTGATTCTTGCAAAATCATGTTCCCACTCGGTGCTGCTGATGTTGACACAACCAAAATTATCAAACAAACAGTACAATGTCATAATGCGTTCTAATGTGTCCCATGCTGTTAACCCATTATAGTCTAGTGTTTCCAGCATCAAAGAAAACAACTGAGGTCGAACTCCTCGTTCATTCCATTCGGTGTCAATGAGTCAAGTTTGTTGATCCAAAAAGCTTCTTTCTGTGCTCTCCACTGCTTCATATCTCGAGAGTGTCCTTTGGGAGGCATGACTTCAAGTACCAGAAATCTCAACTGGCTCACTGTGTGCCCATTGTCATTAAAATGCCTAGCAACAGCTGACATCCTGTTCTTATTCCTAATATTGGATTTATGCTCATTTATCCTAATTCTGATTTTACGTGAGGTCTCCCCCACGTAATACTTACCACATGGGCATCTGAGTGCATAGATTACATTTTCCGAAAGACATGTCGCATGCTGTCTTAGTGCAAGTTTTACACCAGTGCGTGGATGTGCAATTGTACTGCCTTTAATGATGCTGTTGCAATTACCACAACTCATACATGGATGAGTCCCGGGGAATTTGTCTGGTTTAGTAACTGGTGTTCTCTCCTTAGTGTTCATCAATAAGTTCCGCAAGTTACTGCTTTTCTGATATGCAAATATGGGTGGTGTAGGAAACAGGTCCACTGTTCGCTCATCACTTGTAAGAATATTCCATCTGTTGCGTATTATAGTCTTAATGTGCTTGCTCTGTATGGAATATTTAGTCACGAAGACCAAATCTGGACTGTTAGTAATAGGTTTCTTTACTAGCAATTGTTGTCGTTCCTGGGCATCAGTCTTGGCTCGTGCTGTTACTAAATCTACCTCTGGGTATCCTCTTGCTTGCAGCTTTTGTTGCAATTGTTGTAATCGTAAATTACAATCCTCTGGGTCACTTACGATTCTTTTGATCCTTAACATTTGACCGTAGGGCAAATTCTGAAGTGTCTTAGGTGGATGAAAACTGAGCCGATGTAGCAGGTTATTGCGATCTGTAGGTTTCGTGTACAATGTGGTGGTAATTTTATTGGCTCGGATAACTGTTTGTACATCGAGATAGTGTACATTAGGATTACCTATATCTATAGTAAATTGGATACGTTGATCGATCCCATTGAGAAATATCAAAAATTCTTGAAGATCTTGTACACTACCTATCCATATGCCGAAGATGTCATCTATAAATCTCACCCATGTCTTCAACTGGTGTTGCCATCTGGGATTAGATAATACATGTGTTGTTTCAAATTGATACATAAAACAATTAGCATATGATGGTGCCATAGTGGCTCCCATGGCAGTCCCCGATATCTGATTGTAATATTTGCCATCGTACTTGAAACAGGAGTTCTTGGAGATGAAGTCAAGAAGAATAATGAGAAACTCATTATTGGCTCCAATGTCTGTTGCACTGAGTAAGAGAGATTCAACTGCTTGCTGTCCCAGATCATGCGGAATACTGGTGTAGAGGCTGACAACATCAATAGTAAATAGAATGTCTCCAGGTGCCAATGAGATAGTATCTAATATTTGGAGGAAATGCGTAGTGTCCCTTACATATGTCCTTGTGGCTTGGACCAGTGGTTGTAGAAAAAAATCTATATATGTTCCTAAAGGTTGTAATAGACTTCTCGTGGCAGCTACTATTGGTCTGCCGGGTGGATTGATCAAACTTTTGTGGATCTTAGGCAAGGTATATAGGTGAGGCATTACTGGAAATGCGGTCCATAGATACGCCCTTGTTTTGGTGCAAAATGACACATCTTCTAACTTTCTACTTTGAAGGGATTTAGCCCAGGATTGTAATGTCACCACATAGTGTAAGGGTGAACAATATTGAAATTGCTCCATCATGGACCATTTATTCCACTTCACAGCTCATTGATTTTCTTAGGATTTTACCAAAACTCTTGTAACTCTTTGCCACAGCCATTTACTATTATATTCCTACACCCAGACTCAGTCCCTAAAGAGGTTCTTCTATTAAATCTAATGTGGAGAGACAGAAAAGCGCTAAGATAATTTCTTGAAACCACAAACAAATGTAAATACATTGATAGAAAATTAAGAACTTGAACATACTCAGTTGAAGAGTTTGAGAGAGGCCCATACCAAGTCAGCTGCGCAGGGATATCTCCAGTAACATTAAAAATTTTTCTAGAAAAGCCCCACCTGGCCATAAATCCCCCCCTCCCCAAAAAAATACCACTATTCCTTTCTTTTCTCCATAAAACAGGCTGAGACTAATCATCCTGATCTACGACACTCAGACATTTCTGCAGTTGAAATATCTTGCAATACGCACCTTTCCAGCATGATTCCCTACCAACCAATTGCATACAATTTCCTCTACCTAAGAGCCTATTTGTTCCTCAATACAAAGTACAGGATTGATATAAAATGTATCAGAAGTAATTTCTCCAACCAAGTTTAACATGATAACAACATTTTTAGGACCATGAAAGCAACAGATTGAGAATAGCCAATTTCTATCTCCCACCCAGGATTATTTGTTATAGCCGTCAGTAGACACCCGTAAGGGTGACCACAGTTCCTTTTTTTTTTATTGCTTTCTTACTAAATATTTTAAATGCATCAATAACAACTTGATCACAAGCACAAGTTTCTTCTAGAAACAAGTTCATATTTTTTTTTTATAAATGTACTAACATTTGATTATTCAAAAAACAATTTAAACCTTGAGTATTCCAATTTAGAACAGACAAAATATCATCTTTAAAAACCTGGATGCTTTGTTGGAATACATAACAATGTTGCACGGGAGCCAACACCAATCATCACATTCCATTTCTCCTGCTGCAATATATACCTATCTACATCCAAATGTATCAATTTTTCAACATAAATTAGGTACATTCAAACTCTCATGAGCCCCAACTCTACCCTTTATCACAGAAGAGGAGGTGACAGAGACACCTGTGTTCAACTCCCTAGGGATAAATGATTCATAGTCCCTCTGCAAAAGAGCAGCATGTATAGTTCTCACTAGACCCTATACCAAAGGAGAATAGAAATGCACAACACACTTATCTAAGCACTTGGGCCATCCTGATCGTCCTTATATAAAGACTCTATGCCTAAAACCGGAGGTCCGCTCTTCACCTCTTTCTCCCCTACTAGGGAAATCTGCATCACAAGGTGACCCTTACCAACCCCTCCAATATTTTCCTGCTTTGAAATTGGCAGTGCTTCTGCTGAGCAGCACCCCAGATCTTTTAGAGTATCTTCTTCTACATGTGAGGGGGTTCTATCCATAGGTCAAAACTCATGCTCTTTTGGTATATCCCCTAACTGAGGAAGACACAATTTATTCAATAGCACAACCAGGATCTAAATCAAAAACCAAATCTTCAAATATGTTCTCCTCTTGAATTGGCTCCATTGGTGGTCCATAGAAAAAATGTCTGATATCCTTTGCCTTTTTTTCCTTTTTTCTTTTTCTTCACTTGCCTTGATTACCCCATTTTGAAGGGACCTTCACCAGAGCTATATGAGCAGGCTAATCCCCAAGTCCAATACTAGAGTCTGTGGCTGCGTATTAGGAATTACCACCACCCCCGTAACTATACGGACATGTGACTCAGAAGGTATCTAATGTTCCACAGGAATTTTTTTTAACTTCTTCAAATGCCAGGTTTGCCAGTCCTCTGGTTTTTACTCTTGTTTCCTTGGGCAGTTGGGCATTTAGGCTTTTAATCTTTTCTTTTCAAATCTGCCCTGAGAGGGTCTTATCCCACATATGGAGCTTGAGCTGTCTCAGGTGCAATGGTCACACGTCCCCGAGACTTATGGGGTAAAGACTCCACAACCGATTTGGGATCTTAGAGCTCAATGCACCTAAATTGGACAAAATGTCATGCAATAACCCAGAGTGAGAGTTAATGTCAAGAATAATATTACTGTATAAGCAGAAATCTGCTTGTAACACAAAATAAAAGCTATGAGAGTCTAGCCCCCAACCTAGCTGAGTTGAGGTAGGTAGAATCCCCCTTCTGTAATGGAAAAGAAGAGATGGATCTGCTGCAGGGCTCATCAATGTTACTTTCTTCTGCAGTCGGCTTAGGCTCCACAGAGAGTTCAGGTGACTGAAAAAAGAGGTTTTGCGAAGCACTTAGTCAGGTTTTTGAAAGATACAACTCCCAATAGTCTTCCTGCAAGCTTAAACATGCTTCCATCAAATATGTATTTCCAAAGTCAGGGCCTTCCTTATGCACTGGGGAAGGTGCAGACAACACCTGACTAGACTCATCTGCTATATCACTTTGCTGCTCCACTACCCTCATTTTATTAACAGCTTAACTATACAACATATGTGATTTAGGTGGAAAAACACATTATTTGTGTCTTATTATTTCAGGGGGTGGGTCTATAGAGTCTAAATTTCCCAGAGCAGCAGCCACATCTATATCTAAGGGAGTCTCCACATTACTTCTCAAGTAATAATGCTTGCCTCTCCCTTTCATTCTCTCTGTGAAAGCAAGTAATGGAGGGAGCTTTATATACTGCTTTCTGTTCGATTGAGCTGTAACTGTTGATGGGCAAAATAAATATAAAAGCTGTCCACCTCTTACCAGCAGTAGGTATGCTCCAAGAGTATGAAATATGCATGGTTCAGAAAGAGGAAACCTGAGGCAGAGCAGGCCAAGGAAAAGAGAGCCGCAGCATATCTGTAATGCTACAATGTAGGAGACACACAGTCAAGGAGGATACGGTCATTATGGTATTACTGATCCTTAATGAATTCCAAGTCCCTTCACTGTGTCGGGCGTCTTCCTCCATCTGACTGCATAACGACTGCACTTGATTGCCAGCACTTCCTTACAGCGCTATGTGCCATCCAAAGCTTCTGAGGATTAGCTCCTTCTCTTCCTCATAGGCTGCAAAACTCAGAACAGAACAAAAAATGGCAGTCACTTGAGCCCTTTCTTGCAGTTGGCGCATGACACTCAAAGGAGCACATGCTATGCTGACATTGTGCCAGGGGATGTTTTCACTCTGTTATGGTATTTGACCTGTGATGAGTGGGGGTGAGCAGGTCCAGCAGCAACAGTGTGGAGGGAGACATCATAAAGATGGCAGTCTGGTGAGCCCTTTCTTGCAGTTGGTGCATGCCACTTAAGGGAGCACATGGTATGGTGACATTGTGTCTGGGGATGGCTTCACCCTGTTTAGGAATTTTTGCCTGTGACAAGGATACTGTTATTTCTATTTGCTATTACTGTGTAGGTGGTTTGTGCACTCAATGTGATGAATGGGGATGGGGTGGCATTGTAGTTTTCGTGTTATGTGGTACACACAGTTCACTTCTCACAAACACACATTCTCAGGGTGTTGTTATGGGCAAACTGGATTGGCCTGATTGCAACATTGAAGGGTATCAGGGATGTGGCTTCACTCTGTGTGCTCCACAGGTTTTACAGTTCAGGTGAAGTATGTTTGTGCAACCTGATTGTGTGTGTCCTGTCCCTGTGCCATTTGGACTGCTAAGGGAATGGGTGGTGCCTGTGGGTGAGGGTGCTGTTCCTCCTGCAGCTCTATTGCTATGCCACAACAAGTTACAACATTGTGCAGGAATGAGGGTATGGGTGAAAGACCACAGTAAGTGTAACATTTGGGTGAAGCCTTGTTGTCAAGGTCAAAAGGTGGATGCACCCATAAGCACCCACAACATAAACCGTGTAAACTAATGTATGACTGGCCTTGGTGAGCTCTTCCCACTGGTTATACATGAGTCCACATTTGTGATGATATTACTAAATGGAGTTTCAAAATACAGTTGATTGGTAGTTAGACAGAATATTTGTATTAGCAAAAGATGTCAACCACGCATTAGTTTACACAACATTTTGCAGGACACAACATGCCACAATGATCTTGCATATAAGGGAGGTGCATATAGCAATATGCCACCTGAGTGATCAAGGGAGCGGAGGTGTGACTCGAGCATCCCAAATGTACACTCCACTATGCCCCTAGTGGCTATGTGTGCTATGTTGTAGCTTGCTTCGGCTGGGCTGGCTGGATTCCTGACAGGTGTCAACAGAAAACAGCTTGTGCATGCATGATTGTTTAGAACCACCAGCCAGCTGTTTCCAAAGGTTCATGATGCAAGGGTCTGCATATGAGTGAATGGCAGAAGATGTAGCTGTCATGCATGCATCCCAGGTAATTGGCATTGAATTGAATTGAATTGATATTTTATTTCTATTGCGCTCGTACACAAGTGTTTCAGAGCGCGACAAGGCAAGGGAGGGGAACAGGGAAGAACAAAGCACTGATCTTACTAGACCCAGTGACATTGAGAATGTGCAAGTGCATGGGAGAGGGGAGGGGAAAAGTGCATGGAAGGGGGAGAAGTGGAAAGGGCGGAGCAAAGGAGAAACAGATAAATAATAATAAATAAATAAATAATCAAGGCAACACACAGCGGTAGTGCAGCCAGCAAGTGGCAAGTGCTGGGTTTAAGGCAGCAGAAATGGTAGGTCTGATAAGTGCAGGAAGAAAAAGGGGGGGGGGGCTGTATGAGTACAGATACAGACCCCAGTGCAAGGGGTGGCCCGGAGGCAGTGCAGGAGGGTGGCAGGGTGGGCAGGTACCTTGGCCCAGAGGACAGAGTGTGGCCAGGTGCATGGTGCCAAGAGAGAACAGATCAGCAGGGGAGATGGGGAGTGAACGCAAAAGCAAAGAGGAAGGTCTTGAGGTGCTTCCAGAACCAGAGATGGTTCTCCTCAGGTTTTAGAGTGGCAGGGAGGCACCAGCCAAAGAAAGGGATCTACCCCAGCTCGTTATTTTGAAAAACGAGTGAGGGAGTTAGAGGTAGAGGAGCGAAGATCTTGAGAGGGAAGGTAATTGCAGAGGGATAGCTGAAGGTATTTTGGACCTAGGTCCCAGAAAGCCTTATGGACAATGCAGAGGGTTTTAGATTTAATGCTTGCATCCACTGGGTGCTAATGGAGAGATTTCAGAGCTGGAGAGATACGATCTAAGGGCTTGAGGCCAAGGACACTTCTTGCAGTCCGGGCTTGAGGCCAAGGACACGTCTTGCAGTCCTCTTCTGGATTAGTTGCAGAGGGCGGAGAGTAGAGGCAGGTAGATTTAGAAAGAGGCTGTTACAATAGTCCAACCTATAGAGAACCAGAGCTTGGAAGACAGTGAACTTCTGGGGGAAGGAGAGGAAAGGCAGAGTACCTCTGAGGAGGTACAGTAGGAAGTTTGACTTTTTAGAGACATCAGAGATGTGGGCAGAGAAGGAAAGTGTGGAGTCAAAGATGACACTGAGGTTCTTAGCCTCGCAGGTCGGGGTAGGAGGAGGGCCAAGGGAGGCGTGCCAGAGAGTGAGGGGAAAGGGTGGTGAAGGTGTGCTGATGAGGAGTATCTCTGTCTTGATGGCATTCAGACAAAGATTATTGGTGGCACACCAATCTTGAATGGCAGTTAGGCAATCAGAGATGAGAGAGGGAGAGGAGGTTGCCGAGGGCAGCCTGAAAATGAGTTGAGTGCCATCAGCATAGCACTAGAAATCTGAGCAGAAAATGTCAATGCAGTGGGCGAGAGTTGCCAGGTATTGGTTGAAAAGGCAGGGCAAGAGGTTAGACCCCTGTGAAACACCAAAGGTAGGGAGGGAGATAGATGATAGGAAGGACCCAAGTTGGACCTGGGAGGGCTGATCAGAGAGGAAAGAGGTAAGCCAGGCCAGAGCCTGATCAGTGATACCCAGGTTATCACGGAGACGGTTGAGCACGATGATATGGTTGACCGTGTCGAAGGCAGAAGAGAGATCGAGTAGGATGAGGAAGAGGGAAAGCTAGAGTCAAGGTTGGAGAGCAGATCTTCATGAAGGTTCAGGAGAGCAGTTTCCGTGCTTCTGGCAGCTCTGATGCCAGACTGGTGGTCACGGAGACAGCCAACAGAATCAGATTGAAGGTTAAGCTGAGAGATTGCCAGCTTTTCCAGGAGTTTGCCCAGAAAGGAAGTAATGGAAATTGGGCAATAGTTAGCCGGAAAAGAAGAATCAGCTTTGGGTTTCTTGAGAAGAGGATGCACAAGGAAGTGCTTTAGAGGGAAGGGGAAAGATCCTGAGGCAAAGGAGTGGTTTCCAAAATTGGCAAGGGCCGGAGCAAGGGTGTCAAGGTGGTCCTTGATGGTTTTAGAGGAACAGGGATGAACCTGTTTTGATGAGGTTTTCAAAAATCAGACTTGTCTAGTGACCTCATCAGGGGAGAAAAGAGGAAAGGACGAGAAGGAGGGTGGGACGGTGGCTGAAGGAGGGTCATCAAGCACAGAGGGAGAGGGGAGAGGAGGGGCAGGGAAGGAGAGGGTAGACAGGATGCCCTGAGTTTTTGAGATAAAGTGAGAGGCAAGGGCATTGCAAAGAGCCTTGGAGGCAACAGGGGGGGTAGAGACTGCAGCAGGGTTGGCCAGCTCCTTGCAGATTTTAAAGAGTTTGGATGCGTTGTTAGATGCCGCAGAGACACAGGCATGAATGTGGACTCTCTTCTTGGTGAGGACAGAGAGTCAGTATTGCCTTTGAATCAGGCGACAGGCCAGTTTGTCAGAGGATGAACAAGAAACCCTCCATTTCCTCTCATCCGCCCTACACTTACATTTAAGTGTAGCTAGTTCGGAGTCATACCAGGAATTGCACTTGGCTTTGGACTTCAAACGGATCCTCATGACAGGGGCAAGAGCATCAAGAGTATCAGAAATTGAACAGTAGAGCAGAGACAGCACTGTGTCAGGATGTGAGACAGACAGAGGTGGAGGGGGCGGAGAGAAGGTGGCGGCAAAAGCCTCAAATGGCACACGCTTCATGGGCCGGATGTCTGAGAAGGTAGGTTGCAATGTTGGGGTAGGCTTGGCTTGTGGGGAAGAGAGGGAGAGATGAGAGGAGGGAAGGATCACTCCAGGAGAGAGGGGTGGTCAGAGGGATGGATAGGGGGAGGTCAGAGGAGATCAAGACATCAAGTGTGTGCCCTTCAGAGTGAGTCGGGCCAGAGGGGAGGATGGGTAGGGAGAGGGAGTCGCAGAGGTAACGGAAGAGTACAGAGGAGGAACAAGGAGAGTCTAAATGGATATTGAGGTCACCAAGGAGGAGTTGAGTGGTAGAGGCTCAGAGGGAGGAGGAGATGTCGCCAACTCAGAGAGAAATTAGGTGATTAGACCATGAGGCCGGTAGATGGTAGCCACAGTAAGAGAATGGGTAGGAGAGAGAGAGAGAGAGCCTACAGACAAGCCATTTACATGCATGATGTGCCCCTTGGCATCATAGATCACCTGCACATCACAAGTCACCTGTGAATTAACAGAATGCCAATGTTTCCTGTTGTGAAATATGTGTCCGATCTCTCAGGGGGGCTGGAATGCTACATGTGTACAGTCAATGGCACCCAGGCCCTTTGGAAAGTGTGCAACTGCATAGAATTCCTGGCACACTCTCTACCTTGCCTGCAGTGTGCATGGCAATGAATATGTTCCTATGCTCACATGCTAGAATGCATCTCAATACCTGGCAGAGGCACCTGGATTGTGCAGGCTGTGATTTGCCAAAAATGATGGCAGTGTTGTGCCGCAATGAACCAGTAGTCAGGACGTCTAAGGATGCTACCACCAGCCTGTGAGCACATGGTGGGTGATGCCAGGTCATTCTTCCACTCCTTTACCAGGTATAGTATGACATGGGGAGGGTAGCAGTATCTTATATATACCTCCTCGTCTGGCTTGCGAAATAGTGTGGTGTGTGGTATGAAGATTCTGGCCCTCTGCCTGCTTCAATGCAGTAGGATCTTAGCTAACAATGCAGGATCCTGCATTGTGGCAATCCTAAGTTAGTTGGGGTTGCATATCGCATTTCATACGTGGCCTTTCATTGTGCTTTGTACTTTGCAACAGGTTAAGGGTGGCGGTACGATCAGTTCCCTTAGGAGTTTGACAAATTCTGAAATATATTCTGTGAATAGGGTTTACTTAGCTCTTGATAGGGCGTTTTGGTTGTTTGCATGGTGCTTCCCTCTGCATGCCCAGGTTCCTCCTTATTTTCCTCATGTAATGAGGGTTTTGCATGTTCTACCACCTATTTTCTACTTTGCACGAAGCGTTCAGGCAGAGAGTAAATGAAGAAGGCCCAGCGCAAAATCTGATTTCTAAATCGGGTTAATCTATTTTGCGTGCCACAAAGTGTACTTTTGCAACACAAATTCACTTTGCGCTGCACAACATTTTTCGTATATGAGGCCCTGAGTATCGATCCGTGCCATTTCTTCTTATCTGTACAGCAAACATAGACATTTTAAATTGGTGTGATGTGCCTTCTTCTGTGTTGTCGGTCTTCTGGCTTTTTCTAATTTTCCGTTATATTTTAATTGTTTACGTGATTTTGCACAGATTCTCAGAAATGATTTTCATCCTTTTGGATTTAACATGAAAGGCCACGTAGTACAACAGCTTCCTTATGTACTCTGTGTCTGTGATGTCATCTGTGCTATTTTTATAATATCATCATATTTCAACGTGATGATATCATTGGGGTCACAAAGTACATGAGGACACCACTGTATTTTGATGTTTTTCATGTTAAATCAAGCAGGATTTAAAGACTGATATAAACAATGCTGATTAAACAGCAACTTTAACAGGCCCTATTGGCTGCTCCTTTGAACATTTATGAAGGAAATAATGATTTATGGCTATATACCCTTGAAGTAAAATCGATTCTTAAACATATATGTGGGGTACTTACTAAACCCTAAATATATTTGAGCTGGGAAGCCTCTAAGTTTAACAAAAATGTTATATTTGTAAATCAATCTAAACAATAGATTTAATCAATTTAAAATATGGATTCCAATTGCCAATAACCTTTGAACTAGAGTTTAACATGTCAACTATATTCATGCAAAATAACAGGATGAACATTAGGTTTTCTTCATTATTTTTATCCTGTTTTTTTCAGGAGAAAACTGTGAGCTGGAAATTAATAGCATTAACAAAATATTCTTGTCTGTCTCAAACATGTAAAATTCTAATATCGTATAGCCAGAGATTTATTTAAAAAGCAAACAGATTAAGGCATGTGATATATGAAAGTTTCAATTCTTAATTAGAAACATCACAACAAAACTCCTATTCATTCGAAAAGCACATATTTAAGTTATACTAAACATTAAAGATGAATATAGCCTGTCAACCACCCTTCCACTGTAGCTTTCACTTCACATTTAGTGAACATGATGCACCCAGTTATTATTATTGTGTTTATGTATTGATATAATTTCATCTACAATCAGTATATACACATATAACATCAGAAGATCCCACAAAGAATGTTTTCAAAAGATGTATTGTAATTTTGATTTATATGTTATTTCTAATATTAGACATTTAAATATTGCATGAGTTTTAGTTTTTTCATGTTTATATACATGAAGAATGATCCTGTAAAGTTCGAAACACGTGTTGACGGATGTGATCAAATGCTGATGTGTTCAGAATACTTCAAATATAAATTCCAATAAACTTGATAACACATAAGATGTAAACAAATGTATTTTGAATGTACCATGTGACATAAATACATATATACTTGTCCAATAAATTCCAACATATTATCTCTAATGTAATTTGTCACATGTGAAATATATCAATGTTTGTGGTTTTTATAATGTCGAAATATATGAGTTTATGTTTTTGAACATTAAGGCACTTCTAATGACCAGATACATGCACATGCATTGCCTAAACAGAGGGATTTAGGGTTAGTTTGGACGAGCTGCTGCCATCAAAATCATGGTTTCCCTAAAGCATTGCCCCCTCAGATCAAATTTAGTGTGCATCACTGAGAGGATGCAGGAACCAATATCTTTTTTTTTCTTTGAGAATGTGCCAGTGGCCATGCCTTTGCTCCTCCAATTCTGCATAAAATAAAATAAAGCATCCATCTTAGTGAATTCTCCTCTCTTGCACCCCAAAGAAAACCCACAAGTGTTCTGTTTTTATCTCTCACCAGCACAACATAAAATCACATTGGTCAAAGAATGAGATTTTCTTTTTCCTGTAAAGTGACCCAAAATAATTCTGTTTCAATTTGCACGATTTTCTTCTCCTGTCGTGCACAACGTTGAATCACACATAGATCTGTGGATTGCTCTGCTTCCGCACCCTCAAAATCACATGTAAATGTCAGTCATCTATGTTCTCCTTTTTGCACAGATTAAAATCACTGATCAATGTGTGTTTGTGATTTCCATTCTCCTCTCATCTTGCTGAATAAAATCTGCTTGGCAATGTATGTATGTGTTTTTTTTTCTCCTTTCCTGTGTGAAATGTTATTTACATGACAGTGTTTTTTCTGCTATACCTCAACAAATATAAACTTGCATTCATATTCTGATTTCTGCCCCCAAACATCATGTGTCAGTGTGTATCATTCAGAAAATGAAATTATGGCATAATTTGTTTTCTCCTCTACCACAGAACAAAACATTTTCGCAAATCAGTTTGCTCCCAAAAAAGCATGTGTCTGTGTGTTTGATTTGCTTTCTCCTATTCTATTCCCCAAACTATCATGCTTTACATTATTGTATGTGCCTTGTCCTGTCAGGTACCACAAAACAAAAAAATGCCAATATTTGTAATCTCCCCTCGTGTGCCTAATACAACGACATGTCAGTGTGTGAAATGTGTTCTAGTATTGCGTGAAATGTCTGTTCTTTATGTGTCTTATACTTTCTGATTTCTGCTCTGGTGCAAACAGAAATTGTGTGTCAAGGTGTGTAACTTGGTTTGTTCTCCCCGATGTCTATTTAATCATGAATCAATGTGGGTGATGTGGTATTGTCACTCTTCTGCCCCAAAGCAAACATGCACCATTCTTTGGGGTTTCACCGCTACTTCAGCCTAAAATATCACTTGCAAATTATGCATAGTTTGTTCTCGTGTTAAAAAAAAAAAGATGAATTTTCTGTGATTTGCTTTCCCCTCCCCTGCTCCCCAAAGCAACCATGGGTAAATGGGCGTTATTTACTTTCTCCTCTTCTATGCAAAAGAATCCCATGTGCCGATGTGTGATTTGCTTTTTCCTCTTCTGCACAAAATAAAAGCATGTAGCAGCATGTCTGCTTTGCTGTATTTGCCCGGGAGCAAAACATTCTGGCATCAATACATTTGATTTACCCTTTCCTGTGTATACCAAAAAATATGTCAATGTATGTGATTTCCTTTCTTCTCTCTTACACCCACAAACAATCATAGGTAGATGATTGTGATATTCACTCCTGCGCCAAAAAACATGACATATCAAAATGAGTGATGCGCTTCTCTTCTCCTGCCCCCACAATCAAGATTGGTCTTTGTGTAATTTGCTTTCTCCATGAATCAGCAAACAAATAAAATGACAATTGTGTGCTTTTCTTCCTCCTCTCCTTTCCCCCAAAGTAACACATCAATCTTTGTTATTTTTCCTCTCCCACATCTCAAAAAATCATGTGTAAATGTGCGTGATGTGCTTCCTTCCCTAATGACCACCCCAAAATCATGTGCAATGTTTGTGGCTTGCTTTCTCCGCTCCAGAACACAATAGACACACGTGCGATTGTTCTGTGTCCTCTGATGTTCAAAATAGTGTGTGTGTGTGATTTGCTTTCTCCTCCTATGTGCCATATACAATCATATGTGACTATATGTGATTTGGATTCTGTTTCCTCATGGGAAGAAAGTCAGAAATCAATCTGTTTTATTTTTCCTCTCCTTCACCTGAAAGGATCATTGGCCTGATTTTGCAAAGCGTTTTTCAGCGGGGTTTTGCTATTGGAAAAGGAGTTTGTGAATCAGGACCAAATGTGTTATTGTGTGTGATTTGCTCTCATGAGCCATGTCAATAGTGATTTGCATTCTCCTGCGCTCCACAAACTGAAATGACTTGCCAAGTTGTGTGATGTGGTTTCTCCTTACTTGTGGAAATGAAATGATATGTCAATGTGCAATGTTGTCCATCTCATTAAACTTCGTCATATTTGCGTCCTATATTTTTCCGTGACAGTTCTCGCCGAAATTAAAAGCATGACCTACCATTCTAGCATTACTTCTAAGTCCTTAATGGCCCTATCTAATGCCATGCAGTATGCTTCATTTTACTCAAGCCTACTTTGAATATTATCCTAGACAACCCATAGTCTAGAAAAATCTATGTCCTTGCAGGTAGGTAACTAATCTACTTCATGCAGACTGATTCCTCATCAAATGACTGTCACAGAGTGATCCAAATGATGAAGGCGCCTGCCTAATATACATATGAAGTTGAACTTGCTTGAACCTCATTTACTTAACCATCGACAGTTTGACTATTCTGCTTTTGGGCCAAAACCTCTCCTGATGAGTTGTTCTTGGAACACATTGCCATGTTTCCTTGAAATGTACGAGCATCGTGTGCTCCTGTTTGGAAGTGTGGTTTGTGTTCCATTTTTTTTTTCTTCATTTCAGGCACAGTATTTACTTGTTTTCCCATCAATGTTATATATAAATCACTGTACATGGCCAGATATTTAAATAGTTGCAACTTTTTATAGCATTTATGACTAATAACCGCACTGCAGTTGTTCATTCAAGGCAGGTGCAATCAGTATCACAGCTCATGGGAACCTGTACCCATCATACCTACCATGTGTACTGGCCACATTTTCCAGCTGTTAACATTCTTGTGACCAAGATTGCCCCAATCGGACTTTGTGGCATGGCCAATAGGAGAAACATGTTGATGCCTTTGTCAGTTAAGTTCAAATGTAAATGTTTTTCTTCATCTCCTGCTTTCCTTATTCTTGGACTATCCCTATCAGTCGTAATGGTAGTTTTGGCTAAACCTAAGCTATTGATGGCTCAAAGCTAATGACAACATTGTCAAAATCCAGTATGATGACACCGAGATCAAGGCTGTGTGGGCACAAATGAAAGCCCTCAGCTTTTCTGAGGACAGCATCCTCAAGACAGAAGGTCTGGAGAGAGAGATATTTACAGTTCCCATTGGCTGGTGGACAATCCTCCCATCTGAAAGTCAGACACATGGAAAACAGAGGATTCGTATCCAAGTTTGTACCTCAATTTCTCGAATTGACCTTCTCCAGGGCACTGCATATCAACACGTTTGCAAAGATGGGGTTTCTTCATAACGTCATGGTTAGATGGACAGTAACTCTAACATACTGAAAAGGAGACTCCAGGGAGAAGAAGACTCTATGAGTGTCACTGACATTTTAACCTATATAAACACATCAACTCATATGAAAGGAGTCAAGATCCTCCATATCTCTAAGAACAATGCATTAAGCCTTACTCCCCCGTATTGAAATCTTAAAGATAGACTTACAAAGAATGCTATAAGACTAGCAGCTCAGAAAGAGAGATCTACCTGAAAATGGGGGTTAGAAAAAGCCAAAGGAAACCCACAATGCGGGGACTGCAGCTGCTACACATCCGCGAATAGAAGCATGCAATGCGACTTAGGACTGATATCACTATGGCAACACACATCTCTAACGAATTGCAACACCAAAATGGTGAGACATGCAATCTGGTACCCATGTAAGCTCCTATACATTGGAAACACGGAGGGAATGGTCTGAACCAGGATTACAGAGCACAAGAGCTGCATAAGAAATGAGGTTGAAAATGCTCCAATGGTAAAACACTTCAGTGAGAAGAATCATACAGCAGAAGAGCTATACTGGACAGTGATTTACAAACTACCTGTAGGTAAAGACATGACACAAGATACAGAAACACTATTTAGGAAAGAACAAGAATTTATTTTCACTAAATACAACCTAAAAGGGCTAAATGAGAAGATCGAGTGGCTGCGAGTGAGCCAATCCCACTAAATCCAAGAGACATTCAAGCTTGTGGAGTCCATCACCAGAGAAAGATAGATTAAAAAAGACATATTTAGATACGCTTTCGAGTAAGTGCAGCAGCAGCAGCAAGGGATAGTTTGAATGTCTAGAGATAACAACACAGGACCTGTAACACTCGAAAATCAGGAATACGTGCTGTCCAGCCTTGCGCTATATTTTTCAACTCCAGGCGGACACGTCAGGACCAGAAATGCTAAACTCCAACGCCGGTCAGAAAACAACGGGAAGGCGCGATGAATGAATACATATCAACCAGTCGAGCAAGTAAGTACCACAGCGCATAGTCAATATTGGGAAGTTAATACTAAAAAAGAACTAAACAAAAACAAGAATTGAAGAGAATACAAGTACCAGCATACCTTGCGTGTAATGACTAAGCCGGACGCACTACTTGCCAGGAAACGTAACATCACAGAAATAGGTCACACGAAGTTTACAAAGCGAGCTGGGAGGAGCCGCGAGTCAGCAACCTCTCAAAATCTACAACTGGAGACGTTTGAACTTTGCAACAGGTAAGAATAAAAACACGAGGAACAAACACATGTTGAATGATAGAATGTAGTTTGAACACACGCAAGTAAGGCGGTGATGTCCCTACAGGTCACTGCTACACCTCGCTAAATCCTGGTGAGAGAACTGCTTCATGGCCATACATGAAAGGGCATTGCATACGCAATAATAACTGCCAAGTAAGTGAACTACAGTTAGAGATTCAAAGCAGCATCATAACTTAGTGACAAAGAGTAATAAAAAAAAATGCAAAAGCCGTTACTATGAATAGCATTAAAACAATGTGTGTATATATCTGCAAGACAGGAAACGCCGGCAAGAATCTAATCAAAAGAGTCCCATGAGGCAGAGCACGAGGAACGTGTGAAGAAACCCCAAGTAACATATACAGCATGCAAGTACCACACACTCCATTGGCCGTAGCATATGGAGAGGGATCATATTTTGCATGCGCAGGCAATCTAGAAGTGATAGGCGGTGACCATTAGACACATTGAAGAGGTGGGACAGTTAGGTTATCAAAAGTATGGACACTTGTTTGAATCGTAAAGCTCTAGAGCTTGCCCTTAATCCGAAGAGAAGTTCGTAGTGATTCCCAGCCTGCTAATAACTAATTAGCATCGAGCGACAAGTATGTTAAATGTTCTATGCCCTACCTACAGAAGACTCAGTAACACAAGATACGTGTTTGGTTTAATTACAGGTGGATACACTGAAAGAACCAAAGCAAAGTACTAAAAGACACAAGTGTCGAAGAGTTTACGCCAGATACGCTGAACTATATGAACCTGTAATAACAAGCAAAGTAGAGCTGCAGAATTTTCAGAAACACACAATAGAAAATGTGTAGACATATATGATTGTCAAGCAGCTTAACGTAATTAGCCCCTGAAGAAGTTCCAGAGATTAAGTCTCATGCCAAGAAGGAATGAAACGTGCTGGGCAGGTTGTATTTTGTATTAATGTCACAGATTGGTTTTTACTATAAATACGATGTATTAAATCATTGTATGATATTTAGCACTTATGCACTTTAAGTATGAATGGCTATGAATGAAGGAATGCTACAATGCTTGCTTACAAATTTGTGTCAGCATTTCGGAGTAGTCTGTAACAGTTGGTGTTTGTATATGTTTTAGGTCATTTTGGTAGTATGGATCACAGTTTTGCAATAATGGAATTGTTAGAGTAATGAGGTATTGACATAGAATATTTTGTTATAATTTGATTCATGGAATAAAAGAATGGAACACTAACAATAGTAGTGTAATTCTTGTCTCCTGGCATATGAGTTGATGTGTTTATATAAGTGGACAGTAACAACACTGTATCAAACTCGTTTCTTCCATTTCCACCATTCTCACATTCTTCGTGGTGTAGAAAATGTGCCTGAAGCTATAATGGTGGCAGAGGCCACGGTGGTGATGTGGGGCAGCCCCCATACTCATGGGATCTCAACGAAGATTGTGAACGTGCGACTGGCAACCTTGGGTCGCCCCCCAGCCAATGGAGCCCACCCAGAAGATTGCGAAGTACCACAGGTATGACTGAGATCACGGCTGGACCTCCACCCATGTAGGGGACTGCCCAGAGACAATGACGCAGCACTGGGAGAGCAGTGGTTAGGGTGGCCCCATGAGGAGGGTAGGGCCACCCAGAAAAATGAACAGTGGGTCCAGGCTCAGACACACAAGGAGACTGGGTCCCAGCCAGCCTGCAACCAGCACTACAATCCAGCCCTGCAACATCCAGGGTTGGTATCCATGGGAACTGTCCCTGCTCTGGGGAAGGGAAGAGTACACCTTTGCATGAACCAGGACCAGGAATCTTGGGCTACATACTGCTGGGTGGTACAGAAGATGAGACTTTGGGGTAAATAGTAGGATTGGATGAACTTCGAGAAACAAACTCTATAAACCCAAATTGTGAGTAATTCTTTCAGTACGAAAGTTCAAGAGCATGGCTTAAAGGGGTACACGTGGTTGGAGCTTTAGGCACGACTGAATAAATAGAGTGCATTTAAAGTAGCTGTGGAAAAAAGGGTGGGCAGAGATAGGGAGGGAATGAGCCCCAGTCAGGAGAGTGAAATCTATTGTTGGGTTTCCTTGCCCAGTACACACGCACTGATTTGAAATGGACGAACAATACAACAAAAAGGGTATACTACCAACGGGTAAATTCTTGACAATACATTAGTCATAGTATGTCCATTTTAATTTATACGGAAATCAGAACTTTAGCCTTCCAAGATTAGCTAGACGTCCCCAGACATTGTTGTTTGTGGGAGGATTTAATCCATACAGTTGCTATCAAACACAAAGTGTCATCATGGAACAGCTTTATTCAATTTGCTGGTATCTTGTCTAGTTTTTTTGACAATTTATATTTTGATAGCATCAAATGCATAATTTGTAGCAACACATAAATAATACACAACAAAGTGTATCTCCATGTGCATGCTTAGATTGCCTACACCCAATACATGATCCTTATCACCTTGGCTGAAGGAATGCCTACTATAAGGCAACGGTCCCACTTTGCCTCATTATGTAGTCCAGCGGGTCCTGAAAACTACTTTTTAGGGGCTGGGGGCAGTAATAGGGGCCTGCTGCTTGTCACAATTGGCAAGATCGCCGACATTGATTGAGCTGGCTGCCTGGGTCTTGGTGTTTGGACGTGGCATGACCAATGCCACCACCATATGGCCCCTGACTTGCCAGGTGCTAGGATCCTATTTCTCCTACTCACCAACACCGGAGGCAATGGTGACTCTCAGAGACCGTGGGCATACACAACAAGTGCATCTGGTACACCTTGTGTGCTACCAGCACATGTGGTTCCTCATGGCCATCGTTACTTAATTCCTTCTACCACTTAGACCTCTCTCCACAGCCCTCACCCATGCAGAAGAACTCATGCTGGTCCGCCCTGATAGTCTTCCCTGGTGGCAGGGCAAAATATTCCTGCACTCCTGACCCCACAGGCTGTGAGAAGATTGGTGATGCTGTGTGCCCAGGACCGCAAAATGGCACCTATAAAGAACAGGAGGTGCCCCCCTCATCCTCTGTAATAGGCAAATCCTCCTCCTATGAGCACAATTGTAGCTATTCCTCCTCTTCAAAAAAGCTTCCACAATTGCAACATTGAGAACTGTGTGCACAGTCCTTTGAACTGATCAGGGTGTTTTATGTAGCCTTGTGAGAGCCAGATAGAACTAGAGCACCAACACAAGTGAACAAACAGAAACATTGGTACTAAAAAAACGACCTTTATGTACTAGAATACTATAACAATTCAATACTACTATAATAAATATGACAGGGTCACTCATCGGGATCTGCATGATTTTTCCGCGGCGCATGATGTCAGCGATGGAAATGTTTGCAAGAGAAATGTGCGAACCACAAAAGGTTTGCACATTTCCCATGTAAACATGCATTCAAAACCCCTGCATACCCACACCCCCACCCACACATACCCACAACACTCCCACACCCACACCCTCAACACCCCCCCACCCACACCCCCAACATAAACAAACCCTACTTACCTTTTTTACACGCCGAGTCCCTGCAGCGCCAGTTCCCTTTCACTTCTGTGATTGGGAACCGGCGCCGCAGGGTCCTTTTCTTTTTTTTTTGGGAGCTGCAGTGGTGTCCCCCGCAGCCCCTGCTCACTATACCACACAGTATATTGAGCGGGTGTTGTGGGGAACACCCCCAAACCCCTGTTTCTTTTATTTTTTTATTTTTTTTCAGGTGTGCTGTGGGTGTATCGCCCACAACACCCTGCTCACTATACCACACAGTATAGTGTCCCCCGCAACACCCCACACACTATACCACACAGTATAGTGAGTGGGGTGTTGCGGGCCCACCGCAACCCCCGCAGTCTTTTTTTAATATTCTTACCTACAATGCTACCACCAAAGGTTTGCATTTTTGGTGTTCGAACCTTTGGTGGTAGCATTTTTTGGACTGTTTGTACGGTCGGACCTTTTTTTCAGTCCAATCGTACAATTCAAGTCATCCTGCTCTGTCAAGAGGTGATGGGGACCCCTCCAAGTCTGCGGTGGGAAGCATAACAGGGTGGAATCCAGAGCCAGATCTACCCTAGACGCCAAAGTTGTCAGTTGGGAGGGCCTCAGTCCCTGTCCATTACATATGTACCACCATGATTGATAATAGTACCACTTTTGATGACCCAGTTCATTCTGCTTTATTTAGAAAACTACTATTAACATTATGCAGAGCAGCAGACCAGCACTATAACAGCCCACAGCAGCCTCCAGAGTGGAACTTCCTACTGACGAATAGGCTCCTGGAAGACGAACTGCTATTCAATGATGCCCAGTTGATTCCATTGAGTGGAAGCACGCACGTGGAAGCTACAAGACGCACCACAAAGAAACAATGCTCACATATGAAAAAGCTGCAGAGTGGCTCCACAGAAAAAAAACTGTAATACCACAGACATTGAAATTAGGCGCATGAACTGGAAAGCTTACCATAGCGGGTAGCCATTGTTGCCCTGCCATGGACCCATGTGCAAAAATGAGATAGGGCTTAGACCACCTAGTGTGTGTTGATGTTTCTAATACCTACTGGACAGGGATGACAGATAAGGATTTACCTGGGGAACCAACATGGGAGAACCAGTAGAGACAGAACAGGGAGGATATAAGAGACCAATGCAAAGGTGTGGATGATTCCTTCATCAGAGGTGGACGAGGTTGCAGACCAAGAGACCACCAGCATGAAGGATGGTGTTGAAGAGCATATAAACGATGTATAGAAAAGGAGAAGTATTGGTTGGTGAGAGAAAGTGATACTATGTTGTAAGTGTGCATGCAAGTTATGTGACTGGGTGCAGGAGAGTAGGGAATGGACTAGAAAGTGACTGAGAGAGTGAAAGGAAGGTGGATGAGGAGAAGGTTTTGGGGAGTATTAATGGTATAGAAGGAGTAATGGTAGTGTGGAAGTGGGATAGAGTAGTAGAGGAGAGGAAGCAGTAGTAGTAGTGGCACAGAAAAGGAAGTAGTAGTAGTGAGGAGGGGAGAGTAATAGTTGACTGAAGGGGGGAGTAGTAGTAGAGTGTAGAAAGGAGTACTAGCAATAGAGTAAAAAAGAGACAGTAGTAGAGGGGTTGGCGCATAGTAGACAGGAGTAAGATCAAAGGGTGGGGTAGACACAAGAGAGAAAGAGAGAGAGGAACATCGGAGAGAGAGAGTAGGAAGTGTAAGAGGGAGACGGTGCATGGAGCGAAAGGAAGGGAGTATTATGAGATCAGGTGAGTAGCAGAGAGATATAGGGAGAGAAATATCAGAGCACAGAAGGAGAAGACCACATGGGGCTTTAGTGTCTGGAAGGCACAATGTCCAGGTTTTATCACCATGAGGACACTTTGCGAATGAACACCTAGATGGTTCTCTTAGGGAGTTAGATAAGGTGTTTGCCTTTAGGCATCATTTTGAACTGGCCAGTTTTGGTATCTAGCCCTTTCCTTTTAGTGCCTTTTTATGGTCATATCAGTTTCTATGGTGGTGGATTTAAGATTCTAGATCAATTGGATAAATAGTATTTCTTTGAAAAGATTTTTTTTAGTTTCATTAAAGAAAGTTCCCCAATTCATGTATATAATCAGTGGCCATGCATATTCACAAAGAATCATAAACATTCTCCAAACAACATTAACAATACAGCGGATGCCCAATTTATCAATTAACAATTCCGCTCATTGATCAATTCATAAATCAGTTCATCATAAACAGTAACAGAAATCGGCAGCACTATTCCCGACATACGTAAAAAAGAATTGATACAATGAAAGCATAGCCAGAACAAAAGATGGGAAATATGCAGTGCGCCAGACGAAAGACCACTGGGAAGAGGAGAGATCGTACAGGAGAAACAGAGAGATGGGGCTAGAAAGAGAGCCCAATAAGAAGCAGAAGAAATCAAGAGACAGAAAGAGATAGAGAAAGAACAGAGACATTGCTCAGATGCTACATCGCATATCAAAACATAACACAAGTGCCACTTGGAGGCCCTCCTTTCTATCGGTCCTCCCTGCAATCATATCTTTCACCTCTTGTGTTACAGAGGGGGCCATGAGCACATCCGCTCCAGATCATAGAGGTTGGTAAAGACCATGCCAGGGTCCCTCAGCACATCACAGGCACCATTCTACCCTCACCTCAACAACCATTACCTGCTATACCACATTCCAATGAAAAATCCACTGCCATCAACACCTTCCTCAACATAAAAATCAGCAAGATTAGTGCCAGCACATAGACACGTCCATGCTTGCAAGAAACCCACACCCTGGACAACATTCAAGACACTCTCTACAGAGGAAATGGTAGAAACACTGGCCGCCCTCAAAGCCACATCATATAAAGACAACATCCTCCCAGTATCCATCCTCAAGGCCTTCCCTGCAGAAGCTCTCCTTCCCTACCTGGAGATCATCAATAGCTCCCTAACTCAAAGCACCTTCCCATCAACACTAAAGACAAGACAAATCCTCCCTCTACTACAAAGGAACCCACTCTAGACCCCGACAACCTAAGTAGCTCTAGCTCCATCACTCATCTTCCCATCCTAGGTGAGACTGTCGAGAAAACGGTAAACACGTAATTGCAGAAATACATCAACACAATCTCCTCCAAACCTACCAATCCGGCTTCATACCAAGATTCAGCATGGAGATGGCAACCATACAGGTAGTCGACAGCGCCATCAACATCCACCTCTGCCTTCTGGTTCTACTCGACCTCTCAGCTGCTTTCGACACAATAGACCACCAGGCACTCATGGACACCCTACATCAGCACATGGAGATCAGTGACCTTGTCCTGCACTGGTTCAAGTCCTACCTTGCCAATCGCCAGCAGATTATTTAGATGGAGTCCTCTAGATCGCCAATTCTACCCATCACAAGTGGAGTCCCGCAGGATTCCATCTACTTCCCAGTGATCTGCAATTTATGCCTTGAGCCACTGGGAGCCCTCATTGCCACATACAAGGTCCGCATCAACCAAGTTGCAGACAATGCACAGCTTCAACACAAGATCAACTCCATCAAGGACATCCAATAGCACACAACCTGCCTCTCGTTGATGCAGTCTTGGATGTCCAGTGCATACTTGAAGCTCAACCCCTACAACACTGATTTCCTACTCCTCACCAACAACACTGAAATCCCAGGCATAGACCAAATGAACCCGGAGGACTTCACATCTGAGCTCACCTACTATGCCAAGTCCCTTGAGTTCCACTTCAACAAACACCTCTCCTTCAAGAATCACATAGCTTTGAAAACTCAAGTAGCATGGCATCAGCTCTCCCGCCTGTGGAAAGTCAAGCCCTTGCACCCTCCAGACAGCTTTAGAGCAAGCGTTCAAGTGTAGAGGAGCAGGAAGAAGCCACTTCTCTAGTCCCCACCCCCTCACCACTGTCCTATTGGGGTAGCAGATGAAGAGCTACAGTTGGGAACCCATTCTCAAACGTATGCAACATGTTCATACTTCACTGATTATATGAAATACAATATGCTCTCAGATAGCCATTCAGAAGTTACCCTCAGGTTGGGACAGGGGAAGGAAGTTACCAAGAAGGATGTCCAGTGACAGAATGAGGCTATGGGAATCATGGATTAACTTTAAGTACTAATCTGGCAACAACAACATGATGTCATGAAAAAGATATATAAACCTATGATTAAACGATATGGACATACTTAAGACTGATGATGTAACAGAAACACTAAGAGAAATGTGTACCTAAAGATGAAGTTATCATGAAAATAAGAAGATGAAGCAACTTGTTGACCAATAACTGTAAGTACACTGTAAAGCAATGTAGAAAAATAATATTGAAGCTTGCTAAACAGAGGTATATACATATTGTTTAAGGTGGCCCGTTTTAAAGAATCAACCCAGCTACCTCAAAGTATAAGCATAGGATTGAAAATTGAAGAATTGATGAAGTAGCTGTTTTCATGTGCATAATAAGGGAGTATGTTGACCTAAAGTCAAGGAGGTTATTTCAAGAGATGGGTGCAAATGAACAGAGCATGTGCGTAAGACATATTTCTGCTAATATCAGGAAAGGCAAGGACATTTTCAGATGCCAAGTATTGGACAACCACGAAGGCAAAAGCCCATATGAGGTGGAATGAGAAAGTCTATAAAGGCCAGAAAGTGTAATGGCACCCTGTTTAATACAATCAAGTAGCAGTATTCTCCTAACATGTGATAAAGAATTCAAAACAAAGACTATTCATTAGAGCTTCGTGTTAAGATAGTGGTTGGTGTTCTCATGCTCCCTCAAATGTCCCAGAACAGTGAGCAGACTACAAGGTCAACCACAAATGATAGACCTTGGCTAAGGATCAGGTTGATGAAATGTGATGGACTAATTGGGAAAACCGAGAACAAGTTGATGCAGCTCGAACACCATGTTTTGTTCTGTTGACACACTGCTAGACGAGCCGAAAGGCCAAGGTTGGATGGGGTTGCTAACCAATAAAAAGGGCTGCCATGCACTTTCATGCACAATGTTGCAGTTATTAACCCGCTCTCATAGTCTCTGAGCACATTTGGCAGCGGTGCAGATGGTTCTGGTGTAATGACCTAGATCTAGGCCCAGATACAGACCTCGTACAACTGCCGGCTCCTACCATTAGCCAGACAATCGCAGAGTTCCCTATGGAGAGGGGAGTGTAAAAAACTACGTGTTCAAGATCTGATTTGGCAGGTCCCCCTTTGATGAAATTGCCGTCCAGTCCCCGCAGGCACCACATGGACTGAAGGCAAACTGGTCGATTGTGGGACTGGAGCTAAATAGCGGATGTAAGTAGACCATTGAATATGGTAAAGGATAAAAGGGGGAGGGATTGTGTTGTGGTGTGTTGAATATATATAGAAAGATTTTTAGGGATTATAGAGAAGAGAAGGGATACCTTGATTTCACATGCCCATGAAGGACTGAAAGAATACATGCCATAACTCCACATAGGAGTGTTAAGGGTAAGGAATCCATGTGGCATAGAGCCAAAGAAGGGCAGATATTAAATTCAGCGATGGAATGAATTAATAGATGAGATACATTTTCTAAGAACAGCAAAGGAAGATGTACATAGGGGAACTAATTGAAACTCCACATGTGTTTGTGGTATAATATGTCTTTATAAAGTTTTATGCATGTTTAAACTGATAGATATAACACGCTAGTAAAAAGAAATAAATATAAGTGAATTTTGGTACACTTTTTAAAACAAAGGATTGACGTCAATCAGAAAGTTAAAATTAGATTAAATTAATATACAAATAAAGAAGAGTATTTTAAGATACTAAAAAACCAAGAACAAAATAAAAAGAATTGCTAGAAAGTGTAAACAAAGGAGCAAGAAGAACAGTGGTACAAAACATTTTCAAAATATTTTGACTCATGTATTATATTAGGAGCGGCAATTGATGATGCTTGCTCAAAAAGATTAAAATGATGTATTTAATAAATCTAGAAAGAAGAACAACAGACTGGTAAGTATTGACAGTCGAAATTAGCATGTCACCATGGAAGACACACCTCCTTTACACCTGTGCAGAACATTGCCGGGATCTACAGCCAAAATCAGGAAATATCAATCAGAATTGGTCAAGGGCACAACTAATGTCATAAAGTAAGTTCATTATCAAAATCAATATTACGTCACATGATGACATACTTACATGTCACTTATAAAGGAAATAAGTTAGAGAAAAGGTTGGCAATTATAGAACTCTGGAAAATGTACCAGAGTGAGAAAGAAGATCCAGCTGAGAGGGAGTGGATATTTAATCAGAATAAAGGAGAAGTTGTAATACTTTTGGCTCTGAGTTTACCTCCTGAAAAGCAAGATGTAAATGTTGAAGAAAAGGGATTTTATCCTTTAGAGGAACTAAAGGCAGCAGCAGGGTATGTCAATCCAAAATATGAGCCCCCTGCTTATAACAGGAAAGATAACACATTAGAGAGCGGTAATAGAGAACAGACAAATATATCAACACGCAATTAAGATACACAGCGTGATGAGAGAAAGTGAATAAACAGACAGAGGAAAATATAAAAAGACAGAATGGAACAAAGGATATAGCTAAGAGCATGACAATAGTACAGAATTAATGGATGGGAGGACACATATTGCTCAAACTAGATGATAAAGACATTGATGGAGTACAGGAAAGAGAGGAAAGGTAAGGGCGAGTGGAAAGATAGAAAGAGAAAGAAGAAGGGAGAATATAAAAAGAAGAAAAGGACAAAGAATGTAAGTGAAGGGAGGAACAGAAAAGGTGTGAGATTAGAAAAGAGAAGGAGAGATTGGAAGACGAGAAACAAAAAGTGGCAGAAGCCCAAATATTGGAAGTACATAGGTTTCAACAAAGGCGAGAGGAAGGGAAGTTACGAGAATTAAGGAGAAGAAAGAAAGAAATGAACATGAATAGGCTATTAAAAGACCATGAAATGGAATATTTGTGCAGCAGAAGCATAATGTCTATAGAAGCACAAGAATTATTGGATGAAGAAAGAGAGTCACAACAGCCCCGAAGGGAGCTTCAAGCAATGTCGCGATCAGCATGGGCTGATGGGCAGGATACGGAAGACATAGAGCAGAGGCTTGGGAAATGATATAGGCAAAGGGATAGAGAAAGGTATGAGACTTGTGAGAATACTGACATTTCTCGATCAAAGGGAACTGGGGGTAAATTAGGGGATGTCATAACAGATGATTATAGCACAATGCCCTTAAGTAGGCTAGATATTGATGATGTAGAAGAAGATAACATCCAACCAAGCTGTGGCATAATAATGTCAGATGAAGAAAGATGGAGAATGAGAGGGCACAAAGAGAGGGCGCATGGGTATTTTTAAGGGAATAGAGGTTAGATAAAGGGGTCAATTGGTCAGATTTAGAAGACCCTATAGAAAAAACACTAGAACCAACACCATGGCCCTCATTACAACCCCGGCGCTAAACCATGGCGCTGTAAGCATCATGGTTGGTGCCGGTGTTGTAACGAGTCCGCCATGGTGGAATGAGGAAATACCGCCCCATTCCAAAGTTGGCAGGGTGGTATTTCCCCATTTCACCATGGCCTTTCCCCATTCCCATTTTTGCCCCATAGGGTTCAATGGGACTGGGGAAGGCGCTAAGTACAGTACCGCAAATTGCGGTACCGTAATTAGCACCGAGGTCCCTTTGCGACACCCTACTTTAACGGCTGGTAAAACCAGCTGTTAAGGTCGGGTCCCGCACAGGGACCTCGTAATCAGGCGTTAAGGGTTTAAGGGCGCCGACACCTTTTACGGCGCCGTTAAAACCGTAACGCCAGGGTCGTAATGACCCCCCATATGTTGAACGACCGTAAGCACGATTACGTAGTACAAGGGATACATACCCACCTTATTTAAGCAGATGAAGGACATTGCCAGGACGGAAACAAACCAGCGTGAACAACTCTGCTTGAAAAACAAGGAGCATGGGCGAGTATGATTATGAATCAGGAATGTCACGATTCCCACTATTAGAGACTGGGGGGGGGGGTCAAACACGATATATACTGTGGCCCCGAATGGATAATTAGAATTTAAAGTGCACCCTACCAAATTTAATTTCGGGTGCAGAAAAAAGGATTTCTGAACTAGAGTAAAGAACATCAGGAGCAGTTTTAGCAATAGGCAACATTAATGGCCTACTATCAGTCATTGTAAGGGAGAGAGCTGACGACATTTGGAAAAGAGCAGGATATCCAAAAGTCTCTGAACAAACACAGAGTATGATGGATCACCATTTAATAATTTTGGAACCAATGGATTGCGATCACTTACAGTACAATATCCTGATACATCAGATATTGGGGCAATAATAATTGGAAATTGGGAGAAACTGAAGATCACATTGCCTTTATTCAGGAGATTCAGGATAGATGGAATTTGGATAAGATGGCAGCATTATCTGACCATATTTTATGAGATCGTCAGATAAAGAAATAGGTAGGAATGGAAACAAAGCCATGGCCAGTGTAAAAACAATTGGCAAGTGTGCATTACTGTAGAATCTTAAGGGAGAAAGATAAAAAGAAAGTAGGGGGTAGTAAACAGGAAGAGGTAAAGCTGGTGCAGAGAAAATGATCAAAATATGCCCAAGAAGGAGCGGTATTGACAAACAATGAGGGAGTAATGGCACAAACAGTGCAATTGCCACAGCAGAATGATGAGGTATAGACCATGGATGAGAACAGGTATAGTTCTATGCCAAGACGCAGAGGGAATGGGCCTCAAGGAGGACAAGGCAGATTTAAAAACCCTCAAGGAAGCAGAGGGTTTAATGGCAGATAGCCACTGCAATGTTGGAGTTGCATTAAATTAGGACATTTAGCTAAAGTATGTAGAAGCAGGAAAGGCATGCAGCATCAGAATTGCCAATCTACAAGAGGGGGAATGGGATATGCTCCACAGTATGCACCGCAAGCACAGCAAATACAACAAGTCCTAATGCAGCTGCAGCCACCACAAGGGCAAAACAGCAAGTACCTATGCAAACGCAACAGGTACCAATAAAAGTACAAAATGTTCCTATGCAACAGGCAGACGCATCACAATGGCACATAGATACGAGAGCCATGCAAGAAGCCACACCCAAATGGGGGAATATGACTGTGATTGGAGGAAATCCTTTCATGGGAACGGAATGGATTTATATTCACATTAGGACAGCCCAAAGAAGGACCTGATGTGTTCAGTGCTATCTGTAACACCGGACCCCAGAGCGGAACCAAGGGTCAAGGTTACAATAGACGTTTTCATTTCTTGTGGACACTGGAGCAACTAATTCCTGTCTCCATGAGGGAAAATATCCAATGTCAGGCATTGTCTTGAATGTGCAGAGAATTTCTAGGGCATTGATTTTAGTTCCATTTGCAGACAAATTACCAATTTCTATAGGTGGATATGGCATGTGTATGCCATTTTTATACTCTAGGCAAACACCCGTAAACAAACTAGGGCGTGACTTGATGATGAAACTTAACATGATGATATCTTTTACTGACGAAGGAATAGTGTAAATGTGAGAGAGTTCATACAAGCATTCACAGGAAATAAAACTCTACAAAGTGTACCCCTGGATGAGGAAGGGTTTTGTATGGAGTTACTATCTTATTTTCATGGTTGCCTTGATGGATCGGCAAGCTATTGAGGATACCTGATACAATTTTGTTCAGGCCAGAGAATCCTATGGATGATGAGGATGGGCAACATATCCCTTTAGAAGTAGAAGCAGCAATAATGAGCAAAGAATGGGTGATGATTCATGGGACAGACGATTAGGGAAGGGGATGGAGAATGGTGATACCCCTCAATGAAGGATACAGGTTGACAGATTTGACAGGCTAGGAGCTATTTAGGGATGACTATTCAAATGAGCATGTCATATTTTTCATAAATCTTACTTATTGGTTTAAAGTAGAGAATGTAGAAATACCGCAGATAATGCCATTGATAAAAAAGAAACTGCCATTTTTTCAGGGTGACTTGGAAAAAGTACCAAGTATCTTATGTACTACAAGTCCATTTGACGTGGGTCTATTGAAAGGAATGGGAGCAGTACAAATTAAGCTCAAACTGGAAGCAAATCTGCCATGTGCAAAACAGTATCTCGTGTCTAGAGAAGCAGATGAAGGTATATTCAAAACCATATCTGCTTTAATGAAGCAAGGCATTTTGGTACCATATAAATCTCTGTGTAACATGGCTGTGTACTGAAGAGAGGGTCCCTAGAATGCCCCTCTTCACCCCCATGTACATGACGGCCCAAAGAGTCAAAAACGTATGAAGCCACTCACTATTCGGACAGCCCCTATGATGGCCAGTGACATCCACATATGCAGAAAGATATTCTCTTAGACAGCCATTCAAACCTTATCCAATAAATATCTTTATGAAAAAGGGTTAAAATAAGTTTCCTACACACCACTTACTGCGCCATAGGTCATAGATTAAGATACACACAACTGTTGTGGTGGTTTAACAAAAGTTTAATTGTGGCCCTTAGTGATGACACGTGTTTCGACACTACTGTGTCATTTTCAAATCAGGGCATATATGTAGATTTAATCATCCAACAAAAAAATATATGCAAAATACAAGAAATAAGAATAACAGAAAAAAATATAATGAAGATTATAAAAAATTGATAAAAATTAAACAAAATACCATTAGAATGTAACCACAGTTCATAAACAAAAGACAAATGAGTATATTATCACATATGAAATTATAAATAGATCACAGCAAGTTTGAAAAAACATGAATTGAGCGCCCAATAATAGTAGAATGAAAAACCACAGTGATTGGGGTGGGGAATCAGGGAGGGTCATTAGGGTTGAGAAACACATAAAGAGAGAAAAGGGAAATGAAAGAGAAGTTGTTTGAAAAGGTTGTTGCCATTCCACAATATGTTATTTCCAAACTTGATTATAAATTATTGCGACATCTTACAATCGCTTTACAGTGTTTCAGTTTCTACCAAAGTTCTTCTAAATTACAGTTAATGTTTTCTGTAAATGCCAATGAGAAATTACAGGCGTGCCTGCCCTGTTCCAGTCAGACATTCCGGTTTAAACTGGTGCGTTAGCTAAAGGGCATGAGTGAATCTCGAGTAGCTTAAATAAATATATATTGTGCCACAATAATAAAGAGTCTTACCATCATCTCTATCTAATTAGGTTCATGTTGCTTTGTTGCTAATCCATGGGTTAAATCCCACCTGTGGTTAAATGGACGGTGTCTGTTGTTTAGTAATAAAGCATGATCGCTGTGCACAGTTTGTATTTGGATGTGCTAGGTATTATGATATGTTAGCTAACATAGCTTTTATTTACATACAGTGTCTGTACATTTAATGTATTAAATATAAAAATATAATTACTTGACAACAGAACTGCGATTGCAGTGTTTCTGTGCCTGTCCTTACTGCGAGTGTCAATGAATTTGGAATTAGGCTTGATCAGAATAACAGAAATTACTTTACCAATCTTGCTCTCGTGTTCCCGTGCGCGTCTTCAGACGCAGTCTTATTCCGCGTTTGTAAAGTAACAAATGACTCGACATAATGGCATGATGCACGCTCGCCTTGCAGCAGTGAGTGTCACGATTTGTTTCCTTTGCTCCGTTCCCACCACTTGGGGGCATGATTTGGGGTTTATTTCCTACTGGATTTTCCTTCCGAACCTTATGCTACAGTGCTGTGATGAATTGGGAGTGCTAAATCCTTATTTTCAAAGTTACTTCTCTTCCGGATCCATTCCAGGTTTTTGGCAGCAAGTATGCTGCTTTAATCAAATGACTATGCTTCCCAGAATGCCTGGCCTACAGCTTCATCTCCACCCTTGCAGGACAAGGCTGGGTGGAGGATAGGCAACACCTGTGGCTGCAGGTGCAGCAAGCAGCACACCTGTGGCGTGTGCTCATTAAGCAGGTTTAAAAGCCTCACTTTGCTCCAGTCCAGCACTGGTCATTGATGCTGCGTTCCTGTTTGTGACTGGTCCCTTGTTCCTGATTCTTAGCCTTGTGCCTAGTTCCAAGTTTCTATTCCTTGTTCCTTATCCTTGGATTTCGAATGTATGTGCTTAATTGATTTATGCTTCCTAGATTCCCTTTCTGTCTTCCTCTGTTAGCAGACAGCTTTTCTCAGTGCTTTCCATTTTGGTACAGCCCAGTTTGCCTGTGTTCTATATTTCTTTGACGTTGTCCTCTGCTGTTGTAAACCTTGATACTTTAGTCTTTCCTCTTTATAGATTAGCTTCCTGCCTTTCTCCTTGGATGGGTGAGGGACGTTTGCCATTGTAATTTCGTTTTCCCTGCTCCTGTTCCTTTACTTTCTCTTGGAATCCATTCCATGTTTTCCCTTGCACCTTTGCATAAATTTCCCATTGATTAATAGGTGTAGTGTGCGGTTGTAGCTAGCGCCTGTGTGAATGCCTATGTTTTCCTCACTATTCTGTAATCACTATTCCTACTTGCCCCTTGTCTTGAGTCTTATGTATTTAGTTATCCTTCCATTGCTTTTACAGCCTTTTGGGGTCCCTGTTTGATCAACAGGGTTCGTGGGCTTGCAGACATTCAAGTGGTATTTCTCGTCCTCGTGAGTACTGTTTTTAAGTGTCCTTATTTCATACCATCAAGAGTGTTAGATCACAGATCCTGAAGTTGCTTGCCCTCTACGTGGGCTTAGCGCTGTCAGTACCTGTAATAGCAATTGTTGGTAAGGAGCTTGCCGACTTTCCTTGCAGTCATAAGGAGCATCTAAGTGCTTACCCCACATCCCTTTTCATATATTTGTATTGTTGTCACACTCTGTTTGCACTCCTGGGTTTTAGTATACATGAGTCTTGGTTGCTGTGTGCATGTTGTTTGACTCAAACCTATTCACTGTGTGATTTTGTGCACATTTCCCTTGCCATATTCACTGCCTTTGTCCTTACCTGACAGTGAGAGCGGTCGTGTTATCTAAAGTCCCTGCCTTGGCAGGGGCTTACCTCAAACAGATGTCTTATCGCACGTCTCGAGTCAATTGCTAGGACAGGCACCACTGTTTGCTTCTGTTTAAAAGAGTCTACCAGGATACAAACTTGTCCTACCTTGGTTTCCGCTAACTGGAAACTTGGCGGCCATATTTTGGGAACCCTCTGGGTGTTCTGTGATTAAAACGGAATAGTGTTGTTGACATTTGAATGTTGTAAATTATGCAGGTGTTCCCTGTATCTGGCTATATAGGTATGAGATGATTATTGAACAAATACAGAGAAAATAGTGTAATGTTACTTAATACTTTGTGGCGCTGAAGCGCTGAGACTGAGAAGGTTTCACTTAAAAAATGTAATATTGCTGACTTTCACTCGTTCAGATTTCTTAAGCCGAATAGTGTGCACATTAGATACAATTTAGCCGTATCTCATAGGTATAATCATATATAGAATTCAGCTTTGCATAAATTAGGAGAAATATATTGGAGAGAAAAAACAAAAACATTGAAGAACAAACATTGGAGAAAAAAACCCATATATACATTCTGGTCGTATCATATAGATGTAGTCACATATAGTATTTCGCTTTACATATATTAGAAAAAATTGTGCATTGGAGAGAAAAAGCTCATTAAGGAAAAGCACTTCTGTTTTTTAAAGAAAAGATGCCATCTCGTTTTCTGAGTTCAAGCAATAATCCACTAATCGGAAATGGCAAATAAGTTTTGCCTTTCCTTGTCGAAGTTTTAGTTCGGGGATGCCTCCTCTTTGACTTAGGGTGACTCTCTTTATCCCAATAAATCTGAAATCATTTTTGTCTTGCATTTGATGTTTTTGTTGCCAATGTTCGGCCAAAGGTAAACTTTTATCTTGACTACCTATTCGTGATAGATGTTCTGGAATTCTTGTTCATAATTCACGAATTGTACTGCCAATATAAATGAGCCGGCAAGCACATATAATGGCATATAGCACGTGTTTCGAGCGACAATTAATTGGTTCATTGATTTTGGTATGAATTCTATTTGAATCTTTGAAGATCACTGTACTTTCCATGGCATACTGGCACATAGAGCAGGTTCTGCATTTCCTAAATCCCCTGTTAGGGGGTTGTAGCCACATTGTGGTTGCCTTTTCTTTAATCTCTGGTAGTAGAGATGGACATAGGTTGTTCTTAAGTGTTCTTGCTCTAGTGTAAATCATAGAAGGATAGTCTTTGATTAACTTGCCAATATGAGGGTCCAATTTTAGGAGGTACCATCCATTTCTCAGGATTTTCCTAATCTGATGGTTGTTCGCACAGTATTTGGTCATGAATTTGACTGTGTCATTTTGCTTCTTGCGTTCACTGGTTTTAGGTTGCAAAGTAGGGGATGTTGATGTTTATTGTGCTTTCTTTCTTGCAGCTTGTATACATGTGTTGGAGTATCCTCTGGATGAAAATATCTTGGATAGTAGGTCACATTCTGCATTGAACTTTTCTGTGGCCCCACAGTTTCTGCGTGCTCTTATAAATTCCCCTTTCGGATGTTCCTTATTATAGGTTCATAGTGGCAGCTTGTAGAGAAAAGTGTCGAATTGATCTCTGTTTTTTTCTGGTACTTGGTAGTCATCAGGTGATTTCCCGATACGTAGATGGATAAATCCAAAAAGTTGATTTTAGTTGGTCTGCTGGTTCCCGTAAATTCTATTCCTACTTGGTTGTTATTCACACAATTTCTGATAGCTTCCAGGTCTTCCAGCGACCCGTTCCATATTAGAAAAACATCATAGATGTAACGTATCATTGAATGACATGCTCTGTGTATACCTTTGCCTTGTATATGTAAAGTTCTTTGAACATGCCCATGACCAAGTTGGCCAGTGCCGGGGCATATTTAACACCTATTGCCATGCCTTTTTTCTGTTTGAAGAATTGTTTATCAAAGAAGAAAATGCTATTTTCTGGTGTCGCCGTTAACATTTCTTTTAGCATACAAACAAAGTGAAAGTGTGAGGCAGATTCATCTTTGAATAAGTAATCTATTGTCTTCAAAGCTAAGTCGTATCCTATGGACGTATATAACGCTATTACGTCCCACGTGGCCAGATAATATGTTGGTTCCCATTGAATTTGTTCCACTATTTTCATGGCTGATGTGGTGTCTTTGAGATTGCCTTAACCTTGCGACCCCTGGAGCTCAAAATCTTGTCAATATATTCAGCAATTGGCTCTGTGGCCCAGCCAATACCACTTAGGATTGGTCTGCCTTCTGGGATCGCAAAAAATGGCTTGTGCACTTTAGGCAGAAAGTATATCATTGGTATCACTGGTTTTGGAATAAACAGATATCTTTTTTCCTCATCCGTAATTAGGCCTTTACGGTGCCAACTGTCAATCATGTATTTCAGATCTTTTGATGATATCCATTTTAGGGTTACTGGATAGTTCTTCGTAAAAGTCTGGTGTATTAAGGTGGTTTTTGACTATTTTGATGTAGTCTGGTCTGTTCATCACAATGATGTTGCTGCCTTTATCAGCCTCTTTGATCCTGGCCCTGGTCCTGATCTTGTCTTAATGCCTTGAGGGCTTGTAGTTCCCTAGGCATTAAATTGTGCCTCGTGGTTTTGCCTTTTTTCCCTTGTTTGTGAGTAAGTTTATAAAGGTGCTGGGTGACCGATTTGTAAAATGCGCACATTGCAAGTGCCTTGGAAGTGTAAGGCTGTTGGGCTGCAACGTTGCTGTGCTTTTCTGACCTGTGACTGTAAGAAGAAGCTGCTGCTGTGTGGACTCGGCGAAACGCGAACATTGTGCTTACTTGGACACTTCATATTTGGACTTCAAAGCCCAGAGTAAATATGCAATATTGACATTTTATATTTACAATACACGCCCACTTAACCCACGGGATCTGGTGCGGAGCCATTGGGGGGTGGAGAGCAACTGGTTGTGGAGTCATTGAGGGTGGGTGTTGAGTCATTGAGGGTGGGTGTGGCTGTCCACTCCTCTCTGTAGTGACGCCATGTGCTGCAATTTAGCGTGCAACATCACGCTAACGTTTCTTTTTTTTTTTGCTCTCTACAGATCCCCTGTGTGACTATGCTACGCCCCTCACCTCTCCAGCCTCCCAGCAAGCCTACATACACTCGGGAATGTGCGCATAGGGTGCGTGCATTGGAAGTGCCTTGGAAGTGTAAGGCTGTTGGTCTGTTAGGCTTAGAGGGTGAGGGTGAGTACAGGCTATTATACTAGACACTAAAAACTGTAAGAGTGAGTGTGTGCACTAGATATTTTAATACGCTTGATGCTATATGCCCTACTTAAGAAACACACCCTTTCTTGCATATTTTCAAGTAAGTTTTCCATGCTGACACGTCCTTCTAAGTCTTCTTGAACGTGCCCAAACCCATAGTGATTGTTCACTGTAGTTGTATGTATTGTGAATAGTCATAATCCCATAATGGTAAATGGTTTACGGAGCGGCAGAAAACTTATAACGATCAAACTGAAAATTTGTAAAATTAAAAGCTCAGCTCCTTCTGCCACGTTTACGATGTCGAGCTCTCATTCCATACCTACTGAGGATGGAATGGCAAAAGAGGCAAATGAGTGAGCCACTATCCCAAAGCCTGCAGAAATTATCATTAGTTTGTGAACCTGGTACCTACAGTGAATGTGTTGGTGGGTGGGCGCGTAGCTAACGCTAGTAATATGGATGCTGTTACTACTCCCCCGCTCTCATATATAAACACTAAGCCTCAACTTTTACATCAAGAGGGAATCAATAACAATGACCCAAATACTTTGTCTGGAGCTCTTGCACAAGGTGAAATAATCTACCTTGAGGCAAAAAGTAATAAGGAAGTGCCTTGATGCTCTGACTGATGCTCCTATACAAAAAAAAAAACAAGTTACCCTGAGAAAACCTGTGATGTGGAAGTGCCTTCAGACAAAGCACCCCCTCTGTAGGAGAGTTTAACCCCAGGGTCTTATACAAATGTGCTCACTCCTACATGCGCTACAGGATCTAGAAGCTAACTAAATCTCGCCTGTACGGTGGGTAAATGGGTGTGACGAATTGGGAGACAACCTTGATAGCGACAAGATTAGAAGAATAATGGGTGTGGAAGGCTTTGTTAACCATCATGCTGATTTTTCGATGCTTGCCCCTGCTACCGAAACTGAGCAAGGAAAGCGAATTAGGCTCTCGAATGAGCCCTCAACTCCCGTCACCCAAAGGAAATATGGGGTGGAGAATGTTTTTTTCTTTATAACAATTTACCAAACTACTCATATACTGTACCGTCCCGCTATATTCCACGCAAAGATGGTCATGATATCGAAAGTATTTTAACACCAAGAATCCTGTCATTGGTTGCTGCAGCAAGGCAAAACATTAGCTCTCCCATATCCGAAAAAATCTGCCGTACTCAACACCCATGATTCCTAACTATCTTGAACACTCAATTGTCCAACAACCATCTATTAACGATCCAAGAAATGTGGAGTTCAGTCCATCAACGGCGCCCAGCCCTGATGAGTTTCGAGTGAGTCAAACTCATGGTGAAGTTAGGATGCTTCAAATACAGATGACTGATCTGATTGAGAAGCTTAGCAGAATTGAAGGAATGCTGTTTACCTGTGACGCGATATCGGTTTAACCAAGAATCGTGATAAGGGGGTTGGGATGATCTCTATTGGGACTCAGACTAAAACATTCACTGAGAAAGCGGCACAAAATTTATGCCCTTTGCCGCCTTTAGAGTTCAGTCTGAATTCGCACCTCCCCCAAACTGTCGCAGTCAACGCTGCTAAAATTGCAGAGCTGACATCTAAAGTTAAAGCAATGGGCTCCAATCAGGCACTTAAAACAAGCTCCAATGAAGTGGGTGCCCTTGTGCCCCACGCTTCCCCAGTGAGTGTGCACTTAGATAGCCCGTCTGTGCTAACTCATCTTATTGACCTTTCCGGTGACATGCGTGAGTCAAAAGAGTCTTATGGGTTGATTGTGATTGAAAACACTACCGATGAGGTCCTTAAGACAGCTCTCCTGCTTAAATAGAAAAGAGCTCTGGCTAGAGCCGATAAACCTAAAGTTTTTGAGAAACAAATGAAGGGAAAGTGGAAAAAAAATTAAAATATCAACCGCTTGATAAAACAGATAAACATAACACACATATGAAAGACATCTGCAATTTGTCTGGTGGGGATGTAATTATTGATTTGAATCAACTGAACGAAGAGTCAAAAGCACTGCTCAATCTTTCTGAGCCTCATCGACAGGCCCCACCACAGACAAATCCTTCAAGCGATACAAAAAATCGAATTCAACAAGGTCCCAGCTGTGTGATGGGGACACTTTCACATGGTTCGGGTATTGACAATAACAAAGGAATTACAAAATTTAAAAAAGGGGCTGCTTCAGTCTCCAAAGTGATGGCAAAGGGAATTTACCCTCCAAGCGTGTTGCCCGAACTGCCTGAACAAAAACAATGTTTGTTATCGCACTACTACCCAATACTGGGAATTAAAAAATCGGAAAAAGTAATAATTGCTACAAGTAATAATCAATATGCCAAAGGGTCCTGCAAATTAGTTGCAAGCAAAGCATTTACGTCAGAAATTCCCCCTGTTGATTCCACGTCCAACACTGGTGTAGATTGTGTTAACCTTGGAGAAAATACATATGGGCCTATGCCTTGACCTGGTAAACCAAACGTAAAGGTTGTGTCGACCAGCCCCTCAAGGTGCAGTGGCATTTAAGAAAATGGCCCACTATGCAATGACTCTCAATATACGACAAACCAGCTAAGCTCTGCTATACTGATGGGTTAGGTAAGCGATCCTACACGTTATGGGAAAGATCGGCTGAACCGAGACTTCTTGTTAAATACCCTAAAGGACATCCCAGCCTTACGTATCATAAGATCAAATGATATTGACAGGATTAAATTAGCACCTGTGAATAACAACAGAATGATCTGTAAGTTTACCTCTCACTTCATTATGAAACTAATTTGGGAACAAAGGGACGATTTAAAATCTATTGGTTTAATGCCACATTTGCTCATGTCAATGGAGGATGGAACAAGATTTGTGGAAACTCCTCCTCCTCCCGTAGCTGAGACAGCAACTAGAGCTGCTCAGGGCAACTCATCCATTATGGACGATAACATAATGAAACAGCTTATGGCTTTTGTATCAGCAATCAGGGGATTGCCATGGAGGGATCCTCGTACTGCTCAATCAGATGTGAAATCTGAAAAGCTAGGGGACTCTTAGCTCCGCTAACCTCTCTATCATTTCTTGGAACTCATGTGGTTCAAATAATTTTAGATCTTGGTGCAGGAATAAGAAACATCTAAAGCCAGATGTTATCTTCCTGCAAGAAACCATGTCCCTTGTTCCGTTCACCGCAGAGCGATACCACACCTATACTGAGGTGGCAAAACGCAGTTGCTTAGGAAGACCATCGGGTGGCTTGGCTATTCTAATTAATACCGCCTGGAATTGTTCCGCTAAACTTTTTAGCAACTCTGATGCATTTTTGGTCAACAGCTAACTGCTGACGAGGATCCATCCATGATTATTCTGCTGATTTGTATATATTGGAACAAACACTCTAATGCATTACCTTCTATACCTGATGAATTGAATTCCCTATTTAATCAATATGACCCGACGCGGCAGGGGCATTACCGACTCAAGTAATGCCCCGGGGTCCCATATTTATGGGCCCCGGGGCATTATTAACAAAGGCCCCGGGGCATTACCTGAGTCGGTAATGCCCCCGCCGCGAGGGTATTATTGCTATTAGTACCCCGGCCCGCATTATGTTTATGACTGGGGCACTAGAAGCATTTTTTTCTGTCACTGCAGCGTTTCGGGACAGAAAAAAAAAACGACAGAGAAAATGGCCGTCATGCAAAGGGAAAACGGAGTCCATTTTCCCTTTCCATGGCGGCCATAGTGAGCGAACGCGCTGAGAACAAAAGTGTTCCCAGCGCATCCGCTCCCGAAAAAGAAGCAGAAGGTAAGTGGGGTAGGGAGAGAGGGGAAGAAAAAAAAACGTACCTGCGTCCCCGGCGGGGTCGATAGAAGCTTCCAGCCGTGTGGAGGCGCAGAGCGGGGATGGCCCCGCTCCGAATTTCCACACTACTGGAGGCTCCTATCGTCCCCCACCGGGGACGCAGGAACAAGCAGGTAAGTGGGGTGGGGAGGGCAGGAAGGAGGGAGTGAGGGAGGGAAGGGAAGGAACATTTTTTTAAAAAAAGCTTACCTGAGTCCCCGGCGGGGGACGAAGGCAGCCTCTCAGCCCTGGGGAGGCTCGGAGTGGGGATGGCCCAGCTTCGAGCCTCCTCATTGGCTGAGGGGCTGCCATGCCCCCACCGAGGACAAGGCTGCTGGAATCCCGGCTGAGAATCGAAGGATTCTCGGCCGGGTAAGGACCCGGCGAGAGCCAATCAGAATGAGTGTTGCATTCTGCTTGACTCTCGCCGGGTACTAATAGAAGATGCGTATGTTGCATATCCCGCAGTGATAATAGTTGTTGGAGGTGATTTCAATTCCTTTTGTTATGATTCTGTTTCTCACTCAGTAGTAAAAGTGCTGAAGCCTACTGAATTATCAAGAAAAAACCGTCAGGATTGGGTGAACCTTCTTCTTGAATGGGACATCCAATCACCACCTATGATTCTTGAGTTCTACAATTATACTTGGTCAAGGGGTGCTAGCCGTTCACTAATTGATTTCTTTTTTATTTCTTCTGGGCTCTATCCATTTTCTGCTCCTGTCAATATAATCAACCCAGAATTAGGTGACCATATGATCATTGAACTAACACTGCACATCCCAATTGCTCGCTTCACCACAGACCATACTCTATCTCTGGTGGAATCTAACCACCAGTCTTTGTCTGTAAGAGGGAACCCCATAGCTTGCCGCAAGCTTATCAGACTTATCAAATCGGATGCTGAAATTACTACTAGATTAAATGTCCGGGACAGCTCCCCATTGCTCGTCGACGCTAACAATACATCGCGCTTTCATATTAATGTAAACAGGTTGGCAATTGAAAACGCCACCCAAATTCATTTGAATTTGAGTCATGTCCATTCTTTCAACTTAAGCCTAACTGCTTTAAAGAAGGAAAAAAACACCTTAATCAAGCATTGATCAAGGAAAAATTCATATCGCAAAGCATTGAAGGAACGATTAAGAAAAATCAAACAATAATACAAAAATAAAATCATATGGATGAGAAGAGAACTTAATGTTACTGAAAACCAAAACATTATTTCTCATCTTTTACAACATGATACTAGGCAAGTATGGTCTATCTTGCGTACTATAACATGATCTGCTGCCACCACAGTAGAATCTTTAATTTCTGCGGAAAAATGGTCGCTCTTTATAAAGGACAAATATCAACTCCCACTGCGATTTTGCACAACTTAAAGGCACTGAACCGAAGTTATTACCAGGTATGCATTCTATATGTTCTACTGCCGACATTGTAGACGCTATTGGGAAACTAAACAATTCTAGGGCTTCGGGACGAGACGGCCTGCCCCCATGTGCATACAAATCTGACCCTGTTTTCTGGGCCCAAATTCTAAAAATACATTTTGATTTGATTATTAACACTGGGGTAATTCCATCCTCTTGGTGCTCTGCACACATCATTCCAATTTACAAAAAGGGACCTCCTGATTCTGCCCTTAATTATAGGCCAATTGCACTGACAGACGCTTCTTCAAAAATATTCTCTCTATTACTGCTGAGTCAACTGCAAACACAAATAGATAAAAACACAATATTATCCCCAAACCAGGTAGGTGTCTGCACACACATAGGATTCACTCCGAATGCTACCATCCTGTCCCATCTCCAAGCTCAAACCAATCACTCGAAAACAGGGCCTGTCTACCTGGCCAGTCTAGATCTAATTGCAGCCTTTGACAGTGTGATCCAAGAAATTCCTTGGGCAAAAATGTTGAAATTGGGAATTCCTCACTATCTGGTAGCCTTAATTGCATCACTCAATAAAAACACCAACTACCGAATTAGGTTGAACCGTGAGGGGCACTGACTAACCCCATTCCTACCGTCATCGGGGTCAAACAGGGGTGCAATATGGCGCCCATTCCTCCCGTCATCTGGGTCAAACAGGGGTGCAATATGGCGGAAGTATTATTCAACTTATATCTTCTTGGCCTCGATGAGTCATGGCAGAATGAAGTGGTTTTTCCAGCCAAACATGCATCTATGAGACTGGACTGGATTTGTTTTGCCGACTACCTTTTATTTATTGATAGAACTCTGTTTGGTCTCCAAACAAAATTAGATCTTTTTGGTATATTTGCAAAAGAACACAACCTTCTAGCCAATCTTACAAAATCATATATTCTGACTTTTGCCGGTGGCACGCGTAAAACCTCACATTTTACTTGGACTCTTAACAGGGCTGTTATTGTGTATTCCCTTCTAAATCGTTATCTGGGCTATCCGCTAACAGACTGTTACTCTGTGACTACGTGTAAGAATTTCCTAAATGACAAAGCAAAAACTTTGACGTTAATGATGAAAATCATACTTCACAAGTATTGCATGTTTTCCCTGCTTCCCCTTATTCAATTCTACCTATTAAAAGTGAACCTATTTTGCTGTATCCCTTAGACCTGTGCACCTTTGATTTAGATTCCTTCCTCATGAGTTACAGGGAAAATTATGGAAAAACGTTTTGGATTTAGCATTTTCTATTCCTAATGTTATTATGTGTCACAAGATCAATCTGTTATCACTCTCAGTTAAACGTAACTTGCGAAGTTTGACCAACTATATTAAGATGGTCGATTATCCGAAAAACATATTATACATGAAGCTCAATAAAATTCTTGATGAACCCAACATCCCCTCCTTGCGTAAATTATCGTTTAAACTTAAGTTGATTCTTAAATCTATCAACGAAACTCCAGAGTCCATGTGTGCCCAACTGCCAAGTCAAAAAGTAAAAAAAAAAAAATCAGAGATCCCATTGATGTATCATGCTAGATCTAATTGGGACCTATCACTCATTTACAGAATACAATCTTTTCCGGAGAAAGTGGGTCGATCGACCCAAATACCTAATTGAACTGCCCTGTTCTATAGCAAGGAAACTGTACCTTCGTTTTAGACTCAATCAACTATGTTTCTATGCTAGAACAAAATATTGGTACAGAACGCAAGGGGAAACGGGTTCTGGCAAATGTAATTCTGTGTAAAGAATGAATGCAACGAAACATTGAAGCACCTGGTGATCTATTGTGATTTTTTTAAAGACTTTGGACTCTAGTTTTTGAGCTGAGTACTATGAGTAACACCCAAATAATTTGAGAATCACTCTGGAAATGGTGTATGGTTGGATTCAGTCAACATCTTATTCTGAAACTGACTGAGTTTCTTGGGCATATAGAGGTTCAATTGTCAGAAGTTAATATGATATGATATGATATGGCATTTGTAACGCGCCTATACACAAGTGTTTCAAGGTTGCAGTATTGCATAACCAAATACGTATTGACTCTTAATCTATATAACACTAAAAGTTTTTATGCCTCCCTTTTTATCATTTTTTGTGATCCAATTGGGGTCTAGTAATCAAAATTGGTTTGAATGGCAAAAAAAGAGATTAAACCTGAAAAAAAGGGGGGTGTATATGGAAAGTAACAATCATATAGCCCTTGGGCTCAAGCTTGTTTTCACACTAAAACGTCTAAAGCACAGTGGAATGATGCTGCTTCTAGGTTTAGTAATGTTTAAGAACAGACTGAGGATAAATCTTAAAAATGTTAAATGTGTATGAGACATTATGTATTAATGTGACTGTATAGATTGTTTTTATTGTTTGGGTTTCTTTTGAAAGTTATTGCTGAATAGTGTATTTTGCTTTTATTTGTTTTCTATTGATGTGATTAGATCATTATGTTCTCCGTTTTTTCGTTGTTTGTGTAAACACTCTGTATTACGAAATGTATTTTTAAATGTTTTTGTAAAGGTTTTTGTATAAACTATAAACAATTAAAGAAAATCTATCAAGCATGTTGTTAGATGGTAGTTGAGGTAAGAACTTGGAATTTGGTTTGAGTTATTCTGCTGTCATGATAGCTGGTTTAATGTTGAGTTCTTGCAGTGTTTGGTGTATTGGAAAGTCATCAGATTCTTGTAATGATCTTAGAAGGTGTGTGTTGCACAAGTCTTCAATGGTTGTGTGACTTAGAGTAACCGGTTGGGTTTTATCCTGTCATCTTCTGACTTGAGTTGCAAAAAATGTCTTAAGATTTTCAAAGTTAGTTGTCGTGGCAAAAGAGAGTCCCCTATTCAGGAGACTAATTACGTCCAAATTTAAAGTTTTGCTCGATAGATTAATTACAAGGTCCTTTGTTTGTTCTTCTTAGCAGCTTTTCTGCCCCGTGCTCGTGTTAGTCTCTGATAGTTTTCTAAGGCATCTCTAAAGCGATTGTAAGATGTTGCAATAATTTGCAATCAAGTTTGGAAATAACATATTGTGGAATGGCAACAACCTTTTCAAACAACTTCTCTTTCATTTTCCCTTTTCTCTCTTTATGTGTTTCTCAACCCTAATGACCCTCCCTGATTCCCCAACCCAATCTCTGTGGTTTTTCATTCTACTATTATTGGGCGCTCAATTCATGTTTTCTCAAACTTGCTGTGATCTATTTATATTTTCATATGTGATAAAATACTCAATTGTGTTTGTTTATGAACTGTGGTTACATTCTAATGGTATTTTGTTAAATTCTTATCAATTTTTTATAATCTTCATTATATTTTTTCTGTTATTCTTATTTCTTGCACTTTGGATATATTTATTGTCGGATGATTAATTCTACCGATATGCCCTGATTGGAAAAAGACACAGTAGTGTCGAAACACGTGTCATCACAAAAGGCCACGATTAAACTTTTGTTGAACCACCACAACAGTTGTGTGTATCTTAATCTATGACCTATGGTGCAGTAAATGGTGCGTAGGAAACGTATGTTAACCAATTGTTTGCAACGGAGTTGAGGAACTCTATGTCTCCGTAGCTTCCCACACCAATACAACATTTTCTCAATCGGAACAAAACATAGATTCGGTCGCGGGGGTTCTTGAGTTGATATCCTTCAAAAGTTTGTCACCATATACAAGTATTTATGGAAAAAGGTGCTTCAACATTTGGCATGGATCCAAATGCCTTGATGGATGACATTGATTAATGCTGATAAACCACTGTGCTGATGTAATTAGTGGCACCACGATATAGCAACGTTAGTCACAAAGTACACTCGCAGTCATGCACAAAGTTACATGAAGAACACACTTACACAGATCTGTATATAGAAGACAGATATATATGCATACTGTCAAAAGCTTTTATTATTTTTCTCATTAGCTTAATGCAGAAATGCTGAACGCAAGGCAACAAAGAGATGCAGAGCAAGCTTGCAGATGCTTCTGGCAACTAACACTATAGAACTACAGAATCACATAAGGAGCCTAGACGGACAAAAACAACTAAACTATGGGAAACAGCATGGTGCATATTGGTAGAAATCATAGCATAAGTATAATTAATTAATTAATTAATGTATTTGTTTATAATGCGCCAGAGCCCGCAGGCATCAGGGCGCAACATGTAGCAACATGTAATCCAACAAAAATAACTAGCAGTCTAGACAAACAATAACGTCTTGAGGCGTTTTCTAAAGGTGGTACTGTTTACATCCATGCACATTTTGATGGCGAGCTTATTTCAGATCAACCATGCCAGAACTGTGAAAGAGTATCTATTGCCTCTGACTCATTTGCATCTAGGTTGAGTCAGACGCATTGAGGGGGTAATTCATAGAATTCAGCGCACAAGTGGCGCACGCGGCTGTGCGCGTGCGAATCCCTGCGCCAGCCGCGTGCGCCAAAATACATTTCCGCGCACAGCGTATTCATGGATTCCAGCCACCAAAACCAGCCGTGGCGCACAGTGGCGCAGCGACCCTGCAGCATGCCAGTTACGCCCCCAATAACGCCCCTTGCGCAGGGAAAAGCCATCAAAATCCCCAATCCAGCGCAAAGGGCTGCGCTAACCCTGTACCAGCACGGCAAGCGGGGTACATGTATCACAGGGGTGCGCGGGAAGTTCCTCACGTTATTTCAGCTGGGTACGTGTATTTCAGGGGTGCACAGGAAGTTCCACACGCGATTCCATCAGGGTACGTGTACATCAGGGGTGCGCGGGAAGTTTCACACGTGAATTCAGCAGGGTACGTGTATTTCAGGGGTGCGCGGGAAGTTTCACATGCGATTTCAGCTGGGTACGTGTATATCAGGGGTGCGCTGGAAGTTCCACACGCAAATGTCCTGGGTACGTGTATTACGGGGTGCGCGGGAAGTTACACATGTGAATTCAGCAGGGTACGTGTATTTCAGGGGTGCGCAGAAAGTTCTACACGCGATTCCATCAGGGTACGTGTATATCAGGGGTGCGCTGGAAGTTCCACACGCGAATGTCCTGGGTACGTGTATTTCAGGTGGCGCGGGAAGTTACACATGTGAATTCAGCAGGGTACGTGTATTTCAGGGGTGCGCGGAAAGTTCTACATGCGATTCCATCAGGGTACGTGTATATCAGGGGTGCGCTGGAAGTTCCACACGCGAATGTCCTGGGTACGTGTATTTCGGGGTGCGCGGGAAGTTACACACGTGAATTCAGCAGGGTATGTGTATTTCAGGGGTGTGCGGGAAGTTTCACATGCGATTGGCCCTGTGCGAGCGTGGGACGTGTATTACTGGGGTGCGTGGGAAGTTTCACACACGATTGGCCCTGTGCGAGCGTGGTACGTGTATTACTGGGGTGAGCGGGAAGTTTCACACGCAAATTCATCAGGGTACGTGTATTTCAGGGGTGCGCGGGAAGTTTCACATGCGATTTCAGCTGGGTACGTGTATTCTAAGGGTGCGCTGGAAGTTCCACACACGAATGTCCTGGGTACGTGTATTTTGGGGTGCGCGGGAAGTTTCACACGCAATATCAGCAGGGTACGTGTATTTCAGGGGTTCCGTGGAGTACTACACGTGAATTGGCCGTGTGGGTCCTCCCAGGTGTTCGCTCCACAACCTCCACGGACCCAGCATGCAGCCCACACCACGGGGGACTACCCTCTACCCCCACTCATGTCCCCCAGCACCCCCACCCCCAGCACTGTGGGGCACCCTCCACCAGGCCCCCATACATGTCCCCCTGCACCCCCACCCCCCAGCAGTGCAGGGCACCCTCCACCAGGCCCCCAACTCATGTCCCCCTGCACCCCCACCCCCCAGCACTGTGGGGCACCTTCCAGCAGGCCCCCACTCATGTCCAACTCATGTCCCCCTGCACCCCCACCCCCCAGCACTGTGGGGCACCTGCCAGCAGGCCCCCACTCATGTTCAACTCATGTTCCCCTGCACCCCACCCCCTAGCAGTGCAGGGCACCCTCCACCAGGCCCCCAACTCATGTCCCCCTGCACCCCCAACCCCCAGCATTGTGGGGCACCTGCCAGCAGGCCCCCACTCATGTCCAACTCATGTCCGCCTGCACCCCCACCCCCCAGCACTGTGGGGCACCTGCCAGCAGGCAGCCACTCATGTCCAACTCATGTCCCCCTGCACCCCCACCCCCCAGCAGTGCAGGGCACCCTCCACCAGGCCCCCAACTCATGTCCCCCTGCAACCCCACGCCCCATTACTGTGGGGTACCATCTCCAGGCCCCCACACATGTCCCCCTGCACCCCCACCCCCCAGCAGTGCAGGGCACCCTCCACCAGGCTCCCAACTCATGTCCCCCTGCACCCCCACCCCCCAGCACTGTGGGGCACCCTCCACCAGGCCCCCACACATGTCCCCCTGCACCCCCACCCCCCAGCACTGTGGGGCACCTGCCAGCAGGCCCCCACTCATGTCCAACTCATGTCCCCCTGCACCCCCACCCCCAGCAGTGCAGGGCACCCACCACCAGGCCCCCAACTCATGTCCCCCTGCACCCCCACCCCCCAGCAGTGCAGGGCACCCTCCACCAGGCCCCCAACTCATGTCCCCCTGCACCCCCACCCCCCAGCACTGTGGGGCACCCTCCACCAGGCCCCCACACATGTCCCCCTGCACCCCCACCGCCCAGCAGTGCAGGGCACCCTCCACCAGGCCCCCAACTCATGTCCCCCTTCATCCCCACCCCTCAGCACTGTGGGGCACCCTCCACCAGGCCCCCAACTCATGTTCCCCTGCACCCTCACCCCCCAGCACTGTGGGGCACCCTCCACCAGGCCCTCACACATGTCCCACTGCACCCCCACCCCCCAGCACTGTGAGGCACCCTCCACCAGGCCCCCACACATGTCCCCCTGCAACCCCACCCCCCAGCACTGTGGGGCACCCTCCACCAGGCCCCCACACATGTCCCCTGCACCCCCAGCCCCCAGCAGTGCAGGGCACCCTCCACCAGGCCCCCACACATGTCCCCCAGCCAACATGTCATCACAATCTAGATCCTTGGCCCTTATGGTCAGCCTCCAAATGCCAAACACCCACCCGAGTATTGCATCCACCCACTTAGAAATGGCAATAATATGATAGAACCCCAATTGCAAGTTTGGAAATTAACACATGTCCCTCACATACACCCAATGGGTGTCAGTGAATCTCAAAACCCATATCATGATATGCATGAAACCAATGAGATGATACTACACATTGAAGTTTGAACAGAAAATATGTATTAAAAGCAACATAAATGGAATCAAAAATAAACAAACAAAAATGGGAATTTAAAAAAATAAAAACCAGCATGTCCGTGAAATAATGCAAAACCACAAATTATAATCCAAAGGAAAGGTGTCCAAAGTCACAGTCCACAAAAGTAAATCCAATGGAAAATTAAAATCGAAAACCATTGCTCCATGGGTAAATCATAAAAAAAAATGAAAATTCAACAGTCAACTATATAGAGATAAACAATCCAGGATCCATGATCCCAACAGAAGAAATGAAACCTATCTAATAACACTACCTAATAAAAAAAAACTATATACAAAAATGTGGCCCATTGTCCAAAAGGTCCAAAAAAAATGCAAAACCAAAGGAAACCTAACACTAACTACAGAACTATTTAAAAGGGCAGCGGGCTAGTCCGACGTCTCACTTTTGGATGTCCCGGGCCAGGGCATCATCGAACTCCTGCTCAATGTCCCGGAGGCGGTCCTCCTCCATGGCCCCGAGGGTCCGCAGGGCCATCGACGTGTCCACCTCCAACCCCCTGCGGATTGCCTCGAGGCACTTGGCCCGCCTCAGGGCCCTCCGCATGGAGTTCTCCACCCTGACCATCGTGAGCCGTGCCTCTTCCGCCCGCTGCCACTCCGCATCTATGGCGTGGCCCAACCGCTGCCACACGGAAGACACCTCCCGTCATGGGTCCTCCTGCCCTCCGGCCGATGCCTGCCTCTCCGATGTCGAAGGCCCCGAGCCATCATGGCTCCCACCACGATGCTGCTGCTGCTGTGCCTCTGCCCGTGCACTGCCTCCTGCTGCCTGCACATCCTCCGCTGGCTGGGGTACAGTCGTTGATGTGGCCACCCCTGCTGGACATCCAACTCCCGACTGTGGCAGGGATGCCTCCTCCACCAGCCTGGCCGCACCGTCAGAGGCAGCTCCACAGGGCACCCAGGTGACTGATGGGTGGGAAGATGGCACGGAGGACGACTGGCGCATAGGGGGTTCAGTTTAGGAGGGGGTCAGAGCAAGCCCCATCTAATGGAGGAATCCGGCCTGGGTGACCTGTCCCAGTAGGCCGATGCGGTCAACGAGCCATTCGAGATGACGTGCAGTCTCCTCATGAAAAGACTGCAGGTCACCTCGCATGGCCCGTTGACGCAACGCCACACCAGTCAGGACAGGCTCAACCCGGACCCGGATAGCCACATCCGCAGGCAGAGGAAGGCCAGTTGTCGTGAGCTCATCCCCTGCCTGAAAACGGGTCTGGACGTAGGCATCCCTGCTGGTGCAAGATGATGCAGTGACAGGATCAGGGACAGGATTGCACACAGGCACCTCCGCGGCGGCCTGTGCTGCCTCCTGTCCCTGGTCCTGCACTGCACCACTAGCACCAGTAGAATCCCCACCTCCAGACCCCGTCTCTGTTGCTTGCACGGCCTCCTCCTCCACCAAACCCCCCACCAACCTGGATGACTCCATGCCATCTTCCCCCGTTGGGCCCTGTTGGGTCCCAGCGGCCCCTTCTGCTTCTGAGGAGTCCAACTCCAACCTCTGCCTCTTGGACCTCCCCCCGGCAGCTGCGGCCTGGGATGCGGCACCGGACTCCTCACTCCCCGACGAGATGACAACCTGGGAGGGAAGCCGGGCCTTGCGTCTCCGGCTGGCGGTGCGATCCCCGCCGCTGTGCTCCACAGCACCTTCTCCGCCCTCTTCATCAGTTGACGCTGCAGACACGGAGAAATAAAACACAGGTATCAGGGCACTGTACAATGGACACATACACACATGACAGTTGTACATGAGTGGCATTGGCAAACCTCAGACATGCCATCACAATCCCCAACACACATGTCATTTCAACTTGCACACATGAGCCATACCACAGCCATATCGCAACTGCCAGCACCATCCATACACATACAACAGCATGAGCAGGCAAAGGTGAGCCAGACATCACATGCAACACAGGGAGTGCACTACACATGTACACACACCACCACACTGGCATGCATGTGTACACCTCTGCCAACTGTCGCAGTGTTCAGATGGGCATCCATGTCACATCTGCCAATCAGGCTTCCACATCCCGCTGTCACATGCATCCATGTTGCATCACTGTTGCACCCTTGTCAAATACACACACATGCACATGTACACAGTGCTGATATATGCAGCTGAAAACAACATACATGCGTGACATCACGAACATGCCTACTTACATACACATTCATCCAAACATGTGTGCCCACACAACTGCATTTGGCATGCAAGCCTACACACACAAGCACCATCCATGTCTCACACATGACAGCCCTCGCATGTGTTAGCCTCACGGCCCTGTACACCCCCACCCATACTCGGCCCCATACAAACAGAAGTGCAACCTGCACACTACTGGCACATCACCACATGCACAGTTTACAATCAGGATGAATGTACACTTACCGCTCGACTCCAAACGGGTCTCCCTCTCAAGGACCTGGACGTGGAGCGCTGGAGATATGCGTTCCAGGACCCTCATCTGATCTTCCGACAAGTGGCCCCGGCGCCCCTTAGCATCTGCTGCCTTCAAGAGGCGCCGGGCCTTGTTGAGGGTCCTGGACCTGAAGTCCTCCCAGCGCTTCTTGACATGTTGGAAGTCGCGGACGGCCACCCCCTCCGCGTTGATGGCAGTCACGATGTCCGTCCAGATCCGAGTCCGTCCTTCCTTGTCGGCGCGCACACTTCTGAAGAGGGCATCATACTGCCCCAGGACTTGCTCCACCAGGACACCAACTTCCCTGGCACTGAAGCTGGTGCCCCTCTGCCTCTCTGGCCGGGGGTTGTCAGTGGTGCCAGATGTTGCAGTGCCCGACATGACAACCCCAGAGGCAGGAGTGGGTGGGCAACTGGGTCCTGGGGCTGGGCTGTGGAGCGATGGAATCCCAGTCGGGAGTCTTCGGTTCCAGCAGGGGTGGTCACAGCAACAGCACCCCTGGCTGATGTGCAGGCAGCAAATGGCAGGGCACATGGGCAGCAGGCAGTCAGGTAGCAGCAGATGGCAGGTGGGAGCGTGCTCGGGGCTCTGGGGGGCAGTAATTCGGCCTTCTGGGCAAGAGCGTGGTGTTCCGTGTGCTTACGCGTGGCCAGCTTGATACGGAGTGATTTGGCACGTGACAATTCTGCACGTCAGCGTGTAATTCGAGGAAAGGCCCTTAGCGCGTAAGCGCGTCTGCACGCATACGCAATTTCATTGGACAGAAGGCCCTTCAAGCGCAAGCACCTCTGTGACGTGACACGCGCAGGCGTGCATGGGCGTTTCAGCGCGCGTGAAAAACTGCACGTCCGCGTGTAATCCGAGGAAAGGGCCCATGCGCGTAAGTGACATGACGCGCGCGGGCGTTTCCCTCAGCACGGGTTAAAGGTGAGCAGGGCCAGCAGTTCGCTGTACGTGCCTTTCGTGGAGACCGACGTGTGTTGCTGCTTCCTGTTGTTTCGTGCGCCATCACAACTTCACAACTATCAAGGACGTATCTCTTCTTTTGGCGGGGGTATTGGCTACGTGTGTTTTTCTGCATCGCGCTAGTCAGACGGTGAGTCGCACACACTATTTTTCCCACTGCGGTGCCCCTGTGTTTCGCACCCATTTTCAATGTCATAGTAGCCTGCGTGTCCCACGCGTACCCGTTATTCGTATTACTGGGTGCCACCGCGTACTGCGGGAGGTTGAATCCACGCACGTAGGCTGCAGGGTTGCGTGCACGGTTTTACTGCAGTTTTGGGGTGCCTGAGCGTTGCGTGACCCGTCACTACATCACCGGGGTCACATACAGCCTTGCAGGTGCAGGGGGGCTGTTAACATCTTGCTTCCCACCCCCTTCACCCCATTTGCCCAGGTCAATTGTGGTGTACACCTCCCATTGGCACTAGTCCATCTGTGCCGGCACTACTACATCTGTGCCATGGTTGGGAGGACACCAAAGGTGAGGGGTGCCTCAGCTGGGCATACTCCTCGTGGCGGGCGTGGTCGGGGACGTGGCCGTGGTGACCAGGGAGTAAGGGGACTCCAGGGTGTCCAGGGCGGCCACAGAGGGGGAAGAGGCAGGGGTGCGCCACTTGAGCACAATGTTGTGCCATGTGTCGGTGCAGTCATGCCACCACCCCCTGTGGTTCCGGGGGATGCAGCTTCTGCATCTGGCACTGGCGCCCGTGTGACCCGGCAGTCCATTCCATCGACTGCCACGGGCCCAAGGGTAGTGGTAGCTGCAGGTGCAGCTGTGGACACCGCCACCCAGGCTCAGGGTCTGCCAGCGCAGGCTGCGTTGGCACTTGAGGAGCCCTTGGTAGATTTCCAACAGGCCAGGAGGGAAACCATAGGGGCAGGCCGAGCTGCTCAGACCAAGACACGTGTCGCTGGGGCAGTTATGTCATCTGCTGCCCCAAACAGCCGGGTGTTGGCAAGTGCAGGGGCAGATGCACCCAACAACACCCCGGTTGTGAGTCTGCCAACCAGGACTGTTGCGGTCAATGACCCTGCCACAGCTGATGTTGCTGCGCAGGGTCCATTAGAGGGCACCCAGATGCCACTGACACAAGTCAGGCCTTTGGTTGTCCCTCCACCTGCCACTCCCTTGGCTCAATCCACCGAACCCACTGGCCATACTGGTCAGGGCAGCATTAGCCAGCCAGGGTCTGCGCCACAGTCCAAGAGGAGGAAGGTTGCACCTGCAGCACAGACTGGGACCCCACACACAGCCACAACCTCCTGCACGTCGAGGAAGAAGCCTTTCTGCAAGCAGGAACTGGACTTCCTCGTGGGCTACGTGCGGGGCCACAGCCGTGACATGCTAGTGGGTGCCAATAGTCAGACTACGGCTGCCCAACGTGACACCCACTGGAAGCATGTTGCGGAACATGTCAGTTCATTTGGCCATGAGGTGCGCACGGCGCAAGAGTGCAAAAAGCGTTGGAATGACATCACTAACGCTAAGCGTGCCTCTAATTACAACTTGACTCTGGTGACTGGCGGTGGGCCTGCACCAGAGGAGGAAGAGCTCACTCCGCATGAGGCACTCGTTGCAGAGTTCATACCACCTGAATTGGTCGAAGGAGTGGGAGAGATGCTGGACTTTGATGCCCAGTCCAGTGAGTGTTAATGCGTGTTTGTTGAGCATGTGTGTGTTTCACTTGTGGGATGTGCTGTGCATGATTGCCACTACATGTGACGTGTACATGATTCTGATGTGTAAGTAATGCAATGTTTCCATGATGCATGTCTCCTCTGCCTGCATGCGGGGACTCCATGTAGGCATGCTCCCTTGCCCCTCCTCCGCCACTCTGCACCCCAGTTCCACCTTTGCACTGGTCTGCTTCAATCTTGCCAATGTGTACTTTCCTGTTCATGCGTCCTGTGGAGATGCTAACTTCCAGCGTAGAATCTGCCAGACATATGCCGTGTGGTACAGCCTTAGTACTTGATGCAGGGTATCTCACTTGTACTGTGCATAGGTCAGATGTCCCGCAGGGACATGAGTGCCCATTCATGCTCCATGTGCATTGCACGCATGCCCCTATGTGTCCTTGATTGGATGATCACTGTAATAAAAGTCCTGGGTGACATACATTGCATGGCATCTCATCAGCCTTCCCATGTCAACTGTGGCTCAGTACTGCATTGCACACATGTTTAGGGTCTGACAATCTGTGTGGCTCACAGGCCTCAGCCTGTTCAAAGGCCAATGACTCTGTCCAACTGTTGTTGTGTCTTCTTCACACGTGGGCGGCCTCCAGAGTTTTCATCATGTGTCCTGCTTACTGTCCCATCATCATTTGCAGTGTTGTCACTTGAATCACATTAAGCTGTTGATGCCAGTCAACACTGCCTGTCAATACACAGGTGTATGGTCAGCCTTTTGATTCCATGCTAAGCATCCCTGCTTTTGTACTGGGGTGGAGGGGTGCTTGGCTTCTAGATATGGTACACATTGAATGCACAATGCACGTGATGCCTGAATTTGACCTTGCACTGCCTTCACATTTCCTGGCACACACCATGGAGTCCTTGTACATGTAGGTAGTGAGTGGCGTACACATTTTCTGCACTGCATAGACCCACTTCCATGGAAACTGCCACCTTTGAACAGGTCTGATCACAGAAGCAATTCAAAGTTGACCCAGCATGCATGCCAGGTTATATGTTGTGTGTCACATGTCTGCCTGATGCGTTTGTTGTCGGTGTGTGTGTGTGTTGTGTGCTTCTGACATGTGTAGTGACCTTTTTTCTCTCTATTTTTCAGGTGATGACGCAATGGAGGCGGAGGATGGTGTTGTCATGCCAGACACAGGGTTGTTACCACTACATCAACCCGGCACAAGTGGGGGTCGTGGGGTGGTAGGCCACGAAAACCCCCAAGTGCTACAGTCCATCTTGTCTCTGGCTGCCTATGAGTCCAGCCTTGATGACGACTCTGACGTCCATGTTGAGTTGGATGAGCATCAAGTCCATGTGTCAGGGGTGAGTGATTCTGATGTGGACACTCCTCTGTCTGTGACACCTGCACTGAGGGATCAGACAGTCTTGGTTCCTCTGCCCGTGGTGGATCGGGACACAGGGTCACCCTCCACACCAGTCACTGATGTGCCTGGGACATCACGTCGACGGGGGCATGCAGTTGTGCAGCCGCGGGTGGTGCCAAGACAGCGAAGACCCCCGGTCCTTGGGTCCCGCAGGGGTCAAGCCCGGCAACGCGGTCACCGCGCACAGCCGCAGTATACTGAGTGGGAGCAAGACATGACTGCCAATTCAGAACAGCAGGGGGCAGCAATGGAGAACATCGCTGAGAGCATGGAGCGTGTGGCCCAATCTGTGCTCCCCCCTGCTAGGCTGGTGCTTCTCCAGCAGCAGGCGGCACGGTCCACGGCCGGCTCGCTCAGGCTGGGCATGGCGGCCTCAGACAGGGCACGCCAGGCTGAAATGTCGTCTCTGCGTCAAGGAATTTCTGCTCACGCAGAGGCGCACATGGATGCCCTGAGGGAGGAGTATGCTTCCCTCAAATCCACTCTGGGTGTCCTTATGATGTCCCAGAGGCAGCGGGCAGAGGAGAGGTTTGCACAGCTTGAGCGTACCATCTCGGCTGAGCTACAGGCTTGCCGGGAGGTGCAGCTGTTGTCCAGCCAGGCCTTGCAGGAGGAACTCCGTGTTACACGTGCTACCTTGCAAGAGGAAGCACATGTATCACGTGAGGTTCTGCATGCAGACCTACGTCACATCGCCACACAGAACCAGGCTCACCCGTCCGGCAGACTTGCTGCCGACGAAGGGCAAGCTGCGGCTAGGCGTGGCCAGGCTACTGTGCCACGTCCTCCTTTCCAGGATGAGCCAGACTCGGACGACCATCTATCTCCCACATAGGTCGGGCTGTGCAGGCGTTGAGCCCATGGAGGTTTTTTTTTTTGGCTCAGCATCATCGCATGTGGGTGTTGAGCAGCACCCTGTACCTCCCCCCTCCTGGGTGCCTCCCCTCCCTGCCGGGTCGTATGTGGCCATTTTTGATTTTTCTTTTAGATTAGTTAGTTAAGTTTCTGTTTGATAGTTAGTTTAATTAGGTAATGTAGGTTTTCCATAGTTTTTTTTTTTTTAAATATTTTGTATTTTATCTCAACCAAACAACAGTACAACGAAACATAAATAAACACCTCCAACAACAAAACCAAACGAACAAAAAATAAGGCACTGCAATCCCCATCCCTCCCCCCTATGAGCCTGTAGAGTGTCCGCCATCAGTGTCCGTTCCATGCGGTGGGGCCTCATCGCTCTCAAGTCCAGCCGAGGCCGACCCCGCACCAAACAGCTCAGCTAACAATAACTTCCATGCCGTGAGAGAGCCTATTTCTTCCTCTTCCCCTGCCATACTGCCATCCTGCCACACTGTCGTTTCGGCATCAGCCCATTTTTGGAGATCTCGCCACCAGACCTCCACTCGCGGCTTATGACATTTCTTCCACCCCATGGCTATCCTATGCTTGGCAAGCACATAGGCCAGATCTTTAAGTTTCTCAACATGTCGAAGCTTACGCGCCCTGGGATACCCTCCCAGCAGACAGGCCCAAGCTGAATCCACCTTAAGTGTGATACCCCTCCCTGCCAGCCTCCGCGCCACTTCACCCCAGTAGGTTGCAATCACTGGGCACGCCCAGAACATGTGTATCATGTCCGCATTCTCTTCGTTACACTTGGGGCACGCCTTGCGCCCATTATCCAGAAATTTGGAAATTCTAAGGGGGGTCATATATGCCCTGTGCGTAATATAGAGCTGTATCTGCTTAAACCTGGCGTTCCTCGATACCTTTTTGTGGTACCCCAGGGCGCGCTCCCACATCCCATCCGACATCGAGGCCCCCATCTCCGCTTCCCATTCCAGTCTCAGGTGCCCCAAATCCTTCCCAACCTTTGTCATCAACATCTCGTACAACCTAGAGACCTCGTGCCCACCCTCTGATGCGTCATACATTATTTCCAGCGTGGCATCCGGTTCATCGGCCAAAGTAGTTTCGGGCCACGTGCTCCGGACCTCCCGGACCACCCTATGATATGTTACATATTGACCCCTGTGTAGCCCCGACCCTGCCTCCAGTTCATCGAACTCCATCAGGGTCCCATCCTGCCAGATGTCGCCCATAGTGATCAACCCCACTGACTCCCAGTATGTCCGGATAATAGCTCTCAGCTGCCCGTCTTCCTTCGCCAAGGCGACCAGAGGTAACTGCGGCATACACGGCAAGGGGTCACCCATCATCCGACAGGCGCACTGCCATATGTTCCTGCCAAGGGCTAGCATCTTAGGACGCTCTCTCATCAATGAACCGGTCACCCAGATCACCTCCCACAGATAGAAGGGGGAACAGTCTCTCCCTAGCAGCCTGTGTTCGGAGGTCTCTTCATCCGAGAGCCACCTGGCCACATACTGCAGTTGCGCCGCCATATAATAGGCCTCAAAGTTCTGCAGCTTCGCGCCACCTTTCTCATAAGAGTTCTGCAATTTCCACAATGCGACCCTGTTGCGCGTGCCGTGCCATAGGAAATTCCTACATACACTATGTAACCTAGCAAAAAACTTCCTAGGTATCATATACGGGATGTTATTAAAGTAATGCAGGAGCCTGGGCAGCACCACCATTTTAAGCATAGCTCCACGACCCATCATCGCTAAAGGCAATCTTTCCCAGAACCTCATGCACTTCTCAATCTTTCCCACAGCTAGCTCAGTATTATGCCTGTGTTCTTCCTCGGTCGTGTGATACACGTCAATGCCCAGGTACCGGAAGGAGCTCGTCGCCCACGGAATCCGCAGCACTGGCAACCTCTCCACCGGTATCCCCACATAACTGCCTAGCGGGAATAGTGCGGATTTCTGAGGGTTGACCGCTATGCCGGACAACCAGGCGTACCTCTCCAATACCTCCAAGATATACTGCAAATTCTCTTCCGGATGTTTCAGGTATAACAGCATATCGTCTGCATACAGGGATATAAGATGGCACTCCCCTCCCACCTCTATGCCCACCGGATCATACTGCTGCCGGAGGTAAATCGCTAAGGGCTCGAGGGCCAGTATGTACAACATTGGGGACCAAGGACACCCCTGCCTAGTGCCCCTACCTAACTGCCATCTATCTGACACCACTGCGCCCGTACGGACCCTAGCCAGAGGCGCACTATATAATAGCTCGGCCCACCTCGTGTAGCCTGGTCCCAGTCCAAACCGCCCCAAAGCCGCCAGCAGCCACGGCCATCGCACAGAGTCGAACGCTTTAACCGCGTACAACGCCACTATCGCCATTTCGCTGTCCTCATTGCACCCCCATTCGACCACCCTGTGAAGGCGTCTATGATTCTGAGTAATATTCCGATTCGGGACATAGCCCGTCTGGTCAGGATGGATCAGCTTGCCTATCACCCTCCGCATTCTGGCCGCCAGGACAGCTGTTAGGATCTTGCTGTCCTGGTTCAGCATCGACAGGGGCCGGTAGGAGCCACAATCATGTCCCGGTTTATTGGGTTTGGGGAGCGGTACTATAATCGCCTCCCTGAGCGATTCCGGCAGCCGTCCCACCTCGAACGCTTCATTAAACATCTCCAGCATGGGCGGGAACACCTCCTCTCCATACGCTTTATAAAATTCACTGGGGAACCCATCCGCTCCTGGGGCCTTGCAAGTGGGTAGCTGCCGCACAATCTCCTGCAGCTCCTCCAGAGTGATCGGAGCATCCATCTCCTCTCGCTCTTCGTCATAGATCTTGGGCAGGCCTATGTCTTCAAGTACTACCTCTATCTCCTCCCGGCTTCCCCCTTCTCGATCCTCATATAATGCTTGATAATATTCCGCGAATGCCCCATTCACCCCTTCCTGAGTGTCCTCCTCCACGCCCTTTTCAGTGATAACTGATCGGATCGGGGATCTTGGGGTCTCGCTCTTATACAGCCAAGCAAGAAGCCTGCCCGTCTTGTCCCCCCACCATGCAACCTCTCAATGTACTTCCTGTAATTCAGATTACAGAGCCTGTCCCAGTGTTCTGCGCACCTCTGCTGCAGATTAGTGACCTCCTCCGTATCCATCCCACCCTCCCCCAGCTCTTTCTCCAACTCAATCTCGGCTTTACGCAGATCAGCCAGGACTCCTCCCATTAATCCCTTGGATTTCGCAATGGCAACCCCCCTCATTACAACCTTAAAGGCCTCCCACAAAGTACCAGCCGACTTGACACTACCTGTATTCGCCTCAAAGTAAGCAACTATCTCCTCCCTCATGTCCTCTCTGAAGACTGGATCCCTGAGCGCTTCCGCCCTAAGGCGCCATGTTGGAATTCGCGCACGTGGGTGACAAAATTGCCATCGCATGACCAGGGGCGAGTGGTCCGAAAGGACTCTCGCCCTGTAGTCTATCTGGTCACACTCCGCGACAACGTCCGGTGTGGCGAAAAAGTAATCCAGCCTTGTGTGTAGCTGGTGCGGGCCGAGTAATGCGAATATTGCCTCACGCCAGGGTGTCTCGTCCTCCACACGTCTGCCAGGCCAAGATCTACCAGCAGCGCCTGCAGTACCCTAGCCGCCGGGCTGGGCCTGACCACCCTGTCATCCGTCCTGTCCTCCTTGGGGTTTAGTACACAATTAAAGTCCCCACCCCAAATCACCGGACCCCCCATCCCTTCACCCAGTCTAGTGATCAGTGTCCTAAAGTATGTCGCCGTGTCACGGTTGGGAGCATAAGTATTTATAATACACACTACTTTATTTTCCACAAGCCCCCTTACCATGACCAGCCTCCCATCAGACTCCACAACCTCCCCAAGTAGCTTAAACGGGACATGTGGTGCAACCCAAACCAGCACACCTCTAGCATAGGCAGAGTATGTAGATCCAACTACTGTCCCTCTCCACTTCCTCCCCACCAGTTCCAGTTTATCCCGTGTCAGATGCGTCTCCTGTAACAAGGCGACATCTATCTTTTGCCTTTTTAGGTACAACATGACCTTGTTACGCTTAAGGTAGCTGTTAAGCCCTCTAACGTTCCACGTTAGTATCCTAAGGTCCCCCATGATTTATCAGTAGCTCCCTCCTACCTCCCAGGTCTACTCGCCCCCCCCCCACCTCAAAGACCCCCATTTCCAGTTTCTCTCCCAGGCTCATATAAAAACTGACCCACCCCACCCCCCTAACCCAACCAACTACCCAGCTCCATCCCTGGATCTCAGGCATCCCCGTGTTCGGTTCTCTCTGGAACCCAAGTAGAGAACCCGACAGGGTGTCACCCCACACACAGTGACTAACCTAAACTCAAACTGGGGTACAAAGAACAGCCCCTGGAGGCTCCCCTCCCACACTTCCGTATCCGCGCACACGGACCATGTTCCAAAGTCCTAACGCATACACTTCCGTAACAGAGTCATACAGACTATATTCCAGTCCCAATTTTCATAACCCAACCGGGCCCGCAGCGTCACTTATCTCTTCCCATTCCATCCACCGTCCGCTCATCTGGCTCCTGAGGACAGTTTTGTGCATCGAGCCATTCCATGGCCTCTTCCGGAGTGTCAAAGAACAGCATCTTAGTCTTGAAGAAAACCTTCAGTCTGGCCGGGTAAAGCAACATATACTTGTACCCAGCTGCCCGCAATCGCCTCTTAACCGCCCCAAAGTTCATGCGACTGCGCTGCACTTGCAAGGTGTAATCGGGGTAAGCAGTAATGGTCGCCTCTCCTCGCCGTATGGTGCCCCCCTTACGAAAGTGTTCGAGGATCCTTTCCCGATCCCGATAATTGAGGATCTTGGCGATCACAGGCCTAGGCGGGTTCCCCGGTGGTGGTCTCCTGATCAAGGCCCTGTGCGCCCTCTCCACCGCGAACCCCTGCGACAGGGCTCCCCCAGTGATCTCCTGCAGCAGCAAGTTCTCAATAAACTCAGTGGGATTCTGGCCTTCAGCCCCCTCCGGCAGGCCCACGATGCGAACGTTGTTTCTCCGGGCACGTCCTTCCGCCTCTTCAGCCCTACTTTCCAAGTTGCCCACTCGCTGCACCAGGGCATGGATATCACGCTTATGTGCGGTGCAGTCTGCCACAGTAGGGCCCATCTCCTTTTCCAAAGTTTCCGTGCGCTCAGCCAGGGCTCGCACATCCTGCCTCAGGAGGTTCACGTCCTCCTGCACCGCCCCAACCTGTAGTTCCATCGCAGTTTTTAATTCGGCCACAGCAAGTTGGAGCTTGGTCTCCCACGTCGCCTTCAGGTCCGCGATCGCAGCGAGGACCTCCTGGTTCGCGCCACCGGCGGCCATCTCGTTGGTCTGAGCCTTATCCTTGCTCCTGGCTCCTTCCGGGCCGGGCGGCGTCTTGGCGTATTCGTCGAGCGTGGGCTGTTTATTCTTCGCCCTCAGAAGCTTGTTCGACATATCTCCAGTCAGGAGCGTCCTTCTGGCCGCGCTCCAGTCCAAGGCGGGGAGGCACTATGCCCATACACCACAACTCAGTTGAGAGTCCCAGCTCGCCCAACAATCTCAGGCACCGCTGTTGTCCGGCGCTCCCCCCAGATGGGCAGGGTCGCGCTGCCCCCTTCGTACCGCTGAGAGGGCGCACTTATGCTGTGGTCCCGATCCACCGCTCCTTTGTCCCCTCGTCAAGCGGCGGCGGCCATTTTGTCGTCCGTCGAGGTCTCGCCACCAGTGCTTCACTCGGCTCCTAAGTACACGTGCGCAATACGAACCCATGTAAAAATGTATCCTCGCGTGCAGCCGAACTTCATGTACACAGTCTTCACAATCTTAGCCGAATCGCAGCGGTCCTCGCGCGGTATCAGTCGGATTATATACGGATCAGCGGGAGCTCCCGTACAGGCACGTCTTTTCATATGGCTTCCAAGCCACGCCCCCCGTAGGTTTTCCATAGTTAGTGTAATTGGTTAATATAGTTTAAACTTGCTTGTCTATTGTGCTTTCATGTGACGGTGCGGTGCATTGTGGCTTTTGAAGGCATCCACTGTCTGTTCCAGCTGGGCCCTTCAGGCTTGTCTTGTGTACGTGTTTGCTGCTTGGGGTCCTTGACTCACATATGCCACTCCTGCCTCCCTTATCCATGGGCTCACAAGGATGGTTCGGTGTGACAACCTATTACACACAGGCTTTGGACTGTCATATCTGTGGCATGTCTGGTGCTGTGTGACTTGTGTTGACACCCCTAGTGGGGATGATTGCGGTGTTATTGTCCACTGTTCAGCTTTTGCTAGATGGGGTGTTTCTGTCATGATGCCTACCCCCGGAGCACCAGGCCAGGCCCAGCACCCCCGGAAGCAGGCATCATGCCCTCGGGTAAAAGCCCAGCGGCCCCTTGTAGGGGCTCTTTGGACTCAGGCCTGGCGCCTTTGGCGCCAGGCTCATGTTGGACATCAGTCCTGGTGCCATAGGCGCCAGGCTCATAAAGGGAGGTGTTTTGTGCACTTACCTGATGCAGACCATGCTGCATGCTTCAGGCCTCCCTGAGACCTGAAAGGGACTATTTTTTCATAGGGACTATTTTTTCACTTGGGCGGGGCCAGGGAAGGATACATACCTAGTTGGGGAAGGATACATACCTGGGACTTCTTTGGAGGCTATTTAAGCCACGCCCAGACAGCAGCTCATGCTTCGTGTTGTTCTGCTTCCTGCAGCTTAACGCTCACCGTGTCTGCTCCTGCTCCTGGACTCCAGCCACGCCCGCCTCGAAAGTGGAAGACCTGCAAGGAAAGAAGAGAAGAGAAAGGTGAAAACCAAGGACTATTTCAAACTTCTTACCTGCATCCGGAATTTTCTCGCCAGCATCCCTGAAGAAAGACTTCCATTTAAAAGCATTGCGTTGCTCGCTGCAGCGCCACGCTTCACTCACCTGTCCTCGAGACATCTCCCGGCTCCATCGTGGCTGTCAGCATCGGACGCCACATCTCTGCACCTAGGGGAGAGAGGAAGAAACAAAAGGTGAGCAGAAGGAACACAGAAGGAAAGCCTGATTAACAGCCATAATACTTACCGGCTTTTCTTCCACATTTCGGGTCGGTGCCGCCCCGTTGGCAGGTACCGTACCCCGGCCCCTATGGGGAAAGGACAAGAGACATTTCTGGGGAATGATAAGGACATTTAGAGGGATCGCCCTCATCACTACTCACCTCGGCAGTTTAACCCCTCGACGCATCGCCTTCATTCTGCACCTGAAATAAAGGACAGATCACAGGTTAGAAAGACAACATAAAGGGGGCCTCACTTGAACTTTGAACTTTCATACTTACGGCGCATCGCTCAGGAAAGTCAAGTGGATTTTGCCAGCGCCATTCTGAAAACCAGTGAAGTAACTGGACGAACACGCGCCCCTGCACCAGAAGCAGGATGGAGAGTTCATCCTTCCAAACCATAAGGTGAGCTTCAACCGGGGTTTGGAGGAAGTTAGAGAGGAACGAAGGGGGAAGGGGGAAAGGGGGGAGCTAGCACACTATTCTGCAGACTGTTAATCCCCTTTCTCATCTGCAGAAGGATATTCCTACGGGCCAGGCAAGCACGATTTGGAGGTCCTGTCCAATCAGTGTTCCGGGTCCTGCGCATCACGCTAGAAGAGGCCACAGCAATCCAGACTAGACCAGTGCCCCCGTGGGAACCAGGTGAGCGTTACAGTTTCATGATTAATGTGTACATTCATTGCTATGCATTGTGTAGTATGTTTCTTATCTTTACTGTACACGTGCTTGTTGCAATTCATGCCAAAGATAGTGTGTTCCACACTTTGGATGTGAAAGACAGACTGATGGTGTGATTTCTGATGTAAGTCTCTGACATGGTCCAGTAATGAGATGCCCGAAGAGACACACACAGATGACTTTAAAGCATTAATCATGTGTTTCATGCCCTTTCTGCAGGGGTATGAGCCTCCAGAGCACCTTTGCCAGCAGACATGGCCCATTGGACGTCTGAATTCTGGACTCGTTTGTTGGTGCCCACATGCACATGTGTGCACAAGCAGAGGCACAGGGATTGCAGACCTACATCCTAGAACTGCTGACGTGTTCCAAGGAACTCCAGGCAAGGTGAGCAGCACAGGGGGGCCACAACACAGCAAAGCTTGCACCAGGCGAGTTGCACATGCAGGCTTAGTCACAGCACTGAGGGTGAGCTCGGACGAATATTGGTGTTGAAGCACACAATGCAGCTCAGATATGTTGGTGGACTGATGGCTGTTGATTGTAAGGTTGTCTGGGATACCTGCAGGGGCAGTGGCACATACCCTCCGGTACACCAAGGTCCATTGAGGCACTTGTATCAACCATGTAGCCTTCCGAGACATGGAAAGGGGCAGCTCACAGGGACATACAGCAAGGGACATACTCGGGTGCAGTGCATTTCATTTCCATGTACATTTTGATACATGCACTGCCAACTTTGTTTCGCTCATGGTGGAACACGACTTGTTCTGAAGTCATGCCTTGCTATATGGGTCTGTCTGCTTACCCAGGGAACATTGCATGTTGTGTGAATTGTGACACATTGGTGTTCCATTTGCCACGCACCCACCGGCGGCTGACTTACTGCATTGACTGTGTATGACCCATCACAGGGGTAATGTTATATATGGGTACGAAGCATCTACACCAGATTGTCTGTTCGTAGAGTAGTTTGTTGCTATGGGGCATGTTTTGTGGTGTGTTTTTGTGTAATGGGCACATACAGATTATTGACTGTGGCTCTCTTTGCAGCATTGAAGTGCTCCTGTTACCGGACCTGAGAGTGCGCAGGCAGGAGGACAGCACTCAAAACCAGAGCTAAGTGTCTTGTTGTTTTTCTTTCAAACTGCTCTGCATAGGCTTGCTGGGGGGTTCACTAATGCATGGATGAATGTGTAATTCAATTTGGTATGTTTTTTTCCCCTAATCACCCGGAGTCCTATCCAATTTTAAACCCTGTACCCTCTACCCGGTGTTCCTGCTTCCCGTACCTATCCAAGCAACGTTCCCTAACCCTCTTTCCTCGCTGGGGTTGCGGATGCCTATGTAAGCCCCAAACTTGCAGGCGCCAAAACCCTAGAGGGGGTGGTTGGTTCGTGCCACTCCTAAGCTTGGACTACAGAAGGCCATGACAATGATGTCCAAGTTTGTTCGGATTGTGTATGTGTTCATGCAGGTAGTACATTTTCGTGCATTCCCTACTTTCATGTGTCATTCTTCCTCCCCTCTCCTGCCACTCATTCCAGTTATCCAGTGTGCCAACACCTGTCCCGACTGCATATCCCTGACCCTCCTTCCCCACCAGGGTCTCAGAGGCCTGTGTGAGTTTGACCTTGCAGGCACCCGGGACACGGTGGGGGTGGTTGTTTTGTGACACTCCTGCGCCTGTACACGGGACCTGTGACAGTACACATCCGTTCATGGTGCATCATTCTATGTTATGTACCACACATGGTTCACATCCTGTTGTGACATTGTTTTACTGTGCTACCTTGGTTGTTACATCATTGTGGTAGTACTTGGCCTTTGTGAGATACTGCTACGTCAAGTCATCTACTGGAGGGTGTTCTGGTTTGTTTTTCTGGCTTGGATTTTGTGATTTTGCAAATGAGGGTGGACTCTGAGGGTGCAGGCACCTTTTTACACACAAGGTGGGAGGTGGTGACAAAGGGGAAGGGTGATCCTGTGGCCAGGTGAAATTGAGGGTTGAAGGCTCCATGACCCAGGTGCAGTTGTTCAGTGGGTCATGGTCATTTGTGAGGGAGGGGGGGGTTGTTGTTGATAGTTGCCTTGCCCTGCAGTGTGATGGGAACCCTGACATTGTAATGGTGGTATCCTATGTACATGTTGTGTTCTGCTGATCAATGCCTGTTCATGTGTTGTGTTTACCTTTCAGGTGTGAGGGGATAGTTGTGGTTTGACATGTTGGGGTGTACACATGGTGAATGTTCACATGTGATGTGTAGAGGACACTGATGGTCACTTGATTGCACATGCATATGTTGAGTGCATGTCCTTACTGACCCACACAATTGCACTATGATGCACTACATGTACAACCACCCTTGCTTATCCACGTGTACACTGTTTGCCTTCTGGTGCCCACTGTGTCCCTGCAGCACATGTTCTGTGACCAATTATGGATCCTGTACATGCCTAATTTGCTTTTTGATGTGGTCTGTCGCATAGATGTGATGCTCAGGGTGTGCGTCACACACAATGGCTGTTCACTGTGCTGTGTGCTGAGCAGTGTGTTGCAGGAGTTGGACACAGCACACAGAAGCTGCAGTGTTGATTTTGCAATGCACAATGTGCATGTAGACAGGCATTCATTGTTATATTACGTCTACAACTCTTGTAATGCATTTGGAAATTACTTATTTTGGGTGGGAGGTTGTTGGTCAGTCATTTCATCTGATTCCATGTCAGGCATCATTGTCTGATGCCACTGTACATTTTTGACATGGCAATGTGTACCTTATTGTTACTGTGTTGGTGTATGGGTATTGCTTGCCATGTCATGTTGTGGTTTGGGGGTGTTTGAGTGACATAACAGTGATGGCCATGGCCTTTTTTGCAGGTGTGTGTGATTCACACCTTGCATGTCAGGGTCATCCGCTTCTCAAAGCAACTAGCTGGGGGTAGATCTCTTTCCGCGGCAGGGGCCTCCCTCTGGAACAGCCTTCCTGCCTCACTGGAACTTGAGGAGAACCATCTCTGGTTCCGGAAGCACCTCAAGACCTTCCTCTTTGCTTCCGCCTTCTCTCTGCCTCTCCCTTGCAAAATTCTTCACTGGAACTGCACTGGATCTGCAACTGGGCCACTCTCACCGACCTCGGTCCCTGGCCCAACCACTCTCCACTTGCACTGCCTCCCTGGCAACCCCTCCACTGGGGGACTGTCTCTCTATCCCTACAGCCCCCCCTTCCCAGCACTTGTCTGCACTTACCTTTGCAGTTGCCACCAGCTGGCCTATTTATTTGTTTTTTAGTCTACTTACCCTGTACTGCACTCCTCCTCTCCCCTTCCCCTTGCACTTTTTCCTTCCCCCTACCCCTGCACTTGCACAATATAAGTGACACCTGGCCTAATAGTATCGTTGTCTGTCTTCCCTTGTTCCCCCCTCCCTGCCTCATCGCACCTTGAAATACTTGTGTATAGGCACGTTACAAATGCCATAGCATGTCATGCCTTTTGGTCACACAGGATAGCTTGTGTTTAAGTAGCTAGGGATGCAGACAATGTGGCACTTCCATGGCAACTATCTCAGGGTGGTAGGGTTGTGACAGTTGACTGTCTCTTTGTCATCATCGATTGTCACCTGGTATGTGCCAGGCCTGTGTGCACTCCGCAGGGGTGGGAGTTTAGGTGAAAAATGTGGCCACAAGCTGGGTCCGGGCTTCCTCGCCACGTGCCCTGTCCCCTCCCATGGGCAGCGCCTGTGCCTTTGGTTGGGGATGTGGGGGCACCACCATGTCCACCGGTACGCCCTGCCGTGTTGCAACATTGTGCAGGACACATGCTGCCACAATGATCCTGCACACTACTGGGGGTGCATAGAGTAGCTGCCCGTCAAGGGAGCGGAAACGTGACTTGAGCACTCCGAATGTGTGCTCCACTATGGCCCTGGTTGCAATATGGGCAGCGTTGTATCTTACCTGGGGTGGTGTGGTGGGGTTCCGGATTGGCGTCATCATGTGGTTGCTCAGAGGGTAGGCACTGTCCCCTGGGGAGGTGTAAATGGTTGTGATTATTGGGGTTTGTGTATTTGTGTGTGTGTGTGTGTGACATGCATGCATGTGCAAGGGCATTTGTACTCACCTAGGAGCCATGTGTCGCCATGCTGCCCAACTTCCAGGGCCCGGCTCAGGGCGGACATTCTGTATATGAAACTGTCATGGGTGGAGCCAGGGTAGTTTGCATAGACAGAGGTGATTATTCCCTTTGCATCGCATACCACCTGTACATTGATGGAATGCCAGTGCTTGCGGTTTCGGTAGATGTGTTCAGTGGCCCTAGTTGGACGTAGGGCCACATGGGTGCAATCTATGGCACCGAGCACTTTGGGGAAGTGTGCCACCCTGAAAAAATCCAGGACAACGGCCTGCCTTTCTGCGGGTGTTCTGGGCATGTATATGTGCCTGCAGACTGAGGGGCGCGCTGTCATGATTGCCAGTACCTGGTGTAGGCAGCGTGACTGTGCGGCCTGTGAGACCCCCCCCACTATGGCAGTAGTCCGCTGAAATGACCCAGTGGCCAAAAAATGCAGGACATTGAGCACCTTCTCCAAGGGGATCAATGCTTGAGAGCAAAGGGTGGGGGATGTAAGGCCATCTTCCCACTCCCTGACCAGGTCTAGGATGATATAGGGTGGAAACCTATACCTGCCGTAGACCTGGTCATCAGGCATCCCAAAAAGGCTTGTCTGTGGTGCGAAAATGCGTGCCCTGGCTATTCTCCTCCTCCTGCGGTGTCCCACGATCAGTGCTGCGACAAATGGGGCATTCATCGTAGCTGTATATATGTGTTTGTTGTTTGCGCGCACTTTTATACTGTGCGCGGGGACGCTTCCACCTGCCTTCGTGTGGCGGACGCGTTGACGCCTGTGTGCGTCTTTTGCCGTGCGCGGGTTTCCCATATTCGAATCCATGAATACGGGTTGTTTGCGTGCGTGTGGGCTTTCCGTGTAGTTCCCTGCAGTACTTCCCCAGTTATGCCTTCTTTTTCACGCGTTATTCCCCATTCCGCATGTTACGCCCACTGTTCCGCACACTTTGGTTGCGTTGCATCCCATCTGCTGCTCAGTTTCTCTGTTTTTCTTCTCCTCCTAGCGCTTTCTTGTCACAAACAATCATCAGGGAGGCTGTGCTTATATTCAGGTGTTACCAATTAGTTGCACATTCAGTCTCTAGGGATTCTGGTAGCTGTAGTGTTAACATGTTACCAAATCAGGTGACCAGGAACCAACACCCCTCCTAATGCACAGGTCTTTCCCAATTTTGGAGGAGGGGAGAAAACCATCAATATGGCTCTCTAAAGTGGGGCACAGTAACCCTGGTGCTGCTGCCTCTGTTTTGACCAAAGAACATGTATCCATCGGGGGTGACTAAGTCAGTGTTAGCGCTGCTTGAATCACGGAGCCAAGACTCAGTAATACACATGATGTCTATATGGCAATCCGTTTTATGATCTCATATGTCTAAAGCAGATTTCTCTAGGGAATGTGTATTAAATAGGGATATTTGCAGTATCCACAGTTTTTCTGAGGTTACATTCATTTCTGACCTAAAACACCAAGGGGCCATCTGCAGAAAAACTGAATACGTGCTCATAAATTGCAGACCAGGATAGCTCAATTTCATGGTCCTCAACCACGCGATGCAGCCGAACTAGACAATGATTATTCACCCACAGTGGGAAGACAAGCGTTTCTCAGCAATACAGACATGAAGTGAAACATGGGCTTGTTAACAACATTGCAACGTTGAGGGCACTCTCACAGGCAAAAGTGGTATTGATAACAGTTACATTCGGAACACATAGTCATGCTCATCACCTCGAAGAGGTACAAAGAACACTGAGAACAGAGCTTGGTCCAGGCCTTGGGAGACCAGTTCCAGCCAATCAGGGGACAGAAATCCAAGGGTGGATGGCAGGGGGCAAGGGTCAATGGTAATCCTGCGACCCTGCAAACATGTAATAGATTGTTTCTAGGGGAATGGGTAGGCCAGCCACATGACATGCAAGGGCCAACCAATTAAGATCTATAGGGGTTATCCATAAGCAATATCACTCCAATCACACAACCAAATAGACTGATAGGTTTTTCAGGTAAGGGCCCATATTGTGACACAAGGGGGTAACCAAATGGCCGGACACGGGCTTGGGAGTGGTGATTCTGGGAATGTTTGAATGTCCTGTATGATCCCTGTCAGTTTTTGTAATTAACGACAGTTCTAACTTGCTTTTGGCTGAGTCCTCCATTTGTAACTGGGGCAGGGTTGTTGAGCCCTGAAATCTGAATGGGTACACTCATAGTAACCCCAGACCTCTGGCATACCTAAGCCAACAATTTGGTAGCAGAGGTATGGTTGACTACACCCGATCGGCATAAGTCGCCTCTATCGCCACAGCACCTGGAGGGCTTCGGGCCCCTTGCAGAAAGCAAGCCGATATAGAAGTGCACACCTGTGCAAATGCCATCAGGGCCCAGCTTGGAAATATCCTGCCCGTGATCCGTGTGGAGTCCAGCAGGCCAACATTCGGTCTTGAGGTAAAAGGTTCTGGCGAATAACCTAGACTATTGACTTAAGGGCATGGATGAGAGAAGTAGTGTGAATAATGGATTCCCTGTGAATTGAGCATTTTAGCTCGGGTCATGGATGATGGTATTCCTGTGAAAAGGCTTAGCAAAGCAAGCTAGCCTAGATTGCGGAAGGTGTTCTTCTGGTTAAGTCTTGCAGAGGCATTATATCAACAAGGCAACACTGTAGGTACAGATTAAACACAAGAAATATTGTTATACCCTGCTAGGAGGCAGGAAGACAGCTGTGGGTTTATGTTGGGGTTGTGAAAATGTGTGTGTAATTGGACATTTGCATTGTGAGCATTCTGAGTTATCTGTAGCAATCCCTTGTTTAGTGAAGTGGTGACGTCACCCATCAGGTCTGTGAATATGACTCAGAGAGCACAAGGAGCTACAGGAATTGATGTTGAGAACTTAAACATTGACAGAGGAGGCTTTTCAGTGGTGTTGCGTGGAAGGCGCATGCATGAGATTGGTGGGCATGCCTCAGGATGCAGAGATTTGTAGACGGGCTGTGAGCAGAGCATGCCTGAAAGGTTGTTTGGGAGCCAGGGAGGCTTGAGAAGACTTTTTGAGAACTGGTACTTGTAAAATAAATAAAAAAAATCTGAGTTGAAAGTATTGATTGTGTTTGTTTAGAACGGAAGTGTAGAAAGCCTTGACTTGAGGTCAAGTAAGTATAAAAGCAATGTATCAATGGAAGTGCGGAGGGGATACACCCCTACAGCACCTATGTAAGGCCCTTCTGCGATATAAGGATAAGATTTATAAATATAGCACGGATTGACGAAAAGCACAGAGGGTAAATTAACTAAGCCAAGACCACAATATGGAAGTTTCTCCAAAAATGTCCAACAACTATTACAGACACATATACAAGAAACTTATCAGGGGAAGAAGTTGGCCAATCATAGGGCGATACATGAGCTCTGGAAAATTTTACAGAAGGACGAGGGGGAAATAGCGAGGTGTCAATGGTTCCTGAGCCAGCAGGAGACACCGGGCGCAGTGCCTGTGGCCCCCGCTCCTGCACCTCTCCTGGGCACGAGAAAGAAGGGCCTGCAGCAGAAGTGCAGGGGCTATACAATATACGGGAGCTAAAGGCAGCGGAGGGGTACACAAATCCAACATTTCAACCTCCACCATACACCAAGGAGGAGGGGCAGAAAGGGGTCGGACAGTCAGATGGTGGGAGAGGAGCATGCAGCGAGACTCAGACAAACACTATGGAGGGGCTAGAGGGCATTGCATCGAATGAATGGGTAGGAGGGTAGATACTTCTGAAATTGGATGGGAAGACAACAGGTGAATCAGCAGGGGTGAGGAAAGAAATAGAGTGTCATAAGGGGAGCAGCGAAGTGCAAGACTGGGCGGATATAATGGAAGAAGTACAAAGAAAGAAAAAAGGAAGACACAGAGGGATGCAAGAGAGTGATAAGAGACAAGCAAAGGGAAGAAAAAGGAGCGTCAAAAGCAAGAGATGAGGAGGTTGAGGGAGCTTGAAGAGTTAGATAGGCGAAGGGAGGGAGACAAGAAGGAAAAGCACGCTAAAGTAAGAAAGGAATGGAGAAAGTGGGAAAAAGAGTGATTTGTAAGAGAGCGCAAATGCGAGGAGGAGGAGAGTGCAGTGAGAGTCATAAGAACAAAGTGGGGAATGGGCATGATAGATGACAAAGTGGGAGGAGGTAGGTGAACGGAGCAAGACAGCGGCTCCACACAGTACATGACTACCACTCCATCGGACAGGACAGATGTGAGAGAAGGGGCAGCGGGAACTTAATAGACTTTGAAAGGAACTAAACGAGGACACAACTTCAATTAGGTTAAGCTTCGCGGATCATTTCGACAGTGACATGGGGGACAGCAACACAGATAGGGATGTGGAGGGAAGTGAGGAGGAAGGAAGAGGGCGACCAAGACATGGATTGACAGGGAGAAGTGCAGAGATGAGCTTGACGTGGGAAGTAGGAAAGGACACAGGGCGATCTAGGTGAGACAAGGACGATAGATCACAACCGTCCAGGGAAACATCAGGCAGTATAGATGACCTAATCCCATACATGCAGATGCTTAGGAACCTTCCCAGACGCAAGACAGGTGAGCTGGCAAAGGCATGTACTGACATAAAAAATGCAGCAACACCGGATAGGCAGATCAGGCTGACATGAGGGGCGAACAGGGAAATCAGGTTTACACAGTTGCCCTTACTGGAAAAAGGAGGGGGGGTGGATTCTTTTTACTGCACCTTGCCTTCCATCTTTATGGAACCCCTAAACTTTTTGCTTTTATTATTGATCCTGACCTGTACTTTTTTGCAGTACAGTGAAGTCTTAAGCTTCACTGTACTCTCCTTTGCTCACATGTTATGGGGAAACGAATATGTCCTTAAGGCTTTCAGTGCTGGGAACAGTGTTTCCCTTAGTTGTGTTACTATGTTGCTACTTGTGGTAACTTCTTTATCACTTGTGTTAACGTTTTATCATTGCACAAAGCAGCTAACACTGCATTGCAATGAGGTGCATTTTGTGTTTTGCTCTAGACTAACACTGAGAGGATTTTTTGTTACTCTAGATGTGCTTATAAGATGGGCTGGTGGCAGCAGTGACTTTTCCCCACTTTTGGGGGAATTCCGTTTTAGTTTTATAGCGTTTACTGCTTTTGGCTATTGACTGTGGCTACTGGTCAAATATGGCCGTGCCACGAGATTTTCACCTGTTCTTTTTGCCATCTTGTTCTTTAGCCTTCTTCCTGGCCTCAAAGTCCAGGAAGATCCCTAAAGGACTTCCAGTGCCCGGGGAAGCAGCAGCTTTTGGCAGGCTACTGGAGGGCTTTGAGTGTTTGCAGGCAGGATGTGAGTTGGGTCAGTCTGACCCTAATCCACATCTTGGTTTCTGTGTGTATGAGTGGTATGCATGAGTGTTCCCACCAGTGGTCCTGATTGGACCACTGTGGGGTGTGTGTGTGGGCTAGTTCTGCTATTGGCTAGTGGGAGGTGTGACTCCTACCTTGCTTTTAGGATAAGAAGAGGATCCCTGCATGCATTCTTCAGAGATCCTGGAGAAACCTGAAGGAGCCAAGTATCCTGTCCAGCTGAGAGAGCCGCGAAGAAACCGGAAACCTGACTGAAGGAGGCATGGCAATCAACCTCTGCTGCAGTCCCGGTGGAGCCCTGTCTTTCCATGTGATCTTCAGTAGGCCTCCAAAGGTGCTACAACTCTTGGAGTGGAGAAACCATCCATTCCCAATGTCTGCTCAGTGCCCAGCACAAAAACCACCTTTGGAAGTGCCCTGGAACCGTCCTGTGGCTGACCAGCTTCATTTTTGGGCTACCATGCTAACTCTGTCGCCGTTCCGAGTTTCCACTTGAAACTTAACACACCCTCAGCTACCACTGCAACAACACCCCTAGCACCAAAGGGATTCGAGAAAGACTGGAAAGTCTGATCACAGCTACTGAGTCCTGTTGCATCACTGTGCGTGGCGTTCACCATCCAAAACCTGCCTTTCTGACACAAGTCCAGTCCCTAGAGGGGTGCTGCATTGTTTGTTTTTGCATTCCTGGATGGAGAGTCCTTGAACCAGCAAAAGATCTCAACCAGAGTCATTCTCGAACCTGCAAAGTGAGGACCACAGATTGTGGCGGGAAAAGCAAGCCAGGGCACCCTTCCTTTGTTCTGGCAAGAATGGGTAAGATTCGGAGTAAGGGGGGTAAATTACAGAGCTTTTAACCCACCCCTAAATGCATTTCAGGTGGGCAACTGATATCTTCAAGCTGCACCAGGATCCAAGCAGCACAGGTAATGGAGATAGTTATTAAAAAAGTGTTTATCTTGTCTTGTCTCTTATTTCCAAGTGGTGTTTTTGATTTCATTTTATACTTGATACAGATGCAGAACAGCACACACCTAAATGATGGAACAGTGGCACACACTGACTCCATGATGATGACTCCAATTAGGAAACTGGGAGGGGGTCACTGTAGTGGGGGCAACCCATTTTTAGGGAATGGAATGTCATTATAGCCTCAATAGGCCAGCCCCCAGATGGATGTGATGTGTTCCATCCTATCGAGTACACCCAACCCTGCGGAGGAACCACGTAAAGGGGTGATGATAGGTGACAAAACCTTTTATTTTTCTTGTAGACACAGGGACGACTAAATCCTACATCCGGGAAGGGAAATATAGTATGTCAGGCAATGCCATGAATGCTCAAGGATTCTTTGGGGTGACAGAAGTGGTTCCTTTTACAGAAGATATTGTACTTTCTATAGGGGACCACTATCTATCTTTGCCCCTACTTTATTCTAGACAGACACCTGTAAACATACTGGGGAGAAATATCATGAGCCGCCTCAGCATGACCGTCTCATTCACTGACATGGGGTTAGTGTCAACTAAGGTGTATCCCTGGTGTGTGTTCAACACCAGGGATACACCTTCTAAATGTGAGGGAAGTCATCCGGTCCTATTGTGGAAGAAGGGTACAGAGGGGGATGCCAATAGATGAGGCGCTGTTTCAGTATGGGACAGAAATAAAAATAGCATGGCTTCCAGGGTTTCAGTGGAAAACGTGGCACTGTCTAAATGAGTACTTATTCAGACAAGAGATAACATTAGACTAGAAGGAAGGGACAACAGTGCCACTGGAATTAGAGGCAGTAATACTAGGGGACGACTGGATAGCAGGGAATGAGACTGAAGACACAGGGCAACAATGACGAGCAGTGATTGCTGTGGCAGAAGGATACGGCTGACCACAGTTACAGATGAAGAACTTTTCAAAGACAACAGATCAGATCATGAAATGGTGTTCAAAAAGAGCAGCAGGTATTCAGTGAGGATACATTACAGAGAGGTACAAGAGAAAATGGCAATGGCACTGAAAGCACCACCTACCTTTCTTGAGGAGGATTTGGCAAAGGTCCCGAGCATTATCTGGACCACAAGTCCCTATGTCGTGTGACTTCTGAAGCGGATAGGAGCAGTGAACATAAAGCTGAAGCCAGGAGCCATTTTACCACGAGTTAAACAATGCCTACTTTTAAGAGAGGCAGACATAGGTATCTATGAGACCATTGAAGCACTAGTGAAGCAGGGCATCCTAGTGTCATCAGAATCACTATGCAGGACGGCTGTGTACCTTGTCAATAAGGCGATAGGGGGGGTCATGGCATTTTATACAGGACTTGCGCCCTCATAACCATATTGAAGAGGCAGAATGTCCTTTAGTCCCGAATCTGTCATAAATGTGGTGTAGCACCCCCACTGAAGCTGCCTACTTCACGGTTTTAGATTTGAAGAATGCATTCTTCTCTATACCATTACACCCAGACTCACAGGACTTAACTTAATTTCTATATAGAAATAAGAAGTGGAAACATACAAGACTTCTTTGAGGGTACTGTGAATCACCTTCCGATTCAATAGGGAACTCCAAATGGACTTAGGCAACGTACAAATCGAGAGCACAGTCCTACAGCACGTAGATGACATATTAATTGGAAGCGAGGCAGAAGAACAGTGCAGAAATGACTCAGTACACATGTTGACAGTACTCACAGAAAAGGTGTACAAGATAGACAATGCCAAGCTACAATACAGAGAGGGGTGTTCTACATAGGACAGATGATATCCCAAAATGGCAGACGAGTGACACCAGAGTAGGCAGAGGCAATATGCAGGACAATAAAACCCACAACAGTCAGAGAGATGCTGCAGTTTTTAGGACTATGCAATTACTGCAGGGCATGGGTATTCGATTACAGTACCTACACTAGGCCCTTACTGAGCGCACTGAAGGAAGCACAAAGAGGGGAGAAGATATTACAATGGACAACAGAAATGACTGAGGCATTTAACATTTAACAAGCTGAAGGAAGCAATATGAACAGCTCCAGTGTTGGGGATCCCAAATTATCAGAAGGAATTGTTCCTATTCTCACACTCTGATGGAGTGGTTATGACTGCAGTACTGACACATAAAACATGCATGGGGCACACGCCTCTAGCTTATTACAGTGAGAAATTAGAACCAGTAATGAGAGGACACTATCCATGTGAACAAGCATTGGCTGAAGCTGAATTCACAGTGGACAAATCGTTCAGTATTACCATGGGATCCAGCACCACTCTCTACATGGAACATGCTCTTTTTGCAATACTGGAAAGACTGAAGAGCACATTTACAACACACAGGGCTTCAGGGTACAAGTTGTTAATATATAACCCAGCTCTCAAGATAGTGAGATACAGACCTGTCAACCCGGCAACCTTTCTCAATGTCATTTTACAGAAGGGTGATTATGCACATGACTGCACAGCAGACTTGGAAGAATTCAGTGATACTTGCAAGGTACAGGAGGAAGCACTTGATGGGGGAGATGTGCTCTATATTGAAATGTCTTCAACAATTGACCAAACGACTGGGGAAAGACCTTGTCGTGATACTGAAAGAGGATGGGACACACAAGGTAGCGATGAGCACACTCCGGCAGTCACACTACTCAGCACAAAAAGCAGAATTAATTGCCTTAATATTGGCATTCGGGCAAGCAGGGGGATGGAAGTGATGATTCACTTGGATTGAGCCTATATGACATCCACAGTGCATTCTGGGCTGTCACGTTGGATGAGGAGGGTCTTCAGTCATGCTGGTGGGTCACTGGTGCAGCACACACTCCTATTGGGCAGACTGATAGAGGTCATATATCTCTCAGAGTGATTAGAAATAGTGAAGTGCCAAGCACACACAGAAGGGGAGGATCCCATCTCCAGGTCAAACGAAGCAGCAGACGTGGAAGCAAAGCGGGCAGCCTATTTTGGGGACATTTTAGAAATGGAGGCTTCATCCCATGCACTCGATTGTGCAAGAACCATGATAGTAAAAGAGGTGTACAGCACATTACCAGTGACACAAATTATGGAGCTGCAGGGAGCTGCACCCAGCGAGGAAAAAGAGCTATGGCTAAGGAGGTGATGTACAGTGTCCCTGACAAAATGCCCTATGGCTGCAAAACAACACAGGGAAGGTGGTAATGCCACTTGCATTATTGCACACTGCACTGACACAACAACACTATCCAACCCATACAGGGAAGGAGGTGTGTGCTGATCATATTGGAGAAACATGGTTCTGTCCTAACTTGGCTGAACACGTGGCTGAATGTATGTAAAAAATATACTGTAGGTCATACATTAAGGGTATTGAGAGGAGCCATACCTCGCCCAGTGGATGCATTACAACACCTTCACGTCGACTATGCATACATGATCCAAGTGTGCAAATGGCACTGCTACATGACAGCAGTGTGTGTCCATTTTCCTGTTGGATCAAAGCTGGCTCTTGTTCCCATCCTGACTCCGTTAGAGCAGCGGAATTCCTGGTCTGTGAGATATTCCCACTATGGGGCATGTGTGAGGTCCTGCGGTCTTACAACAGCCCTCACTTCGCCAATGAGATGTTCCAGCATATTACAACCTTGCAAGAAATCCAACACAAATTCTCCTGTGCCTATCACCCGCAAGTAAACAGTGTGTTTGAGCGCCTCAAAGGCTTGCTTAAGGAGACTTTCGCCAAAATTAAGAAGACCATAAATAAAAACTGGCTACATTGTCTCACCCCTAGCCTTGTTAGCACTGCGCAATAAGCCTGAGTCCTAACACCATTTAACCCCACATGAGGTGGTGACAGGACGGCACATGAAACTTCCCATGGCTCCTCTCACTGGGGAAAAAAAGGATGCTGAAAATGTGTCTGATGTATTGGGTCAGGAAATACACAAGCATACAACTTCCTTGATTGCTAGTGCCTCTTTTATTTCTCACCAGCTTCAAAGACAACAGGAGAGGCCTGACGCCGGAGAAGAGAACGACAGCACCATCCTCAACAAGGATTTACTTAAGCAGCCACCCTTCTATCCAGGTAATAGGGTTCACCTGAGAAACTTTTCCTGCATGTGGGATGCTCACATGTAGTAGAACTTGTGACTGAGAGCGCAGTAAAATTAGTTGGGAAGACCACTTGGAATGACCTCTCGATATCAAGCCCTACAAAGCAGAGGCCTCTCCTAGCACCGACATGAACAGGGCCAATGATCCTCAACAGGAAGAGCAAAACATAGAATGGAATCAGCACTGCCCGGCAGAGGACCCCAATGGTTACTCGCTCATGGGCTGCAGAGTTAAGGCAAGGACTTCCCAGACATCTAGAGTGAGGGCATACTGTCTGTTATTTTTCATGAAAGTACGACTGAAAGTGTGAATTTTTTTTATTGGATGTCTTCCATGCTTTCCATTCATCCCCATCCTGAAACGTTCCAAGGCCAGTTTGTCCAATTTGTTAGAAGAGCCAACAGAACTCAGAGACCTCACCCTAATGTGTATTTCTGTGTTTTCATAGCAAATCTGGCCTAAGTCTACCCACAACTAGAAAGAGGAAATCCCTCTGTCCTTGCAGTACTCTGCGGCCTTAGAATTAAAGCTGAGTGGGAACAGCTATTCATTTTTGTCATGGCTGACTGCATGGTCGGCGGGGCTTAAAAGAATACAATACTACCACTATAATGCTCATTTTTGCACATGTCAGGCGGGCAACTGATATCTTCAAGCTGCACCAGGATCCAAGCAGCACAGGTAATGGAGACGGTTATTAAAAAGTGCTTATCTTGTCTTGTCTCTTATCTCCATGTGGTGTTTTTGCTTTCATTTTTTGGTGAATATTCCTTATGACTAGTGATACTGCTGTATCCTTTACTAAAATAACCCCAACTTCTGCAGGTGGAACGACCATGTCAGATGGACAGGGGAGCACTGTGAGCAGAGTAAGAACATGTAAGCTCACTGCTGATACAGACATGGAAGGGTTTGACCTATAGCACACTGACACTGTTTGAGTGTCTAACAACATGTGGTACAAGCACATGACCAAAGTAGGCAAAGAAACAACTGGGGACCGCTGCTATGTCTGCTTGCTAATCTTCTATGTCACGAGTGCCTCCATAACATTTATAGCAACTGAAATACCAGCAGCAACAGCACAATGCCTTATGTACCTATCCATGGTGACAACCCAAGGAAGATTCCAATGAAAAACAGGAACATTAAGATGGATGTCCAAGGCAATGTTTCCCTATGAAGACATTTGTATAAAGACTCTTGACATGAGGAACAATTAATGGCAATTAGGTCAAGCCAGGCAATACATAACTGAGGACCCACAGAAAGGAGAGACAAAAACAATAAAATTGAAGGAACAACCCTGCCCACCCAAAGAGGGGGGTCAATGAAATATGGGTAGAACAAGGATTTTGGGAAAGACCACAAATGCTTGTGTATGGCCAAGTATACACTGCAGATGGATGGAAAGAGGTAGTTGTAGGAAGCAAAGCACACACCGTAGTACGCGCCCCGGTAAACACAGTGCAAGGAGAGAATGACAAGTACCTGAAAGAATGGGATGCAAGTACCAAGTTACTGACCTCGGTGGACAATGAAGCTGGACCAATGTCCATAATACCACTGAAGAAACGAGCATTATGTTACCAGAATGACGGTGCAGTATAGGTTGGAGACAACACAGAATGTAGGTACACAGTATACAGAAAAGCATCCAGTAATGAAGGTTGGCACGGCAGTATTAATGGATCACTTTTGGGCGTGCAGATCCAAGGCATATGAAAAGCTACCACCCACCTGGGGGGGAGTTTGCTTGCTGGTGCACATCAATATGCCAGCACTGGTAGTTCCACAGAAGGATGTGAAGATAGGTGACTTCCCTAAGCGGGCACTAACACAAGAAAGAATAGACCAATAGAATTGGAAGAAAAGGGAAGAAAGAAGTGGTCAGTAGAAGTGAGCAGAGCGAAGAGAGCCAACTATTTCTCATCAGAATCAGAAGCATCACTAGACAATATATCACCCAAGCACATGTTATTCAGTAGGACAGAGTTTTTCTCGTCAGTAGTTCCATTTGTACAGACATATACAACCATGAAATGGTTGCAGTTAACATGGTGGAAGCTGATGCAGACTATAAACTCTACAGTAAATGGCTACAATGCAATAAAAGAAGGGCTCTGACCAGAAAGGTTAATGGCACTACAGAACAGATATGTTCTAGCCCTACTGACAGCAATGGAAGAAGGGGTTTGCGCAAAGATCATGAGTTCCTGTTGCATGTTCATAACTGCAAATGACAGAGAGAAGGGCACACTGACAGAAACAGTGACAAGGTTATCGAAAATGCACTCCAAGATTGAGGAGGAAGTCAAGGAAACAGGAAAATATGATAGCTGGTTGTCATATATATATGGTTGTGGATGCCAACGTGGTTAGCAGATGGACTGAAAGTATTAATAGGAGCACTAATAATAGTGCTAGTAGGACTGTGCGTGGTCAATATCTAAATTACATGATGGGTCTCATTATATGTTTGCCAGTCTCGTAACAACGGTACCAGTAAGCCTGCCGGTACCATTGCTACCGGACCGGCAAACGAGTTCTGCTTGCGGGTGCCTTCTCGCCCGCCAGGTCTGACCTGACGGGCATTCCGGCACCCGCGATCTGAGCATGCTGGATGCACTGGCACCATTCACAAATGGTGCTGCTGCATCCGACCTCCCCATTCCCATTGAGCCCTATAGGACTGAAATGGGAATGGGGAGCATTTTTTCCGGCACCCCTGAATGGGCAATTACCGGGTCTGGCAGGGCCATAATGACCCAATAATTGCCCATTCACGGAAAAAAATTATACCGGTGGTAGCCGTGCCTGTCATACCGGCATGGCTACCGCCGGTATTGTTATGAGGCCCAATGTCACAAAACTACTGAGACGACAATAGGGATGAAAGTGTTAATAGATGTGAACATGGAAGGAGATAAAAGAGTGCGAACTGCTCTCGACTGATATGATAACATTTGACAATCCCCTTGACGACAACAGTTACTGGGGGAAATAGGTATGGTGCAACCCAGAGGGGGGACTGTAGCTATATGACCTGGAGTTTCGATGACCATGCAAATTACTATGGGCATCTTAGAGGAGTAACAAATATCTGGCTACCAAAAGCAAGAGTGCGAAGTATGGAGGTTTGGTCGACATGTCTGATGAGAGGGTCGCTGGAATGCCCCTCCTCACCCCCATAAACATGATGGCCCGAAGAGTAAAAAAAAACACACAAAGCCACTCACTATTGGGACAGCCCCCAGGAGAGCCATTGACATCCACATATGCAGAAAGATATATTCTCTTAGACAGCTGTTCAAACCTTATCCAAACAATGGGCCTAATTATGAGTCTGGTGGTAGCCATGCCAGTAAATACCGGTAAAGGTCAGCAAGCGGGAGCCGTTCTGCCCACCAGCTCAGACCTGGTGGGCTGATAGGCATCCGTTCACAGATCTCGGATTGTGCCGGTCTGCTAACAACGGTGCTGGTAGCTTACCAGGACCATTGTCACTGGACCGGCTCACTCGTAATGAGGCCCAATGTCTTTATCGATACAGGTGCTTCAACATTAGTCATGGACCCAAATGCATCGATGGATGATGTTGACTAATGCTGAGAAACCGCTGAACTGACATCACTAGTGACATCACGACACAGCAATGTTAGTCACGAAGTACACTCACAGTCATGCAAAGTTACACAAACATACACGTGAACACATGAAGAACATTCTTACACAGTTCTGTAGAAAGAGGACAGATACATATGCAGACTGCCAAAAGTGTTTATAATTTTTATCATTAGCTAAGTGCAGAAACACTAAACGAAAGTCAACAAAGAGATGCAGAATAAGCTTGCAGATGCTTATGGCAACCAACCCTATGAAACTATGGGATTGCATAAGGAGCCTCGAAGGACCAAATAAAACTAACCTATGGAAAACATAGCACTGTATAGATATGTAGAAATCATAGTATAAGTATAACGAAGATTACATGAGGCCAGAGGCTGCTGGACGAGAGATGAGGGAAAGCAGATCCAGGCTGCACAGAACAGCAGGCCAGGGCTCGAAGCTAAGGTCAGAGACAAGCAACACATTCCAAACCTAAAACAACTATGGGCCATTTGCAGAAAAACAAAATAAATCCTCATAAATTGCAGACCAGAAGAGCTTGATTTTGTGGTCATCAACCATGTGATGCAGCCAAGCAAGACAATGGTTATTCACCCGCGGTGGGAAGACGAGCGGTTCTCAACAACACAAACCTGAAGTGAAACATGGACTTGTTAACAATGTTGCAACGTTGAGGGCACTTTCACAGGCAAGAGGGTTATTGCAAACAGTTATATTGGAATAGTCATTCTCATCACCATGAAGAGGGGCACAGAGCGGTGAGAACAGAGCTGGGTCCCAGGCCTGGGGAGACCAGTTCCAGCCAATCAGGGGACAGAAATCTAGGGGTGGATGGCAGGGAACAAGGGCCAATGGTAATCCTGCGACCCTGCAACAATGTAATAGATAGTTTCTTGGGGAAGGGGCAGGCCAGCCACATGACATGCGAGGGCCAATCAACTAAGATCTATAGGGGTTATCCATAAGGGATGCCACGCCAATCACACAACCAAATAGACTGATAGGCTTTTTTGTCCCATGTTGGCCCATGTTGTGATGCAAGGGGACAACAAAACGGCCGACATGGGCTTGGGAGTGGAGATTTTGGGAATGCTCGAATGTCCTTTATGATCTCTGTCAGTTTTTGTAATTAACGAGAGTTCTAACTTGCTCTTGGCTGAGACCTCCATTTGTAACTGGGGCAGGGTTGGTGAGTCCTGGAAGCTGAATGGGTACACTTGTAGTAATCCTAGACCTCTGGCATACCTAAGCCAATAAGTTGGTAGCAGAGGTATGGTTGACTACGCCCGTTATTCATGAGCCGCCTCTTCCGCCGCAGCACCTGTAGGGCTGCAGGCACCTTGTGGAAAGCAAGCCGATGGAGAAGTGCACCTTGTGCAAAGGCCATTAGGACCCAGCTTAGAAATACCCTGCCCGCGGGCTGTGTGGTGTCCAGCAGACCAGAAGTGTGGCATGGCAGCTTTGGGGGAGCCGGTAGCCAAACAACATCAGTGAATCACAGAGTGTAAGTATTGACTCGCCCACACAACAACTAAGGGGAGTGGGATGGCAGGTGGCAAGGGCCAATGGTAATCCTGTGACCCTGCTACAATGTAATAGATAGATTCTTGGGGATGGGGCAGACCAGCCACCTGACATGTGAGGGCCAATCAACTAATATCTATAGGGGTTATCCATAAGGAATACCACTCCGATCACCCAACCAAAAAGACTGATAGTTTTTTTGGGGCAGGGCCCATGTTGTGATGCAAGGGGACAACAAAATGAACCAACACAGTCTTGGGAGCTGTGATTCTGTGAATTTTTGAATGTCCTGTATGATCCCTGTCAGTTTTTGTAATAAACGACAGTTCTAATTTACCCATGGCTGAGTCCTCCATTTGTTACTGGGGGAGGGTTTTTGGGTGCTGGGAGCTGAACAGGCAGGCTTCGGTAATGTTCAAATTGAAAGTACCATAATTCAATATGTTGATGACATTTCAGTGTGCAGTGAGACAGAAGAAAGTTGAAGAGAAGACTGTCAAACTTTTGACTGTACTGGCAGAGAAAGGGTCAAACTGGATAAGGAGAAATTACAATATTGACAAAAAGAAGTACTGCATATATGACAGTTGATCTCACACGAAGGGGGGAAGTGACACCTGAAAGGACAGAGGCTATTATGAGGACTGAACAGCCAAAAACATTGAGACAAACACCAAAACATTTAGGTCTATGCAATTATTGCAGGGCTTGGTTCTTCAATTACAGTGCATATATTCAACCACTTTTAAAAGGACTGAAAGAGGCACATATGACTAAAAATAAACTAATATGGACAGAAGAGATGACTGAAGGATTTCATCAGTTAAATAAAAATGATCAGCACAGCCCCTGGGTTAGGGATTCCAGATTATAGTGAAGAATTGTACTTATTATCTCAGTCAAATGGAGAATTCATGATGGCATAGCTCACACCGAAATCAACATTAGGACATGGTCATAAACCATTGGCTTACTATAGTGGGATCTGAGATCCAGCCATGAAAGGACATTATCCTTGGGGTTAATCTTTGGCAGCAGCAGCCTTTGCAATCGAAAAACCCTCAAGCATTACCATGGGGTGTTCAGTGACATTGTTCATAGAGCATGCATTATTTGCAATTTTTGAGAAACCTGAAAGTACATTGACCATACAAGAGCATCAGGACATGAGGTCATCTTCTCAAACCTTGCAATAATTAAAATGATTAGGTGTAGCATAGTGAATCCAGCAATGTTTATAGCTGAACCATTGGGAGAAGATGATGATATGAGTGATTGTAAAATGTATACCAAGTGTTATGATGATATTCCCCAAGTTAGAGAAAATGCTCTAGGGAGGGGGAAAGAAGTCTTCATTGATGGGTCATCTAGAATTGACCAAAAGACTAGGGTGAGACATATGGGTTCGGCAGTGATAAAACTCAACTGAGAGGGTAAATTTGAGGTAATGATTAGTAGGATATTGTCCCCAAGCTGCAGAATTAGCCACGCTTATTGATGCGCTGCAAAGCTTTGAGGATGAGGATGTAACAGTGTACTCTGTCTCTGCCTATGTGACGTCAACTGTACCCGCCGGCTTGTCACATTGGAAGAGGAGGGATTTCTTCCATGCAGACCGCACACTAGTGCAACATGTAGGATTATTAGAAAAATGTATTGAAGCACTGCGTTTCCCAGAGGCCAAAGCAATTGTAAAATGTGCAGCTCATTCAAAGAGAAAAGATGTAATCCCTTCCGGAAATGAAGCTGCAGATTTAGAGGCCACATTTGAGAGTGAAGTAAAAAGTATAAGTCAGGTAACAGGGCGATGCCTGCTGGTTAATGAAGGATTTAATATGACGTCCATTATGCAGTTAATTGAAATACAATGACAAGCATCGCCAGAGGATAATTGTAGATAATTTGGCTCTTTATACTAAAATTTCACAGATGGACACTTTAAATATGGTTCAGGAAAAACTATTACAATCCAGAACAACAGGCAGAACCCCCAACCCGTTCATACTATGGTGTACTGAGATGGCATTATGTGAGACCTATTTTGCATTCCCTAATCAGTTCTACAAGCAGATACATGGCACAGCCATGGGCTCTGCAGTGGCACCCTCATTGGCCAACCTGTATGTAGAATCTGTCAAGACAGACATAATCTTGACATAACAGACGCTGTAGTAAAGGTCAAACCATATCATGAGATTACCGATAATAACTCATTATTACATTTTAAGTTTCCACCAAAACACACAAGATGGAATTTCCCTTTTGGCCAGTTCCTATGATTAAAAAGGAACAGCAAAACCAAGAATAAGTTTGATCATGAGGCCCAGACTCTGAAACAACATCTGGTAGACCGGGGGTATCCCATCAAAGTTGGAAAAACAAATCCTACAATAGGGCATCTAACTACCACAGGGTCAACAAAGGTAGCGGGCGCCCCTCTCTCAGAAGAACAAGGCATGATAACCTGTTCAGTGGTTGTTAACCACATGGAGAGTTTGCAGCCATTTGCTTTTTGCTCACTGTACCTTTCACAGATGGGAAATATCCATTTGCATATCAGTCTTTGTCCCGCCCACATGGGCATTCCAGCACCGAAATGCTATGGCAATTCCTCTCTGAACAAGAGTACCACCAGCAACCCCATACACGTGTTTCAGCCTTGTTGGGCATCATCAGTGAGGGAAGCTGAGCCTCTCTAAGCACAGTGAGCAGGGAGTCCACGTCTGGTTGCCCCAGGTAACCTAGGGTGACCAACCCCACGTTCCTTCAACAAATTCAACAAAGGTAGCAGGCGCCCCTCTCCCAGAAGAACAAGGCATGATAACCTGTTCAGTGGTTGTTAACCACATGGAGAGTTCGCAGCCATTTGCTTTTTGCTCACTGTACCTTTCACAGATGGGAAATATCCATTTGCATATCAGTCTTTGTCCCGCCCACATGGGCAGTCCAGCACCGAAATGCTATGGCAAATCCTCTCTGAACAAGAGTACCACCATCTTTTTTTAAAATACAGACCTAGGAACACTCAAGATGAAGGGATAGTCTTTGTGAATTTGTACAGTCCACTATCCAATGAGACCACCAGAATAATCAAACACAACTGCCATATTCTAAAGGATGGTGTGTGCTCACTGGAAGACCCTAGATGTGCCTTCCACAAGAGTTGAAACATTAAAGAATTGACAACACAGAATGATATTACCAGCAAAACCGACTCCTTAAGAACATTAACTGAGCAATGGGGGGTTGACAAAATCTACTGGACATAGTCCCTGCGGACAATGTAGTTGTTGTCCACAAACTAGAAGAAGCAAGGTAATTGATTTAGGACTCCATAAACCATGGAAACAACAATGGTCGTTTATGCAAATTGGTGCCATTGTCAACGTTTGTACATTGGTAAAACGGAAAGAAAAGTAAATATTAGAATAGGTGAACCTAAGAGCTGCATTCGCAACCATACATCTAACGTTCCATTAGTGGGTGTTACACTCACCTGGTTCCCACAGGGGCATCGATCGGACCCGGACAGCTGCGGTCTCCACCAACGTGATGCGTAGTGAAGAGATGACAGTCTGGACTGGCCCGCCTAATCTTGTCTGCTGGACTCGTAGAAGTATTCTCCTGCAAGTGGAGAAAGGGATTTAGCCACCCGTGGACTTTAGTGATGGCCCCCCAACAGTTCTCGTTCTCCCCACTAATCACCTCCGATATTCCCTTTTGGTAACCTCACCTTAGGTTTTTAAATGTTGAGCTCTCCATCCTGCATGGCGTGCAGGGGCGCGCAGATACCAGTTACTTCACTGGGTTGAAGGTACTGGAAGAGTTCCGGAGGAATATTGACTCCAGTGTCTATAAAGGTCAAAGAGTTCAATATGTCCGATGTTCACTCTTGTTCCATTCCCTCGTTAGGTTGCAGCTGGGTCCAAAAGAATATTGCCTGGAGGCAGCTGATGGCGTTCAGGTAAGAGTCTGTATTACCAAACACTGTCCGGTAAAAGTTACATGAGTTTAACTTGCTGTTTTCTCTCCCTTTATAGTTGCGGCATAGGAAGATGCGGTAAATTAAAGAATAATACCTCCAGTGGTAAAGCAGGTAAGTCTATGGTGGCAAAGAGATTATCCTTGTTGGTTTTCTCGGCTCACCTTGTTATTCCTTTTGTTTTCCTCCCAGGTGCTGGGTTTCGACGAAGAAAATGATGGAGGCAGCGCTGAGTCGAAAGATGCGGTGGACTGGTGAGTATAACGTGGCGCTGCTGCTGGCGAAGCGACGCATGCTGAAATAATGTCCTTTCCCAGCTCGGAGATGTGTTGGGTCCGGAATCAGGTAAGGAATCAAATAATGTCTGTGATCTAACCTCTTCTCCTTTCTTTGCCTTTTGTCTAGGAGCTCCGGATTCGAGGCGGGTGTGGCAGAAGACTGGATGCTGACTTGCGGACACGGTGAGCGTCACGCTGCTGGATGCAGAATAACGCAAAGCATGGGCTGCTGTTCGGGCGTGGTTTAAAGTAGTCCCAGGTAAGAAGTTCCCCAGAACCACACCCGAGTGAAAAATAGTCCCTGTAATAAAATAGTCCCATCCAGGCCTCACGTTAGCTTGGACTCATTTGTAGCATGGTCTGCATAAGGTAAGTAAAGTCTATGAGCCTGGCGCCTATGGCGCCAGGACTGATTTCTATGATGAGCCTGGTGCCTAAGGTGCCAGGACTGAATCCAAACAGCCCCCAGCAGGGGCTGTTGGGGTTTTAATGAGTATCTGGATGCCTGCTCCCGGGGCTGATGGACTCGATCCGGATGCCCGGTGGTAGGCATCATGACAGTGGGTCCCTTTTTATGCATGGGTCACAAACCAGAGGATCTGGGATGGTCAGTCGTGATGAAGATCGGACCAACCGACAGTGGTTTGAACGACAAACACCTGTTGAGCATCAATGAACAAAAACTTATTTTCCTGACAAAGAGCTACCCTGACGGTCTGAATGAGGAAATCCATTGGAGTGTGTTCATTAATTAACCACCCGATCCTTTCCCACAACACGTCAATTAACCATTGACCGCCTTACCGTCAATTCGTTTCTGAGCCATACAGTTTGAGCACCATATCTATCCAGTACGTGATGTAGACCTACTCGCCAAACATCTAGGTACCATGTGCAGAAATTTGTCTTCCATATTCATCAGGACTTATGCCGTATCTGGGGTCTAGCCCGTATATTCAGACCTACAGGGCAACACCTTGTCCTTTCAATGCCACAAGCACGTATGTGTCCTGAGCCTTACCAATTTTCCTCTATTAATGCCTGAAAGCTAGTTCCATTTGCGCCTGAGCCGTGAACTTCCGGTATATTAATATGACATCCTGCTTTTCAGTTCATGATTCATGATGAACTGTTTAATACCTTTAGGAACTTATTAGACACCTTTAATCAGTACATGGACTGGTAGTCCAAGATGGCTGATCGTTTTTCACATGCCAAGATTTACTGATTCACCAGTCCGTCATTTATCTCAATAGTGTTGCCCTTTGTAACCACGGCTACATTGGTTGTGGTTTGCTGCGCTACTTCCCCTGTGGACTAATTAGCCATGGATCTTTCCACTTCTCCCCTGCGAACATTGTGAATCTGACATCCACTGACCTAGTAATATCTGTGTTCAACCTAACCACGGTAAGACCCAGCAACAGTTGTTCACGCTAGAGGCACCCACGCTACGTTTTTCGCATGCTCACCGTTGGAGCAATAGCATTTTAGCCTACTGCTATTTCAATGTCTTTAACACTATTGCTTATGACGGTGCGCTTTGAGGCATGCCAACCAGGAAATACTGATGCATTCTGGGTCTATACACAACCATTTATACTATGCACTCCGTTGAACTTACATTTATTTGGGCTAGCATACTGCACGTTCTCCACGCACACCCTCGCTCTTCGGGTGCTGTCATTAGCCTAATGTTACCACGGCTGTTCTAACCATGGACTTGATAGTCTGTAGCAAGCTGGTTTGAACTGAGACCTCAGTGCTCCATGTCGAGCCTTTTTACCTTGTCAGCTTGATTAACAACATGCATGTCATCACCCTTACCGAATACCCATGCAGCTATCCTGTTTGCACACTGCCCTTACACTTTGCACGTGATTAATGGGCTCTTCTTTCCACTCCATATAACTTTATGTTCACCAGGCACGTGAGGTACATGAACAGGTTTAGCAACATCTAATCCCCCTGGACATTTGATCTGAGTTGGCTCATCCCTGTTTTTAGGAATCCTCTCAGCCTTTGCCCCGCAATAACAGCTACTACATTTATAGGCACAATGTTGCCCTGATCTTCTGCTACGCACACTATAACTTCATATATTCTGAGTAAGTCTCTGTTTTTTTGACGGGATTTCATTGAGTCATAAAGATTTACATCAATGACATTAAGACACTATGTAGTCTACTGACACATGCATTATTTATATGTCTCTAGAGATACCATGACTGCCACACTAAGAGCAAAGCAGTTGTTACAGATGTTTTACTGAATACTACGAACGGTATGTATTACCTGTACCTTCTCCATGAATACATAAGGAAACGTGTTTTAGATGAAAGGCCCTTACACTGACAACATATCATGAATTTATCACTGAGGACATATGTGCACGATTGTATAATTACCATATGCTAGACCGCTTTTTGGGTCAGCTCTGTTTTGTTTAGTTTCCCCTAAAGAAGTTCCCACAGTTAACTGATCAATTTCAGTATAGAGGAACGAAACATGTAGGGATAGAGGGCAACATAAGATTAAGTGTTGTGTTAGACTATAATAATATGTCATGTGGCTCACAGGTATTTATATCTCCACATAATTATTAGAGGTACTATCCAAACTGATATCCTCTCTTGTTAACAACAATTGTGGTTTTTTTTTTTTTGCTTTACCAAAATGTGTGCTCTTTATTAACTATTGGAACATCATGCACAACTTGATCCTAGAATTTTACTGTATTATATATGCACTTTACAAACACCTGTGAGGAGTTCTACACAGGACACTTGATTTAACATTTGCTATTCTTGTATTATGGCTTTTAGCAAGGTTTTACATTTGTCTTTTATGTGTATTACAAATGTCGTATTGTTATCAATTTTTGTGATATAGGTTTTCACAGTGTCAGGATGAATTTTCCATGCACATTGTGTTCTCCTAAAACATTTATTGTGTGGCATTATGAGTGGTTTAGCTCCTTTCCCCCTAGGAACTGATATTTCCAAACCCTTTCAGCTATAGAGAGCTTTTTCTTTTCTGTTTATTCGCTACCTAAACCAGGTTTGCTCTTCTATCGCTGTCTAATACCTGGTATCCCTCTCTGGTTTTACCCGGGTCCATGAATGCAACCTGATGCTGCGTGTGCCACAAAGTTCCTTGTGCACAAAGTATTTCCAAGATGGTGTGTGTGCGAAGTTTTGCGATCTGATAATGGACCGCACTTCATGAATGAGCTATTTGAAAATATAGTTCTGTTATTAGGCACTAAACACAAGCTTACTTCTGCTTATCATCCACAAGAAAACAGGATTTGAGATAAATTAAATGACCTTTTGAAAGAGAGGATAGCAAAACATATAGTCACTTTAAAGAAGAGATGGCTCCATTGCCTACTGCTTGTGCCATATGCGCTGCAGAACCAACCAGGCTCAGATCATTATCTGACGTCCATTGAGTTAGTGACTGGATGCCGCATGAGAACTCCTCTCACTCCCTCAACAACTGCAAATACAGGTGCCCACAGTGTAGCAAGGAATTTAGGAAATGAAATGTATGATTATTTGAAAATAATAACTGAAAGTGTTATTTTATTGTCCCAACAGCTCCTGAACCGACGGGAGTGGTGAAGGGAATGCAAAAAGGATAAAATAGCCCAGTGATTTGGAAATGATGCTCAAGCCACTAAGTTTATACCAAGGGGACCAGGTACTGGTGCGTAAATTCGTGCACACCTGGAGTACCCCTCATTTTGAGGGGCCCCATGAAGTGGAGGAAGTGAGCCTTACTGCTGTGAAACTACAAGGAAGGCGAGTGTCGATACATTTACATGATGTCAAACCCTTAAAAGGAGAAAACCTGACCTCTCCTGCAGCTACCCCTACTGAAGCAAGTGAAGAATTTCAGCATGTCCAGACAAGATCCAGGCCAATAAGCCAAGACATGGAAAAGGAAGAAGAAGCAACTCTTTTAGATTAGGGTTTCTTAAGGACTGAAGGACTTGCAGTTATCCTGAACACCTTCCACAGACTAGGATCAAAGAGAGAAGGTTACAGAAGCAGTAGAAGTCAGAAGAAAAGAAGAATACTTTATTTTCTTATGCTACCCATTCTACACACATTCTTGCTCACAGTTTTTGCATATATATTGCAGTCTTACCCAGCCTTGATAAGAAGATATACCGATACAGTGACATATCACAGTAATCCTAAAAATAACATTATTGTTTTGAGAATTATATCAGTAATTATTTTACAGTTTTTGTTATAAATTCATGAATTAGCAATAATTGAAACACTTGATATATCTATTAAACATAATCGCAGAAATGGAAATGTTTCAAGAGGTAAGAACTGTACCTCCACGATAAAGATGTACTATACGTAGGATAGATTTTTTAGGTATTTTGATTTTAGTTGTGCTCCTTATTACATTGGCATTCATACACATTATAAGCAGAGGTGAGCAAGAACATAAGACATTTCCCATTATCCACATTGTCCTTATTAAGAATACAAAAACCCCACTGATTCCTGATAATAAAAGATATTTTTCTCGAATAAAGAGAGATGCTGAGAGAGACAATGAAAGTATACATACATACTTAGATAGATCGGCTCATCTTGCTAATAATCTATGGTACCAGCACATGAACAGATGGGAGAAAGAACATCAGAAGATAGTTGTTAAATCAGTTCCTTAATACCATATGCATGGATGCTGCAAGAACATTTATTACAAGAGAAATGTATTCAAACAATGGAAAATGTCTCAGTCATCTGGCAGAATGTATTACCAGAGAACAATTTGAAGGAAAATGGCCAACTCTGATATGAGGATCTAGACAGACTTTTCCATACAAAGATACATATGTGAAGTTAAAGAGAAACAAGACTGGACTTGGATGGACAAAAAAACATGTATGTATCCATTGCAGTATGGAGAAAAAATACAAACTGTCGAAATGAAAAGAATTAACTGCTCAGGCAGGACTGGAAAATCAGGAGAGCCTGGATGCTGGGAGAAAGCACAGATGTTGGTGTATGGGCGTATAGCAACTGATAGTGGATCGGAAGATGGAATAATAAAATGCCCTGCACATTTATTGAAGAAAGAAGAAATCCACAAGGTGCAAATGGTGATCGATGAATGACTGTAACCATAGGCAAAGTATGCAAAACTACTAATCTGGGTTGACAACGAAGCAGGGCGACTGCATATTTTACAATTGAAGAATGCAAAAACCTGCTTCAAAAATGATGGCAAGGTCTATATTGGGAAGAACAAAGGTTGTGGAGAAATAATTGAAGTGCCAGGAATGAATGAAGGAACTGCAGTTCTAATGGATCGGTATTGGGCCTGTGGATCTAGAGCCTGCATGCAGTTGTCTAAAGATTGGGGAGGAGTGTGCTCCATTGTACATGCACATGTCCCAGTGCTAGTGATTGCCCAAACTGACCTCCATATTGAGGTATTGTGGAGTTCCCAAAAATGAATGAATACAACAGATGGAAGAGATAATTTACGGGGTAATTCATAGAATTCAGCGCACAAGTGGCGCACGCGGCTGGCGCACAGTGTGCGCGTGCGACTTTCTGCGCCAGCCGCGTGTGCTAAAATCCATTTCCGCGCACAGCGTATTTTAGCATCCAAAACCAGCCGTGGCGCAGAGTGGCGCAGCGACCCTGCAGCAGCGCCAGTTACGCTCCCAACCCCTCCCCGTGCGCCATGCACAGTGCACAAATCCCGTACATGGCACACAGGCCCCGAACCACGAAAACGCCAGTAAAACTCCCCACGCACCCCTCCAAATACATGTACACGCCGGCGCAGGGAGTTTCCCACGCGATTGGCCCTGTGCGAGCGGGGTACGTGTGTGACTGTGGTGCGCGGTAACTTTCACACGCGATTGGCCCTGTGCGAGCGGGGTACGTGTGTTACTGGGGTGCGCGGGAACTTTCACACGCAATTGGCCCTGTGTGAGCGGGGTATGTGTGTTACTGGGGTGCGTCGGAACTTTCACACGTGATTGGCCGTGTGCGAGCAGGGTACGTGTGTTACTGGGGTGCGTGGGAACTTTCACACGCAATTGGCCCTGTGCGAGCTGGGTACGTGTGTTACTGGGGTGCGTGGGAACTTTCACACGCGATTGGCCCTGTGCGAGTGGGGTACGTGTATTACTGGGTGCGCGGGAGGCTTCACACGCAAATTTGCTGTCAGAGCGGGTTACGTGTATCTAGTGTGGTGTGCGGGGAGTCCTAAATGTGAATTGGCAGTGTAGGTCCTCCCAGGTGTCCCTCTACCCCCTCCACGGCCCCTGCAGGCAGCCCACACCACAGGGGACTACCCTGCACCCCTGGACATGGCCGCAGGCAGCCCGTCCACCATGGCCATGCCACCCAGCCAGGCCACGTGTCACATTGCACTCACCAACTCATGTCCCCCTGCACCCCCATCCCCCATCAGTGAGGGGCATCTGCCAGCAGGCCCCCACTCATGTCCCCCTGCACCCCCACCCCCCAACAGTGAGGGGCACCTGCCAGCAGGCCCCAACTCATGTCCCACACATGTCCCCCTGCACCCCCACCCCCCATCAGTGAGGGGCACCTGCCAGCAGGCCCCCACATATGTCCCCCTGCACCCCCACCCCCCATCAGTGAGGGGCACCTGCCAGCAGGCCCCCGCTCATGTCCCCCTGCACCCCCACCCCCCATCAGTGAGGGGCACATGCCAGCAGGCCCCCATGCATGTCCCACACATATCCCCCTGTACCCCCACCCCCATCAGTAAGGGGCACCTGCCAGCAGACCCCCACTCATGTCCCCCTGCACCTCCACCCCCATCAGTGAGGGGCACCTGCCAGCAGGCCCCCACTCATGTCCCACACATATCCCCCTGTACCCCCGCCCCCATCAGTGAGGGGCACCTGTCAGCAGGCCCCCACTCATGTCCCCCTGTACCCCCACCCCCCATCAGTGAGGGGCACCTGCCAGCAGGCCCCCACTCATGTCCCCCTGCACCCCCACCCCCATCAGAGAGGGGCACCTGCCAGCAGGCCCCCACTCATGTTCCCCCTACATGAAATAAAGATGCACAATCATGGCCCACTTCTACACCAAAATACCACAGCACGCCACCCCATTTCTGAGATGCAATGATTTCCCAATCCAACCCACACTGACATGCCCATCTCAAGACACAAACCAAAAGTCAACTATGTACATCAACACATGTCCGTCACACACACACATTCATTGGCATTGATTATGTAAACCCACATTTTAACATGCATTAACCCAATGAGCAAATCCCACACATGGAACTAAAATATGAAAATGTATTTTGTACAAAAATAAATTAATAAAATGAAAGCATAACAAAATAGCACACATGAAATGAAAAGCATGTGCAAAAGAAGAGTAAATGAAAAGTATAACCAATACAAAGAATTCCAAAAGAAAAATAGTCCAAACTCTCCCTCCACCAAAGCAAATCCAAAGGAAACGTAAAAAAGAAATCCATTGATCCATGGTGAAATCAAAAGAAAAAGTTCAAAATAATCCATTGTCCAACTACGTACAATCCATTGTCCAAAAGAAAAATCCATTAATCCATGTTCAAAATCAAAATCAATCCAACGTCCAACTATGTACAATCAAATTTCCAAGGGTCCATGAGCCCAACAAAACAAAGGAAACCTATGTAATAACCTACCTAACAAAAAAACTATTTACAAACGTGTGGGGCATAGTCCAAAAGCCCCAAAATAAAGAAAAAAAAGGAAACCTAACACTATAAACTATTTATAATGGCGACGGGCAAGTCCTGCGGCTCACTCAGTGATGTTTTCGGCCAGGGCATCATCGAACTCCATGTCTATTTGCTGGAGGTCGGCCTCTGTCCTGGCCCGAGGTCTCGCAGGGAGGCACTCATTGCCTGTTCCAACTCCCTGCGAGTCGCCTCGAGGAACTCTGCCCACCTCAACGCCCGACTCATGGAGAACTCCGCCCTGACCATGGTGAGCCGTGCCTCTTCCGCCCGCCGCCGCTCCGCACCTATACACTGGCCCAACCGCAGCCACAAGGAAGACACATCCATTCCAGGGTTCTCCTACCCTCTGGCCGATGCCTGCCCCCCTGATGTCGATGGCCCAGAGCCATCATTGCTCCCACCTACAGCCTGCTCCTGCTGCTGTCCATGTGCCCTGTCCGATGATGCCTGCACATCCTCCATCAGCTGGTCTCCAGTTGTGGTGTTCACCCCTGCTGGACCGCCGACTCCCGACTGTGGCAGGGATCGGATCACCACCAAGCTGGCTGTCTTGGTCAGGCCAGGTCCACAGGGGGCCCTGGTAGAATCTGGGCCGGAAGACGGCAGGGAGAATGACTGGTGCATAGTCTCCACAGAGGAGGAGAGGTCCACCATAGTGCGCGTCACATGTAGGAACCCACCAACCAGGGCCCCTCCCAAAAGTACCACGTCGCAACGCTGCTGTTCGTGATGGTGTGCTTTCTCCACCCAGGAAGAACGCACGTCATCACGAATGTCACACGTGCGCAACGCGACACCAATCAGGACTGAGCCCATACGTTCATTGGACACCTTGTCCTCAGGTAGTGGAGGGGCAGATGACATGGCAATCTCCCCTACCTGCGGACGGGCCTGGGATGGGGCATCCCTGCTGGTGCATGGTGGTGCAGTCACAGGGTCAAGGACAGGGACATGCACAGGCCCCTCTGCGGTGACCTGTGCTGCCTCCTGACCCTGGCCCTGGACTGCACCACTTGACCCAGTGGTACTAACCCCACCAGGCCCATGTGCGGCTCAGTAGCGGGCTCCTCCTCCTCTATGGAGACCACCAACCTAGATCTCTCCCTACCGTCTTCCGCCATTGCAAGCCCCTGTGGGGGCTCACCCGGCCCTTCCGCCACAGCTGTAGTGGCAGATGCGGCACCAGCCCCCTCGCTCCCGGATGATAGCAAGTCATGGGAGGGTGGCTGGGCCTTGCGTCACCGCCCAGTGGAGGCATCCCCGCCGCTTGGCTCCACAGCGACGTCTCTGCCCTCTTCTTCACTTGACGCTGCGTAGAGGGAGACATAGAACACAAGCATCAGGGTACAGTACAATATTTGCCTAGACAGGAATCAGTAACACATGAGTGGCAGTGTCTAACGTCACTTCCATCCTGTCCCTCCACAACACATGGGTGAATGCACGCAACACACATGCATAAACAGGCACGGCGCCTGCAATCAACATCAGCATCCATGTACAAGGGCCTCTATTAATCAAAATGTTGCCTTCAAACTCACATGCATCATGGTTCACACTGATCCCATGCACACACATCACCGGAGGGTCATGCATCATGCCTTGTACACCACAGACACATTGGATAGACACAGTGCATACAACGGTGACGGCACTGCATGAGTGAATGTACACATCATCACGGACATGTGTTATGAATCCATGGTGTATCAAAGTCATAGACACACTTCTCAGACACACACACATGTGTACCATACATGTACATGACAGAAGCACCCATCCCTCACACCCCCACCATGTGCAAGAACAGACACTGACATGTTTTCATGTGTGCATTTGCCATACAGCTCCCCATGTTGCATTGGAACTCATGCACCAACCATGGTTCGCACATTGCTGGTCTCACATGCATGAACATGATGTCCCTGCACACACACATCCATACATGGCCCATGTCACACATACAGGCAAGTATCAGACTACCAGCACACTGCAACATGCCCTGTCCCACACAACAATGCTTGGCCACTTACTGCTTAACTCCAGACGGTTCTTCCTCCGAAGGATCTGGGCGTGGAGCGCTGGGTGTACGTGTTCCAGGACCCTCATCTGGATGTCACTCATGCTGACCCGGCCCCCCTCTGCAAGGCGCCGGGCCTTGTGGAGGGTCCTGGACCTGAAGTCCTCCCAGCGCTTCTTGACGTGCTTGATGTCGCGGGTTGCCACCCCCTCCGTATTGATGGCAACCACTACGTCATCCCAGATCCTCTCCCGTCCTTCCTTGTTGGCGCGTGATGTTCTGAAGAGGGCATCAGACTGCCCCAGACATGCTCCACAAGGACACCAACTTCCTTCACACTGCCTCTCTGGCTGGGCGCCGCCAGTGGTCTCAGACGGTTTTTGCCCCGACATGGCGACCCCCGAGGCAGGCGTGGGTGGTCAACTAGGTCCTGAGGCTGGGCTGTGGAGCGATGGTATCCCAGTCGGCAGTCTTCTGTTCCAGCAGGGGTGGACACAGCAACTGGAACCCTGGCTGATGTGCAGGCACCAAATACCAGGGCACGTGGGCAGCAGGCAGGCAGGCAGCAGCAAATGGCAGGTGGGAGCATGCTCGGGGTTCTGGGGGGCAGTAATTCGGCCTTCTGGGCTGGAGCGTGGTCTTCCGTGTGTTGTTGCGTGGCCAGCTTGATTTGGCACGTGAAAATCTTGCTCGTCAGTGTGTAATTCGAGAGAAGGCCCTTAGCGCGTAAGCGCTTCAGCACACGTATGCGGTTTCATTGGACCAAAGGCCCTTAGCGCATAAGAGCATCTGTGACGTGACGCGCGCGGGTGTTTCCCTCGTGACGTGGCCATAGTGGCTCATGGCGCGTGAAAAAACTGCACGTCTGCGTGTGAATGCGTGTAATCCGAGGAAAGATCTACGCATCTGTGACGTGACGCGCGGGCGTTTCCCTCAGCACGGGTGCATGTGTACACGTCCAAAGACTGCACGTCCGAGTGTCAGCTCGTGTAATTGGAGGAAAAGGCCTTAGCGCGTACATGCGTAAGTGACGTTGTGTGTGTGGGCCGGTTTAAAAGGTACATGTAGGACCCCATTTCCTTGTACTTGCTTTTCGTGGAGAGCGAGTGGGTGAATTCTGTACTTCTTGTCGGTTCACACGCGATTACTTCACAGCGTTTCAAGTTAGTACTCCATGTTACCTCTGACAGCGTACATTTTTTTTGTTGGGCCTGTTTCCTCAAACAGCGTTCTCTACTTCTTTTGTCCTGTCTCCTCAGACAGCGTACAATTCTTCTTTTGGTGGGGGTGTGGCCAACGCACACACGTGAGTCTTTTTCACGTTCTTTTTCCAGGCAGACGGTGAGTCGCGCACGTATTTACCAACTGGGCTTGTCTCGTGTGTCGCGTACCCCTTCAGAGGTCATTGTAGACTGCGTGTAACACGCGTACGTTTATTTTTGTGTTTCTGGGTGCCACAGCATAGTGCGGGTTCTTTTTTCCATGCACGTGGTCTACGAGGGGTTGCGTGCACGTTACTTTTTGTTTTCGGGGTGCCTGTGCGTTGCGTGACCCGTCATCTTCCCCCAGGGGTCACAGAGAGAATTGCTAGAGCACTAGGGTACGAATTCCATCTAGTACCCTACCCCTTTCACCCCCAATTGCCCAGGACAAATGTTTACTGCAACTCCCATACGCACAACAACATCAGTGCCATGGTTGCGAGGCGACCAAGCAGTAAGGGAGGCAAAGGTGGCCGACTTCCAAAAGGTGGGCGTGGTGGGCACGGTAGGGGACATGGCCAGGATTTGCAGGGTGCCCCTAGACCCCCAAGTGTGGAGGACCAATCAGGGACACCCATGCCCCCCCCCATGGTTGAGGGAAACGTGGCTGACACCATCCCAGCTCAGCTCTTGTTGGACCAGCCCATTGTGGCACCTGACCCAGCACAGGATGACTCCCAGGCTGACTTCCAGGTCAGCAAGACTAAGCCACGTGTGGCGGTGCAAGTTGGTGTCACCAGCCCACGTGGATCTGGGGCAGCGATGTCATCTGCTGCCCCAAGTAGACAGGGTGGGGAGGCTGCAGGGGCAGCTGCAGCTCTATCCACCCCATCTCTGAGTCTCCCAGCCGGGACAGTGGCGGTCCAGGTCAAACCGACGTTGCCCCTGCCAACATCACACTTCAGCCAATGCCTGCATCAAGACCTATGGTCATTGTGCATTCGCACACTCCTAGTACCCAGTCCACCGGCACTTCTGCCCCTACTGACCAGAGCGGCGTAAGCCACTCAGGCGCCGTTCCACCTTTGAAAAAGAGGAAGAAGGGTGCTCTGGCAGTACAGGCTGAGACCCCAGACACGGCTACAAACTCCGGCACGTCATGGAAGCCTAGTTTTAATGACGCCGAACTTGATGCACTTGTGACCTATGTGTCGGCTAATAGCCGCGAAATGGTGGTGACTGCAGGGTACAAGACCATACCTGGTCAATGTAGGGCATACTGGCAGACCATCACGGACCGCATAAGTGCCCTTGAATTTGTGAGGCGCACAGCTGATGATTGCTACAGGCGGTGGAATGACCTGAAACGCAGAGCAAAGAACAAGCTGGCCTCAAATCATGCCGCTACTCTGGTGACTGGCAGTGGGTCTCCACCAGAGGACAACAAACTCACTGAACATGAGTCTGTTGCTGGGACCTTCGTCGCAGAGGAACAGATCCAAGGCATGGGAGACCTACCTGATTACGATGCATTGTCCGGTGAGTGCCCATGCATGTGTGTGTGATCCATGTGTATGTTGTTTGGGTGACGGGTTCTGATTAAGTGCCAGGTGAGGGTGTGTACTCCTGAGTGTTATGGGTCACCCATGTGCTTCCTCTGATACATTCACGTGCCTTTGATTTGGGTATGACAGTATCCCTTCTGCCCATAGTAGCCAATTAGCCCCACATTACTGCTGTTGCGCTTGAACTATCATCTTGCAACAACATTGTTCTGATTTTTTCTGTTCATTCAGGCTGATTGTTTAGATCATCCCATTTTTAATATGCTTTTTTCATCACTAATGCCACATATGTGACATGCTTCTGTCATTGTTTACACCCCACATTGTGCAACATGTGTTACCTGGTTATGTGAATGATTAGACCACTCAGGGCGAGAGAGTATTGGCCTGCTGAAATGTATTTTTAGGGCCTGTTTGCATGTGGAACATGATAGTTGTTTCCTGTCATGTTGAATTGACCAACCATTGATGTGTACATCTGCCTACAATCACTGTATTATTGTACACTGGATGTGTTGCAGTGTGAGGCACATGCATATTTTGCAACACTTTTCTGTATTTATCTTCTCATCATGTCCATGTGACATGGATGTGTGACAGTACTCATTCACTGACATATCGCTGTAGTTGTCTAATTTACCATGGCTATGCTAAATGACATCTGTGTGTTGGCATGTGTCATGTATGTGTAATGGACATGCCACTCACAGGCTGATGTGTGATGCCAGTACTACACAACATGCTGGGAATGTGTTGCTTTTCCATCTTAGTGTCCTCATTGTCTGCCTTTTTGACTCCCCTTCAAATTCATTGACAGTGCATGCATGCCAGGGTTATAGTCATGTGGCACATGTGTAAACCATGTACAGGATCTCCGTCTTGTCAGGCCTATGTGTGTGCTATGGTGCTCATGCCTGTTTCCTTTTGTTGTATTTCATGTTTTTGCAGGTGACGACGCACTTGATGCTGGTGAGGTTCAGGAGATGGTGCAGACCCAGGAGGATTCTCTGCCATGACCAAGCACCAGTGGGGGACGTGGTGTGGTGGTGGGTAAAAACACTTTGGTACTGCAGACCATACTGTCGAGGGTGTCTCTGGGTGCAGCTCCCCAGACCTCTATTCAGGTGCTGAGTCGGATGATGAGACTTATGTGCTGTCGCAGGTGAGTGCTTCTGGCAGGGATTCTGTTCTGTCCAACCCACCTGCACCAGGGGTAGAACCCTCTATGGGGATGTCAGTGTTGGTAGGTCCGCCTTTTGCGGTTACGATGCAGGGTCACACTCCACAGCATCTGATCCTGTTCCTGGGCCAGCAGATCAGAGGGGGAATGCAGTCCAGCAGCCTCAGGCAGTGCCAGGGCATCACACGAGGCCATGCGTACAGAAGTGCAGGCAACCTGTGAAGTGCAGCATGGGGATCTCCACACTTTAATCCTCCAGAATCAGACCTTCCAGACCTGCATGTGCCACCACCTCCTGAGGCAGCAGCAGAGGGTGAAGAGAGCGACAGCAGTTCTCCAACAATGGCATAGCCTTGTAGGCCATGAGCCCATGGAGGTATTTTTCTTTTTGCAACATCCACGCAGGTGGGTGTTGGTGTGCACCCTGTGCTCGAACCCCCTGGGTGGCCTCCCCCCAGCCCCCACATGGCCATTTTTTATTTTTCTTTTTTCTTTTACAGTGTGTTGCCTTGTGTGGCTCCCGTGGGCATCCACTGTATTCCGGCTGGGCACATGCAGGCTTGTCCTGAGTTTGGGTTAGATGCTTGGGTTTGGGACACACACACCCCTCCTGCTTCCCGTTTCCATGAGCTTGCAAAGGGTGTGACCAAGTGACAGTGACTTACACAGTGACACTGGGCTCCCATGAGCTGTGTGGGCAGTCTGTAGTCAATACTGTGTGGACATCCCTAGTGGGTATTGTTGTTGTATTGTACACTGTATGGTGTATTGATATGTGCTTGTGCATCCATGTCTTCATGCTGATTTGCAGGTTCCTTCCTCATGTCTTCACAAGGCCGTCTCCTTTGCAGATGTAGTTCATGTTGTATGCAGTCCACTGACACATTTGTGTGGCAGCAACACTCTGGAGTTGGAAGGGGTCGATGTGCTGGCTTATTGAGGTTGTATGACTTGCATTACTTTGAGTTTGTACTGTCAAATTATGGCAATGTTTCATGCTGTGTTGCTGTATTGTGCTGCTGGTAAGTATTTGGTCATGTGTGCTGTTTGTCATTGATTACTGGGAGCATATTGTCTGTGGGCAGTTTCCATTTGGGACAGTGCACTTTGTGACACTTGTGTCATGTGTTGTGCATTGCTTTGTTTGCTTTCACATTGCAGGACATGCCATGGTGTGTTGGGTGGCAGAGATGGGGAGGGGTTGGGTGACATGGCGCTATTTTCATGTTGTATTTTGCAAGGGGGTAGTCGTTCATGCAGCATAAAAGTGTGTTTTTTTGTGACACAGCATTGGTTGTCTTGCACCAGGTAGGGATGCACACAATATAACACTTCCAGGTGACCAATCTCAGGCTGGTATGGTTGTGACAGTTGACTGTCCCTTATGTCATCATCATTGATTGTCAGCTGGTATGTGCCAGGGCTGTGTGCACTCCACAGGGGTGTGATTTTAGGTGAAGTATTTAGCCACCAGCTGCGTACGGGCTGCCTCACCACGTGCCCTTTCCCCTCCCATGCACAGCGGCCGTGCTTGTGGTTTGGGATGTGGGGGTACCGCCATGTCCACCGGCAGGCCCCGGCGTGTTGCAACGTTGTGCAGGACACATGCTGCCACTATGATCCTGCACACTACTGGGGGCGCATATAGCAGCTGCCCACAAGTGCGGTCAAGGGAGCGAAAGCGTGACTTGAGCACTCCGAATGTGCGCTCCACTATGCCCCGGGTTGCAATATGGGCTACGTTGTATCTTACCTCGGGTGGTGTGGTGGGGTCCGAATTGGCATCATGTGGGTGCTCAGTGAGTAGGCATTGTCCCCTGGGGAGGTGTTGATGGGTATCATTTGTGGGGTTGTGACATTACTCAGTATCTGACATGCATGCATGTGCAGGGGCATTTATACTCACCAAGCAGCCATGTATCACCATGCCGCCCAGCTTCTAGGTCCCGGTTTAGGGTTGACATTCTGTAAATGAAACTATCATGGGTGGACGCTGGACAGTTGGCATATACTGAGGTGATGATTCCCTTGGCATCACATACTACCTGCACATTGATGGAATGCCAGTGCTTGCGGTTCCTGTAGCTGTGCTCAGTTGCCCTGGGAGGATGTAGAGCCACATGGGTGCAGTCAATGTCACCTAGCACTTTGGGAAAGTGTGCCACCCCGTAAAAATCCTGGACGACAGCCTGCCTTTCTGCAGGTTTTCTGGGCAGGTATATGTGCCTGCGGACTGATGGGCGTGCAGTCATGATGGCCAACACCTGGTGCAGGCAGCGTGACTGCGTGGCCTGTGACACCCCCCCCACTATGGCACTTGTCCGCTGAAATGAACCAGTGGCCAAGAAGTGCAGTACATTGAGCACCTTTTTCAAGGGGCTCAGTGCTTGGGAGCACAGGGTGGGTGGTGTGAGGTCATCTTCCCACTCAACCACCAGGTCGAGTCTTATGTGAGGTGGAAACCTGTACCTCCCATACACCTGGTCATCAGGCATCCCAAAAAGGCTGGTTTTGGGTGTAAAAATTCTGGGCCTGACTATCCTCCTCCTCCTCCTGCGGTATCCCACGACCACTGCTGTGAGGAACGGTATATTCATCTTGGCGTCTGAGCTTGTTTGTTGTTTGCGCGCACTTTTATGCTGCGCGGGTCCACATACGCCTGCTTCCTGCTGTCGTACGTGTTTCCGGATTAGCGCGTCTTTTTTGGCGCACGCGTTAGCCCCGTTCGATTCCATGAATACGTGTTGTAGGCACGCGTGTGGGCGTTCCGCACATTTGCCTCCTGTACTTCCCCCGTGACGCCCACATTTTCACGCATTGTTCCCCATTCTGCGTGTTACGCCCGGTGTTACGCCTACTTTTGTTGTGTTTGCTTCGCTATGTGCGCTTTCGCACGCTGTTTGAAGACATGTGCGCCAGCGTGTGCCACGCAGGATTTTAGCGCACATCCACGGATTTACACGCGCACAGACTTCCATGAATCGCTGTGGGCGGGTTTTGCTGCGATTTTCGCACTTGCGCTGCGATTCGCATGCTTTCGCACGCTTGCGCGGGAATTTTCAGCGCACATTAATTCCATGAATCGGCCTGTTAATTTTTGCCCACTAAAAAGATCATTATTTCTCATCAAAATCAATAAAGGCTTATGAAGGCATTGCTGATTAACACACATTATTCAGAAAGACCACCATGATAATGACATCTATATTTATACTAGGACTACAAGCTGCAATGAATGGCAAGTGGTTACAGATCACTAGGTGAGAATTGATGCAAACAATTAATCCAACGATAAAAGGATTCAATGCAATCAAAGAAGAATTGAGAGTCATTAGGCTGATGTCCCTCCAGAAAAGGTGTGTTGTGAATCTGATAACAGCAATCAAAGGAGGCGTCTGTGCCAATGTCATGCCATCTTGCTGTATGTTTATACCATCTCATGATGGAGAAAATTGAATACTGACAGAAGCAATAACGATGTTAACAACCCTGCATACAAAAATGGAAGACAAAGCTGATGAGACGGCAGGAGACGATTGGTTCTTTCTCATCTCTGTTTTCATGTATTGCATCCTGGTTGGTGAATTCTTTCAAATTACCTGGAGCCATACTAGGGTTACTGTTGCTAGGATTCTGTCTCATAACAATCATCGTGGGACAATGTCAGAAAACAGCTAAGAAAGCGATTGGAATGAAGATTATGATTGACATAAACAGTGGCACTGGAGAGAAAATGCAGACTGAAGAAAATACTTGAGAAAATATTAATAATATTTATCTTGTACCTCCAGGAACAAGGTTTTACTATCCCCAAGATCAGAAGAGATATGTGAGGTGATGGATATTCTGTTCACCGACAGAGGATTGTTGAAATATGAACTGGATTGTCGATGAACATTTCAAGAATGCAGGTCACCTGGGGGGGGTGACAAAGATATGGGTCCCAAAGAAAAGAAAATATGATGAGATGATAGAAGAAGATGCAGCAGAAATTGTGGAAGAAGAGCAAATAAAGAGTAGGGTGGAATATTCAACCAAATGGGGGAATGTACAGGGGCAGACGGATACCTCTTCTCTAGTCCCTGCCCCCTCACCACCGTCCTGTTGGAATAGCAGATGAAGAGCTACAATTGGGAACCCATGTCCGAGTTTATACGACATGTCCATATCACGTCGATTATATGAAAGACGATATGCACTCAGACAGCCATTCAGAAGCTACCCTCACGTTGAAACAGTGGAAGGAAGTTACCAAAAAGGATGTCCACTGTCAAAGTGGCAGAATGCGGTTATGGGAATCATGGATGAACTTTGTGTAAAAGTCTGACAACAACAACATGATCTCAAGAAGAAGAAGAAGAAGAAGAAGAAGAAGAAGAAGAAGAAGAAGAAGAAGAAGAAGAAGAAGAAGAAGAAGAAGAAGAACTTTATTGTGACCTAGTTGAAATTGAACTTTGCACAAGGTTTTAAATTAACACAATGTAACACATTCATACTCATACTAATAGATACTCCATCTACAATTATTCAATCATCAATACTACATACATACATATACCTAACTCATAAAAATTGTAAAACATGAAATATAAAACAGAACATAAAATACATAGGTATTAAACCAATTTCACCCAAATGTCAACAGTTTCATCTTGAAAAGACACATACCCAACAATAATGTAAAATGTACCATAATGCTGAAATCTAAAATGCATAAAACTTACTTCCATATAAAAGTCATACAAAAGCGTTACAACTTTATGGCCTTAACACCATAGGTCATATATTTCTGGCTTACCCTCACCCCTACTATTCACTGGGGGGCCACCACTGCGTCACCTGAAGCCACACCAGATGTAAGGCAATCTGCAAGGAAATGGATTCAGTTTTTAAACAATCATTCCTTAAGGTTTCTGTAATAATAGCCTCATATCTATGAAGCAGACTCCTCGGAGCACAAATATATGTGGGGCCCATGTCTGCGCACTGCGTCAAAATATGTCTGGCAGTCTCACTTTTTTCTGGGTTTTTACAGATACCACAGTACCTTGCTTCTAGGGCAAGTTGTTTACGTGGGCCGGACACATCCAAGACAGGAAGTTGATTCATTCTAATCTGTAACATGAACCGCCTAACTTCTCTATCTGGGCATATTAATAAATAGGGCCGGGTTTTCCTATACCAACGCACCACATTTACAATTGCCTCATATCCATTTAATTTATACAGGAGTGTATAAATACTGTGCCAATAAAATCTACTGAGATACCTCACGAAGGCCTCCTTCAGTGAAGCAAACAGTGTTCCCAGCTCATAGTTAGGAGCCCAATCGGTCTTCTCAAATATGTCAAGGTTTATATTTGTGAAATTGCTGCCCCTATAGGCCACTTCTTTGTCACTACTGTCTCCCAGCCAAGCTAGCAGAGCACAGCACAACAGCTGCCTGCCTTATGGCCATACCCCTGAGTGATGTCAAACCTAATTCAAGATGTAGGTATTCCATAGTGCAAGAGGAACTAAGGTTCAAGACTGTGCGCCAAAAGAAGCCATCTATTGTGTTTAACCAGGCAAAGTCCTGCATGGCCAGGGCTTCCATCCGTAAAGGACTGTAGGGCAGTGGCATTGTTTGTGTAATGTTATGATACCTTTGATAGAGTATCCAGCATATTCATGCACACACTTTCGTACTTGTAGGTTCAGTTGTTTGGCCCTCCTGACTTTATTTACAATGATCCGGTCATACCCAGACAAGGCATTCAGTTCCAGACCCAAATATGGGTAAGATGGAACATAGTCTATCGTATACAGACTAGATTCCATCTTAACTTTGTGGACATTCCTTCAAGATATTTACATGATCTTAGTCTGTCCAGGTTAATGGCCAGTTCATTCTTGTTACCACATATTGTCAATTAATTGAGCAAGTTCTTCATGCCCACTAAAGTATGGTCGCATATAACATTGCAACTACTGGTGCCAAGTCGATCTTAGGGGGCAGATGCCTTTCGCATGCAGGCATGATGTCGGATATTTACAGATTAAACAGCAGGGGAGCCAAAGCACAACCTTGCTTGGCTCCTCTATTGATTCCAATAAATGATGTCACTGACCCTCCATTATCCAACCTGACACAGGTCTGATTGTTACTGTAGAGCAGAGTTAATATTTAATATTTGCAGCAGCCATAACGGGCAGTCCAAATTGCCAAATTTAGTCCAAAGTATCTCCATATATATACTTGGTCAAAAGCAGATTTAAAATCCACAAAGGTCACATTGACGCTAAGCTATTTCCATGAGTGGATTGGATAAGGAAATCTAATGCTGTGATGTTATGGGTAGTCCCTGAACCTGGGCAAAATCCTGTATGAAGCCGGTGGAGGATATTATTCACAGGTAAGTGAGAAAAAGAGTCAAAGCTACCCTAACCAAAGGCGTGACATAGGGTCACCAGGTTTTGCAGAGGAGCTAGGTAACTACTAGCTCAATAGACAAAAAACCCATGGATGCGAGAATGACAACAAATGTTTTTTTTTATTTTACACTAACAGAGAACAAAACAAATATACAAGCTGCACCGTGGCGCTGAATATATGCATTATTGAGCATATTTTTGTCTGTGTTTTTGTGAGTTAGTAGGCAGAGTGACAAACAGTATAAATTTCAAGTATTGTTTTAAATGACAATACATTTAACATTGTTTAACATTGTCGTCACACTATGTCACGCCTTTGGTTAGGGTAGCTTTGACTCTTTTTCTCACTTACAGTATCTCCCACCCTCTTGAGTCAAGCCCCTTTACAAAAAAAGAGGGTCGCCCTTATATCTCTCTTCCGGATATTATTCACATCCACCCATTTCTCTATTTCTTTTAGGACCATTGTTGCAAACAGTTTGCCGGTGATGTCCAACATGGACAACAGCCTGTAGTTGTTAACATCCATGTGCTCCCCTTTCTTATAAATGGATAAAAAGACAGACTGCTGCCATGAGGTCAGAATCGCATGCTCTCTGCACAAGCGGGCAAACAAGATAAGCATAACATGTGCCCAATTCTCAGTGTATCCTTTTAAGGTCACATTAGCTAGTCCATTAGACCCTGGAGCTCCTGATTTTTTAAACATGTGTTTATAGCTAACACAAGAGTCTTCTTGTTAATTTCCGGAGGTCAGGTCAAATCAGCCCGTGGGAATAAACTTGGGGCTGAGGAGTCTTAATATTTTGTGCAGATATGGGCGCACCAGGCTGCTTCTGAAATCGGGTTAGCATAGTTCTCATCTATTTCCCCCCCTGGCTTTTGCTAGTTATTTCCACATGGCTCCTGAATACCGTCTTCCATATAGTTGGACACATTGTTCCCATTTCGAACTTTTAATAATGTCTTTATGATTTTTTAACCAAGAACATTATACCTTTGTGGTTTGCGCAATTTGAAGCACAGAATCCCCCAATTGCCCATTTTGTGTTATTCGCAACCTAAGGCAGAGAATGTCCCCACACATAAGGCGCTTACGGTCTTGAATCTCTACATCAAACACTCACTACTGTAGGTGCTCTATTACAGCCCCCCTCTTCACACGCCAGATTTGAGAGCCATGCCTTGATTTCATTAGCCTTTTCAATTGAAATCACACTGTTGCAAAACCCTTGCACACAGTTTGCCAATTTTTAGCTCAGTCCAACAAAGTTGGTTCCCTGCATAATTTGTTTCAACAATACCACACTTGGGGATCTCAGTTTCCCTCGCATTCACGTTTAGGTCAAGCATCAGCATAGCAAGGTCACTGTATGCGTTAGAAACAGATCTTAGAGCATTAACCATTTGCAAAAGGCAATTGTTACCTGCAAAATAGTCCAATGTCTGCTTTTTCCCCCCTTCAAACCAGGTAGGACAGCCTAGAAGTCCCCTTTCATTCGACCATTGAGCAAAGATGAATTCCAAACCTTCGAGCCACTGCTGCCCCCCGTGTTCGATGTTTTGTGTGGCATAGAACTTGATTTGGACATATTCTCAAATGCCGGCCCATCAGATCTATCAGCAGTTCTAGCATTCCAATCTCCACACAATATTGAAGGATTAAGGGCTGCCAGGAAAACTATCAAACATATCTTCGGCCACTTCCTCTCTTGGCGGGTCATACATATTTATGATTAGCATACTTTTGAGTTGTCACACAATGAGAACACAGGTTTACACAATTCACAGTTATTTTACAATTTCTTCTCTTTGTGTAGCCTCACTCTAGCTTGCCCTCCAACATATCTAACTAAGCCCTATTGTTTTTCTAACCCTAGCCAGCGCTGGTGGATCGCTTATCTAGGGTGAGGGGATAGTGGATGAGAAAAGCTTGCCCTACGTCTAAATGGTTACCAAGACATTCACAAGTTTTCCTTTCAAATTTCTCAAGAGTGCTTAATTTGTGATTTCCTGCAAATCTCGTGGGGCAACAATTTCCCCCTAGTTTTATTGGGGCTGACCAGAGAGGGATTTAGGTTGTTCCTGACCCCAATGAAGACCCCCATGATGGTCGACCCACTTTCCCTTTGACAGCCTTATATTGAAATACAACAAACCCATCAATATTGATGTCAAATGTTGATGTCGGGTGCGGTACGGCACCATAACGAGTCTGGTGCCTCGTTGCTAAGCTACTAGCCGCATTTAGTAGCGGCCATATCCGCCGGCAGGCGGAAACGCCGGCGGCCGCCTACGAAGGCCCATACAAAGGCCCCTGTTTGCCCCCAGTGAGCCCCAGTCTGCGCCTACTACAGCTACCTGAGGAGAGGGCAGGAGCCCCTCCACTTCCTCGCATCAGAAGCCGGAGCGGGGATCGAGCCATGCGGACGCACGGCTTCCAGCTACACCTCACCCTTTTTCCGAGTCCTCCGCCTTGGTAAGGCCCTTTTGCCCTCATTCACTCGACCTACGCAAAAGCACCTTTCCTGCACTCCCACAGAGCAGGCACCGCTGAACTCGCCCGCCTGACCCTCTTTGCCTGACCCTGTGATGTCGGGCGTGGCGTGGCACCATAACGAGGCTGGTGCCTCGTTGCTAAGCTACTAGCCGCATTTAGTAGCGGCCATATCTGCCGGCAGGCGGAAACGCCGGCGGCCGCCTACGAAGCCCCATACAAAGGCCCCTGTTTGCCCCCTGTTCGCCTAACTGTGTGCATAAAGAACATTCACATAAACTGAATTCCAGACCCTTCGGTGAGTGCTCATATACTGTCTGCACTACTTCCGTACGCTGTGAAAATATGACTCTACAATTATGTGTTATAACCTTTTAGCATCAAAGTAAACACTGTAACCTGTCTCATCAATATATCAGGTTCAGGCCTACGTCACGGCATTGTCTGTACTTTACAGAGCAGAACAACGTGTTTACCAAGTATCTGGGACCAGCCTACTGTGTAACATTATTTAGTAACCTTTGTCGCCAAATTGTCCTAATGAGTTCAGGCCTATTTTATAACGACCTACTGTACTACTAACGTAATGAGTCCAGGCCATTCTCCACCGTCTGCACTCAGACCCCGGTCAGACCAGCCTACTCTGACTTAACATAGCAGACTGATTATATTATTTCTTAGATATGGTAAGTGTCCTACCCGAACCCAGCTGCCTAATTCAGAATTTGTACTATTCTGGACTTAGATGCCACCTAACTGCTTCAGATGTTGCACCTTAGGGTCGCCAATAGACCACATTTGATCTGTGTTGTGCCTTATGGTCGCTAATAGACCACATCTGATCTGTGTTGTGCCTTATGGTCGCTAATAGACCACAGCGGATCTGTGTTGTGCCTTATGGTCGCTAATAGACCACATCTAATCTGTGTTGTGCCTTATGGTCGCTAATAGACCACATCTGATCTGTGTTGTGCCTCATGGTCACTAATAGTCCACATTCGACTTGTGTTATGCCTCATAGTCGCTAATAGACCACATCTGATCTGTGTTGTGCCTTATGGTCGCTAATAGACCACATCTGATCTGTGTTGTGCCTTATGGTCGCTAACAGACCACATCTGATCTGTGTTGTGCCTCATAGTCGCTAATAGACCACATTTGATCTGTGTTGTGCCTTATGGTCGCTAATAGACCACATCTGATCTTTGTTGTGCCTCATAGCCGCTAATAGACCACATTTGATCTGTGTTGTGCCTTATGGTCGCTAATAGACCACATCTGATCTGTGGTGTGCCTCATAGTCGCTAATAGACCACATTTGATCTGTGTTGTGCCTTATGGTCGCTAATAGACCACATCTGATCTGTGTTGTGCCTCATAGTCGCTAATAGACCACATTTGATCTGTGTTGCACCTCATGGTCGCTAATAGACCACATTTGATTTGTGTTGTGCCTTATCTGTAGTTACTACTGTACTTTACTACTGTAGTGCCTATCTGGTGTCTACACATACGTTAATTGAGTACACTAACTATTCTTGCTAATAGCCTATGAAGCTCACTAAAACACCTTCATCATTAGAGCCAAGTCACCCACAATGGTCACACTTAGAGGCGCCACTCTAACTATGGCTACCCTCCTCCCGTTGCTCCAGAATATCTCACCTCAGAACCGCGCCCACACAACCCCACCACTTTATCCAGATCTACTGTCTCCAATCGATTGGATAAACAGATTCGCCCGCCCACCTTCACCCTGCATACCCTGTCCCACACCCCTTAGAAACATAAGACTAGGTTCTCGCCTTGTTGCACCCACTACCACATTCCTGAACGCAGCCCCACCGACCTTGTTTAGAAATGATAGACTCAGCTATCGCACTAATCTTGATACAAAACTCACCAGAATGCTCACCAATCAGACTAAGAACCCCTAAGAACCCCAAGCAGCCTACCTCACTTACTGACCTCCCACCGAGTCACAACCCTGCAATACCTCACTCGCCACCACACACGAAAGCCAACCCTCCGCAGACCTCTATCAAGGGAGCTCTCATCAACGCTCGCTCATTGGTAGCCCACGCTACTGATGTCGCCGACACTATCTCCACTAACCACCTAGACTTTATCGCTATCACAGAGACTTGGCTCCACCCAGCAGCCGGTCCCACGATAGCTCTAGCCACTCCGGACAACTACAACATCATCCGAGCTGACAGAAAAAATGGAATAGGAGGAGGAATAGCAATTATTGCGAAATCCACCCTAAACATCAGAGAGGTAACCAGCACAACCCTACCCTCAGCCAAACTTTTATCTGTCAAACTCCCATTATCTGACACACAAACTATCCTGATCCATATCATATACAGACCCCCAGGACCCCCCTCTACCTTTGAAGAGGATATCTCTCTCTTACTCACTACCAATTTGAAACCGAAATCCCAAATCATCATTCTGGGAGATTTCAACTTGGGACTCAATGACCTCAATGACAACCAGGCCACTTCCCTTAATGACACAATTACTCATCTAGGCTTCACCCAACACATTAATCAACCTACACACACAAAAGGAAGATCCTTGGATTGGCTTGCAGATGCCAATTGCAACCTCTCACTGACTGACATCACTCCATGTGCTTGGACTGACCATCACCTTATTATCTTCTCTTTACCTAGATCCTTACCATCTACTACACGACTCACAAAGTTACCTCAAATAATCTCCAGAAATAACTGCAACATCACCATAGAGAACCTCAAACCTCTTCTCGCGCCTATCAGTAAAGCTAATCTACCGATGCAAAATGACAACCCAGCAGCCATAGTAGATTTATATAGCAACACCTTAGAACTAGCCCTCAATCAGATAGCTCCTCTGAAACAACGAAAAGCCAAACCTATTGCCCACTCCAACAAATGGTTCTCAGCAGAATTAAAAGCTCTACGCAATATTAAAAGAACCGCAGAAACTAGCTGGAGAAAAGCCCCTTCTCTCTCCACTAAAGACAAATTCGCTTCAGCTGCCTCCACCTACAAATCCGCCATCTTAAATGCTAAAAAAGAGATCTATAACGTGAGAATACAAAATGCCAAATCTGGCACTAAAGAACTTTTCTCTATACTAAGAGAACTTGAATCACCATTGCCTCCTACAGAGGACTGCATCAAAGACAAGGCCTGGTGTAACAATATCCAGCTCGCCCTCGCTAACAAAATTGCCCTTCTACAAACTAAGATAGAAGCAAAAAAAGCTAGCCTTGCCTCCAAGCAGAACCCCAGCTGCAAAATAAACCACACCACCCCTAATTGCCCCTCCTTCCACTTCTCACCAGTCACAGAAGAGGAAGTAATCAAGATAATCGCCAGTCTCAAACCATCCAACTGCAAAGGTGACATTTGTCCTGTATCTGTCATCAAAGACGGTGCTAATGAGCTAGCCCCTCTTATCACCTCTCTGATCAACTCTTCCTTCAAAAACTCAGTGGTCCCTAACAACCTTAAAGAAGCGTGGGTCCTACCCCTGCTCAAAAAACCTAACCTAGATCCCAACATCCCCACAAACTTCAGGCCCATCACCACAGTCCCATTTCTTCTCAAAATCTTGGACAGGGTAGCCTATCTCCAAATACAACAACATTTGGAAGACAACAACCTCCTAGGCCTGCGACAATCTGGCTTTAGACCAAGGCACGGGACTGAAACTGCCCTCTTGGATCTAAAAATCCAAATGGATGACGCCAAAGACAAGGGCAAACTGGCCATCTTGCTCTTGTTGGATCTCTCCGCTGCCTTTGATCTGGTTGACCACCAGATCCTCACCCAACACCTCTCCTGGGCTGCTGCATTCTCTAAGAATCCCACTAAGTGGATCCAGTCATTTCTGTCTGACAGGTCGACTAGAGTCTTCGCCCCCACTGCGGCTGCGGACCCTATCCCAATCACATGTGGAGTGCCCCAAGGCTCTTGCATTGCCCCCACACTTTACAACATCTTCACAAAGCTCCTATTTGACCGTCTTGATGATCTGGGTGTCAGCTACACTAATTATGCCGACGACACCCAGGTCCTGATCATGCTCACTGGTAGCTATGAAGAAGATGTTGCAAAGCTTAATGATATCTACTTAGAAATCCAAGCCTGGATGGCTATACACAGTCTTTGCCTAAACGGCGATAAGACAGAACTGCTTATCGTAGGCTCCCAGGCTCGCCTCAACAAATTGGACCAAAGGCACCAATCCTTTACCATCGATGGCAACATCATAAAAGTATCCAAAGAGGTCAAAACACTAGGTGTATACCTCGACTCTACCTTGTCACTAAAGAAACAAATAAACTCTACCATCTCAGCTACCACATACACCAATAAATTGATCAATGCCTGTAGGCCTTTTCTCTCCACCTCTAGTTCCCTCACCCTATCTAGAGCGCTGATTTTGTCTAAATTAGACTATTGCAATACACTCTACTTAGGTACTACCACAAAAAATTTGAACAGGCTCCAGATCCTGCAAAATAATGCACTAAGATGTGCCCTCAACCTCCCGTGTAAGGCGCACATATCCACGGTTAGCAAAGAAGTCCACTGGCTCTCAATCTGCGACAGAATTAAGCTAAGAACCCTGGTCATCGCCCACAAGTGCCTGTCACGTACTGCCCCACGCTACCTTTCAGACAAATTCTCTAGACACTGCCACATTAGACCCACCAAAACTCCTTACCTGCACCAACTAAAGATACCCAACTATAACCTAAAAACAGCAGGAGGCTCCAGTTTCCCAGTGCTCGCAGCACAATGTTGGAACACCCTCCCTCCTACAATTAGATCGGAAACCGCATTCTGGCCATTCAGAGCCATGGTAAAATCATGGCTACTAGCCTAAACATCTAGACTCTCACCGACACGACCAGCCAGCCGCCTCTCTTTACCTGCAGTAATGTTTACTCTATCTATAGCCTACTCAGGACCAACCTGTAACCCGGTCCTCACTCGCCACTGTAACTACTTTTGTGCCTATTCTCTGTACATTCTATTCTCTGTATATTCTACTCTTGTATGTAAACATTCAGAGCCTGGACTAATGTATGCTCTGTCTGTTGTATTATGATGCTTGATGTAATGTAATGATACGTAACTCTGCTGTGCACATGATTATGCGCCCAGCTACCTGAGGGTTCGGACGCGTTTTATAAATAAACTAAACTAAACTAAACCCAAGTCTCTTGGAGAGCAAAGATGTCAAATTCGAGCAGGGCTTCCCGAGACCCCCCCTCTTACACATCCAGTGTAGGAAGACACAAGTGTTGCAACTCAATATCTTACAGCTTCCGTGGTTATACCTGGATTTGGGGAGGACTCTCCACAACCATTCCAAGCCCTTGATGTCATTAAACTTATCTCCTGAGTCAAGTGCTACATTTACTGTAGGGACTTTCACAGCAGATTGAAGACCCTTGCACTGCGGACAGCACACTGCTACCATGTCTGTTTGCTCCTTTTAATCCAGCACAAAGCCCAGGTACTTCAGAGATGCCTGGTTTTGTCGAATCATGGATGCTGTTTCGGGCAGGCAGCAATGGATCCTGGTGGCCTTAACCACTGTGGAAGTGAGGGGTTCAATAAACTAAAAATCACCAGAGTTAAAAAGTCTCAGGGAGGGGACTTTATAGAGTAGCGCCATAAGGGTCAACCTATTCAGGTTCCATCTACTCTTCATGACTATCGCTGGCCCGATAGTAAGAACTTTAGAATCAAGTGCCTGTACCTCTTGTTCCTCTGCTGAGGGTACACCCTGACTCGTAATTCAGGGACATTTCAGCCTCTTCTTCAGGTACTACAGACTTATCCACTCTTTCCTGATGACCAGTAGGCTGACTAATAGGCATAGGAGGCAGAGTAGTGATTGCCTGTTGCAGACAATCTTCATTCATCAGCCAACTGGTTAGGGTTCCAGCTCCTTGAGCAGATCTCCTTTTACAGCGAGCAGCTTGTTTCCTTCCCTTTTTTAGTATTTGTAAGGTTATCTGATCTCACTGTGGAGTTAAGGGGCTGGGTGTTGATGGTGTCCACCTGAGAGTTCTGGCCCTTTTTTGCCTTCACTGCTAAAATGTGTAAGTGCTTTTTCCACCATAATCATTTGCAGATAAGTAGGCTAGATTGTAAAACTTGGTTCACTTTGTTCACTTCATTTGCATTTTTAGGGTCAGTAAGAGCGATTTAGAACAGTGCTGTGCTATAGCCTCAGAAGCTTCCATGCGAGGTGTAGAGTTATTAAGGTGCTGCTTATTTGTGCATGTCAAATCTAGGAGTAATGACAACATACCCCCTTGATTCTTAAGATCTTCATAGATTGCCAAACAAAGTTTCAATAGAATTGTAACTGCAAATTGAAGTACCTCAATGCTAAAGCCACTATTGGGGTTGTCCCCAGAGCAGCTTGTGAGCTAAAATTGTCATGCCGTTTGCAAGAATGATTCCCTGGCGACTAGGAAGCCGATGGCAACTTTACCGCCATTAGAATGTCCCACCTTGGTTTTCTCACTTCCTGTTGTGTCCTTCTAGTCTTTCTATCTACCTGTCCCCTGCTTCCGTATTTAACCACACCCCTTTGTTTGGTTCAGCGCGTTGCAACTTATTGCCTTAACGCTCCGTAACCCGCTCGGTGCCTTGCTTTCAGCTTTTGCTGAGTTCTGCTGCCTTACTGGTCTCAGCCCGGCTCCGATTTTCTTTCCCCGCTTGCTTTTTTGCCTTTTCAGCCCTCGGCTGGAAGTTTTTTCCCCTTGTTTGCCTTTGCTTTCCGTTTGTACCCTTTCACTTATTCTGTTCCCACCTGCTAGTCTCTCCTCTTTCTTTCGGCTCCTCAGCCCCTCCCTCTTCTGTTCCCTTTCCTTTACTCCAACCTACTCTCGGGTTTTCCGTCTCTTACCTGTTTTCCTGCTCTTTCTTGGTTTCCTCCTGTCTTCATTTTCTCTGGCTACTTCCAGCCATCCTTCTTACCACCCGGGTTTCCTTATCTCCGGAATCCCGAACGGCCAGTGTTCTGCTTACACCGATTTCAGCTCCTTTCATCACGTAAACCGAAGTGCGGTCACAAGTTCCATTGCTTACCTGGAGTTACTATACACCTGGAGTCAGCTCTTACCTGGAGTCAACACTTACCTGGAGTCAGCCCTTGTCTGGAGTTAAAGTACAGCTACTCTGCAACAAGACTAAACACTCAAGAGAGGTTTTTTTAAGCATCTGCTTTTTTCCTCTCTTCTCGGCTTCTTTGGGAAGGGGTCCTTTGCATTCCTCTTCCATCAGGGAGACAGGGTGGCTTCTAACCGCAGAAGGCCTTTTTTCTTCACTAAAAAGAAAACATCAGGGAGAAAGGGGCGACAACACGAGTCATCTACAGAAGATTCAGGTGAGGAGGAATGGGTTCAGGATAAAGGCAGTTCTAGTTCTGAGGAATCCTGTGATAAGTTTGACAATCTTGACAGTTTGCAATGCCCGAATAACCCTAGAATGGCTATGGCTGAACAGGTTCCGGAACTACTAACTGCTGTTCATATTCTCACTCAGGAACTCCAGACAGTAAAGGCTGAGAACTTTGTTCTTAAAGAACGGGTGGACAATCAAGAAAGAGCCCGCACGGAACTACCTCCTATTTCCTTGGCCTCGGGTAAATACGATGGCTCCCCGCACAAGTTTAAAGAATTCATGGAGGCATGCATCATGCACTTCACCTTCCGACCCCAAACCTATGCCTCCGATAATGCCCGCATAGGGTTCCTTATCTCTAATCTCACTGGAAACGCCTTGGCTTGGGCAACGCCACTAGTTACCAGTGTTAGCCCGCTGTTACTAGATTACAGTGGATTTACTGCTCAGTTCAAAGAAACCTTTGAGAGACAAGAAATTGCCTTGGTTGCCAGAGAACAGTTACTTGATATCCGTCATGGTAACTCCGATCTGCTATCCTATATCTCTCGTTTCAAATGAGTCGCTGCAGAGACCGGGTGGCAAGAGATGGCCCAGTATACCATATTCCGCTGGGGTCTCAGAGAGGATTTGAAAGACAAATTGGCACGGGTTCCCAGACCCGCAACCTTGTCAGAACTATGCTCAACCGTTCTTCAGTTGGATTTCTGTCTTTCCGAGAGGCGTTCAGAACGACGAAAAGGCTGAATGCTTCCAACATCCTCCGAACCCTGTTTAACCACTTCCTCCTCGTTCCATCAAACCAAGGAAGAACCCATGCACATTGGTACCACACGGGGGCCCCTTACTCCTGATGAATGGAAGAGAATGAAGGACAATATTCCGTGTCTATATTGTGGATCGAATCAGCACCTTCTAAGAGACTGTTTGGAAGTACCACCACAGCGGTCGGGAAATGCCACTCCTCAGAACTAGTAGGGACAAGTTACCAAGGGGGATTGCCTGGTCCCTACGTCTCAATGTCAGTTACGTCTGTCTCATCCGCTAAGGACAATCATTTTATGGTTTTGGCCATTCAACTAACCCTTCGCCAAAAAACCTATGACGTCTTGGCATTACTGGATTGTGGTGCAGCAGGGTGCTTTATGGATATCATGTGGTCCAATAAGACCGGTATCGAACGTCTTGAGAAGGACAAAGACCAAAAGGTGGAAGGGGTGGATGGCAAGCCCTTAAGTTCTGGTCTGATCACACACACCACACCTCCCATGACTATGAAGTTGTTGCAACATACTGAGACAATCCAGTTTGACCTCACAAGAGCTGGCCACTTTCCAGTTATATTAGGGGTTTCTTGGCAAGCCCTTAAGTTCTTGTCTGATCACACACACCACACCTCCCATGACTATGAAGTTGTTGCAACATACTGAGACAATCCAGTTTGACCTCACAAGAGCTGGCCACTTTCCAGTTATATTAGGGGTTTCTTGGCTACACAAACACAACCCTACCATAACCTGGAAAACAAACCAAATGTCCTTCTCATCCGTCTATTGCCTAAGAACATGTCTACCTGAGACAAATTAATCCACTGTCCAGGTTATTACTGATTCCTCTACAGCATCCAATACCTTGGGTATCCATACCATTCCCATCGACCTTGCACAGTACAGTGACGTCTTCCAAGACAAAGAACCCCAAAAGTTACCACTACACAGACCCGAGGACAGCGCCATAGACCTGGTTCCAGAATCCATAGTGCCATTTAGGTGCATGTTCTCACTTTCTCTTAAGGAAAAGGAAGTGCTCAAGAAATACCTGGACTCCAACTTACAAAATGGTCTGATCCAACCATCACGTTCCCCTGCTGGGGCATCTTTGTTCTTTGTTCCAAAGAAGGACACTACTGAGCTAAGACCGTGCATCGATTACCGAGGTTTGAACAGAGTTACTATCAGAGACCGGTACCCGATGCCACTGATCAAAGATGTACTAGAAGCCGTGCAGGGGGCCAGTATCTTCTCCAAGATCGACCTACGAAGTGCATACCATTTACTACGCATTCGGTCCAGGGACGAGTGGAAGACTGCATTCAGAACCCCTTTTGGTCACTTCGAGTACCGAGTGATGCCCTTCGGCCTGGTAAACACCCCGTCTGTGTTTCAACGGTTTATGGACTGTACCTTCTCTGACCTGCTCTATCATTGTGCTATCATCAACTTGGATGATATTCTGGTGTTGTCAAGATCCCCCAAACTACATTCACAGCATCTACACCAAGTCATACAAAGACATAAAGATGCTCACTTAAAGGCTAATCTGGACAAATGTGTATGCCAGATATCCACGGGTTCCATAGCTTGGGTTTATCTTGTCCGCTGAAAGCATCCGAATGGACCACCGCAAAGTAGAAGCCATTTTACAGTGGCCAAGCCCTAATTCGGTAAAAAAAGTCCAGAGATTTTTAGGACTGGCCAATTTTTACTGCAAGTTCATTTCAGATTTTTCTTATACGGTTCTGCCCATCACCAGCTTGTTAAAAAAATCCTCATCTCCCTTTGCATGGTCCGACAGAGCAGAGGCTGCTTTCCAACAACTCAAAGAAGCCTTTTGCTCTGCCCCGGTGTTACATCAGCCGGACCAAGGTCTGTCATTTATAGTGGAAGCCGATGCATCGTCTGCAGCTTTGGGAGCAGCATTATTACAAGAACATGAAGGGGTTGAATATCCTGTGGCGTACGTTTTCAAAACTTTGACACCCAGTCAAAGCCACTACGCACTGATCGAAAAAGAGCTTCTGGCTATGAAGGTAGCTTGTGAAGAGTGGCGACATCTCCTGCAAGGGGCTGTTTATCCTTTTGAGTTACGAACAGACCACAAGAACCTTAAGGTTATACAAAACATAGAGTGCATTAATTCTCGACAGGCCCGATGGGCCCATTTTTTCTGCCAGTATGATTTTGTTCAGACTTATTTGCCTGGTACAAAAAACCTGCTTGCAGATGCTCTTTCTAGAAGACCCTCTCTGGGAAATCAACCCGAGCATCAACCAAATCTCATGTTACCCCAGAAGAAGGTGATATGTACTATAGATTCTTACCTAGAAGGGGTATGCAAAGCCACTATCAATCTAAACAAACCCCCTTCAGTTAAACCTTCAGAGGATCTCATTCTACAGGATGGTTTATATATCTTCAAACAACGTTTGTATCTACCAGATCCTAACTCCCGACACAGTGGCCCTCATTACAACTCAGGCGTTAAGGGTTAACGCCACTGTTAACCCTTAACGCCTGATTCCCACCTTAACGCCTGCTTTTTGCAGGCGTTAAGTTCCATGGTGCTAAGGCACCTTGGTGCTAATTACGGCACCGTAATTTACGGTGCCGTGATTAGCGCCTTCCCCACTCCCATTATGCCCTATGGGGCAAAAATGGGAATGGGGAAGGGAAAATGGGAAATGGGGATTTACCGCCCCACTCACCTTGTAATGGGGCGGTAAATCCGCCATCCACCATGGTGTAAACGCAGTTTACACCATGGTGGTAAAGTTGGTGCACTTAGCACCTCAGTTGTAATGAGGGCCAGTGTCTTAAAATGGTGTAATGATGATCCGGTGGCAGGACATAGAGGGGTAAAAAATACTCTCGATCTTCTCAGACATCAGTGTTGGTGGTCTGGAATGGAGAAGGAGGTGAACGACTATGTTCTGTCCTGTCCAATCTGCTGTAGGTCGAAATACAGCACTCAGAAACCTGTAGGATTCCTTCAACAAGAAGATCCACCTAGGAGACCATGGAATGTGATTTCAAGCGACTTTATCGTCGATCTACCTCCTTCGGAGGGTTTCTCATGTATAATGGTAACTATGGACAGTTTTACCAAAATGGCACATTTCACTCCGTTGGCCAGACTTCCTACAGCTGCAGAAATGGCTTCCATATTCACCAAAGAGATATTACGATTACATGGGATACCGGACAAAATCATTTCTGACAGAGGATCTCAGTATGCCTCACGCTTCTGGAAGGAACTCTGTAAAAGATTGGGGATTGAAAGAGCTATGTCTTCGGGATTTCACCCACAGACTAATGGCCAAACAGAATGGATCAACGCCTCACTAAAACAATATCTTCGTTTTTTTGTCAACTCTCAACAAGATAACTGGGTGACTTTATTGCCCACTGCAGAATTTGCATATAACAACGCTACTCATAGCGCCACCAAGCTTAGCCCTTTTTTTTGTACTTATGGCTTTCATCCCCGTTTCTTACCAACTATTCCTTTTCCTGCAGTTGATACTCCATCCGTCGATGTCTTGCTTACCAACATTTCCAAAGCTCACAAATGGCATTTGAATGTCTACAAGACAGCAAGATTTGTTACCGCCGGCGCCTTCCTTCCCCCCAATGGCAGAAGGGGACCAAAGTCTGGCTGTCCACAAAGTATCTTCCCCGATGGTTGCATCCCTCCAAACTTACTCCATATTATTTGGGTCCATATACCATCCTGGACCGGATTGATCCCTTGGCCTACCGACTCCAGTTGCCCAACTATATGAAGCGTATTCATCCAGTATTTCATACATCCCTATTAAAGGAGTACCGGGAAGACTCATACCAATATGGTCTACTGAGAAGTCATACACCCAAGAACTTGCCTCCTGAAAAGTATGAGGTTGCTGCCATCCGAGGTTCCCGATATAAGGGAGGTAGACTGGAGTATCTGATTCATTGGAAGGGGTATCCACAATCAGATGATTCCTGGGAACCCGTGTCACACATTCGTTCCCCCCGTCTGGTGCAAAGATTTCATTGTTTTCACCCTGGTAAGCCGGGTGGTGTGCCCCTCAGGAGGGGGCATACTGTCATGCTGTTTGCAAGAAGGATTCCCTGGTGACTAGGAAGACGATGGCAACTTCACCGCCATTAGAATGTCCCACCTTGGTTTTCTCACTTCCTGTTGTGTCCTTCTAGTCTTTCTTTCTACCTGTCCCCTGCTTCCGTATTTAACCACACCCCTTTGTTTGGTTCAGCACGTTGAAACTTTTTGCCTAAACGCTCCGTAACCCACTCAGTGCTTTGCTTTCAGCTTTTGTCGAGTTCCGCTGCCTTACCGGTCTCAGCCCGGTTCCGATTTTCTTTCCCTGCTTGCCTTTTTGCCTTTTCAGCCCTCGGCTGTAAGTCTTTTCCCCTTTTTGGCCTTTGCTTTCCGTTTGTACCCTTTCACTTATTCTGTTCTCTCCTCTTTATTTTGGCTCCTCGGCCCCTCCCTCTTGTGTTCGCTTTCCTTTACTCCAACCTACTCTCGGGTTTTCCGTCTCTTACCTGTTTTCCTGCTCTTTCTTGGTTTCCTTCTGTCTTCATTTTCTCTGGCTACTTTCAGCCGTCCTTCTTACCATCCGGGTTTCCTTTTCTTCGGAATCCCGAATGGCCGGTGTTCTGCATACACCGATTTCAGCTCCTTTCATCACATGATCCGAAGTGCGGTCAGAAGTTCCATTGCTTACCTGGAGTTACTATACATCTGGAGTCAGCTTTTACCTGGAGTCAACACTTACCTGGAGTCAGCCCTCGTCTGGAGTTAAAGTACAGCTACTCTGCAACAAGACTCAACACTCAAGAGAGGTTTTTTTAAGCATCTGCTTTTTTCCTCTCTTCACGGCTTCTTCGGGAAGGGGTCCCTTGCATTCCTGTTCCATCAGGAAGACAGGGTGGCTTCTAACCGCAGAAGGCCTTTTTCTCTTCACTAAAAAGAAAACATCAAGGAGAAAGGGGTGACGACACACATCATCTACAGAAGATTCAGGTGAGGAGGAATGGGTTCAGGATAAAGGCAGTTCTAGTTCTGAGGAATCCTGTGATAAGTTTGACAATCTTGACAAAAATTCGTCTTGGCAGGAGATGTTACAAAGCGGGTATTTGTTTCATAGATCATTTTGGGGCTTCCAGATAGTCTCTCTTGGAGGGATCCAACATGAAAAGCATTGGTACCCTCATCACGCCCCCCCTCACTCATGACCTTATAGCACCCGGTGCTAGTGACTTCCCTTTCCAGAGACGGTATATTTGAAGAGCCTGCTTCCTTGGTGGGGATGTTTTCTAAGCTTCCATCTAAGGTATAGCACAACTTGAGCAACAAGTTACTATCAAATTCATGGAATGAGAAGCTCTGGCTCTCCGAGCATTAATTGTACCCTTCTTGATTTACTGGCGCAGATTCCGGGTGATCATCGTTCCCCAGCATATTGGCCCCAAATTAGCCATTCCCCATTTTGCTGGTATTCAGAAGGGGGAGGAGCCTTTACCAGATCTAAGACCGTACACTTTGGGATTGCGACCAAACGACGGTCTGGGATGCCCCTGAGTTTTCGCCAGCATTTTCAACAGTTTTCAAAAGTTTGCACCACAATAATGGGTCCACCCCTAATGCAGTTTTATGTAAGTAAATGCGGCTCGGCAGAAACAATCTCCACAGGTCGCACCTTGGCCCGGGTAGGTTGAACGCCACCTTGTTCTTATTTCGGCAGCAAAGACCTTATTCTGCCAAGGTACAAGGAAAGGGGAGAAGAGGGTGGTCCACCTCCAACACCAGTCCCCAATGGATCACAACAGACCACATTCCCATTCCACTTACGTGCTGCGCTAAGTGCTGTACCTTGGAAGATAACTTGCTTGAAGCCTTCCCAGAATTCACAAACACTGCCTAAAGGCCCGCTGGATCACCACAACAGACCACTTTCTCATGTCACTTCCATATCAAAGATATATAAGCCTATGCTTAAACGATATGAAAGTACTTAAGGCTGATGGTGTAACAGAATCACTAAGAAGATTATCGTGAAAATAAGAAGATGAAGTGACTTGATGACCAATAACTGTAAATACGTTGTAACGCAAGGTAGAAAAGCCATAGAGAAGCTTGCTAAAAAGAGGTATCCATATATAATGTTTTGGATGGCTCATGTTAAAGAATCAACCCAGCTACCTCAAAAAACGAGCCTAGGATTGCAAATAGAAGAATTGATGAAGAAGCTTTTTTCTTGTGCAGAATAACAGAGTTTGTTGGCCTGAAGTCAAGGAGGTTATTTCAAGAGATGGATGCAAGACACAAAGGGAGTCGAATGAACAGACCATGTGCGGAACACATATTTCTGCTAAGATTAGGAGAGGCAAGGGCATTTGCACATGCCAAGTATTGGACAACCATGAAGGCAAACGCCTATGTGTGGTGGAATGAGCAAATCTCTAAAGGCTAGAAAGGATTATGGCACCCTGTTTAATAAAATCAAATAGCAGTGATTGAGAGGCTGAAATTAACAAAATCGTGGTCTCCTAACATGTGGTGAAGAATCCAAAACAAAGGCTATTCATTAGAGCTGTGAATTAAGAAAGTGGTATGCTCATACTCCCCTGAATATCCCAGAACAGTGAACAGACTGCGAGGTCATCTAAAAATGCTTCGACCTTGGCTAAGGATCAGGTTGATTAAATGCGATGGTCTAAATGGGAAAACAGAGAACAGCTTGATGCAGCTCGAACACCTAGGTTTTGTTCTTTTCAGGTGTTGCTAGAGGATCCAAAGGTCCAAGGTTGGATAGGGTTGCCACCAATCAAAAGGCCTGCCAAGCACTTTCATACACAATGTTGCAGTTATTAGCCCACTGGCATATTCTCTGCTATCATTAGTATGTGACATACGTAGAAGTAGCTCAGGGTGTGTGCTACAGAAAAGGGGCAGCCAATGAAATATTATTCCTTATATAATTCTATAAGTAGATATGTTCCCTAATCCAATCCCTTCCGGCGATAAGCATTATGAAATGCCACATATGATGACATCATAAATGGTGTATGTGAAAGTATATAAACTCTGTACAAGCAAAATAATGTGTCAATATTGAGCATCTACTCTGGTGGCTGTATCTCTCTGCTTTCTTTCATTGAGATTAAAGCAGTATTTTGGGATCTTCCTTTGGTTTGCCCAGTTATTTGGTCTGAGATAATTACTGGTAATTCCATCTTGCACAAAGAAGATGCTTCAAGGTTCTAGAGCACACAAGCACTGGTCCCATCGCACCTGGATGGGGAAATGGACTCCACAAAGGCCTCCTGTTGTCCTCCCTTGTGCCCCTGAGAAGTGTCCTACATGTGGCTGCACATCTCTTCAAGGGTTTAGGCAGATAAAACCACATCAGCCCAGCACTCATCGACCGTCACTGCCTCCCACTGCACATACAAATCACCTTCATATCTTGCTACATCTTCTATAAGGCAGTCGCCCTCAAGTCATCCAACTAATTCACAGAAAAAATCAGCATGTCCGGCATACAGCGCACCACCAGCAGCCAGGACACATGCAGACTTGAAATCCGCTGCTGCAAAAAGGAAAGGACCAGAAAACAAGCCTTCTCTGCCTACGCCCCAGAACTATGGAACCTCCTCCCCAGCAGCATTAGACTTGCTGCCATGCTTCTACAATTCAGAAAATAACCGAAGAACCAACTCTACAAGGAGTCTCTCCTCCTGAACACCTAGGCCATCACGTCACGGCGCGCCACCTGCCTCTCTAGAAACTGTCCTCCCCTTTGCTCCCCACCACCCTGTATAACTGTACCCCTTTCTGTGCCCCTTTGTATCCCGCCCTCCGCTGTATATCTGGTCAGGTTTTACCTCTGAAAAGCACATCGTTATGCATCTGTACTGTTGTATAGCTCTGTAAATCTCTCCGTTGTGTGTTTGTATTATTGTTCACCAATGAAAAGCACTCAGTTGCTTTTCAAAGCTAGGTTTGCGCTCAATCAATATAATAATAATAATACTAATAATAATAATAGCTATTATTATTATTGTTAATACTAAATTCAACTAGGAGTTGTCTGTTTTATTAATAGAAATGTGGCATTATATATTATCAATTCTTTTTTCATGTTCAGTTCACAGGCGAAAGAGATCTTGTTCAAATATGTTTAACTTCTAGTCTCTTTTGCTGTATTTTCTTTGCTGCTCTAGAATTCATAACATGCATTCCATTTGTCTATGATTGAGCACTTAGTTCCATTTTTCTGTTGCTAGAATATGTCGCCAATTCTTGTTCACAAATGGCTCTGCCCTCGTTACTCAGGGGATGTATTAGATGCCTACGTATTGCTAATGATATGAATTGATTTTCAGTAAAACGCCTTTTTAGGCAAAAGCTTGACATTCACTCATAAGGGATAGCATTGTTTTACAATGTCTAACCAGCTAACAGAACATATGCAAAAAGGTTCTGGTGCATTCATTCTCTCAAAATGTGCATTCACTCTTTGAAGATATTTCAAATATCATTACTATTTCAGTTTCACCTGCGTGTCTTGGCTAATTTTAGGAAGCCAGTTCGGGTGGTACTCCTCCCTTCCCGAGTACTGCCACCTTAGATTGCCTCTTTGCAGGTGTTGCTGTATGGCCGCTTATGTGAGTGTGTGCCTGGCTGCATGCCCACGTCTTTTTTTTATGAAAGTGAACAGAGGGTTTACAGCCATTTTGGTAGTGGCTGGCAAATTGTTACTTTAAATTATAACTCCTTATTCAAAACAGTCTTTGAGTGGCAGGTGTTTGCTTTCTCTTTTGCATGATATAAACACCAGACATGGGCCAGTTGGTTTTTGTAAAGTTTTTAACAGAACCTTTTAAATGTGGGTATTTCGGGCGTGTCTATAATTTGGGACTACGCCACAGATTGCCTCCGGCTTCAAATGATGAAGCTAATTTACTGATTGGCTGCTGTCCAATCTAATCAGTGGTGCTGTTTCAAAACTATACCCAGATGTTATAGGGAGAGCCTGCAGTTCTTGTCAGTAGGTTAGAATAGGTGCACGCACTGTCTCGTACAAGAAGTTTGAAAACATGCTCTATTAGTTGCGTAACACTCACGTGTCTGATTTGTTGCAAGCTGCACAGGCATTTTCGGTAAATTTCATGTGCCTTGATCGACATCTGAGCTTCACGTCCTACGAAGCACAGTGTTGATTGTGGTCTTTGGCAAACAATGCAGTCTCTCCTTCAAGTCTTCATAGATATTCTAAACAATTACACACATAGAAATGTAAATCAATCTTCCTTTGCAGCTGGAATGTGAGCGAACTCCCACAGTCCAGCTAAGGTGCTATGATTGCTCAGCACATTTATATAGTTGTCATGTGTCATTTGTAACCACAAAACGAGTAAACCATAAACATGTCTCATGACTAAGCCCTTCCCTGTGCATGGGTGCTCTACTGGTATGATTATAGTGAAATGTTTGGAGCTTGAGGGAACTGTGGATCCCTTCGCTGCTAGTTGAATCATTTCGTTAGGTACTTGCTTTGAAGAAGTCATATTGCTGCCTGCCGCCTGTATTTGGGATATCAAATGGACAGAGCTCCTGCAGTCCTAGTTTTGAGCATGCGTTTTCTGTTGTGCTTGAAAACTTTTCGTTATACTTTGGCGCTGGCCTTAGTGATATGCTGTTTTCTAATGTCGGGTTTGCTAGTTTTAAATGCGATTCCACACTTTGTTTGTGTTTGTAGAAGTTGTTGGTTTATTCTTGTAACACGTTCTGTGTTTGGCATTGATTGTCACTCATGTGACATACATCTTAGGTTGTACATTGCTCTTAGGGCTTGTCACATAGCAAAATGCTTAGAATTTTTGAGTTCCGACACATGTTTCAACCTCTAGGTTTTTCTCAAGGCTTAGGATTAGTTAGTAGTTAGTAATGATCCCGGTTGGGTTTCGCTGGAGAATTGTAGCAAGTAGGTGGGCTAGAAAGCATCTGTGCCTGGTTGGGTGGTGTCCTCTTTGACGGTCTAGCAGATCACTGTTGTTAGCATCCTGGTCTGCACGCGGGACCCGCTAAGGTCGCCTGGTAAAACCAGGCATCCTTAGCGGGTTCCTGCGAGCAGACTCGTAATAAGACGGTAAGGGGTTGACGGCTCCAGCACCTTTACTGGTGCCGTTAACCCCTTACCGCCTGAATTGTAATGACCCCCATTGTCTGATGTACTCATTAGCGAAGGTCCATCTTTGGGTAACCAAAAATGCATAAGGACTGAACTTTGACATCCTGAATGTGGCATGTGGCCGCAGAAGCTGCTGTTGGACAATTGCACTAGAAATTAAATGCAGGGAAGTGTGGAGGAGGGTAATTACTTCCACATAAATATACTCAAGTGACTTTGCACTGGAGAAAAAGTCACTTTGTACTGCGAACACACATCCAGATTCACAGAGCGGTGCAAAGTGTATTTTTGCAGTGCAAAGTCACCTTTTCTCCAGTGCAAAATCACTTTGCGCCACGCTAAAAATGCCATGAATCAGGTCCACAGTGTCTCTTCTGTCGCTCATTAGGTGGAAGGGTGATTTTTGCAGGTGCGCCGACATTGTCCTTTTGTCAAATGTGGCCATGCTGGAAAAGGCTTTTGTGCACCCAAATGGCCTGCGGCTAAACGCAGGCACGCTGCTTAATCAGTGCTCCGTTATTGCTTCTAAATGTAAACTGTTACGGCCTACAATTAAAACAAAATAATAATATGTACAGTTTTATAAACTTCCATTTTACATCATATCAAGGAACAAAGACAGTAGGTGGCTGGACAAAGACAGAAACACATTTAGTGATTTGCCTTACCCTTGCTTGACATGCAAGTGCACTCCATAGATGGTGATTGGAGACCCGGGGTGTTGCTAGGTCTGGAAAAGACCCGGGGCGACGCTAATGTTGGAAGTGTCGGGACTGGGGGCTAGCTACCCTTTTGGTTGTAGCTCCTAAGATTCTATCCGGGGGCTACAAACAAAAGACCAGGGGCTATAGCCCTCTTTGCCCCCCCCCTCCCCAGCAACGCCTCTGTTGGAGACTTTTACAATGGGAACTGATGATGGTAATCAAAACTTGTCCCCACCTGAAATGCAAATGCAGGCAATACACTGTGGGGAGGAAATAGATGAGCAGGGGCTAGCCACATATTTAGGGAGATTCCTTATATTTGGGAAAAGTGAGTGAACCTTCAAAGAATGTTAATATCTGATTGAGAAGTCGGTGCACAAAATTATTAAAGGAGCGCATGTCTGATGTTGATATTCACATTAAGAAAGAAAATAATTTATTGTAGAGACAGAAGGACACCTTTGTTGTTTGTTTTTTGTTCTTTTTAGAGTGTATTATACCGAATAGTTGTAGATAAATGAAAGGTTTTGTAATAGAAACTATACCATTTTAATAAAAAATAATTTAAAAAAAATTTCAAATCTCCCCATATTAATATGTTGCACGAATAATGAGGGGACTAAAACAAATATCGCACATAAGATATGATATGGCATTTACAACGCGCCTATACACAAGTGTTTCAAGGTGCGACGAGGCCTGGGAGGGGAAACAGAGGGAAGACAAAGCCAGTGATCCTACTAGGGCAGGTGATATTGAGATTGCGCAAGAACATTTTTGCAGTCAAGGTTGCTTCCTTTGTGCAATTGAAGTGACCCAACATGCATTTGGTAGGGACATAGGGACATGTAAACCCAGACTGCTCTGTTGTGTGTTCTGAGAGATTAGCAGAACTTAGAAAAACAGAGTAGCTGCCAACTACTTCATAATGCTATAGTCAAGTAAATTGCAAGAGTTGAGTGAACCAAAAAATAAAGTCATGCTCTGCTGGAGAACTCTGTGAGAAAAGAGAATATGGATGCAATTGAGCATTCAGAAGTACTGTTTTTAGCCTATTGCTCCCCCAAAATAAAAACTTAATGAAAGAGACTTGGTTGACAAAAGGAGAATGAATTTAGGACATATCTTCAATTTCTGTCTGATACTGATGAGGCCCTTCTGCAGTAGGAGTCCCCTATCAACTTTGATTGCC